>NC_092498.1:155753675-156355064 GCF_047511675.1 Marmota flaviventris | reverse complement strand
AAGATACTGGATCACTGGTCTCTGTTCTACCTTGGGATTGCTGTAGCCCCAGGTGGGGAGTAGCTCGTACTTGAAGTGACATGATACTTGTCACCTGCTTACCTGCCATGGGTTGAGAAGTGTTGCTATCTTGGGCAGGGCCACTTGCTCTCAGACATGAGGCCAGTTGATTGGGCCTTTTCATCTGGATCTTTGGGTTTCCTGTTAAGTAATCTTGTTTTGTTTTTTGGTAAGGGATCGAACTTGAGGGCACTCAACCACTGACATCCCTGACCCTATTTTGTATTTTACTTAGAGATAGGGTCTCACTGAGTTGCTTAGCACCTTGCCTTTGCTGAGGCTGGCTTTGAACTCCCCATTCTCCTTTCTCAGCCTCTCAAGCCTCTGGGATTACAGTCATGCGCCACCCACTGTGCCTGGCCTGTTAGGTAATCTTGTGAGAACATGGTATCCCTTGACTGAATTGAGGTTGGAGGAGGGTAGAGTCTTTGGTAGAAGAGAGACAGGCAGAACTGGGGGGGCAGAGGGAGGATGCTAACGTGAGCCCTCAGGACAGAACTATTGATTCACTGCTGGATCCTGGGTGCGTGCCCCTATAGGTGTGAAGTACTGCTCCTTGACAGGGAGATTCATGTCCTGGTCCTCTGGGTTGAGGGCACACGAGCAAATTTATCTCTTGGAAGACTTGGGCCTGAGAAAGACCTCTATGTGGCCATAGGATGCTATGGTAGGCTCAGCCTACTGAGGGCTTTTTTACTTTTTCCCTTTGAGGGGTCATATGTTTTTGCTAGGGAAAATGTTGAAAGTATTTACATATTTTTTCATTTTGGCTGTGAAATTAAAGTGGCCTGTAATTTGTTGGCTGTGCTGCTCTTTTGGGTGGTACTGGGTGCCTAGTAGTTACTTGAGCTCAAAGGAGGGAAAGACTGTTTATAGAAACATGGGATCCAGTGGCACATAGCTGTGCTGTGTTTAGCACTCACTTAATGGCTTTTCTTAACAGGCGAGCAAAGCTATTTCGATTTGCTTCAGAGAATGATCTTCCAGAATGGAAGGAACGAGGCACTGGTGATGTCAAGCTCCTGAAACATAAGGAGAAAGGAACCATCCGCCTTCTCATGAGGAGGGACAAGACCCTGAAGATATGCGCCAACCACTATAGTAGGTGGTCTCTTAAGGTTGTTTTTTTATTCTCAGCCCCTAAGCTATGTTAAATTGACTTGGGAACTACAGGAAGGTTTTTTTAGGCCTGACTTGGAACCTGGGAATGTGTTGTTACCTGGAGTGCATGTTTGTGGTGTTTGTAGAATTTAAGATATGAAGTATACCTTTCTTTTGGGCTCAGTGGTACATGCCTATAATACCAGCTACTAGGGAGGTAGAGGTAGAGGATTGCACATTCTAGGCCAGCCTGGGCATTTTAGCAAGGCCCTGTCTTGAAGAAAAATTGTAGAAAGGGATGAGCATGTAGTTCAGTGGTAGAACACTTGGCCTAGCATGTGCAAGGCCCTGGGTTCAACCCCCAGGGCTGGGAAGGGAAAAAAAAAAAAAGTCTTTCAAATGTGCCTTTTAACTATGAGCTACAGTGAAGCTTAGAGAACATGGAATGTGAGGTTTAATTAGATGGGTCCTGATAGGATGGTTGCAGAGCACCAGGCCAGTCTTGGGACATGGAATGAATGGGAGGGTGTCCCTACTGCTTTTGTCTGCTGGCTGCCATGCAGAAACAATTCATGCTCCTCTTGGTGGGTGCTGTGTTGAGAAGCACATGTGTCCTGGACCATCCCTTGGTAGACCTCCTAGTGCTGAGTCTGTATTTTCCAGAGCTATCTGTGTGGCTCCCAGTGTCTGGTGCATTTTATGGGCCCTTGTCAGGTGGGGAGGATGGTTGAGTGTAGGCCAGGCATCCAAGAGGGGTGTGGAGGAGGTATGGATGTGTAGAATGTACAGGAGGCCTGGAGACTATTATGTTGGGCTGCAGTGGATGAGATCTCTGAGCTCTAGTTTACACTGATTTGTAGGTGTGGCTGTGACTGGGGTCATGGACCCACCTGGAGTCCCTGGAGACTTCTGCCAGAGGCACAGGGGTCATTGACTGGGTGGAGATACCAGGGACAAGGTGTCTACAAGACATCTGTAGACAAGAGGCTCTCTTTAGGGGATGCTCCCTAATTGGCTGTGGGACCTGTCTCCCTTCTTCTCCCCTCAAGTTTGCATGGGCCCAATGGGTTCAGGATAAGCATGTTTATTCTAGGCCATTGCCCTGTCTTCATGACTTAGAAGCATTTGTTATGGGACTCTGATATCAACTGTTCTCATTCCTCAGTGGTCGTCTTAGACGATAGAACATGGAGTGTTCATGCTGGCCTGATTATGTGTCCTGGATGAGAGTCCTGTTTCTGGATTTCTTCCCTTCCATTGACCCCCACCTTTTAATCAGCCAGATTGAATGCCATTAGGAAGGGCTGGCTCCCTTGACTTTGCCCTGATGTCTGACTTTAGGCCTTGGGACTACAACACTGGGGGGCTACTACCAAGGGGCTTGGTGTGAGTAGTCACACTGGAATCAAAACTGAAGCTTGCTTTACCCATGTCCACTTTTCTGGAGGTAGGGTTATCTGTGCTGAGTGGTCTTAAGATAGTTCAGGAAACCCTCAGAGATATCCTCATGGTCAGGGAGCGGGTGCCTTCCCCACATTCAGGATTGTCCTAAATGTGGATGGTTTTAAGTGAATATGGACTGTTTTCAAAGAGGTTTGGGTGAAATGTAAACCCTGTGGGATTTTGTCTGGGCCCGATTCTCAGACCCCATATTTTCTATGTTGCCTGAAATGAGTCTTTCAGTTTGATGAGCAGAACTCTTTTTGGCCGAAGGGTTTGTGAGCTTTCCTAGGTAGTCCCCATCAGCCTCATAGGCTTCTCTCTTCCAAGTCACGCCAACGATGGAACTGAAGCCAAACGCCGGCAGCGACCGTGCCTGGGTTTGGAACACCCATGCTGACTTTGCTGATGAGTACCCTAAGCCAGAGCTGCTCGCCATCCGCTTCCTAAACGCTGAGAGTAAGTGGAATGGGGTACCCTGGAGACCTACTGATTGTAGCATTGCAGTGCAGTGTTGCTTTTGGAGAAAAGGTGACAGTGACTGGGAATTTTCATTGGAGAGTTTTGGCATGCTATTTGGGGGCTGTGCAGGGTGCTTCCTCTTAGGTGCTAGTGCTGAGCAAGTGTCCATGGTACAGTCCCAGATCTAGCACTTAGTTTGCTCCTCAAGCTCCAATTCCCATTGGGTGAGTGGAGCCTGAGTCAAACCTCAGGATTTCCTACCCATTGGTGCTTTTGCCAGGTTTATGGCTCCCTGAGGCTAGGTACAGTGATGTCACCTGGATACCAACAACCTGCAGAGACCATGCAGAGGTCCGTAGATCTAGGCTGACCTCTCTCCTGCCTAGGGTTTTTTCATGGATTTGTGAAAGCTGAGGAGTTAGTGGTTGCCATGTCCCCAGTAGTTGATGGTTTGGTGGAGGGGGGATGTCCCTCCAACACTGTGTGGCTCCCAGTGCCTGGTGCACTTTATGGGCCCTTGTCAGGTGGGGAGGATGGTTGTAGAGAATAGTCCTTGGAAAAGAGTTCACTGCCTCCTTCATTGTATGAATTGTCACAGTCAGATGAAGGGAGATGGCCCAGCCCATCCTTAGGTTAAAAATTGCATATAGGACAAGAGCCCTCTGGGAATCTTGGTCTTTCAGACCCTCTAGGATGTGTCCTTTCCACACTTGGACTCTTAGGAATTTATCTCTCTTCTTTCCACAGATGCACAAAAATTCAAAACAAAGTTTGAAGAATGCAGGAAAGCAATTGAAGAGAGAGAAAAGAAAGGTGACACTATACCCCTGGGTGGGGGGTTCCTTGCAGACTCACTCTGCACCCAGCTGCAGTCCCAGGCGGGTGCTTTTTCAGTCTGCTAAAAAAACATTCCAGGAGCTGTGGCTGCCTGAATCTGTCAGGGACAGTGCAGCTGCCTGGGGACACAGGGTGCTTCCTGGGGGGGCCTCCTGAGTTCATGTTCATCATCATGGCTCACATCAGTGGGGTCCAGGTGGGCAGTTAGGTCATAATGTATGGAACCTATCAGGTGATTTGAGAATCATATCCTCATTTTCTCTTTGTAGGACTTGATCTCCTGGTTCTTAGGGGCAGATGGTAGCTGTGGTAGTAAGTGACCAGATGTCACTGAGCAGCCCAGTAAGAGTAGCCAGCAGTGTCTTCTCTGGGCTCAGCTGGGGAGATTAGTGGGCAGTGCTCAGGGATGAAGTATCCTCTGTGCTCTGGGCCTGGTGAGGAGGCAGCATAATCTGGACTTCTGTTTTCTTACTGTGCTCTCCTTTTTGGTAGGACTGGGCAAAAATGATAATGCTGAAAAAGTGACCGAAAAGCTGGAAGCTCTTTCTGTGAAGGAGGAGAACAAGGAACCTGGAGAGGAGACTGAGGAGAAATCGGAGAAGCAATGAGTCGTCTTAATTTCTTTTCCTCTTTCTTTTTCTTCTTTTTCTTTTTTAAATTTTGCCCTGCCCTTCCTTTTGGGTTTATTTTTATTCTGTTATGTTTTCATAAGGACTTTATATAAAGAACTGAATTCCAACATTCAGGTTTTTTTTTTCTTAAGTTTTTACCTTATTGAAGATGACTTGAGAAAATCCATTCCCCAGTCATGAAAATGTACTGTGCTAACTTTCTTTTCCATAGTGGAAACACTTATTTATAGTCATCAAAAATAGTGAATAAAAAATGCATTTGAAACCTGGACCAGATGGTAGGACTGCATGTATGTGGACAGTACTGTGAGCACTGTTGGTCCTGGCTAGCTCCTGGGGGTGCCTGCCTGAGCCCTTTTGAGTATGCATGTTCAGGTCTGCCTGTGACTGTGATGGTGGGTCTTGATGTTGCCACGGGTTGTATCTTGGAAGACTCCTTGCCTTGCTGAGGTTGTGGGTCTTGTGGGTCTTGGAGAACTTGAGCTGTTGTTGGCCACTGGAGGCATGGTGTGTCAGCCCATGCTGGAACAGGGGCTGGTGCATGGTGCTGAGGTGTGTTCTGCCACTTCTTTAGGCCTGAACAGCTGCTGTTGCACTGTGGTGAGGAGATAGGTAGGCACAGTGTGTGTGTGTGTGTGTGTGTGTATGCATTTGGTTCTAGTTGGCCCCTGTTGGCAGAGTGGTGGGCATTGTCCTTGCCAAGTGGGGCTTAGTCCTATATCTCTCCTGTGGGAAACCCTGTCAGATACCTCACCACTTGGAGCAAACTATCTCAACTCTGGACCTCCTGGACTTGAAATCTAAACTCAGCCTTGTTTGAATTGTGAGCATCTGCAGTAGCTTTAAATAAGAGGTGTTTTCAAGCATGCTCTTTGAGGTTTGGTATAGCAAAACATGTTCTCTGCAGACATTTTCTTAAGGGGAGAAAGGATTTCGTGTACAAGAGGCTTTTTAAAGCATGTTCTGACTGTCATGTGTCTAAGGTGACCAAGAGACAAGGCTCTGAGGAGTTGTGCCAGCCCTCCCCACCATAGGGCAGGATTGAGCAAGGACCTGACCCCAGATGGGCCACAAGACGGACTCAATCATGACTTGTGGCAATTTGCCCTTAACATCTACCAGGGTAAAGTGTGGGCATCTGACACACTTCTGCTGTTGCTCCTTAATCTCTCCATCTGTCAGTGGTGTCTCCTACTGGCTGTTCTGTCTGACCTTCCTGAGTGCCTGGTCCTGCTTGGTGAGTGTATGTCCTGTTTAAACACAGTTCCCAATTCCTGCGGGAATCAGCTGCTCTTATTATAAAAACCCACACAAAGACTGCACAGGCTATCTCTTATCTGCTGGGAACCTTGTGAATTACCTCCAGCACATTGGTAGTGGCTTGGTGGGGCTCTACCCCAGGAGGAGTTGAGGATTGCACACAGTGACCATTAAGTCCTATAGCAGTAGAATTGTGATGTTGTAAATCATAGGTGGAACTTCACTGTGCTGTTTACATTCCCTTGAAGCCTCACAGGCACAGGAGTCAGATATGTTGCATACCATGACTTGATCTTCCTTGAAGAAAGCCCTCCACTGGGATAGAATGAATGTTTAACATTGTCTTCGCTTTGGGTTCCAATAAATTCCTTCATCTAGGGATGGGAGAAGTGTTTCCAAATGGTGTTTCTGGCAGCAGAAAGACTCTTCAGAATGGATGGGGGACACTACCATCCTCTGCTCAGATTGTATCATGGGGTGCATTGAAGGAAATAGCTTTTGACACTGTAGGAAGTTCTGCTCAAAGGGAGACATGCAGGGGACAGAGTCAGCATCAGCCCTACTGGCCATCATGTAGGCTAAGTAAGGGTACATACTGCCCAGCCTGACATGCTTCCAGGTTGTCATCTTTTGGCAAAAGCAATGTAGGTCCTAATAGAAGTTAGGGATTATGAGGAATGCATCAGCGTATCTGTGTTCCAGATGTGTGCCAAGACTGCGTCCCCCCACCAGTGGATACCTGAAACCTCATTAGTGAATATACTATTTGCCGCAGTCTGGCTGCAGCAAAATAACCAGGGGGTGACGAACAACTTGTGTAGATTGATACAGCAGGAGTGGAAGCCGTTTATTGTAGGACAACAGAGGTATTTATACATTACACACAGCTTATCTAATTAACATAAACTAGATACAGCAGTCAACCAATAAGGAATCTCCACACTTAATGGCTCGCTGGCAGTACTTCACAAACCACTCCCTCTGGCATTTTGCCAGGCGCCATCCAGACTTGTTTACAGACTCTAACATTTCCCCCTTTTGTTTAACTTAAATAACAACCATAGTGGTTTTTACATAAACACCATAAATAATCTGCTACTAGCAGAAGGGGAGGATACAAAATGCCACAATACCAAGCCAGTTGATGGCTCCATGCAAGAAGTCCTTGGAAAAATTATACCAGCAATGACACCGTTAGCAAAGATACCGAGTTACAATTTGTTGTAGATTACAGTTTGTTGTCTCAGTCCAGGTAAAGCAGTGTCTCAATAGATTAACTCACAGTCCAGGTAAATCACAGTCCAGGTAAGTTCTGCAGGCAGCTAGCGTAAATCACAGTCCAGGTAAGTTCTGCAGGCAGCTAGCCTAAGCTGTAGCAGCAGAAACAGCAACAGCTCCGAAGTCTCGTCCGTTTCTCAGCCGAAGCTTCATCCGGTTTTCAGCAACACTGGAAATTCTTCCACCCTCGTTTTCACCGGCACTGGGACGAAGGCAGGAACTCTGGAAGGCTAAAGAAAATCCTGTAGCATTCCACTAAGAAAACAACCTTCTGAACAATTTAGTACATTATCTCAAGGTTTTTTACATTTGAAATAAGCCTTAATAGTGCTCATTACTCATTAGCTTCCAGGTGTGGGAGAACCATTGTAGCCTAGTTATTGGCATTGAAAATGACCAAATATCAGGGACACCAGTAGCGTCTTCTGCTGGCTGTAGTGCCTGGGCAGCCCCAGATGGCCCTGGGGAGTGTCCCGGACTCAAACTGCTACTGGGCACAGGGAGCAAGAGCCTGTGAGACTGTGCCTCCAGGTCAGGTCTAGATTTGGGCTCGGGGCAGTGGAAGAGCCAGCTCCCCAGCCAGGAGGCGGGGAAGGGCCAGTCGCTGCCGCCTCTTGGAAAATCCTTGCTGCGCTGTGACCAGCTTGCACACTCGGCAGCTGCCTCTCCGCTTCACGCACCCTCCGGTAACGAAAAGTATTTAGTAATAGCCTTTTGCTGCAACTTTTTTCCTGATAATCCTTCTTCTGAACTTTCTTTTTCTTTCTGACTAGAGTTCCTGGGCTCTTATCAACACATGCCCTAACTATTCTTGGTTCCACTGGGGTGCCTTCTTCCCTTAGTAATTTATTTCTCACCCCTTCCATATTCTCATCACAAAGACAATACAATACACTGAGACAAAACAAGACACAAACATACTGTATCAATCTCCATTTTCTCGAAATGGCCATTTTTCCTCTCGCCCTATCTGCCTAGGGACGAGCAGATTTGCTCCCGTCCTATCTATGGACGGGCAGCTTTTTTTTTTTTTCTTTCGTCACTTACCCCCGAGTGTCCCGGGGCTCCCCGTAATGGGCCACCATCTGTCGAAGGCCGGCTGGCTGGGCAAAATAACAACTATTATTTCATAAATAAGTATGCATATACACATAATTTATGTTAAAGTTAGGCATAGTAAAAGATTAACAATGGGAGATTAAATGGTAATAGTGAATGTAATGTTGAAATTATTGTATTAAATATCTTAGCAACATTTTTTTTTCTTTCCTAATTAAGTGGAAAACTCACCTTTTCATTTACAGGAAGAACTTCACAGCTTCTCTTTAACATATTCAAATTGCCAGCATTACTACTATTTTGCTTTGGGGCCATTATTCAATAAAGGTTACTTGAACATTGCATTACAATGCTAGGGCAGCTGATCTCATAACTTAGAAGTGTCAAATGATTAGGTAGTAGATACAGTGTGGATATGTTGGGTGAAGGGATAATTCACATAAGCTGTTTGGAGCAGGATGGTACAAAATTTCATTTTAGTCTAAACACAATATAAAACTCAAATTGTGGGCTGGGATTGTGGCTCAGTGGCAGAGTGCCTCACATGTGTGAGGCACTGGATTCAATCCTCAGCACCATATTAAAAAAATAAAGTTATTTAAAATTCATTGTTTATTCAATTTTCCATTTAATAATTTTTGGGTTGTAGATAACTGAAACCATTGAAAGCAAAACTGCTGATTAGGGGGTATAGATAGCCTTACATCTCAGGTCTGTGTGCTGGGTTGACTGAGGAAGCACCTACTTGATTCGTTTTCCCTGTCCCTATCCCTTGGAGGACAGGGAAAATGAAGCAAGTTGAGGAGCAACACTAGTGAGTGAGGCCTGTTTCATCCTCATGGTGCCCCAGCTTCCCCACTGCTGGCCCCATTGCTTGTCTGGCCCTGCAGGTAGAGTAAGTACTGAGGCTTACCTCACTGGGACCCCTCTGGACCCCTCTCTGCCCACTTACCTGTGTTAATAAGAGATCCAAACCTGTTTCTCCCTGTGACATGTTTGACATTTTTCTTCAGGGCTCTCCAGCCAGGGGGGGAGATGACTGTCCTTGGCACCCTGTATACAGAGTGGGTGTGGAGTCAGACCTGGACCTACAGGGCCTGGTGTGATATAGGTGTGTCACATAAGAAGTTAATGTGAGGTTGGGGCCATTCCTAATGGAGGGCAGGGTCTGAGCTTTCTGTATTCTGAGTGCAGAAGGGCAGAAACAGGTAAAGTCATGGGTTGAGTTGCTCTTCTGAGATGTGTTCCTATCCCTGAAGTTCCTTTTGAGACCACCTGAGAGCCTGGGCGAGGTGGTATCAGGTCTTTGCTCACCAGTGTGCAGGGATCCCTGTATCTCATTGTAGTCCCCATTAGTGCTGGGAGAACCCTCCCCCTTCCCCTGTACTGGGCCTTCTGGAGTGGAACATCCTGCAGAACAGAAGTTTAGGAGAAATCGTTTCTGTTGGATAGCTAGCTGCATTAAGGCCCCTGGTCCTCTAACAGCCAGATCTTCCCTGAGGAGCTTGTTAGGTGCTTCATAAGACTAACAAGGCAAAGATCCCAGGTTTGAGATGGTGTGACAGGGAGGAGGTAGCTGCTGGGTGCTGGGTCTTGGCTAGAGGATAAGGACCCTCCTAGGATCCCCACATGGGGAGGGCTGTAATAGGTTTCAGAGCAGAAGAAACCCGGGGCATTTTGGAGTGGCCAGGACAGGCCCTTGCTAGAGAGGCAGTAGAACTACGAGGTCTCCACTCAGGCTCTGAGTGTGCTCTGCCAGGGAGTCCAGTGCAGTTGCCCAGACCACTTATACACATCTCAGACGACCTCATTCTCTAATGCCGGTCCACCTTAAGTGATAACTACACTGGCACTGGTGGGTGGGATTTCCTGCGGGAGGTGGGCCTGCTCACCGGGCCTATCCCGATCCTGGGCAAGGTGATGGCGCCCCCCTGTGGGGCATCCAGCCTCTGGGAGGAGTCCCAGGGTCTCATACAGACACCCTTCCAAGCCTGCAACCTGGGCCAGGACGCGGAGGGGCCTGTGGCCCCTGCTCTGTTCAGACCTGAAGAATGGCATGAGGGTAGTGAGATGGGGAAGGTTGATAAACGACACTGATGCCCCTGCAGTATCACAAAATCCACCCCACCCTCGTGACTGCCAGATGGCTCCAGATGAGGGGGCTGTCCCTGCCCAGGAATAGCATGTACCTGTGGCCATCAGCCTGCGCCGGGATGCACATGTGATTAGGGGAAGGAACTATTTAGGAAAGATCTGTGCAAACAGGCCCAGGAGGAAACCCGCACCGGGTAGGACCAGGGTCTCTGGATTTCACGGAGGTTGCCACTCGTCCCGCAAAGTCTGCAGGGTACAACAGCTGCGCTGAGCCGAGGCAAGGAGTGACCCCGCCCCTCTGAAGGTCTGGGGGGTCCGAGGGCGGAGGGCACTTGCGTGGGGCTGCAGGCGGGCAGCGAGGAGGCCAACGCACCGCCCCCGCTGACGCCCCCCCCTCCCCCGCGCCCGCCTCCATCCTCGGCAGCCGGGTCCACCTTAAGGGGCGCGCTGACATCAGTGCGCCGCCGCGCCCCGTGGGGTGGGATTTCCTCCTCCTCCTCCTCCGCCGCCGCCGCCGCCGCGGGTTCTGCGCCGAGTCCAGCCCGCCCGCCCGACCCCGGCCCGACCCCGGCCGGCTCCGCCCGCCCGGCCCCGGGGAGGGATGCGGCGGCGCGGCGCCCAGGATGCCCCGCAGCCCCGGGACGCGCCTCAAACCCGCCAAGTACATCCCGGTGGCCACGGCCGCCGCGCTGTTGGTCGGCTCCAGCACCCTCTTCTTCGTGTTCACGTGAGTTGGCATTGCGTCCGTGTGCCCGGGTGGCAGTCAGGCCTGACATAGATTCTTGGGAATACAGAGGCAGCTACCGGGCTGGGTAGCTGGGCCGGGCAGGGGGCTGGGAATCAGACCTGCTGGGCGGGGCGCGGGCTGTGAGCAAGGCGAGCCCCCACCCTGGCATAAGGGACCGCATCCCGGAATGCCGCGCGTTCTGGAACAGGTGAGCCACATGTGTGTGAGGACAGTGGTACTAACTGGGCATCCCAGAGTTGTGTCAGGCAGGCCCTGGGTGTGGCAGCAGCCCTTCCCTTTCACAAAGCTCAGGAGGGGATGCGGGCTGCCTAGAATTACTAGCCTTCCTTGCAAGCAGCCGTGGGTGCTTCTTGGGTCCCCTCCAGAATGCCACCCCAGGCCAGAGCCAAGTTATTCCCGCGTAGGTGTGGCCTGGTCTGGTTGCCACATGCTTACCCCATAGCTGCTGGTGACCCTGGCCTGGTGGGGTCCTCTGCCCTCTGTTGGCCTTCCTCTTTGGAAGCTCTCAGTGGCCATTTGAGTTTGAGAGGCTAGGCTGGGCTGCACTCAGAGATAGATGTTTAAATAGCTCTGCTGTGGGCTTCTCATAGTGGACACTAAGACCTTTGAGGCTAAGCCTCTAGTTATAGGGACAGAATCCCCTTGCTCATAGGGCCTCAGGTGGCTCCAAATTCAACTTCTTCACCTCAGACATGTTGGCTTACAGCCTGGAGTGATCTGCTGACCTCCCTCTGTTGTCCTGGGGTCACCCTAGGGATCATTCAGGCATGAGGAGGGATTGCTGCTAACCCTTTCCACAAGTCCGAGCCCAGGTGGGCAGAGTGATGGCTTCTGAGTGTGAGTGAGCCTGGGATAGGCAGGAGTCAACCTACTGCTCTTTCACCTTTGTAAGAGCTGGGGTGGCAGCCCATGTGCATGGCAAGTCTGAATTGGGTGCTTGAGGAGGCGGGAGAGTACTTACCTGGAGGCTGGGGCTGCAGACTGCCAAGAATGTGTTTAAAAAAGGCCTGTGTGGACGGGCTTATTTCTGGCTCTGGAGAGTCAGTGTGTTCTTCTCATTCTGATGCTGCTGACTATGGGGCAGAGAGAGGTGGGTAGTGGGTGAGGTTGGGGACCCATTCCCTGGGGCTTCTGGGAGCATGGATCTCAGCTTGGTCTTGGCCTCCCAGGGACTGGGGTGGTGTGTCTGTCTCAGGTCTTATTACCCAAGTGCAATCCAGTGTCTTTTCTTATAACTTAAGGTTCTCTATGGAGAACTTACGAAATGCAGGGGGAAAAAAGTTTTAAAGAAGTTAAAATTCATCCTCCACCTCATGGAGACCACCCATCTCCTCATCCTCAGAGAGCTTCTCTGTGCCCTGGACTCACCTCTATGGCACCCAGGCCATGCAATAGGAGTGCTTGTGAGTCACTCACCTGTGGTTTCAGAGTCTATTATGTGCTCTTTCCTGTGAATTGACCCAGCCTAGGCCTTGAGTGCTGAGGCTGCTGCCATTCTGCAGGCTGCTAGTACTTCCTTCCTCTGTTCTCAAAGCTGGAGTTCTAGGGTCATGGACAATGGTGCTTTTGAGGTATCGGGTTTCTTGTTGAGGTAGCACTCCAATCTGTGTGTGGCCCACGCTGAACTCAGCTAGTCTAGGAGAACATGCAATATGTGTCTCAGTGGCAGGATGGAGTCTCAGTGGTGTTATTGGGTCCCATTTGTAGGAACTATCTAGTGAGACTCAATGGCTTCACCTGTCCCTTGGCAACCTTGAAGCCATATTTCCTGGGCTAAATTGGGACTTTAACTTTCCCCACCCTAGCTCTTCTGGAATCCACTAGGTGGCTCCATTTTTGAGAAGGGGTCTTTGTAGGGTAGGCCATGACAATTCTGATTAGATGGAATACTAGGTAGGTCTGGTGGCCATGCTGAGTGGGTGTCCTTGGAACAGGCTTCAGTGCCTCCTTTGTGGCTTCCTTATATCCGGTAGCTTCCTCATGCCTGGGCCCACTTTGGCTTCAGTGAGGGAATGGTTCCCTACCCTACTCTCAGGATCTATATAGGGTTTCTATTTTCTTTTTTGCTCCTTGGACTTTACCAGATGGTGAATGGACCCCAGGTCTCCTCTCTGCACTCAGTAATGTGAGTTGCCCCTTTCAGGGTAGATTCTATTTCCATACCAAGTGGGCCATGTTTCTGGTATCATGCAAGATCAGGAGTCTGAGGCCTGGAGGACTAGGGATCCCTTCCCTCAGCCAGCTCACCAAAGGTTGTGGGGCCAGTAGGACATTCAGACATCTTTCCAGGAGAGGCTGAGGTGTGGGAAGGATGCCTGATTGAGAGTGTAACATTTTGAGGTTGGAGTGTATGTTGTATGGCAGATTCTTAGAGCTTTCCAGGTGGGGTTTGTGTCCTCTGGGTTCCAAAGGACTTCTTACTATAGTGCAACACTAGGCTGGGTCAGGTACATGGAGGGGTCCAAAAGCTTTCAGGGCAGTCCTCTGCTCTGCCTCTGTTCTGCCTCTCCCCAGAGTCACTTTGCAGAATGACAGGGACACTATGCATGTCAGAGGACTGGGGCTGGGCGGTCTTATCTCTGAGGCATCTGGGTTGGTGTGGCTGGGCCTGAGCCCTCTCCATGTTGGAGGCTTAGTCCAAGACAGCAGATGGTCTAGGCCTGGGGGTTAAGGGGCTAGGTAGAAGAAGGGCTGATTGTGCCTTGTGGGGAAGAGCCTGAGGGTGGAAACTCAGTGTGAACTCCCCTGCCAGGACATGATGCATGTCACCAGGGACTTCCCTGCCCTCCTGAGCCTGTTTCCCCATCTGTCCAGGTGTCTATAGGGATCAGACTGCTAGGTAGGTATAGATGCTTCATGATCCAGAGGCCCTGCTTGGAATGACCAGGGCAGAGTGGAGTCCTGGCATTCCATGGGCCAGTACCACTCTCAAATGCAAACTGTTAATGAAGAACCTGATATAAAAGAAAATGTCTGAGTTAAAAATTTCCATTCCACATTTAGCTGTGGCAGACATTCTGCCTGTAAAGTTCCCCATCCCCCTTTACAGGGAGACTCTGCTAGCCTAGGCAGGACTTAAGACCTCCACCCTGGTGGGGCACACTGTAATGACTTGTGTCCTGGCTTATGTCCCTGCTGTTCAGGAGGTAGGGCTGGAACTGAAGGAGTGCTTGGAACCTCAGAGCTAGGCCCCCTCCTGGTCCTCCATTTGGTCCACAGCATGGCTTGAGTCAACCAGAAGGGGGTCATAGGGAAGTTGTAGGCAGGATTCATGGAAGGCTAAATGCTCTGCCCATGGTCCTGGGGCCTGTGACCTGCCTGTCTCTTTCTGACCCTCCTGCAAACTCAGGTCTTGGGTTATGTCCTGCAGGGGAAGAGGATGAATCCAGCTGGGGTCCCTGGAGCCAGGTAGAGAAGGACCAGCATGGCGCACATGAGCGGGGAATATCCTCGGGGGGCAGAGGATCCTCTCAAGCTTAGTGCTGGCACAAATATGGTTTGAACATTGCTGCCCAGGAGAGCTCACATGTCCTCTTGTTTCCTTCTGTGTCTTTGTGTATCCTTGCATGTTCTTGTATGTCTTCCGGTGTCTTCACACATCTTTGCATGTCCTTGAGTGTCCTCATGTTTATTCACATTTGCCCTGTCCCACAGGGGAACAATGGACAGCCCAGAGAGGCAGAGGGATTTGCCTGAGGCCTACAACAAGGGGCTACTGAGCTGAGGTTGGACACAGCTGGGTGTAGGGGGAGGAGGGGTGTGTCTTTGCATGTGTGTGTTCATGTGTGCATATGCATATGCTTAGGCCTCTATGATTGAATGTGAGCTCTGCTAGCATTTTTGCATTCATTCACCTGCACACAAGTGTGTGTGCCTGTGCATGTGTATGTTCTTGCATATACGTGTGTCTTGCTTGTGGATATATTTGTATGTGTTCATGCATATGTGCTTTTTTTTTGTTTTGGTAAAAGAGTGGTTGTCTGTGTTTATGGGCCTGTATATTTGTGTTTGTGCATGTGTACTTTGGAGCATGTTTGTGTGTGACACATGTATGTGTGTCCACATGTGTGTTCAAGTGTGTGTATGTGCCTGTGCATTCTCTTTGTCTCCTCCACCACTTAGCACGCATGCTTCCTAAGTTCTGGGATCTGCCAGGGCCGAGATGGGTTAGCTAGTGGGCCTGTCCCCCTTAAGTGGGGTCTAGGTTCATGGGTCCCTGCAATAACACCTAGAGGGCGACAGGGAGGACAAGTGCCTGGTCCTGGGCCTGAGTCAAGCCAAGGGGCTGGAGATAATAGGAGAATGGTGGCTTAGGTCTCAGAGAACTTGTGTGTCTCCTCAGTCCTTTCTGATACTCAGCTAAGGCCCCCCACTGGCCCTCCCAGACATTTGGCCAGGTGGTGCCCACACTGGATAGAGGCTACCCAGCATCTCAGTGCAAGCACTGCCCTATTAAGAGCACAAATTTCCAAATGTGGACCTATCATTGCACAGCTGCTGTCCATACCCCTTCCTGCTAGGGAATCTTACTCAAGTCAGCTGTCTAGCCCACCTGCCTTGAGGGGAAGAAATTGAGGCTCAAGGACGTTCCAGTGGTATAGACTACCTGGCCAGCTGAGGGGTTCAGGCCCTGCCTACACCACGGGTGAGGGCACTCCCAAGACCAGTTCCAATTAGGGCCAAGGAACAGGTTGAAAACCCAGCTCAAATGCACACTGGTCCCAAGGCCTCGGATCCTCAGGTCCTTGTCTATAAAATGTGAGGACAGCAGCTTTCCCCTTCCTCACAGTTGGGAGAATGGAGATGTACCATACAGGATGGGAAGCCATGGATACAAGGACAGAGCCCATGACTGGCCTTTTCATGTGTCCTTCCACCCTGGGGACCTGCCTGCTGCCTCTCCCCTGCATCTATTCATCCATCTACCTCATCTTCAGCCAGCCCCTGGACTCTTTGGTCTCTTCCTTTTCCAGCGCAGGCCAACTCCACATGTTTTACAAGGGCTTAATGACATACTATCACTGTCTTGATTTTTGTTGTTGTTGGTACTAGGGATTGAATCTAGGGGTGTTCTACCACTGAGCCACATCTCTATCCCTTTTTTATTTTTATTTTGAGCCAGATTCTCACTAAGTTGCCCCAGCTGATCTCAAACTTTCAATCTTCCTGCCTCAGCCTTTCAAGTCTCTGGGATTTCAGGCATGTACCACCATGTTGTTTTGTATTTCTTAATAACTTTTTAATAAGGCATCCATATTTTCATTTCACACTGATTATGTAGTTAGCCCTTCCCAGAAAGTTCTGTAGGGATCTTGTTTGTGCCATCCAAGGGGGTACCTTACTTCTCCCTGGGCTGGACTGGTTCTCTCAGTGTGTCTCCCCTGTTTGGCATCAGTTGGGGTATATGCCTTCCACCATGTCAGGCTGGCCATGCCTTAGGGCCTCACTGTTGCCTTGCTGAACAGCATTAGGTTGGTGGTCAAAGACATATGTTAAGTGCCATCTGTATACCAGGCAGGGATGGGGAATATGAAAAGAAGGTGTATACGGGGTCTGCATCCCAGACCACCAGGGCAGGGGTGAGAGGCAGATCTTCCTGGCAGAGAGACCTTTGCACTGCAGATTATGTACACACACTGTGTCCATGCTGGCTGTGGAGAAAGGGAAGGGGTAACTGTCAGCTCTTGGCCCTGTGGAGGACACTGCCGTGGGAAGCAGAATCTTTAAATAGCCTCTTGCTTTCCACTAAAAATAGTTCTGCTGCCATGGAGGTGGTTGTTGGGGCGGCAGAGCTGGCTCCTGGCCAAGGCAGGCGTGGGTGCACTAGTGTGGCTGATGTGAGCTGGGGTGGTGGGCAGGGCTGTGGGTCCTATTTGTCTTGCTGGCAGCCACCATTGCTACATCCCTATAGTTAGGACTACGGTAGGGGAATCCCCACTGGCCCCTGACTCCAGAAAGGGCTCAAGTGCAGGATGGGGAGGGAAGTGTGTATCCCCTGTGTACCTGACCACTTGTCACAACAGCTGGGTGTAGGGGAAGCAGCAGAAAAACAATATGAGGGTCCAGGTGCTTTTTAGGACCTGAGAGGTGGCACTCAGGAACTTGCTGCAGGTCAGGGTCAGGGGAATTGAGGACCAGTGGGTATCCATGGAGGGGACTCTGGGTAGGCTCCTTGAGGATTGGAGCAGGTTCTCTTTAGGGAGATGTGCAAAACCCTTTCAAGGAGGCTGCAGAGAACCAAGTGTCCTGGAAGGCTTCCTGGAAAAGCGGAAAGACTTGGAGCTAAGTGCTGCAGGGTGGTGAGAGGTGGGAAGGGGTAGGGGCCTTGTGCTTTTCCAGTGTTTCGAAGTGTTCTGCATTGTTAACTGGGGAGCAAGGAGACAAACTGAGAAGAGGCTGCCAGTGGTGAGGGATGGGTTGCTGTGTCCCTCAGGGAAGAGCAGGGAGACTGTCCCTCCATATATGACTCATGTTTGTGGTTTTCATTACTCCAGAGTCTTCCTTGCGAGGGGTCCCTGCCAGGCTGGGGACAGGTTTAGGTGAGGCCTGAACTGACTGGAGCCACCCAGGCAGGTTACTGGCCTCTATACATCATAGCACATGTGTGTTGTCTCATTTTCTGTCTTGGTGTTCACTTCCTTTCTGTGTCACCCCAGGGAAGGGGAGCCAAGAAAAGTTGTGCCTGGGGTAAAAGGATGTTTGTAGTTTGGCTCTGGGCCACCCATCCTTAATGATGTAATTCCAGTCAAATGGGCCTCTCTGAGCCTCATTTCTCAACTGTGAGTTACACTCCAGACAGCTACCCTGGGGTGTTGCCAGGTTGGAACTGGCATAGCGGGAGGACTACACACTGTACACAGTGTACAATAGCATCTGGTGGTTGAGCCAAGGAACAAAGGGCTGATGGGCAGGGGTCTCCCAGTAGGTCTGCAGCTGGTGGCCTGATGGGTCCAACCCGCACAAATAAAATTTCCATGTCTTATGGATCTGTCCTTTGCCTTTATACTGTACCCTACGTACTTAGCTCTCTTCCTGGCTTTCCATTGCAGGTGCCCATGGTTGACGAGAGCCGTGTCCCCAGCTGTTCCTGTCTACAATGGCATCATCTTCCTTTTTGTCCTGGCCAATTTCAGCATGGCCACCTTCATGGACCCTGGTGTCTTCCCCCGAGGTAGGGCTCTGTGTTGAGGCAGCTCGTCTGCTCATTTTCAATGAAGTATGAAGGGCTGAATTGAGGGACTTAGTGGTTCCCCGTAGATAGGCTGGGCAGGGGCTTTCCTAATAGGGAAGTCACTTTCCTGTTCCCTGCCACTCTGTCCATCTCCTGATCTGCAGCGGACGAGGACGAAGACAAAGAGGACGACTTCCGGGCCCCACTTTACAAGAATGTGGATGTGCGGGGTATCCAGGTCCGCATGAAATGGTGTGCCACATGCCACTTCTACCGCCCACCACGCTGCTCACATTGCAGTGTCTGTGACAACTGTGTCGAGGTGACTATCCCATTGCTCTGTGCTTCCCCAACCAGGCCTTGCACCTAATCTTCACCCCCCTATGTGCCCTGATGCACTGCCTCTGCCTAGGACTTTGACCACCACTGCCCTTGGGTCAACAATTGCATTGGGCGCCGGAACTACCGCTACTTCTTCCTGTTCCTGCTATCACTCAGTGCACACATGGTGGGCGTCGTGGCCTTTGGCCTGGTCTACGTGCTGAACCATGCCGAGGGGTTGGGAGCTGCCCACACCACCATCACGTATCCTTGATCCTTGAGTGCCCCTCCCAAAGGCAGTGTAGGCCAGGGATGTGTGTCACAGGGGAAATTGAGAACCAGAGGGGTTGATCAGCTGCCTAGGGGACCCAGTGGGTGAGTTGTTATTCTTAAGTGGGCAGAGGAGGGTATTTGGACACAGGCACCTGCTCAGTGCCACTCTGATGGGGTCCACCCTGTCCTTACCTGCAGCCATTGACCTTAACCAGTCAGCATGGCTGTCATGTGTGTGGCTGGACTCTTCTTCATTCCTGTCATCGGCCTCACTGGTTTCCACGTGGTGCTGGTTACTCGGGGGCGCACCACTAATGAGCAGGTGCAGATCTCACTGGAGCAGGGCCTTGGAAACCCTTGTGTGAGGTGTCTTGTGCAACTTTGGTGGGAGGGGTCGCAGGTGTGAGGCTGTGCCTACCTGTCCCCCTGCATGCCCCATGCCTGTGGACACTGCAGTCACCAGCAACTGATGGCCTGTATATTCTATAACTCCCTATAGGGATATGCTGGGATGGCCTGGGTGAGGGTCACTCAAGCTGCTTTCCACAATCACCACTTCTGAGGAACCCCAGTTTCCCCTGCCTATCCCTCTGCCTACCCTGGCCTGTACTCTGGGTGGCCAGGCTGGCTGAGGGGTCCCGTGTCCACAGGTGACTGGGAAGTTTCGCGGGGGTGTGAACCCCTTCACCCGAGGCTGCTATGGGAACGTGGAGCACGTGCTATGCAGCCCCTTGGCACCCCGGTGAGGCCCGGCCTGGGCAGGGGGGTGAGGTAGCTTGTGCTGGGTGCAGGGTGGGCAGCCTTGAACCCTTAGCCTGGTATCTTTCTGCACTTTCCAGGTGGGGTTGGTCCTGCCTTTGGTGTGTGTTCATAGCCAGGTTGTTTGGCTGCTGATTCCTCTGTTCCTGGTGCAGGTACATGGTGGAATCACCCCGGTTGCCGCTCTCAGTGAGCCTGAAGCCACCCTTCCTTCGGCCTGAACTCCTGGAGAGAGCTGCACCGCTCAAGGTCAAGCTTAGTGACAATGGGCTGAAGGCAGGACTGGGCCGCAGCAAGGTGGGGGCCTGGGCTGGGAAGGAAGAGGGGATGGGAATCAGACCCTTAGAGTGAGCAAATAGGCATGTTGGAAGGGGGCCCAGAAGAGGTGGAAGGAGGAGGAATTGGGAGAATTCTGGGGAAGGGTCCCACCACTCCAGGAAGGAATCCTCAGTTAAGTCCCACCCCCTATCCAAGCCCCACATACCACTGAGCCCATCCCTCCCAGTCTAAGGGCAGTCTGGACCGGCTGGATGAAAAGCCACTGGATCTGGGGCCACCACTGCCCCCCAAGATAGAGGCCAGCACCTTTGGAGGTGACCTGAAGACCCCACGGCCTGGCAGTGCTGGTGAGGTTGGACAGCCAAATTGGGGGAGGGACATGGACTGACCCCAGTCTGACAGTGGTCCCTTTCCCCAGAGAGTGCCCTGTCAGTGCAGAGGACCAGCCCTCCAACACCTGCCATGTACAAATTCCGGCCAGCCTTCCCCACGGGTCCCAAGGCGCCATTCTGTGGGCCTAGCGAGCAGGTGAGGAGACCAGGCCATGCTTCCAGAGAGTCCCCACTCACAGAGGGCCATGTGCATGCCAGTGGGACCTTACCCGGTTGGGACTGGGGTCAATTGGAGGGGTACAGGGTGAGATATTCTGGGAGGGCTGATTCTAGTGGTTCTAAGCCTGGAATCTCTATTTCTTGGCTGGCATTGCCCTTAGGCCAGATGAGAGGCTGCCCCCAGGAGCAGTGTGTGCCAGGATGACTTGGAGTTTCACCATTAGTGAAACTTAAGGCCCATGGGAAGCCTTCAGAAGAACTTGAGATTTCTTTGAGAAAACCCATTTATTTTCTCCAAGTTCAGTACTCTGCTGTCCAGCTTTCAGAATAACCCAGAGCCCTGAGTGTTCCCAGGGCTGCCATCCCTCCTTGAGGTCTAGCCTTAGAGGCAGGCCTGAGTCCAGGCCCCATTCATCTAGACCAGCTTCATCCCTTAGGATTCACATCCTGTTCCACCTCCATTTTAGGGATTGATAGATGGGGCAGTGAGTCTGGGCTTTTCTAGATGAGGGTCCATTTCTGGTGGGTATGCAGTGACCCTGTCCACCTGGAGGATGGTCAGCCCTGGTTGCTAATGGGGGTATTCTAGGTTCATTCCCTGCTTTACTTCCTTCCCAGGACTGACCTGGATCCTTCAGCCTACTGAAGGTTCAGCCTAGTTGGCTAAGTGCACCAAGGCCATATTTCACCCTCACCACCTTTAGGATTTGAGGTTCCTTGGGCTACTCTTCAGCCTAAGTCAGCTGCCCCACAGAGACTGAAAGAGACCCCTCTTTTCTGTGGCCATGGCTGCCCTGAGAAGGTGGACTCCCTGGCTGGGTAGACTCTGAGGGCACTACTCTGGCCTAGATTGTGGAGTTCCTGCTTCTTTGCTGCCTAGAGTCAGTGTTAACCTGGGTGTTGCCCATGCAGCCCTTTCTCACCTGGGGCTGGTGGGCAGTGGCAGGCCCCACACAGTCTTCCCTCTGAGGCCTCTGTCCTGGCTCCATTCTGTCCCAAATTCCTTCCATGGTTGGCATGAGAGAGGTGGGCATAGTCAGAAAATAGGGAGCATCTTCTATTATGTGTTGGTGGCATCTGCCATGGCCTATGTCACCAGCATTACAGTCTACATTACATGGGCACAGAGCACCTGGTGGCTACAGGCTGGGGGTGTGATTGGGTAGGGGTGAGAGTGCTCTCTTTCTCCATAGGTTCAAGGCCCTGACTCCCTGACTATAGGGGATGACAGCACCCACAGCCTGGACTTTGTGTCTGAGCCCAGCCTGGACCTCCCAGACCATGGGCCCAGTGGCCTGCACTCAACCTACCCACCGTCCCCACCACTCAGTGCCACTGATGCCTTCTCAGGCGCTTTGCGCTCTCTGAGCCTCAAGGCTGCCAGCCGGCGGGGTGGGGACCATGTAGCTCTGCAGCCCCTGCGTTCTGAGGGTGGTCCTCCCACACCCCACCGGGGCATCTTTGCTCCCCATGCATTACCCAACCGAAATGGCAGCCTGTCCTATGATAGCCTGCTTAACCCTGGCTCACCCAGTGGCCACACATGCCCAGCACACCCCTCTGTTGGTGTAGCTGGCTACCGCTCACCCTACCTACACCCTGGGGCAGCAGGTGACCCACCACGGCCCCCACCCCGCAGCTTTAGTCCCGTGCTGGGTCCCCGGCCTCGGGAGCCCTCACCAGTACGCTATGACAACCTGTCGAGGACCATCATGGCCTCCATCCAGGAGCGCAAGGACAGGGAGGAGCGTGAGCGGCTGCTGCGCTCCCAGGCCGACTCACTCTTTGGTGACTCTGGAGTCTATGACACACCCAGCTCTTACAGCCTGCAGCAGGCCAGTGTGCTGTCTGAGGGTCCTCGTGGCTCTGTGTTGCGCTATGGCTCCAGAGATGACCTTGTGGCTGGGCCTGGCTTTGGTGGTGCCCGCAACCCTGCCTTGCAGACATCACTGTCTTCACTGTCAAGCTCTGTGAGCCGGGCACCACGGACATCCTCCTCCTCCCTGCAGGCCGACCAGGCCAACAACAACGCCCCTGGGCCCCGGCCTGGAAGTGGCTCACACAGGTCGCCTGTGCGTCAGGGTCTACCCTCCCCGCCTGGCACTCCCTGCTCGCCCTCCTACATGGGCCCCAAAGCTGTCGCCTTCATCCATACGGACCTCCCGGAACGGCCACCCTCGCTGGCTGTGCAGAGGTGGGTGTCCAGAGGTGTGGGTGGGTTTCCCAGTGCAGGGCAGCCATCCAACCACCTGCAGGGCCCTTCTTGGCCCAGTACTCAAGGGTTGTCCTGGAGCCCTTTGGTTGCCTGCTGGGATGGGACAAGGAGGGTGGGCCTCATCCTGCCTTGAAGACTTCTCAGTTATCCATGTGAGAGTGGCTCGGTTCTGAGGATGCCCTGGGCATGCTTCATATGTGGGAGCAGGAAGATTTGTACCCTGAGATCAACATGTCACATTCTCCCAGAGCTGGTGCAGGCTCAAAATGTGGAAGGGCAACTGGGCACTGGTACCTTTTTTTTCTGGAACTAGTACCATGTGGCTGCATGGGTTTCCTTTGGGCCATGGGCACTGACCTTCCTCAGTCTGTTTGGTACTCTCTCTGGGCTTGTCTCCATGCATCTCCGGAGGCTGAGACTGGGGGACATCTCCTTATAGTGAAATGTGCCACCTCGGGCACATAGTCCCTGGAACAGAAGCTTCCCTGTTTATAGAAAGACTGGCTATAGGCTTCTGGTGGGTTGGTAATTGGTTCTGCCTCATAGAGCCAGGTCCAAGTAGGAGAGCTGAGCCTTGTTTGGGTCAAGTTCTCATGTTGGGTAGGTCACAGAACTGCTGTGTCCAGGTCCTGAGAGCTCAGGCTCAGTTGTTTTAGATAGGCAGATGAGGCCCCAAGGGGAGACTTTTTTATCCAGGCCACTTGGCCACAAAGGAGCTGGGAGCCCAGTCACCAGTGGTCTTGCCCCGAGCAAGGCCTCCCTACCCTACATATGGCCAGGAGCCCATTTACTTTTCTTGGGATCAGGGATGTGGCTGTGGTAAGGCGGGGACAGTAGTTGGGGAAAGGAGGGACTCCTGCCTTTAGGAATGTTTAAGTAGTGAGGTCAGAAACACCATGGTCAGCAGTGGCCAGGCCAGGTGGCAGGAGAACAGCCCTTCATTTTTCTGAGAGAGAATGGGGAGCAGACCCGGTGGTGGCTTTCCAAGCTCAGGGCACCATGACATGGGCAGGACCCATGACATGGGCAGGACCTAGGACTCCAGTTTGATGTCCACCTGCCTGCCCTGTTCTCTGGTCATTGCCAGCTGGGAGGTGTTGAGGCAACCAGGAGGATGATAGCAGTTCTGACATCTGTTTGTCCTTCCTGTGATGGCACAAACCCTCTTTGAGGAAGGGGCCAGGACAGAGGGCTCCAGTCCATGTCTGCGTGTCCTGTCACCCCACCATCCTGTGTTCACCGTGTGTGTATGTATGTGTGTGTGCTTGTTTTAATGCAGAGACCACCCTCAGCTGAAGACCCCCCCAAGTAAGCTTAACGGGCAGTCCCCAGGCTTGACCCGACTGGGGCCTGCTGCAGGTCCTCTGGGACCCTCCGCCAGCCCTGCCCGGCACACGCTGGTTAAGAAGGTTTCCGGCGTGGGTGGGACTACCTACGAGATCTCGGTTTGAGAACTGACCGCCACCCGTCTGCTGTGGTGCCATGGGGACCAGGACCCCATAGTGGCTCTCCCCATCCCCACCGACTTCTCTACCCCAGAGAAAGGAGGCCGCCCAAGCCTGGTGTGGATCAGCAGGAGAGAGCCACGCCTCCACAAGCTTGTCCCTGCACCCTCTGCCTGTCCATCCACTCATCTGCTCATGGGGAAGACAGGATCTTGAGCAGTTTGTGCCAGGCTGCAGGCCCGTATTTATCCTTGATGGGGCAGTGAGGGGGACCCAGACTGCCTCCTCCCTTGGCCAAGCTCAACAACATCACTCTGTCATGCTCCCAGGCTAGTCTCCAACAATCCCATGGGTTTGCCTCCTCCCCTTTCAGAGGGTGCCTGGGGCCCTGCCCTCCCAGCTGCTCCTAACATGTTGCCTTTCACTGACCCAGCTGGCAGCTTGTAGCTTGGCAAGGCCGATGCTTCTGCAGTCCTGGTCTACTCTGGGTTTTGACGGATGGATGGACAGATGGACAGCCAGCCAGCTGTGGCACAGGCCCTAGCTCTGTGCATTTTGTCTTGCCTGGCCAGTGGGCTTGTGTCCCCGTGTCTGCGTGCTGTGCTGCCGTGCCACGTCTGATGTGTTAATGCTCGGCCGCCGCTGTCCCTTTCATTGAAGCCTTAACTTCTGCTTTATGCTCTTGTGGGAGGCGACGGGAGGGGGGGGGTGGGTGGTGGGAGAGAAAGTAATGGGAACAGGCACAGGGGTCACACACAACCCCAGGAGGCCAGTGAGACCTGGATCACCCTCCCTGCCAAACTGGAGAATCCCCACCCCAAATCATATGCAGTCCTTGGCTCTAACCCAGCCGGTCCCATGTGGAAAGCACATTGGGGAGGGGGGGACCAGTGCTTCCCCTGGTGTCAGGGACTTGAGAGTAAGCACATGGCAGCGTCAGCTTGCGTTGTGTCTGTTTTATGTTTTTATATCTACATCTATATATCTATAATTTTATTAAAAAAAGAAAAAGAGTCATTTTGATGCTTTACTTGGGCAAGGTCAGGGCTGTGGGTGCAGGGGCCCCAGGGGGAAGGGAAGGACTTCAGGAGAGAGGGTAGCTGATTGGCTCAGGGTAGCACATTCTTTGTGTGCATTTCTGCTGATGAAGCTGAGTCAGGTGAGAACTGGTCAGCATGAGGTATCGTTCTTGGCGGGGGGAAAAAGCTGGGACTGCATCTGTCCCAGGAACCTCCAGGAACTAAGGGCTTGAGGGAGTTGGAATGGGGTGCAAGTGGGGCCACTTGCTGGCTTGGATAAAGGTTGAACTTCAAGGCACTCACTTTTGTCTGCCATATGCTAGAGATGGGATTGGGGAGTTCCAGGAATCAACAGCTTTTCAGGGCTGGCACAGCCTGGCAGGGACTGAGGGGACTGGGGCAGACCCAGTGTAGGAGCAATGGGGAGGCTCAGGGACCCAAAGGGAGGTTCCCTGAGCCTTGGACCCCACAGCTTTGCCCTAAGCTGACCTCCACCCTTTCTGCTTCTCTCTCACGGATGCCGTGGCCCACAGGGGGCGAATAGGCACCTGTAGCCGTGGATGGGGGCAGCGTGGCCAGCCCAGGGGGACCCCTGGCCTGCACCTGTGCCATCTTGGCCTCCCTGAGGACCGCCCTCCACTGCGGGCCCCCTGGAGCCAGGCTGCTGGGGCACCCCCTCGTGGGACCATGTGCCGCCTACACTCGGCAGCCTCCAGCCTTTTTCCCAGCCTCTCGGGACCCTAGTGGGATGCAAGTGGGCAGCTCTGGGGCCCTGGACAGCCCAACTGGAGAAGCAGGAAGCCAGGCTGCCATGGACCCTGGGGTGGGGCTGGGTGTGGACTGTGGGTCCTGTCTCTACCAGCTACATCTTGACTGACTCAAGACTGCCAGGGCCTGTGACCCTGTGTCCAGGTGACCTCAGGAAGTCCTCCACCTGCTGCAGGGGGTCCAGTACCCCATTGAGGGTGGCCCTGGAGTTGCTGTGACCAGCATGACATTCACCCCAGCCTCCCTATCCTACCAAGCACTTTAGACTAAGCCACTTCCTCCTGGGGAGCCTGGGCCTCTGTGGGTTGGGCTGGGGAGGGGGTCTCAGGTTTTCCCTGCCAGTTACTACAGTCCCTCTACCCTGCCTCCAGAACATAAACAGATGCCTTAATTTCCTAGAGCCACCAGCCTGGTGAGCCCTGGGATCCCAGCCCATCCAGCTGGGCCCCTTGCCTGCCCACCGGATTTCCATCAGTATCTCTGCTCTGGCTCCACCTGGTCTGTCTGCATCCAGGGATGGGTGATCCATGGTCCACAGTCCTGCAATCTCTGAGCCTGCTGGACCTGGTTGTCCTCCAGAGGCAGAGCAGGATGACCCTCCTGTGCAGGGTCCTTGTCCCAGGATCCACCCTGGGCACTGGCTCTATTCTCCCATTTTGGGACAAGAAAGCCACAAAGCTATCTTCTATTGTTCTAAGGGATACTTCCTCCATTTAAATTCCCCCAATAAAATTTTTGGTGTTTACCTCCATGGCTCTGTCCACCAATGTGGTTCCCCTGTCTGAGCCTTGGGCAGTACCAGGAAGCTGGACTGGGTTGAAGAGTGGAGTGGGGTGGTAGGAGGGGAATGGTGGGTAATGGGAACACTACGAGGTCAGTGAGTCAGCAGACTCAGGGATCCAAGCATGACCTCTGAGGTACCTGGGAGGGCTTGAACCATGGACCCCTGGTTCTCACTGTGCAGATACCTTTCAGGGGAAACCATCATTGTTGGGGTGGAGGGCAGCAATATAGGACACGGGAGTCAACACTGATGCTTGGGGTTGAGGCAGGGATCCTGCCCTGAAGAACCCCTCCCTGCCACTGCCAGATTGACAGGGCTCCTTGGGATAGGTTGCTTTAGGAAGCACCAAAATGCCCCTTCCACACTGTTTCCATGGAAACAAGCTCACACACCAAGCATGTCACGACTATATGTCCAGCCGCAGGCCCAGCCCTCAGGACAGACCCTGCCTCCACCCTTCTCCGCAGCTCCTGGCAGGGACGGTGTGCAGCAGTGCTGTGGCCAGGGGCTGACGGGGCCAGTGGGCACCCAGGGCAGCGCCGGTGGCCGCCTGGCCTCCTCCTTGCTGGGGCCGCTGGGCCTCCGGCCTAGAAGGGCAGGAAGTCGTCCACCTCGAGGCGCAGGAAGGGGCCCAGTAGGGCCCGGAGCTTCCAGACGGTGGCTCGGCTCATCAGGGGCGGCACTAGCCCCTCGAAGGGTGCGGGGTCCACCACATACACGTAGGCAGCGGTGCAGGCCAGCAGGGCGCCCAGTAGCAGCCTCAGGGCCAGCAGCCTGCGGGCGGTGGTGGTCAGGGGCAGGGGGTGCCCACAGGGACGTTCCCAGGGGGACAGGGCTCTACCTGCAAAGTGACCTACCAGAGCTGGCCCTTGAGGCCCTCGGAACATTCCAGCTGTGGCCTCCCTTTCTGTTGGGGAGGGGGCTGGGTCAGAGCCTGCCTTGAGAGCTATGGCAGAGGGTGGGGGTCCCTGACTCTGGAGGACCCACAATAGACAGGGATTTCAATACAGTCAACCCAGTTGTGCCCCTGCCCCATCCCTCCTGCAGGGGCCACCTTCTGCAACTACTTTCCAGGATGACTCTGGTCACCTGGATCCTCAGGAGGATCCCACCTTGGGGCCTGCTGTCTAGATCCCATTTCTCCACCTCCCCCCGCAGAAGTACCCTTGGGCCAGGTCTCCAAACTGGAAGAGTGGCCTGGGGTGGGGAGCTCACCTCCGTGCACTCCATCTGTTGCTCCTTCCTGGCCTGGGTGCGGCACTGGGCCCGCTCCCTGGGGGGCCGCACTGTCAGGACCATGTGCTCCTCACCCCATACTTGTGCCACCCCCTACTGTGGAACTGGGGGATCAAACATTGATCCACCCCATCCCGACCTGGTTCAGTCAGGCCCTGGTCCCCTACGTCACCCCAGAATCTCCAGCTGAATGTCCTCCATCTGCTCTAGCACGCCCCGGATGTCCTTCTTGAGGTTCTGGGGGACAGAAGAGGTAAGACAGATCTTCCACCCGGACTACCTGCTGCCCTCCCCTGCCTCTCACCACCACCTAACTCCTGCCCTGCCCTCCTCATCCTCCTGGGGACTTACCAGGAGCCCAGTGGCCTGGTTGTTCAGAGCCATGTGTACCTCGGCCACACCGTCCCATACCTGGGAGCAGGAAAGTCTGTGTTATGTTCAAGGAACAGGATCTACCAGCGGGGATCCCCTCATACCCTCTCCCACCCTGGTCTGGGTGAGCACCTCAGTGATGGCCATCTTCTTCCTCTCAAAGGACAGTCGTATTTGTTGTAGCTCATTCTGGATGAGGAGAGACAGTATGGGCACAGGAACCCCCTCTCTGGGCCCAGGTCCCTACTGCCAAGCCCACCTGAGACTGCCGAACGAAGGCCTCCTCCCCCTGGCACAGCTCCCGCCGTAGCAGCTGAACAGGTGTCCTGTCCTCCAGGGGCCGGGTGCTGGCTGATTCAGGGGACTATGGGAGAGCCTCTAGATCAGCCCAAGGCTGTGGGCAATGTCTGCAGCCCTGGGCAGCTGGGGGGATGCTGCTGTGGAGGGTCACAGGGCTGCACACTTGTTCTCACCCAGGCCAAGGCTGTGCAACTTGAATGCTCTGGACACAGGGGCAGGAACTGCTGTCCTGGACCCAGGAGGACCCCCAGCTGCTCCCGAAGGTCCTGGTTCTGCCTTTTCTAGAGTTGGGAGACAGAGATGGGGTCATCTATCATGACTGCTTTTCAGGTGGAAAACTGAGGCAGGGTCTGGAGCTTTGAGGTGAGGTAAAGGCCTGGGCAGCTAGGATCAGTCTGGAGCCCATCCAGCTGGTGGCTTTGTACTTACCAGGCTGTGGTTCTCCTGCTCCAGCTGGAGAAAGGATTGTTCTGCAGACCCCAGCGGCCCGCTCTGGAGCTGAGAGGGGGCTACTCTGGGTGAGGCTGGGACCCCTCTTCCCAATGGAAGGCTTGGACATGGGCAGGGTCTAGGCCCTGTACAGGGGGATCCCCCCTGCCTGAATGGCCCCTGCTCTCGCCCTTGGTGCAGGGGCCAGCCCCACCCCAGTTCTGCCTCCATTTCTCTTTGTCTTGGCCCTACTGGCTCTCTCACTCTCTGCCACTGCATCTCTCCTTCTTCACTTGAAAGAAAGACCCTGGTTGCCTCACCCCCCACCCTGGGCTCCCTGCCCCCTGACCCCGGGGCTGGAAAAGTCCTCACAGACTCCAGTGAGTGAGTGGAGGGGATGGGAACCAGACAGGGCCACCTTACAAATCCCTGGCAGGGCTGATCCAAGCATCCTCCGTGGCTGCCCGAGGCTGGGGCTGGGGGACACTGGGAGTGGGAGTGGCCACATGGTCCCAGAGTTTTTGGCCCCTCCATCCCTCCCTGTGACCCCTTCCTGACCCCAGGTCCAGGCTCTGGCCTGGCTGACCTGCCACCCTCTTACTGAGGGTAATTTGGGTGTCACTCTGGCTCACAGGTTTGCCTGGGTGACAGTCACAAAGGCCTAGGTACAGCCAGGGAGGTCATAATGGGGGAGCTGGGGCGGGAGCCAGGCCCTGGGGCCCCTCCCACCACAGCACTGCCCTCACTGCCCCTGAGTTCCTATTACCCATGTCCTTCTCTTCTTTGTTTTCCTCTTTCATTCCGTGGAAGTTCCTCAGTGAACATCCCCAGGAAGCTGGTTCAGAAAAATCCTGAGTCCTGGTTGAAACCAAGTTGGTAGAAATGGCCACTGATATGGCTTCCCCCAGGATCCTGGCCACTCTGCAATATATTCCAGCCAGGTCCAGATCCTGGAAGGAGGGTGAGATAGCCCACTAAAAACCCCGAAGAACCTGCTTAAATCAGGTTAAATCAGGAGTGTTTTCATTTCTAAGTTTTGGAGTAGTCTATCATATGAGAATAGATAATCATGAGGACCTCAGAGGTCTATAAGCCTCTTAATCTGGCTTCTTGCTTGCTGGATGTTAGTCTGGGCAGAGAATCAGATCCTAGGGCATCCCCTGTCACCTCCACCCTGGGAGCTCAAGGACAGAAAGTAAGGTCCTTAGTGCTGCTAAGGAATCTCTGGAGCCCTCTCTGACCTCTGAGACCCTAGGATTTCATGCTTATTGAGAGTGTCTTATTGATCATGGCACTGGGCACTTGGTAGGCACATTTCATATTTTTATTCTTTAGTTTTTGCAGTGCTGGAGCTAGAGCTCAGGTCTTTATGCATGCTAGGCAAACACTCTACCAATGAGCTACATTCCCATCTTGAGAGTTAGTATTTTGTTAATAAAATCTTTTCTGCTTTTCCTGTCCTTTAAAAAAAAAAAAAACTCCCAATAGTTAGATATTGGGCCTTCTGTATTGATTTTATGTGTTCTTTACTTTTTAAAATTTGTCTTTGTTATTTGTAGATTTCCTTGAGTCCTAATACTCTCTTTACATACAGTTAGGATCACTTAGTGATGAAAATATATTCTGAGAAATTTATCATTAGGCAATTTGGTTGTCAAATATCATAAAGTGAACTTACACAAACCTAGATAAAATAGCCTCCTATGCCAAAGCTATATAGTACCTACATGTATGACACAGCTTTCTGCTCCTAGGGCCATAATGAACAAAACAACATGAGATTAAATCAAGCACAAGAGAAAATGATGCAATCAAGAGGCACAATAAACATGAGATGTTTGAGGGCTGCTACTGGCATAACAAGAGTGTATTATTTTACAATAAACTTTTTTTTTTTTTTTACAAGTAGAAGGAGTACACTATAAAATAACAATATGGGCTGGGGTTGTGGCTCAGCGGTAGAGCACTCACCTTGCATGTGCAGGACCTTGGGTTCGATCCTCAGCACCACATAAAAATAAATAAGTGAAATAAAGGTATTGTGTCCAACTACAACTAAAAAATAAATAAAAAATAAATAAATAAAATAACAACAAAAGTGTAGTATAGTCAATTTATAAACCAATAACATAGTTATTTACTATCTCATCCAGTATTCTGCAATGTACCTAATGATATGTGCTGGACTTTTATACAACTGAAAGTGCAGTAGGTTTGTTTACACCAGTATCACCTCAAACATGTGATGATGTGCTATGATGTCATGAGGGTTACAACATTATTAGTTGATAGGGAAATTTCAGAGCTCTATTATAATCTTTTTTTTTTCCCCCAGTGCTGGGGATCAAACCCAGGACCTTGCAAATACGAGGCAAGCACTCTATCACTATAACCCCAGCTCTCTCCCTTACAATCTTATGAGACCCACCATCCTAAATGTGGTCTGTTGTTGACCAAAATGCTGTTATGCAGTCCATAACTGTATATCTATGGTTTTAAAAAACGTTCTTTGAATTTCAGCAGTCATATTTTAAACTGTGGTTGTCTCTATTGTACTTTGGATGCCTCCTATTCTTTTCTCAGAACATCCTATTCTCTTTTAGGGATTCACTGGATTTTGAGGGGAAGGAGCATCTTTTGCTGACTGTTTTCTGTCTTCACTTTTTGGTTCTTCTCCCTTTGCCCCCTTGTGTTTGGTCTTAGGACTTCCCGTTAGATGCTGTCCTCCATTATCTGACTTTTCTTTCTTTTATTGTCCCTGCTTATAAGGAAGGTTGGAAAGAGCCAGCAGGTACTTTCCTTTCCCCATTAACTGTCGGGGTCGGGGGGGGGGGCGAGTAGTTGAGCTCCTGGGAGGAAGGCCTTCTGCACCAGCTCATATCTTCCTGCTGCAGCTCTGAGGTCTGAAGTGGAGAATAAATTTGGGGGTTTGCCTGGGTAGTTCTCGTTGACACCTGCGGTTCTACTGTAATTATTAAAGGAGTACTACAGTGCACAAGCCAGCCCCAAACAACCTAATTTTCTACCCTTCCCTGGTTTCCACACAGGCTGTTCCCCTGTCAGTCCCTACTTCCTTCTGCAAACATTTGTTGAAATCCTTCGTTTCTATATGGCCTCTCTCCTGTTCTCTTCTCCACATAGAGAAGATATATAGCCAGAGGCACTGAGGATCTCACTGACAGAGGAGATGATGCACAAAGACTGCAATGGTGGCTCATAGTGGACCCAAGTGGATACATGTGCCCCTGGTGCAGGAGGCTAAAATGCATTTCCAGGGACAGGGCAACATCTGTGCATCCTGTAGCAATGGGCTCTGACCAATGTGATAGGAAGGGTCAGGAACCTGAATCAGTGGCTTCCTGAGTCTCTCCTTAGCTTCCTGGGCGGCTGTTTGCTCAGCACCCAAGAAGGATGTAGAAGTTTCCAAGGCCCTCTCCTGAAACCGGCCTGTTCATTCCCCTTTGGGATTTCATGGGTCTTGGGTGGTGCTCAACTCAGAGATGGAGACCACGGAAGGGCTCTTGGAGGGCCTTTGAGGTGAGATGGGCCATGGGTGGGAATTGGGAGCACAGCATAGGCAAAGGCCTTGAGAAGCTGGCATGGGGGACAGTGTGCTGTGTCCCTTAGGCTGCTAGGTGCTCGGTAGGTATTCAGGATGTTCAATGACTCCTGTAATAATGACGATGAATGGTGGCACAAGGGTGAACTGCTGAGTGAGATCCTCAGGTTGCACCCTGCTGGGCTGCAATCTTCTAGTGACTGTGAGGAAGTATCTTGGATACCCTAGAAGCACTTATGTCCTCCTGCCACTTAAGACCCCAGAGTGCTTCCTTTCTCAGCCTGGAAGCTCCACACTCCCTGATCACCCTACCTTTCTTTGTGCTGTGCCTGGTCTAGAAGTCTGGTACCAAAGAAAGTCAGACCTGAAGATTTCTCTTCCCTGAGATCCAGAACATCATGAGTGTATATGTGGACTCTAAGAGGGAGAAAGGAGCACTGGATCTGCAGCCACAGTGGGCTTCCCACTCACAGGGCAAGATATGCTAACGTATGCCCAGTGCCATGTAATTAGGTGTCCTGGATTGGGGAGGGAATAAGGTGTCTACATCCAGTGAGGGCTCTAGGATGTTCATGCAGGAAGAGGGTGAGTCTGCCGCAGGTTGGAGTACTGTCTAGATGCTGGAATTCCCAGCCTTGTGTGTGGAAAGTGTGGCCAGCTGAAACATAGTTTTTTGGAGGGTGGGGAACCGTGGCCCACGTTGCTAGGCAGTGCACCTCCCTGGACGCTAGTTACCATGGCAGCAGTTTCCTGCCCATGTTGTCATGACGCCCAGATGGCCTTGTAGAGCCTGGAGCAGTGAGAAGGGGCCTCCCCAGTCGCCCCTGCCCCTCCATGATGGTGCCCAAGGTATTCTGAAGAGACAGAAGAGAAGGCAGGACTGGCCACTGGCATGGAGATCCAGTTCTTCCTGCCTAGAGCCAATCTGGGGGCAAGGGCAAGGGCTGGATGGGGCCCTCTTGCCTTACTCAATGTGGCCTTGGCATTCAGTGTCCTGAGCTCACTTCAAAAGCTGGAAAACAGGCCCTGAGTTGATGAACCAGCCACAGCCCCTGGAGGGGGCACCCCATCTTCATTTTCCTTACTTTGGTTTCCTTACTCAGATCTTCCTAGCCTGCCCATCAGGGGAGCCTCTCCCACTTAGACCTTGAAACTGCCCTACATGGAAGATCAGGTATGTCAGCAGACTCTGGAGAACTGTCTCTTAATCCCTATCAACTTCCCTGTAGCAACCCTGCTATAGTCATTGCCTCCTTTCACCTGGAGCTTCAGGTCATTTCCTAACCCCTTCACCATCTTCCCAGGATCTGGATGAGTTCTGAGAGCAAGCTTCCTTTTTTTTCTGAGCATCTAAGAGGTGCAGAGTGACACTTGGCCAGGGCTCATGGAACTTTTGAGGATGGTTTGGCCCCTCAGGCACTCCTAGACTCATAGCCAGGAGAACAAATCCACTGAAGGCTGGATGAGGAATGGGGGTGGCCTGAGGAGTGACCACCCCATTCCAGGTCCAGAAAACAGGGAATGCTGGACCTCCATTCCTGGTAAGAGGACATGTGCCACTGAGTTCTGGGTGGCCTCCCCTGCCCTCCCCAGCATGGAGGGACAGAACAGGCTGGGTCCTGGGGATGGGATGTGAGCAAAAGAGAGGCCTTGGTGGAGGATATATGCATGAAGTCATGCTTCAACGCTGCCCTGTCCCTGGCATGGCCACATAGCTCCTAGGGTATTGGCTGTGGCAGACCATTTGTCTTCCCTCCCAGATGACTCTCTGGATACCTGCTGCTCATATTTTTTTATTTAAGAATTGAAAAGATTATAAGAATGTCAAAGAAAATCCTCTTGTGGACAACACAGCCTCAATAAATCATAGCCAGTCCAAGATGTTGAGGGCTTCAAGGCCTGGAGAGTTAGTATGCTGGGACTTCCAGGGCCCTTGTGCTCCAGGGTCACAATGGGTGTGTTGGATGTGGGTATGTATCCACTCCTGAGCCCAGAGGACACCCTTCCATAGGACCTCACCCAGATAGGCTCAGTCCCCCTTATTGGTCCCCTTAACAGCTGGATGTTGGTGCCTGAGAAGCCAGAGTGGCTGGAGGGCCTGATGGTCAGAGCCAGGTTTACCTTACTGGGGTCAAAAACTGGGATTACTGTTCACCCTGCTCTCCCCTTTGCTTTGCCCAGCTCCTTCTGGGTACTGGACTGTTTGTCAGCTCAGGAAATAGTGCCAGACTGTGACCTCATGAAACCTATTTTTGTACCCTGAAAACAGAACCATCCCATTCAGTTGATACTGTGGGGCCCACCTCAAGTGGCCTTTCATCACTGCCTATCCTTTTCCAGGCTGAAGGTGCTGACAGGAGTGAAGTTCAGTTCTCACATCTACCACCAGATGGAGCCAAGACCCTACAGACCAAATTAGGTTTCTGGAACCCAGTGCCCAGGGCTGGAAGGGCAGTCCTCTGACAGGGGGACCTGGGGGAGAAGGGGAAGTTCTTTGAGGCTGAAGATTCTGGCAAGTCAGGGCCAATGCTAGGTCCTCTCCACTTGGATCTGTGGTTTCTATGAGTGGCTACAAGTGGGTCTGTCCTGGTTGTCACAACTTCTCTTGCTAGTTGAAGGAATCCTTCTCCCCAGTATTAAAACTGAAACAAAATATTCTGAGGCTCACCCTAGCAGTGTTTATGCCTGCCCTTGACTCTCCTAAACTGGTTTCATGTTTCCCTTCTCTTAGGTCTTAGGACCAGGTGAGCAGGTCTGTCCAGTTCACTATAGCCCTGGACAATTTATGTGAATCACTAGCCCCAGGGTTTGTGAGACCTTGGCTAGAAAGTGGCCCAAGTTCTTTATGGGGGACTGAGGGTTGAGTGGAGAGAAAATTGTGCCCAGGGCCAAGGCAAATCTTTGCATCCCAAACTCTCTAGGAGGTCAGTGCAGGTTCAAGATGCAGCTACCCTCAGGGTTTCTGAAAAACAAACTACATGTAAGGGTCACCTGGGAGACTGGGGAGAGCCAGGGAATTTGAGGGCCCTAGAGGCAAGGTAGTAGAGGCTAGCACTTTGCCTAGAGAGATGATGCCTTAAGACTTGGTCTGGGATGACCTGATAGGAAGGCTGTACAAGGCTATTGTTCTGAGTGACCATATGGTGCTTGGCCCTAACCTATATCTACCATGTTTTTTTCTTATCATAAAGGTTTCAAGGTTGCCACTTGAAGTGTTTATTTGTATGTTGGGGTCAGGGTCCTTGGGGAGGGGTCTCAGTACAAGTTCCCTGCCCCTTCCTGATCTGGGCCTGGACCACCAAGGCTTCTGGGAAGCTTTACATGTCTGACTCTTGGAGCCAGGCCAGAGGTCTGGGCTCTTCTTGATGAGAGGGGGGCTCTAGGGTGCAAGGCAGGAGTGGGAGCTGGGAGCTCGGTGCCCACATTGGCTGTCTAGGTTCTGGGGTAAATAGGCCTGTTTGGGATGACTAGAGGGTGGAGGTGAGTGGGCAGGGCCTGGGAGTGGCTGAGAATTTGTGGATTGGGGAATAGGACGTTCTAACCCTAAGCTCTCAATGAGGCCTGAGTGCAGCTTTGACTCCAAGCAGCCTGTCTTCTCCAGCCACAAATTTCTTCAAGGGACTGTTGCAGGCCTCCCCTGCCCCAGCCCATAGCACGGGGCTGGGAAGTGAACTGACATCATGCTCTGCCATTTGATGATGAGGATCTCAGGTCCCCACCTCCGAGGTTCTAGGCAAGCCCTTGACTTTTGGAAGGGGATGAAGGGAGTGAGGGAAAGTGGAGGTAAACAAGAGAGAGTACAGAGGAGTGCACACTTGCTGGGTGGGGACATCTAGCCCCTTTTTGGTGCTGTGTTTGACTGTCTTCTTCTCTACTCTAGTTCCTTCAGCTGGCTCCACTAGAGGGCGCTGCCCAAAGGCCACCTGCCTCCCCAGAAGAAGGTCAGCCTTCCCAGCCTGTGTTCCAGGTTCCTGGTGACCCAGAGTATTGCCCTGGACCCTAAGTTTGTCCATATATCCAAGGTGGGAGGCTGCTTTTTGGGCCTCACCTCCTTCCATCCACAGGGAACAGATCCTCCATTCCAGTGAAAGCACCCACTCCCCTCCATTGATACAATAGGCAGCAAGTCCCAGCTGCTCTTAGGGATTACTATTATTATTTTTTCTCTCTTAAACAATCTCACTGCTAGGTTCTGTGTTTAAAGTTGGTTCTGCTGAGCACAGCTGGCCAACACTCACAGCAAACTCAGTCTTCCATCTGAGGGGCTTCAGTTTCTCTACCGCCAAATAGTCCCTTGGCCAGTGAGAGACATGAACTTACCCACAAACTGTTACCACCAAACCCATCAACTTATAAACTAACAAATCATTCAATCAACTGGTTACCTGCTGCCCATTCCACCTGGAAGTTCCCCTGCTGGGTATGGGTGTCCAGGCTATGATCGACACATAGCAAGCACAGTTGCTCCTTGGCCCTGTGCCGGTCTTGCCTCCAATTCTTCTACCCTCAAAGCCTCTTAGATTCCTGAACCTGAGATACCAGGGTACCTGTGGATAACAATGCAGCCAGGTGGGCAGTGGGTTCCCTGTGGTTAACAAGATGGAGGGTGCAAGTGGGTAAATCCTTCTCCCTTCTCACCAGGCTAGACGCTCCCCCTGTAGCCCTCATCCTGCCTAGCTCCCGCACTTTCTCCCTCTCTCTGGCTCCCTGGGTCACATTTCCCAGAAAGCTGTAACTTTCCTGCCAGGGCCCCAGACCTGTTTTTTTTTTAGGAGGCTCAGGCTAAGACAGCCCTCCTACCAACCACCCACACCCTTACTCAACCAGCCTGCAAAGGAGCTAGCCACTCCACCACCCACCCCTCTAGCCCACCCTATGGCTAGCTACAGATTCTCCAACCAACCACTGCCCACTCAGTACCTGTGCTGTAGAGCCACCAGGTACTTTCAGGGAGGCAGCTGGAGGCATTCTTCTTACTAAGACCCTGCAATGATGATAAAGGGCAGTATCAATCCCTCGCTGATGCACCGTGAGCAGGCTCGCTTGTATGAGGGAGACGTTTAATTTATCTCAGGAACTGGGCGCAAGTTATAAAAATGGTAATTTCTTGGAGATTCAATTACGTGTTTTCATTGTTACCGTCGGTAATCAAGGAAACGATTTTTAAAGATAGGCTGTAGGATGATAACAATCTCAAGGGAGGAGGATGGGGGCTGGGCTGATAGTTTGGGGATGAGGAGCTTTGAAGACTGTCTGCTGTGGGCAGGGGTAGTGGGACTGGTGTATCCTGGTTCCTTCCAGGCTTCTTTGGTCTCGGTCTCCCCACCTACCAATGCACCCATCTTCAGGGCCCTGCAGCTTAGAAGTAAGGGTCTGCATTTTGGAGTGGAAGGTAATGAAGTAAGACTTGATTCTCTGGTCTCATGACTGCCAGAGATGGTTGTATGTCCTTTCATCTTTCCCACCCAGTGCCTGGAACTGTGCATGTCCATCTCCCCAGACCTCTGTGGAGGACAGATAGAACCTCCTCTAGGGGAATGGACCTGATCCCCCCCCCCCAAGTGATGTCTTGGCTCTAAATAACATCTCCAGGATTAATGGTGCTGGCAGCCAGCATCACCAGGTGATTGGAAAAAGGGTTTTATAGCCCCACGGGTGATATTGAACTTACATCTGACGTGTATTTCCAAGATGGGATTTTCCTCCCTGGCAAATGTGACCCATTTCACGCTAATTATAATGGTAGCTCCTTACCACTCATCCCCACAGCAGGGTGGGTGCCCATTTGGGGGCATAGGGCTGAGCCTGCCTAGCCTGAGGGTTGGGGCTGTGTCATCTCTAGGACTCCTAATCTCAGCAGACCTTCAGATTGGCTCTAGGGAAGGTGGCCTCATCTGGTCAGGGGCAAGGTGAGGGGAAGAAAGGCACCCACAAGGTAAAGATGAGGCCAGCCTAACTAGGCCACACCAAGGAGGAGGCTGGGAGGAGAAACTGGGCTGAAAGGTGGGACTGCCTGGTACCTCCCAGGGACCCATGGGCCCTTTATCAGCCAGACTCAGGGAAGTGAGCTGGCTAATCCAGTAGCAAGGTCTGGGGTCCTGTGCTCAGCTGGGCAGTTGACTTTGGATCTGGCTTTACCTGCCCTGAAAGCACTCTCCCCTAGTCTCAGCTTTCCTTGACTCTTGTTCCTGCAGCCAGCAGAATGCTGGCCTTGCCTGCATCCTGCTCAGAAGGATTTCAAACCTCAGGGTTTTTGACTTAGTAAAAGGCCATGGGGACATGGGGCCCACCTCCAGGTTGGTGGGGAAGGTGTCTACACAGAACCCCTTGGGATGGGTTGGAGACTAGGGAGGGAAGAAAAGTCCCCATCTTTCATACAGAGATGGTGTCACGGGGCACTGACCACCAGCAGTAACTCTTGACCATACACTGACCATGGAAAACTGCCTTCATCCATTTCTGGCACAGGGTTTATCTGGGGCCACACTGTAGGGCAAGGACACATGAGCAAGTAAGCAACAGAGTGAGCAACTGTTGACCTGGGAACATCCTGCCAGGGACTGAGGAGTGGCTGTTGAGGAATTCTGGAGCCTGTGGGTCAAGTGGAGACCAGGAGTGTGCTCTGTACCCCCTGGAAGCTCTGGACAGGGTAATCCCATCCTGCTCCCTCCAACCAGGCCTTGCAAAGTGACCCCACCTGCCATGAGTAAACCTGATAGGAGAGGGAAGAAGGACAGTGCCTGGCATTCTGAAAGAGGACTTTTCCCAGAGTAATTACCTTCAATTCACTTGCAGTAAATACTAGGCTATTTTTCCCTTTCCAATAATTGCACTTATTTATTTTTAACTAAGATTAAATGTTCTCTGTGAGCTCAAGATATACTGACTGCCTTGTCAGGTTCAGTAAGAACTGTGCTCTTCTTGCCTCCAGGGCCAGCCCACCAGGACAGGGAAGGGCCCAGTGGCTCTGGGGTACAAAGAAGTTGCTTGTCCACAAAACCCTGGGTCTTAGAGAATCAATTTCCATCATCACTGCTGTCACCATAAACATGACTGTCATCACCACCACATTGCCACGATCACCAAGCATCATCTCCATCACCACCACCTCCACCACCACCACCACCATCACCATCACCATAATTACCTCCACCACCACCACCACCACCATTACCATTATCACTACTACCACAACACCGCCATCACCATCATCACTACTACCAGAACTACCACTGTCATTACCACTATCATCATCACATCCTCCTTCATATCTACAATCACCACCACCACTACCATCTCCATCACTATGATTACTATAACTGTGAACATCATCATCTCTGTTATTATCACCATGTCAACAATTCCACACTGGGTTTCAGGCTCTCCATCTCTTTGCACTTGCTCCAGAATAGGAGCCTCCATGTTGGTCTGATTGCAACTGAGGAGTGTCTCACATGATAGTTTGTGGGGGTGGATATTGTGGAGAGGGAAGATAGGCAGGCTGAGACAGGTCTTGAAGGACCTGGGCCACAGCACATGGATACTCTCACCAGTGCCCGCTTCTGTCTCAGTACCAACCAACCTTCCGTTGTTGACCAAACTGGAGCTGAGGAAGCAGCAAAGGAAGGGGAGAGGGTGGAGGTGCCCTGGTCTTTCCGTTTGTCCACATCACATCCTCCCAAGCTAGAGTATCCTCCATGGCCTCCCCAGAGCTAAGGGCAGCCAGAGGAGGTGCACATTTTTCCCACAAGCCTCAGCTGCTCAGAACTTGTCATAGCAAGGTGGTCAGAGTCTACTGCACTGGTTTCTTGCCCATGAGCCTTGGTTTGCTCATCTATGAGATGGGATGACTCAGTAATCACTGCTAGTAGGCCATGGAAGAGTGCCAGAATGCCCATGAAGGGCCAGGTAAAGGGTGTTGTGGACTGGAATTGGTGGGGTGCCCTTACTATGTCATCTGACAATAGCAGCAAGTGAGCTGGGCACTTGGGCCCTCAGTAGTGCTAGGTCACTAGGGCCACATAATGTCATCTCTGGTACCTGCTTCATCATCCCCTGGCTCTCCAGCCCTACTCAGCCATTCACATGACCCATTCTGTCCTTACAGAGCCATCTGTGGGCACACAGTGTAGTTTCTCATGGAAGTTCCTTTAGTGCTTCTGGCCATGGGGCTAAAGGCTATTGGGAACTGGAGATTCCAGCAGGGCCAAGTGTGGTGGTGAGGCCTGGATTTGGTGGTAGGGCCATGGGGGTAGGGCAGGCACTTTGCATTCTCCCCAACATAATCATATTAGTAGGTCTCAGTGCTGGGGACCCCAGCTTATGGGCCTCATAGAGGACCCATATTGGCTTCTGCAAGACCAGAATGCATGGGAAAGGCAGGGCAAGGACACATGAGCAGGTCACACTGATGGTTCAGCATCTGGGACTCAGAGGCCATGACTGGAGGGAGGGTTCAGTTATCCTGGCTTGCCCCCAGAACCTTGCTTGCACTTAAGATGTGCTTGGTGGGTAGGCATGCCAGACAGTGTGGGTAAGAAGCAGTCTGTTCCTGTACCAGGAAGGCCCTTGCCTGCCTCACTCTGCACAGAGGGAGAATATATGGAGGTGCTTTAAACTCTCTCATGTTTGGGAAATATTATTAACAATTAAAAATCTTAAATATTGGTGACATTCCCGATGGCCAGATAATTAATACAAGAGCAGATAATAATTACTTAATGATTAATAACTACACTTAATAGTTTTCTAAGTAATTATGATAAAGAGAAAGTTAAATAAAAAGCCATCAAAGTTGCTGATTCCCTGCATTGTGAGGGCACCTTGGTGCTAGAGGGTGGCAGATCCACTGTCTCTTGGCCACCCTTGCTTCCTGATGTTATATGCAAGGGGTTGGTGTTACACGCACAGAGTAAGGACATTGCACTCAGGATTAGAATGGCAGGGTTTCTCTGCCCAGTACTGGGCCACGTGGGTGAAGCCTATCTCTCTTCCTACTCTTTTTGGCTTATGGGTGGCTTTGGAGTTGTCTTAGAGGATTGGTTCAAGACCCTCTGTCCAATCCCTACAGATATCCCAAATCTCAGGGCTAGTGGGCTGGGGTGGATTTCATAGGCCAGTCCCTCATTATCCTACTGCCTTAACCCTTCTGGTCCCTGGTTATACCCCTCCATCATCTGACGTGTTCTACTGTGTTCCTGGGATCTGACCTAGGTCTGCTGTATCCACCAGTTCTCATTAAAGTGTGAGTAGTTGCTTGATTCTGTCCTAATTCTCTAAGCTTGCAGATTTAGGTGTTTATCCATGTGAAATCTTCATATGCAAGGGGAGGAAGAGGGCAATAGGAGGTCTGGCACCCTCCATCTTGAGTCTAGTGGACAATGGCTTAGAAGCTGCTAGGAGCCCAGAGTGGTGCAAGATTTGGGAGTCTTCTGCCTTTCATGTGAGCAAGTTTCCCTCATTTTGATTTCTCTTACCTGATCCCCCTCCTAGCTGACATGGTTATATTCCTCTCTTACTCCCGCCATCCTCTGAGCAGAACCTTCCTGAGTCGCACAGCTTCCAGAGCTCTCAGAACCACTTTGTCCCCTATCTGGAGCTGGTGCTATCTTTGCATGCTCTGCCATGAGTCTCAGAATGGATCAGCTAGCTCTGGACATGGAGAACAAGGAACCAGACTCTGCCCTTTAGCAAGGCCAGGCACTCACCTATGAAGCCCCATAGGGGAAAATGTGAATGAAAGTTAGAAAGGCTCATGGACCACCCTGGGGGCTTGGCCCTGCCATGCTTCTGAGATCTGGACCAGCCCTGCTTCATCTACCAATTCTCACTAAAGTGTGAATGTGTGTGCTTCGGAGGTCTTGGCTTTATTTCAACCATAGTGGTAATAATAATTTGGGCAGGATCATAGCTGGGGTAAAAATTAGAGGCAGAATCTAATAAGACAGGACTGTGACCAAGCTCAGCTTTCCCACAAGATTCTAATTCCAAAAAGGAGGAGAGTGGCCCCCTGGTGGGGAGACCTTGAAGCCTTATATCAGTGAGAGACACACGGCATCCCTTCTGGGGCTGCGACCCCAGATGCAAAGATGCAAAGACATCAGGAAACAACAGAAACCCCCAGAAATGACAGGCAGATTATCCATGGCCACTTCTTTCCTAACTCAGAGCCATCATCATCATAGTGATGGCAATGATGCCACTGGGGCAGATATGACACTGGGCACCTGGCTATGGGCCCAGGAAAAGTGGGGTGGGTACTGGGTTGCACTTGCAGTTGTTTTGATAATTTACACATTTTCAAGGTATAAGATTAAGAAAAGGCTGCTGCTAGAGAAATAAAGGGCCCAGATTGGTGGCTCTGTGGGAAGGGACCTTCCTGTCAGAGGAAGACAGTTCCCACAAGCTATTTGCCAAGTGGGAATGGCTACGATCCCAGTCTGGATTTCCCATTTTTGAGAGTGCTATTTCCTTCATCACCTTCAAGGTCACATCTGGATGGATAAATTGAGGCCTGAGAAGGTCAGAGCTGCCCATGTTTTTGAAGGCTAGTGTTGTCCCCACGGCCAACATAGGCCCTCAGAGCAGGATCACTGTGCTAGGAGTGTCCCTTGGTCAATACGTCCTCATTAGCCCTGCCACAGATCTTCTACTCTGGAGTTAGAGGCCCTGAGGCCATTAGTGGGATAGCTGGCTCCTCTGAGCCTGATTGCTCATTAAGGCTTCTTCAGTGGGACACCTGTCATACTCCACTGCCTGCCCCCTTCCCCTGCTGGGAAAATGTGACCTTGCTCCTGGGGGTTGCCTCTCTCAAATGAAATAGGATGGGGGTAGACAGAGAGAAACAGAGCAAAGGAACCAAGGCCATGAGCCTTTTTATCTTGGAGATATTTGCCATAGGGAACTGTCATCTGGTGGATCCCCACTAGGTGCCCGGCTGCCCCTTGGTATCCATGGGCCCCAGGCCCATGTCTGCTCTGAGAGCCAGTGCAGATGCTCAGTGGGTGGTCCTGCAGCTTCTTGGGAGCACTGGGCTTAGCCTGTGGCAGGGAAAAAGCTGGAGGCTCCCAGGGCCATGACATCAGTAATCTTTGAGCCCCTGCCTGAGGCTTGGATACTCTGGGGTGGGTGCAGGCTCAGCACACAGGGACCTACTCAGAGGCCTAGAAATCCCTCCCCAGAGTTCAACCCTCTCCCCTTTAGTCATCAGGGATTTGGAATGAGACCCAGTGATTTAGTGGTCTGCCTAGTTAGGCCTCCTCATTAATATTGCATTCCTGCTAATGACCTTCTCTCTTCTGTGTCATTAAATGTGTCCTGCTGCTAGTGGGTGGTGGGAGGCAGTCAGCTGGAGAGGCTGGGTAGGAGGAGCAGGTACTTGTGCATGAGGCAGGGTGGCTGTCACTTGGGGGCCAGGGAATATTCAGTATCCCCAGCTCCAGGCAGGGGGCCAGCAGTGAATTCATAGGTGCCCTCTTCATCCTTCAGTTGGAGGTCTGTGGGAATGGGGGTGAGGTCAGGGCAGTACTGGGGGGACCTATGGTCCTGGGAAACAGAGGCCCAGGAATGCTCATAGTATAAGGATTGGGCAAAAGGAGAGTTGGATGGCAGATTCCTGGCGATCCCACCAGGTGACAGAAGAGAATAAAATGGCAGTGTTTCAGGTACTTCTGAGGAAATTAAGGCTGAGAAGGAAGGACCTGTTTAAGGTCTGTTTAAGGTCCCTCTAGGAAAGTGGGGCTTGGGTGAGGGCTCTCTTGGCTAGCTAGACTTTTTTTTTATTAGAACTTGTCCTCTTCCTGGCCTCCTCCCTAGCCACTCCTGTCTGTGGATTCCATGGGGGCAGAATTTCAGCTATAGTCTGGGGCTGAGGACATGGTTGGTCCTGGGGGACAGTGGGGATATCCCAGGTCAGGACCCAAGGATTCCCGGGAGGCCTCCCTGGATCCTTATTAGGTAGCAAGGACCCAGTTCCCACTAATCCTCTGTAGTCGGCTGAGAGGAGTCCTCTGTTGGGCATGGTTACGAAACTTCTAAGACTTAATTAAAATCAATCTCCAATTACTCAAATGCCATTGATTTGGGTCTCCACTAATGGGGAAAATATGATCATCATTGTGGGAAACGTCAATATTATAGCATCAAGCATTTGCCTGGGCACGAGGCAGGCCAGGACCCACCAAGTCCTGAAGCCTGAACTCTGGGCCAGGGACCACATAGTCATCCCTCAGATCCCATGACTATGTTCTTCCCAAGGGAGGTCTTGCGGGGGAAAGGATGGCTTTACCATTCACTTGCCAGTGTCTCTAAGAGATCACCTTCTGTCACAGAAATGGGCTGAACCGGGGATGTGGTTCCACCAGGATATGGGGAGACTTGGACAGTTTTCTTGAAGTGCATGTCTGTGTGGGGCCAGGGCCAGCATTGAGTGCTCCATGGAGATCATCCATTTACCATTTTTATGTGGCTGGAATTCCTCTTGAGGTTGGAGTGAGGACCCCTGCCTTTTAGACCTGAGTCATCAGTGGCCCACAGTTTTTTCCCCAATCAGTTTGCAGGTGAGTAACTGCAGGAGGGAAGGGCCTGTCATAAATCCCTCTCAATTACAAAGGCCTCCAGGTCTGGACTCAGCCTAGGGGCCCATTGGACACTAGGTGTTGCCACCTCTGTGTTTGTCTCACCAATTAGACCTTTTAGTTACAGCCTTAGCAGGATGGAGAGCAGAACACATCAACAGATGTAGAACATCCAGCAGGAAGGAGGTGACACTGTGCAAGGACTCAGGAGAAGTTCCTTACACTTGAACACCTGAAGACCTGGTTTCATAGCCCAGAGCCTGACCTGGGTCCCGGGAACAACCACAGCTGGGAGGCCTCACGGACAGGCCCAGGGCAGAGGAAAACCCAGGGACACAGTTAATTGGGGGAAGATTAAATGGAGAGCCATAATCTAGTTTTCCTTCAAAAAAGAAATCTAAAAACTTCAACTCACATGCCCTTAAAATAAAGTCACATGAGAGCTGGGATGTAGCTCAGTGGTAGAGTGCTTGCCTTGCACGTGTAAAGCCCTGGGTTCAATTCCCAGTTTCAAATAAATACATAAATAAATAAATACATAAATAAATAAAGTATTATCTATAAATGCAGCCAAGTACTAAAATATCCTGTGATTTTGCTCATTGCTATGGAAGGATGAAGGCTTACCAGAAGTGTAAGGAGGAGGTTGGGAGATGAGGAGGTGCAGGTGGTGGGGGAGGGGCTGTGGGTGGAGATGGGGGCAAGGCTGCTGCTGGCCTGTCACCAGCTGGCTGGGTATTTTCTGTGACTTCTGTCCTTGGCAACTGTCCCTATTCATCCCTTGGACCTAAGCCTTTGTGTTCCTGCAGAGGGGGTGACTAGAATCGGAGTTTAGCATGGGGGTTAGACTTCTCCAGGAGAGGAGAGAAAATATGAGGAGGGAAAGGGCCAAGGGGGTGTGGGAGGAGGCATTTGACTCAACTCAGCCCAGAGAGGCCCAGCCTTGTGCCATGATGGTCAGCAAGGTCAGGGGGCAAGGCTCTGGGTGGGCTCTGGGGTGAGTGGTGAATTCGGATGCATGCACATCTAGGTTAATAGTGATGACAGGCTGTGGCCTTGTGTGAAGAACCCTGTCCCTGGTGGCTGCTCTTGGCCTCCCCTTTGCTCGTGAACCACAGCCTTTCCAAGTGGGGACCTTGCGTTGTGCTGAGTCTTTTGTTACTTTAATTAATGCCCAGCTTCCCGATGCCTAATTAAACTGGAATTGCTCCATGTCCAATAGCTGAGTGTCCCATTAGATACAAGTTAATGCAACTGTCGCATCGACAGTGAAATGAGGCTCTTGCGTCCCCAAGGAGGAACACAGAATGCACCAGGAGGATGTGCAGCCTGAGGGTGGCTGCACACAGAGGCTGTGCTGAGCATGTTTCCAGCAAGCTCTCGACTGACCCATCACTGTGGATGTGGCCATGGCTGGGTACTCCAAGTCTAAAGTGACCACCTTGGTCCTTGAGCCTCCAGCCTGGTTGCTCCCTGTTGGCATTTTCTGTTCTGACTACATGAGAAACTCATGCCAGCATAAGAAAAGTTGGAAAATGAAGAAAAATTAGAGACAAGAAAGTGAAGACTCCTCTAACCCAGAAATGTGTGTTCCTTCTGTGGGGTGACAGATGCTCTTCATAGCCTGTGGAGGCTGGGGTAGGGCCTTTGTGTGAGTGATGGGCACAGAAACCACACTGAGGAGAACTTGATTCCTCATGAACTGGCAGTTCCAAGCTGAGGTGCAGGGTGGGAGCCAGCTACGGGTAGGGGAGTATAGTATAGTACTCTGTACCTGCAAGGCTTTGCAAGTGTCTAGATGTTGCCCCAGTTTTGGGCTTACCCTGATGGCCACAGTGTGCAGGACAGACTAAGGGAGGATTCTGCCACTGGCTAAGGTGCTCCTGCTGTTTGGACTGTCGCCCGAGAGACTTAATCCAATCCCCTAGAACTCTTGGTGGAGAGAGGAGTGGACAAGTGAATAACAAGGGTTAAGCCTTCCTGAGAACGCTTTCCCCCCAATTCAGACAGGTGCCTGTCTACTGCACTAGGCTCCCACATTGGGCCAGTGGGCCCTGAGGCAAGAGAAGCCATAGTCTGAAGTGGATATGGCCAGTGGGTATGGCCCAGTCTGCTCTGGAGCCATGGTGCTGGGGTGGGCACAGGCTCTGGCACAAAGATAGGTCTCTGGTTCATGGGCTGCTGGTCCTGGCTCTCTCTCCCCAGCTTGTTCACAGTCTGAGACACCCTTGTTGGGGTTGGGTCCACATCAACTTTGTCTTCTTCTGTACATCTGTTGCATTTCTTTGACACAGCATGCTCCAGCTTAGCACCCTTGGGCGGAATGAGCAGGCCTCTTACAAGTAGGTCCCAATATTCCCCCATTGCCCCTAGGATACCCCACAATTTGGTGTGGTTGCCTCTCATGTTCCTGCCCCTGAGAAAAAGGACAAGTCCCCTGAAGTTCCTGCTGTGGGTCAGGTTGTTCTTTGAGCCCCTCATTTGTGGTGTATCATTTGCTGCTGTTTGCACAGAGATCAAATCCAGGGCATGTTTGTTTAGCAAGATTGCCTGTGCTGGAGCCCACCCCGAGGAACAGGCTGGACACAGAGTGGATATGTGCAAGGAGCATCTCCTGAGAGCCACTCTGTCCGTAGCCCAGGCCACTTTAGAGGGCTGGATGGGCATAGCCATGAAATAGCCATGTATAGTTGGTGCTATACCTGCACAAATGTGACTAGCTGAGGGCCAAGTGGATAGGTCCCAGCTGTACTGCTTACTTTGAACAGTCCTGGTTCTCTCCCTCCACAGTGGCTCATCATACCCAGGCAACACCATATTCTGCCCTCCAGATCACTTCCCCAGGTACTGAGTGGCCATTAAGGGACACTCATTAGGCTAAGGGTTAGGAAGAGCAGGCTCATTTCTTCCTGCAATGGAGTCTCAGCAGTTCTTGTCTTATGGTGAGATAGTGGAGATCAGAAAGACAGCAGAAATTAGATACATTCTGGAAGCCTGGCTGGGGATGGTAGGGGGCCCAGCCTGGGACCAAGAACACGGCCTTGAGGCAGGGATGCTGCATTTGTGTCCTTCTATTGTTCACAAGCTGGGTGACCTTGGGCAAACAGGTCTCCCTCTATGAACCGGTGGTTTCTGATAGAGAAATCTCTCTATCAGTGTGAGGATGATCCACATCCAGCTCTAAGCAGATCAAGGGAGGCATTTTGTGGGTAGAGAAGCCATAGTCTGAAGTGGGTATGGCCTGTGGGTATGACCCAGTCTGCTTTGGAGCCATGGAGCTGGGGTGGGCACAGGCGCTGGCACAAAGATAGGTCTCTGGTTCATGGGCTGCTGGTCCTGGCTCTCTCTCCCCAGCTTGTTCACAGTCTGAGACACCCTTGTTGGGGTTGGGTCCACATCAACCTTGCCTTCTTCTGTACATCTGTTGCAGATCAGGGGAGGTATTTTGTGGGTAGAGAAGCCATAGTCTGAAGTGGGTATGGCCAGTGGGTATGGCCCAGTCTGCTCTGGAGCCATGTGGCAAATGCAAGAGCCAGGGAACTTGTCCAGGGAAGTAAACTTGTCCAGGGAAGTTTATAGGAGGAAAAGGGACTGCACTGCAGGCAGTTTTGTCTGCTGAGCCCAAAGCCCACTTAAGCCCAGAGACTCTACCTCAGCAACCATCTTGGAACTGGGCTCCATTTCCTGAGGGGCTTGTCCTTGGTTTACTGTACACCTCGTCTACTTAGGAGTTGTAAGGTGAGGGGATGGAATGTTTTTAACTCTTATCACTATTCAGATAAGGTAGACCCTAACTAAAATCTTGAGGTTGCCGACCTGCTCCTTTGGGACATTTGAACTGATCTATTTCCTTGGGGGATATTGACATCTGTGGGCTCCTGGATGAGTTCTAACTGGGCTCTGCTCCATTGCCCCATCTAAGTACTTTGCAGTGAACCTGCCTGCAGGGACTCAGTGGGACCACAAAAAATGGCCACACATTCTTTGACCCTCCATGACATGGATCTTCATCCTTCCCTGGGCCCACATGTGGGTTTTGGAAAGCACTGACCATGAATATAGGGTGGATGTAATGCTATGCCCAGACCCAGGCCTTCTATGCCTAGAAGCTTTTATTTCTTGGTCTTAGCCCTGTGCTGCCACAAAAGAAGAGATCATGTGGAGAGGATGGTAAGTCCTGCCCTACCGCCTGCATTCCAAGGCCAGGCATGCAAACGCACTCCCTGAGGATCACTGAGTGGCCCTTGCATTTGCCACATGGAACAAAAGAACCAGAGCACTGAGCCTTGCCTGAATTCCAGACTCTCCAGAGCAAGCTTACATAGAGATTGCGCTGCTTGTGGTGCAACAGCCGGTCGATGGCTACTAGTTCCTCTATTTCCCTGCCATTCAAGCTTATGGGATGGCAATTCTGGTCTGAGGGATGGAACTTTGTGACCATGGTCTTGATGCTGTGAAAAGCACCCTAGTCAGGCTGGTCTGGGGGGCCCAGCAGGAATCGGGGCAGGGTCTGATTTAGGGCTCCCTTTCTAAGTTGAATCTGAACCCATCCAGTGACAGTGGCACAGAGGAAGACGACTAGTGCTTCTCATACTGGTGTGTGTATGCCTCAAAGCCCAGCTTCATAAAGCATCTGCAATCCCCCTTCAGATCACCAAGCACCTGTGCTTTTTTTCTGCTACAGCATCACCCCCTTGATGGTATTGGATTGTGTTTTGTGTTTCAGAAAGAGGCCCATGCAAAGTTTAATTCACCTGTCTGTTGGCTGGTGAGGCCATAAGCAGCTTAGGGCAGGTGTGTCTTGGGCTCTTTTCTTAGTCCCCATGTCTTGCTGGACACACAAGGGATGCACAGACAGGTGTGTGAGGGAGAAGAAGGGACTGGTGGGGCCTAGGGAGACTAGGCTCCCACCTGGTACCTTCCATTGTTTCAACAGCAGCTGAGGAGAAAACAAGGACTTTACTGCTGTCACAAATATTTCATTCTGTACATTTTACAGTCCACAACTGCTGTGAACACTGGGCTCCTGTCGGAGCTAGAAGATTCATAAAATGCATGTGAATTTTTATGTTCAATTATTCCAGATTCCCTGCTTGGGGCCTGTGAGTTGCCCCATGTACAATCCAGCTCTCAGGTTCCCACCTGTCTGGGTCCTCCCCTCGCCAGCTTATGCTCAGCAGAGAAGCCCATTCCCAACCCCACATCCTTGTGACCCTGCACTCTCATCTTCCTCCTGTATCCCAACCTCACCTGCAAGGAAGGGAAGGGCTCTTTAGTCTCTCTGAAGCTCTATTATGCACAAAGAATTCCATAGGGGTTTCAGCTGGGCTGGGGCACCCTGGATCACCTGATTTGTGCACCTACCAATGGTTGTTACTTGGGCTTAGTCTCCCCATGCCTTGTTTTTCTCTCCCGAAAAATGGGCTTATGATTGTAACATTGCATGGGGATACTGGGAAGATGCTGGCCATGGGCACATCATTACCTCAGATCGGGGCTAACAGACCTGGATTGGGGCCAACTGTGGCTCAGCCAGGCTCAGGGCTCAAGGCAGGGGCTGCCCTGGGTCTGGCTGCTCAGGGGAGTGTACAGGCCAGCAGGCGTGGCTGGGCACTGTGGGGAGCAGCTCATCAGTTGCAGCCTCACGTCCCTTCATTACGGTGCCTGCAGAAGATGTTCTCTGATTAGTCTGCTGAATTATGAATTAGGTTCCGGGTCCCTGTGCAGCTGTTCCCGGCTTGTCATCCCCACCACTTTATTTCCCCATCTGCTTATAAAACCAGGAGCATCGTCCTGCAATAAACACTTCAAACACTTTTTTTAGGGGCTAATTAATTGTGTTGCATTTCTCCGACACAGCATGCAGGCCGGACCTGCCCCGAATTCCCAATGTGGGTTTGGCTCCTGCCTGAGTGCCTAGGGAGGGGGATGGGCCCAAGAGTTTGTGTGTGGCCTCCCAAGCACATGCTTCTCAAAGGCAGCACACAACCCCTGCTTCAACAAACTGTGCTGTCTTGCAACTGAGCCAGTCTTTTCAGGTCCCCCCTGGGCTTCCCCTTGGTATCCTTTGGCTAGAATTCCTTCACTGGGGCCAGATGACATTTCTACTCAACTCACCTGTGACATATCCAAGGTCAAATTCATGTCCTGCTGCTAACTGGCAGCATTGACCCTGTGGTCCCCAACCCCCTCCCCCAGTGTTCAACCTTCACTATCCTCCCTCAGCATCAACCTCCTGTCTCCTGCCTTTGCCCATGTGGTTCACTCTGCCTGGAGCACCTTCTGCCCTCTTGCACCTGATGGGCTACTCTTACTCTTGACACCTCCCTTGAGAGTGTCCCAAGGGTGGCACTTTCAGGTAAGCCATTTTCTCTGCCTCTTTAGGGGAGGCCTTTGGGAGCCCAGGCTTGGCTCTGCACCCAAAGAGGCACTCCCTGTGAAGAGACCCAGAGAACATTCTGGAAAAGGTCTCAAACAACACTAATGAGAAAAAAAAATCACAATTATCGAATTACAAAACAGAATTCAGAGACAATTAATTTATGGCAACCATTTGACTGCTCTCAGTGTGGGGAAAGTGGTGTCTATTAACTTGATTCTTAAAGTAGGCTTGCACTAAGTCAGAGTTTTTGGTGTTTAACCTGTGGTCAGGTGTCTGGACCCCTGATTAGCTCCCTATGGCAGCAGGACCCTTCTATCTGCAGATGGGACCTGGGAGGTATCTGTTGAATCTGCCTTGTGGGACCTAGGATTTTCTCCTCCAGGATAGCATGGCTGCTATGGGCCACCATCAGGTCTGTTGGATCTGGCCAGTAAGATCCCTAAAATTCTTCATAGCCTTGTTCTCAGACACTGAGGTGAGTTGGGGTCTTTGCCTATTCCCACCCATGGTCCTTCTGTGTTGTCCTTCAATCTTCAAACTGAAGTCCCTATGGAGGACCTAGCCCTATCCTCACCCATAGTGCATGGGGAATAGTTGAGCCCAAGGACACCTCATCTGTGGGGCTTCCAGGCTCAGGGGAATGACATTTTGGGAGGCACTTGCCCAGCTCTCATTATTCTTATCCTCAAGCAGTTCTGATGCTGGAGCTGCCATGAAAAGTTATGGGGTAGGATTTTGCATCTCATCATCTACCCAGGGCTGAAGGCCCTGTGATTGGCTGAGCCTCCCTGTAGTCCTAAGGGAGGGAGCTGAATCCAAAGAGACCAGAGAAGGCCATTCCTCCTCCCAATGAGCCCTGGACCCCTCAGGCCCCAACACTGGGGTTCAAAATAATGGCACTTGATCAGTGAGGGCCCATGGGAGATTTGGGGATGTGAGAGTCCATGTACATGTGGAAAGTCTGCTGACCATTCAGTGTGAGTTCCCTAAGGAGGATCTTGTCATGAGACTTAGGGTGGGAGCTTGTCTGGGCATTATGACACCAAGAGCAATGGCTGGAGGGAGGGACAGGGGTGATATGGGTATGCCTGGTGTGGGGATCCTGTGGGTTGCTGGGGTTCAGTCTTGGTGAGAACCCCAAGGAGCCCAATGGAGAACATATCTATCCAAGAGGACTAAGGCTGGTATTTGTTCTGAGTGTAGTGCTTGCTTGTGACTGCATATGCTCATAAGTGATCTCCTGGTGGCTGAAGGGTGAATGAGTCCTGATAGCACCTGCCACACCAGGAATGGAAAGGGAGGCAGATAGGGCTAAGGACTACTTGGGGAGCTTGCCCAAGTCAGGGATGGATCTTGATGGTGCTGGGCACAAGGAGATCTGTTCTTCTAGGACAGGGCAGCTTGGCCCCTTCTCACTGATCCAGAAGATATGGAATGCTATTTCCCCACCCCCCAAAGGACCAGCTAGCCTGCAGGAGCCCCACTAAGAGATGGAGGAGCACTCCCCTGTTGGCGGGGCTCTGCTTGGAACAATTTTATGGGTTGTTAATTGTTATGCTTCCATTTAATTCTGGGTGTCATTCCATGTCAGCCAAGCCAGACAAGCTGGGATTTATGCCTCCAAATTATGGGGCTCGGGATGTTCAGAGGTAAAACAATTACCCATCAATCAACTACCAACAGGCATGCGCTGGGGCTGGCAGCCCTGTTAACAGGTGTGGGCAGCTATGGCCCTAGCGAGACCCCCTGAGAGGCAGGATTGCTTTCGAGGACAGTACAAGCTGGGTGGAGTTCCATCCCAATAAGCTTGTTCCTGTGCCAGAGCTCAGGTCTATGAGAGGCAGCTCTCATAGAGATGAATCTGGGGTTAGTGCTTCCATCCCAATTGCTCAGAGCCTTAGTCTTTCCCATGTATGACAGATCCCCAAGTGAGTGTGGGTTGAGGGTGACTTGTTCAAAGATGTTGCAGGGTCATCAAGAGGGCAAGACCATCTGTTCAGCATGCCAAGGGGCCACAGTCAGCATGGTCACTTGGCTTAGAGGGTCAAGATTGCTAAGAAGGAGAGACAGGTGTCAACACATCCCACAGAAGGAAAAATCATGGATGTCTTCAGTGTAGAGAGTTAACACATGAGGCCTGAGACCCACCTGAATCTGTGCAAATGTAGATGCAGGGGGACCCTACTAAGCCAGAGGGTGAGTTATGCAGCAGGAAAGTTCAGGGAAACAGCCTAGCACAGAGGGTCTTTGACTTAGTTTCCCTTCTGTGACCACTGAACACAGTATAGAAGTCTTGGTGGGGGGCAGGCTCACAGACACGCAGACCAGATCCTGAAAGGTTTTTCATGGGGAGGTGGAATGGGCAGTGTCCTGGGAGCTATAAAGGACAGCTGGAATGGGACAGGTGTAGACGGAACAGGTCAGGGGTGCAAGTAGGGTAGGTAAGAGTGAGATGGGATGGGTAAAATAATGGGATAGGGGGCTGGGGATGTGGCTCAAGCGGTAGCACGCTCGCCTGGCATGCGTGCGGCCCAGGTTCGATCCTCAGCACCACATACAAAGATGTTGTGTCCGCCGAAAACTAGAAAATAAATATTAAAAAATTCTCTCTCTCTCTCTCTCTCTCTCTCTCTCTCTCTCTCTCTCTCTCTCTCTTTCTTTAAAAAAATAATGGGATAGGTGCAGGGAAGGTGAGATGAGGACACGGAAGGACAGAGATGGGGTGAGGAGAACATGGGTCTATAGAGCAGACCCGGCCCAATCTCTCATCCTGGTGTGATTGGAGCAAGGTTCCTTGGTCCTTCACTCTGGGGAGCCCCTTCTTCTCTCTGAGCCTCTCAGAAATTATAGGGCTAACATGCAGTGGGTCCTATATCTGCTGCCTGGTTGGCTGCTCATGGAGGTAATGAGTAAATGGGATAATAATAGCAATCTCCTCAGCTGGAGACTTCTGGGGGGTGACTTCTCTCCAAGCAGTGGTTTCCCCCCAACCTTGCTGTCCTGGGACAATCATGCCAGCCTCACACAACATCCATCCTGGGCACTCCTCAGCCAGGTGCACCACCAGCTGGGTCTGAGGGAGGTGACTTTTTGGCAGGTCAGGTAGGTATCCTGAGAGGTATCTTTCCCTTGAGACCCAATCATGTTTCCTTCCAGAGAATCTCACACTCAGACCTGCTGTCAGCAAAGATACCCTTCCTACTTGTACATGAGGGCCCACATTCTCCCCTGCATCCTGACACCATTATTGCCCTGCAGGGAGTGCACTTTCAGGGAGGGGCTCAGCCTGGCTCAGTGCCCATGCTGTGGCCCACTCCCATTCCAGCCCTCTCTCCCTCAACCCTGAGCTGTGCAGCCCGGGGCTCACCCTTGGAGGCTCTGTGTAGTCTGATTCTCTTGATTTCCTCTTGGCTCTGAGACACACTAAGCCAGTGATCACCTGCATTGAGGCCACTCAGAGACAGGGCCTGTCATTGTGGTCCATTCATCTTCTTGACTTGGCAGCTGCCAAGGGTGACTGATGAGGGGCCAGTCTAATAGACGAGGTCGCTGGGACAAATGTGGCCAGATGACCATTGGGCTAGATGGCATGGTGGCCAGATCCATTCCTCAGTTCCCTTGTACTGGAGTAGAACTGGACTTCTGGTTCAGGGTCATGTCCTCCCAGCATCAGGTCTTTGTGGGTTCATGTTCTCCCAGGGTTGGGTTCTCCTGGAGTTATATCTTTTGGTCCAGGGTCAGTCTCCTCCTCAGTGTTCCCACAGGCAGAATTGGTTAGCTGTAGAACCTTCTACATTTTATATTAAAATCTTTCAAATTGAAAGGACAAAAAAATGCTTTTCATTTTCTCAGCCCTGTTATCATAGTCTAGTACTATCTTAAGTATATTCTAACTTCCTTGAAAGTCAAGGCACCATGTGGCTTCAACACCCGTGAGTCATTCACACTTAGTTTCCTGGTCACTGCAAGCACATGTGTTTGCTTTCCCATCCTGAATGCCACTAGTGGGCGAGACCCTCCAGGGAGTGTTAACTGCAGTGGGGCTCAGGTCCTTGCTCATGGTTTCATCTTTAAACAGAAATGACTGAGCATGTGGGGATGACTGTGCTCTGTCTCTGGTATCTCAGCCTCTGGCTGACTGTCTAGGCTGGGACTTTCGAATGGGAAAACCTCCCAGGGACCCATGTTGGGGCTTCCTGTGGTATTCTCAGATTACATGAGACCCGAGAGGGACAGACTGGGTGCTTCGAAGCTATTCAGTACTGGGGAGGGGCAGGACAGTGACAGGTTCCTTAATTGTCCCCGAGGCTGCAGTGGGACACTTGCCATGGGGAAGTGTGGGGTGACCTTGGGGAGTCCCCTCTGACTCTTGGCAAGGTGGCTGTCTGGCAGGGAATAGATTTCACCCTGCCCAGGGCAGTGCTGGGCAGATCAGCCTCAGGATCTCCTCTGCAGCTTCTGTGCCCACGCCTATCCCAGACCACTTTCTGCCATGCTTGGGCAGCCATGCTGGCATTTGGCACCTGGGGAGCTGCTGACAGTGCATGTTCTGCCTGCTGAGGAAGCACTGCCAGCCTGTTTGGAAATGTCAGACTGGTGGGTGGCAGGCCTTGCCCAGCACCCCACTCTCACCAATGATGCTGGACACAGGCTGCAGTCAGTGATGAAGCCAGGCTGGGAGCCAGGCCTCTCTTGAGAGCAGAGAGACACTGATGAGTAGGGAGGGCTTCAGGCTTCTTGGGGAGGGGGAGAATCGGCTGCCCCTGGCATCCAATGCTGATGGACGAGGGCCCTGTCCTTGCTTCTAAAGCAGCCTTGGTGGACTGGTCGATGCAGAAGAGTGATGGTGCATTCAGGACAGTGGGGTGACTGAGGGAGGTTTATTGAAGTTAGCTAATTTCCCATGGGGCCCTTTGATGGCAGTAGCCACCACCCTCCATGAGAACTAACCATGTCAGGATGGAAAGGGAACCCTATACCTCTTCTACCCACTGGCTTCCTTTCCCTGCCTCTCTCAGTCTTTTCTCTCTGCTTCTTGTCTCCATTTTTCATTCCTCTGGTTGTTGCTTCATGGTGTTACCTGCTCAAATGACAATGTTCCCCCTTCCCTGGCTTCATGTTTCCACTCTAAAATGGGACATGCCTATTTACAGCTTTCAGGCCACTTGAAACCTTTTAAAAATATGAATGCTGCGCCCATGCTGAGCTGGGCTCTGTCTTGTGTCAGTATGTTTCTTGTGCATCCTGGCCCTGTCTGAATCTCAGTTTACTCATCTGCTGCATGTGACTGAGGTATCTGCTTTGCATGCCAGGGTCAGCCAGGATCTATGTGGCCTTAGGCATATGCTTCTCCAAATCTAGTCTGCAAAGGGGGCACCCACACTTCTTGGCATATCTCCTCTTATGCTGTACTGCCCAACTAAGGATTCACAAGGGCCTGAAGGGTCTCAGGCAATGTTCATCCACTTCCCAAGCTGATTCCAGCTCTTCTCATGAGGGTTCCATGGGAAGTGACTCTGGCTCAGAGTTAAGTGTGATTGTTAGGGGCCTCAGGGGACCAGGTCTGGCCCAGGGTCTATAGATGGGACCTGACTCTTCTGTGCAGGGCCGTTTGCAGGGTCCCAGGGCCCCAGAAATCTCAGTACTGATAAAGTGGGACAGTTGGCTGTTTTGAAGTCCCTCGTGGGGGAGCCTGCCTGGAGTACTTGGTATGCAGTGGGGACAGATGGCTCTTGGCAGGACATGTGCCCCCACCCTGTGGGACCAGCTGCCCTAAGCTGGGCGTGTAGAAAAGCTTCTGGAAAACAGAGAGGGGCTGCGACGGTGGGAGCCAGGGCACTGAACAGTCTTGAGCCCTTTGGGGTTTGAGGCTCATGGTGGGGTTGGGGTTAGAACTGCCCGATCCTTCTCCATAAATGGCTGTTGTAGAGGCCCACAGGTGCAGGGACCCCTCCTGCTCAGCCCAGCCTTAACTTTTCATTGTTTTTCTTCTTTAAGAGAAAAGAAACAATTTCCCATGAAAAATTTGAAATAATAATCAGAAAATGATAATAAAAAACTAGGAAATTAATACTACCACCTTCCCCTCTTGGGTGGATTTCCCTATTGTCTTCTCTGGGCCAGCCCCACAAGCTCCTTGTGAAAGGCTCCTCTGTGAAAGGGCAACCATGGGCTGCCATGGTTAACATGACCTGGCACCTGTCCTACCTCCTCAGCATCAGTCTCCAGAAACATAATTTCAGTGACTACTGGATTCCCAGTTCAGGGATCTCCTACTCATGGAACTATCTTTCTCTGATCTGACACTTGGGTTGTTAGAGTTTCTTGCTCTTATAAATAAGGCTGTGGAGAAAATCCTGGAATGCTTGTGTCCCTCTGGTTTCCTCCAAAGATCAGTCCTAGTGGTGGCTCATGGGGTCTTGGTGGAACTGGCCAGTGTCCACAGTCTCAGCAACACCTCCACTGTGAGGCTCAAAGCTCCACTCACTGTTGGCTGCCCTACCTCTGCATGTTGGGCCCCACAAAAGCCTAGTTCCACCAGTTCCCCCATCAACTTGATCCCGGAGTCATCTTCTACTCTCTTGTCAGACACCTTCACAGTCCTGGGGATCACTGGGCTTAGGCACTGTTTAAATCTGCCACTCCTGGGTCTCCATGCTCTATCTGTCAGGGGCTGGCAAAACTGGCTGTGGGGTTCTATGGGCATTCCCTGAGTGAACCCTGAGATGTGCCCTCCAAGACCAGGCCTCATGGATGCAAACAGGTACAGGTGGCTTAGGGTTCCTGGTAAAAGGAGTGTCCCTAGGAGCCCTATTGGATGGTAAGGAGGGCTCACCATGCCAGGCCGAGCCCTGCCAGCCTCTTGCCACTTTGGCAGGACAAGCAGACCTGCATGAGGGATGTAAAGCTGTTTTGCCTGCTTGTGTCACCAGCCAGGTCATCTTTAGGGCCTGTCCCATTGCCCTTGTTGTAGGGATTGGCTAAGGCTAATTTGAAGGTTTAATAAATGCTCGGGGCCTGTGGTGGGGTATGGAGGACAAGGGCATCAGATTCCTGAGACAAAGGCCTCTGTGAAAGGGCAGCCAGAAACTGTGTGCAGGGGTCAAATGCACACATGTGCTGGAGTATGTGGAGGCTATGATGTGTTGGGCCAGTGGGCCATGAACATGTGTCCTTTCTGACATCTTGTCACTCTGGAGGCTGTCAGAAGGCTCAGGGATCTGCCTTTTGACTGAATCTCTGAGTGGTGACTCACCCCCATAGGTCTGAGTTTTGTCCTTTTCCCTGTTATGGGGTCCTAAGAACACCACAGTCTTTCATGGCCCCCAATGGCCAGCATGCCTTGGCCATGCAGCTAATCCTTGGCCTATAGGTTTCTTCTCATTCTGAGTCCAACTTCCAATGTTGCTAAGTCCTGGGAATATCTTAGAAACCCACATAAAACAATGGCAGGTTACTAATCAAGAGGCAATGTTGACCCATTTGAGTAGCATGCAGCAGTTGGGAAAGGCATGAGAGCCAATTAGCAAAGATTCCTAGGCAATGGGGCCTTCATGGGCTCAGAATTGGAGTAACAAGGTTCAGTCTTGATGCCTTTTCACCTAAAGATTTACCCTGAATTCTGGACCTTGGGGATGAAGGGTTCCCACACCCTCCCAGGAATCTTGATAGGGTTCATATTGTAGCCCTGGCTCTGGCTGTGGGCTCAAACTACACCCTTCCAAGGATGGACATATCTCCCAGAAAGTAAGTAGCTCTTTGCAGACCTATAAGTTTCACATTGTTGTTCTCATGACCAACAAGCAGGTTTGCTCTCTGGGCTCTCTCCCTGCCAGAAAGCCAAGGATGTCACGTAGGACAAGGGCCAGGAAAGAAGACTTATTGAGGTCCCCCAGACCAGCAGTGGTTGGTGCCATCACGCCTCCCTATCCCTGAGCTTTGGTGACCTCAGTTCTGTTTACCCTCAACTCTGATTGCATTTTCCTCAGGCCTGGCAGCTCCAAATGCAACTCCTGTCTTCTCAACATCCCAAAGACCTACTCTCCAGTTGATTGTGTTTCCAGACACTCCCTGTTCTTCCCTCTGTGTGGGGTCTCCTTTCCTAAACTTCTGCCTGTTGGCAGCTTCTTCATCCTGGAAAGATAATGATAAGGGCTTACTGGGCAGCTTTATCATGGCACCTTCCTGGGTAGATTGGGCTCCCAAATGGGAGACAAAAGTTTTTTTTTTTTTTAGTTCTAGGGATTGAATTCAAGAGTACTCTACCACAGAGTTATATTCCCAGCTCTTTTTTATTTTTGAGACAGGGTCTTACTAAGTTGCCTAGGCTGGCCTCAAACTTGTGGTTCTCTTGCCTTATCCTCCCAAATCTCTGGGATTTATGGGTGTGTGCCACCATGCCTTGGAGACAATAGCTTCTTAGAGACCTTTCTAAGGTCTCTATGGCCAGGTGTTGGGCTTTAGTTATGTAACATCCTCTCATGCATCATGGACCCCTAAGAAGTGGGGGCATCTCCCTTAGTACCACTTTCCAGTCCAAGGAGATTTAGGGCCCAAGAAGGGAAGGGGGAAAGCCTGTTCTACTCAAGAACCTTTTCTGAGCATGGGCTCATTCCCTGAGCAAGAGAGGGTCCTCTTCACTTTCTTTTTATTACACAGCTTGAGATGTCCAGATATCAACCAAAGCACTGATAAGGGAGCACACTGTAAAGGGCTGCCTCTCCTACTCAGGCCAGCAGGGTAGGCTGGACTGTGTAAGGCTGCAGCCCCTGGTCTGGATCAATGGAGCAATGGAATCCTGTATGTTCTATGACTTTGTTGAACACAACAGGAAGATCTGCCAGATGGGAATCATTTTGTTGTTTGAGTGAGGCTGGATTTGTGGACATGCCCACTGATGTGAATGACTGAGGTCTGAATGAGAGGGCTGCACAACCACCTGTCTTCCATGCAAGTCCCTGCATACCCAGAGTAAGCTGGAGAGAAGTTGATCCTGGGGAAACCCTGGTTTAAACAAGGTTCACGTGTCCCCTGAAGGACTTCTCAGTGCTTTTAGCATCCAGATGAAGGTGAGACTAAGAGATGAGCAGATACTTGGGTGTGAATGCTATTCGGCCAGGGTTGCCATCTCCTTGCTCTTCCTAGGGCCTTGTGCAGGGTCTTGTGAATGGGCATGAATTGCCTAGGATCCTGGGGCCTGGAGAAACAGTGGGAAGTGGGAGTCTCAGTCCACAGGAGATACCTCTGAACTGAAGTCAAGACCAAGTCATTTCATGCCCCTACTAGAGAGTGTTGCAGGTGGCAACCAATAAACACTGCATTGAGTAAAGGAACAACTTTCTGAGTATCATGTGGGGTGCTTTTCCTCTCAGGAGGGACCTGAAACAGAGTAGCCCCCACCAAAATGTAACCATAACCTATAACCCAGGTGTGACCCAGACCCATAATTGAGGTGTGACCAGAACCAGAATTCAGGTATGACCAGGAACCAGAATCAGGATGTGAATAGCATCATAATTCAGGTGTGACCAGTACTCAGAATCTATGTATGACCAGAACCCAGAATCCAGGTGTGGCCAGGACCTAGAATCCAGGTATGAACAGGATCCATATTCAAGTATAGTCAGTACCTACAATCCAGGAGTGACCTGAATCCATCATTTAGGTTTGACAAGGACCCAGAATCCAGGCATGATTAGGATTGAGGATCCAGGTGTGACCCAGACCCAGAATTCAGTATGAACAGGATCCATAATTCAGGTGTGACCAGGACTTCAGAATCCAGGTATGATGAGGATCTGTGATTGAGGTATGACTGAGATCTGTTACTCTCCAGCTTTGAGTGGAGCTAGAGCCACTGGACAAGGATTTGGGACTTCAGCAGGTCCTCAGCCTCTTGGGGTTTCGTAACATGGTTTGTTTTCATTCTATTTGCACAGATACCTTCTATTTGCCGCCTATGATGCTTGTTTTCCATTTCCAGTAGTGCTGTAAGATTTCCTTTCAAAATATAATCACTTAAGTAAAAAAAAAATCCGTTTGAAGAAAACCCTCAAGTAAACAACAGTGAAGCAGGTGGGTAGATGTAAAGTGGAGTGGCACATGCATGAGCCTCTGCTGCTGGGCGGTGGGCTAAGAGTGAGCCTGGAGGAGATGAGATACGGAGAAGAGGTGGGAGAGGGGTGAGGACCCTCACAAGGATACTCCCAGCTCTGCCTGGGTCTCTATGGCTTCCTGGTCCAGGAGCCAAGGTTGGTGCTGGCCACCTGGTGCTGCTGTATCTGTGATCTGTTCAACTCTGGGTTCCAGAGTTCTCTCTGGTCTCATGGTCACTTGCAAGCCTTGAAGCTGGGACCAGCTGGGTTTTTGATTTGCCTGTTAATCTTCTAGGATATTATTCATTAGAAAAGTGACAGGGGAAGTTTGGGGTGCTCTGTGTCAGCTGCTCTGGGTGGTGACTATGTTCAAATTCTGTAGCCAAATCCTCTTCAGCTGGAGCCTTTCAACCATAGACCCACACAGGAGGTGACAAGGACTAGTTGTGTTGAGCCAATTCCCTACATGTTCCCTTTTTTTCACAGAGAGTAAACTGAGACCCAGGGCATTGTTTGTAACCTGAAGCTTTACATCTGGATGAGGCTAGACCCTAAACTTTGAGCTTCTTTCTGTAGGTTGGTAGGCAATGCCCAGAGCAAGTGTGTGGACAACCAGAAGGCAGATGCCCTGGGGGTTAGACTCTCCTTCAACATCACCATACGTGCTTCTGAGGCTTTTATGTTGGGATTTTGTGGAAGTCATCTTGATCTCCTATCCTGAAAAGTAGAGGATAGCCAAGAGAACCTGAAGAATGAGGGGAGGGGGATGATTGGGAGTTGGCTTCAGGAGATATTGTGTTTACATAGGCAGTGTCCAGAATGAGTACCCTCTGGAGTACTCATACTAAGATGATTTGGAAGTAGGTAGTATAGATCTCTACACAGACAGGATGGCTTAGGGCCCCAGGGGCCAGAGGCTATATAGGTCAGGTTCAAGTCCTGACTGCCTCCTATGGTGAGAACATCTTGTGGACTAAGGATGCTTGTGCCCAGGGGTCACCTCCACAGTGAGTTTAATGGGCCATTAGCAACCTAGTTGACTGGTAGCTGGAGTGAGAAGAAAGAAGCAGGAGGCAGGCATTACAGCCTCCCACTTTAGGGGCCCTCCCTGAACCATCAAGTGGGCCCCACATGGACCCATGGGGGACCCTTAACAACTGGGCAGGAGTTTTGGAGCCCAGGGGATGCTCCTTGGACATGGGATAGCAGGCCTCTCACTGTACAGACAAAGAAATTGCAGAAGGTTCTAATGCAACCTGCTAGGATCTCACAAGAGCAGGTGAGAGAACCAGGAGCAACCCTGGGCTCATCAGTTCAGGAAGCCCCAGACCTCTACCTCCTTCTGTGCTAACTTGACTTCCATTGCTAACTTGAGAGTGAGGCTTCACCATCCATCTCCAACCACCTCTCTCTGAAATGCCTGGAACTTATCTGGACCATGCTTAGGCTATGTATAGGCCACTCCTGGGCCATGCTAGGGCCATGCCTGCCTCAGACCTCACAGGCCTATTGAACCTTGACCATTAAGAAGCATGCACCTGCCTGCCCCTCCCCATGACTGTACTGGCCATTCATACAAAACGTATGAAACACATGAGGACAGAAGCTCCCACTGGAGCTCAGCCACAGTGGGAATAGCCTCTTTTAGCTTTTCCACCAATAAGGCCTATGTCCATGGCTGGCACTATGTCCATGGCTTATTGCTGGGGAGCTTGAGGCCCTGTCGCTTGTTCACTCTGTCCTGTGTTGGACAAACTCCAGGATCTGGATGTGCTGATTGTGCCCTGGATGTCATGGATGTAAATGATTCTGGGACAGATTCTGTAATGTCAAGCTGAAGCAGGTGTCACCAACTGATTGAGGGGGATTCCTGGCAGCAGAGTTTTAGGGAGCTGACCTTGGATCTCATCTGCCTTCCCACCCCTAGCAGGCAGGGACTATTCCAGAAGGTTGTAGATGCTTCCTGTGGGTGGAAGAGACTTCCTGCCTAGGGCTGGAAGTGCATCCTGATAAGCAACCATAATTCTTGAAACTGCTTGGGAGGCTTCAGAGATGCTGCAAGCAGGGTGGAGGTGAGTGAGACAGGGTGACAGGATGGGCGAGGTACTCAAGGGGGATACATAGGGCTGGCTTGAGCCCTGCAGGATGCTTGTGTGAGGATTCAAAGAGGGGATATGTTGTAATAAAGAGCATGAAACTGCTCATGACTTCACCTCATTGATATCCTTCTGATTACCCCCCACCATCAACTAGGTCACACCTGTTCATGCCTCTGGAGCAGGTGCATCCTTAACCACTCCTTTATAGATTCTATGCCTAAAGTTATGTTTGGTTCTGGGGGTTCTCTGCCCTAAGCTTCTGACCCAACCCCTCCTCTCTAGGACCATTCTTTCCACACTGGGGCCTTGTGTATATCTGTGTTGAGTGGCCCTTAGGAGGGCTGGGTGCTGGCAGGGCCTGGGTCATACTTCCCAAGAGGCAGGGGTGACAGATCTGTGTCAGGACTGATCTTTCCTGGTGAGAAGTCTCAAGATGGGTGCTGACCAGGTAGATGTTTCTCAGCTGCCTGCTGCTGGTGTCCTCTGCCTGCCCCAGAGCACTCTTTCTCTTCCATGCTCCTGTCCTCTGCTAAGGCCTGTGAACACTTATCACATGCCCTGTTTTCACTTAAATTTTGGATAGCCAACCCAGCAAGATCAGAGGGGCTTGATGGAGGTGGGGGTTGGGTAGGGAGAGCCTGGTGGCCACTTGGTCCATACTTCTTGGTTACCCATGGCCCCTGCTTGTCCTCTCCCACCTAGCCCTGACATTCCCAGCTCTAACTCACATGAGGACATATCCTCTTCTTCCAGGAAGTTTCCCAGAGACATGTTTAGACCTCTATGTTCTCACCTCCTCTAGGTTGGTCTGCCTTTCACTGGTGCCAGACTCTGGATTGGTCAGAAATCCCTCTGAGCCCCCAGCAAGACCTTGGATGGGCTTGGGTTGGCAGTAGGAGAGCCTTCTCCTGCTCCTTGGAGTTTCCCTTAGTAACCAGGGCTGTCATTTCTGTCCTTGCTCCTGACTGGCTCCTTTACTCTGTCATCCTACCTGGGGGTCTGTGAGTTGGCTTGGCTGGACCTCTAACCTTGGGAGAGTAGAGAGGGTACATTTTCATAAGGGCCCATTGAACACCACCTCCCAGGCATCTTGTGATGTTTTACAGGCGAGGAAGCTGAGGCTCCAAGAGGCAAAGCCACCTGTGTGGGTCACAAAGCTGCTTTCCAACTCCAATCTGTAGCCACATCTCCAGGAAAGCAGGACTTTCCAGGGACAGTTCGTCAAGGCAATTAAATTTCAGGTACTTGGATGAGCCCTTCTTGACTCTTGGAAGGAGTGAAAGAAGCCAAGGGTCAGGGGTGGACATGGAGAAGACCCTCCCTGGGGTTGGCTTGCTTGGGGTGGTCTGATAACACCCTTGTTTGTCACCTTCACAGAGAACAGATTAATCTATCCCATTTTTCTGTTGTGTCACCCTGTGGAGGTCTGGAGACCCCCATGGCTTGGGCTGTTTGCTCACTCACTGCCTCTACCAGTTGCTCCCCACCATGTGGTCTCTCACCATGTGCTGAACTTGGCTGCAAGTCTTTGGCCTTGACAATTTGTCTCTGTGAATATGTGTTCCATGTCCTCCTGGGCCTTGTGGAGGCCTCCTCAGTCTCAGTCAAGGCTCCTGAAATTACTTTCTTGGTGCTGTGAAGGCAAAGGGCTACTTGTCTTCTGTTCCTTTTGGGCTCCTCCTATCCTTGCCTGAACCCCAGGCCATGACATTCCCAGGGAGGTGGCAGTGCAGTGGAATTTCCTTGAGGATGTAGTGTGCTGGAGCTTGCTCTGGCTGGTGACAGCTGACTGTTTCCAAGGGTCTTTTCCAACTCCAAGAGTAGTGACATCCTATTAGTAGCTTGGAATCTGTAGAGGTCGGAAAATTTACAACAATTGCCAAGCCTCTAATTCAGAAACACCTCCCTGTTCCCAGTTCAGTAGCCCCTCATAGGCTGAAGGAAGCTGTCCTTTTATGCAGGCCAGGCAACTGCCACCATAGGGCTTGCCACACTCCATGGTCACCCTCAAATCCTTATGGGTCAAGTATAGCACTCTGCCGGAGCACAGGGGGCTGTTGGGGTGGACCCTCTGCATCCTTGACTAGAATGTCCATAGCTGGCTCCAGGCCCGCCACGAAGGGGCCATCATAAGCGAAGACAGGTGTCTCCCAAGAATCCTTGTGTGGACAGGAAGTTGGAAATGCTGGAGGGCCCCACTCTCAATATTGTCTTGCCTTCTAGACTTCCCTGGGGCTTTCACAGAGCATGGACTCAGGGAAGAAGGGGCTTCAGCTGGGGAAAATTAACCTGGGAGTGTCTTAGCTTCTCAGAAACTTACCTCAGGCTCCATAAAATAAGCAAATAACCCACTTAAATAGTAAAGCCTCTCCAGGATATTTGAGGCCCAAGAGTGAGCATGACACAGACCATGCATCCATCACCTGTATCTGTAACTAGTTCTGTATCTGTAACTAGGCAGACTGTTTCTGGGAGCCCATCCCTGGGGGGCTTTCAGGGTAGAGGCCCCTGGCTAGGGGGAAGTAAGGTATGTGCTGGCATGTGAGGCCTGTGGGATAGGGTGAACACTCTCTGGCTGCTTTGCCTCCAGTTTTCAGGCCACCCCTGCAGGCCACCCCCAGCCCCCAGCCTTTGAAGCTGCAATAAATATTGATTCAGGCAAATCAATGTGTTTCAGAGGACCTGGGTCGATAGCAAAGTTACAAGGATCAGGGCAAAGTCATACACATGCCTAACTCTTATTGCATCAAGAAAGAGCCAGAAGGAGCTAGAACAGGACTGGCTACATGTCTGGGGTGCCAGTGCCATGGCCAGAGGCTCCCAAGGGGATGGGGTAGAGGAGGGGTTTGGTAGATACTGGCCCCTAAGCTCTCAGCAGGCCACAGGGCTGGCAGACAGTGTTCAGCCACCTGTTCCTGCCCTGGGCTGAGCAACCAGCTGTGTTGCTACTCTCCCCACCCTGTCCAGGCGCCAGGACCTGAGCAGGTCTTCATGTGATAGCTTTGGGGCCAGGCCAGTGCAGAGGATTCTAACAAGACAGCCTCCCTTGAGGCTCTCTCTTAAGCTCCTGCCCTCCTGAGAGGAGCTCACCATTTCCTAAATTGTCTCCTCTATCTCTGCCTCCAGCCATAGCTCACCCTGGCTCTGGAAGCCATAGAGGCAGTATCCTGCCTCCTGCCTCCTCCAAGCACCCACAACTATGAGACAGCTTCTGTCTGCTCAAGGTCACTATGGTTGTTTCCCTTACCTGGCCTGGCCCATCCATTTTTCTAATAGGTTTCCCTGAATTGAGTCCAAATCCCTGAATGCCTGTGGAGTCCCAGAGGACCTTGCCTGCTTTGGTGCTTTTATACCTGCTGCTGCCTCTCCCTGGAACTCATATTCCCTTCTCTTGTCCACCATTCACTGTTGCACACTCCTCCTATCCATTCTTCCTCTGAGCTTCTCCCCTGCCTGGAACTGCTCTCCCCAGAGTACACAGTTTGGGACTTAGACCCTGAAATGATACCACCCACCCTTTGAATCCACCTAAGGGGGGAAGCTCAGTGGAGTAAGCTCCAGGGACACCAGCTGGGTGGGTGGGTGTCTGGGCTGAGCCATGTCCCCCCTTTCTTAAAATCATTCCCTCCTTCCCTCCCACTTAGTTGGTTCTCCCTCCTTCTATAATCAATTCTCATGGCTCTGAACCATTCTGCTGCACTTCCTCCCATTGAACTTCAAGGCTGGGTCTGGTGTGCTCTAGTGGGGCCACTTTATTTATGAGAATTTGGCAAATGCAGATGTGCTGTTTCCAGCTAATAGCCCCAAATCACTCGTGCCGCCCCATTAGCGGGGAAACCGGCCTGTGTACATTACACACTGCCTAAATAGGAGCCAAGGCAGCGGTTTTATGACCCCATAAAACTTTGGGAGTTTATTGCTATTGAACAAACATGTAATCCGATGCTTCAAGTTCAATATATGTTGCCAGCGGCATACAGAGCTGTCTGAGATTGTGGCTCCCACAGCCGGGCTGATCTGTGGAGACATCCAGGGTCTTTGGAGCTGATTGGTGATTGATCAGATGTAGGACAGAGGTAGGATTTGTGGTGGTCTTGTAGGGGCTGGTCTTTGGCATACTGAAAAACCCAAGGACAGCAAATGGGAGAAGCAGTTGCCTGGGACCAAAGGCAGGGGGTTGGAGAGGGGGTGTTGGATAGAGGCTACAGCAAAGAGAGTGCCTGTTCTCTGGGGAGAGGTGGGCCTTGCATAGCTCCTGGCAGGGGCAGGAAAAGGGACAGACTAGAGAAGCGTTGATGGCTAAGCCTTATCCAATAGAGGCCCTCACCCACCCCTCTATATTTTGGATCATCTCTCAGCCCATCTATTCTCTGGTCAATAATCCTGTCCATCCATCTATCCATCCATCATTTCATCCATCCCTCTACCCACTCTTTCATCCACCCAACCACTCCTCTACCTACCTATCTGTCCATCCTCTCATCAATCTGTGTTAGTCAACTTTGTTACTATAATAAATACCCAAGATAATAAACTTGTAAAGGGAAAAGTTTAATTTTAGCTCACAGTTTTAGAGGTTTCAGTCCATGATGGGATTTTGGACCTGTGATGAGGGAGCACACCATGGTGGCATCATGTGGCAAAACTGCTCACTTCATGGGAGTGAAGTGAGAAAGAGAAAGGGGCTGGGGTTCCACTCTCCCATCCAAGGGCATGTTTCCTCTTAAATGTTCCACTACCTTCCTATAGTGCTTCATTGGGGACCACTCTTTAATATATGGCCAATTGGGGGACATTCCAGATCCTAACTATACCCCTACCCATCCCTCTATTTTCTATCTATCCACCTAGTCACTCATCCATCTGTCTATCTGCCCATCTATGGTGTGTTCCATCCTCCTGTTCACCTGGCCATCCACCCTTCCACTCAGAGCTACTCCTCATCCAGGGACAAAGCTATCCTTTTAGTTCTAGAGATGACCCATGCCTGACTATGTGGCTTACATCACTATACAGAAAATTCTAGCTTTGACCTTGACCAGGGTACCACCAATAATTCCTTTCTCCTGTCTATGTTTCATATAATTATTTTAAATAATGGTGATTCTTAGGGCTAATGGCAGTTTATTTATCTCCACTTAACCTTGTCTGTGCACACACTCTTTCTTCCAAATTCATATGTGACTCTTAGAACTTGTCAGTCCTTTGCATTTGTCTCATCCTGTTGAATTCCATCATAAATAACATAAGCAATTCCCTGTTATTGGCTATTATTGTAGTTGTTTCCATCTTTTTTGCAGTTACAAGTAAAGTGGCCACTGTCTCAAACCAGGTGGCTAGTTCTGTCTCTCTGTATTTTTCAAAAATATTTTTTAGTTGTAGATGGACACAATAGCTTTATTTTTATTTATTTATTTTTATGTGGTGCTGAGGATTGAACCCACTTCTTCACATGTGCTAGGCAAGCATTCTACCACTGAGATACAACCCCAGACCTCCCTCTGAGATTTTCATCAGGACAGGTTCTGAATAGGGCCATTCCTGGGCTGAAAGCGAAACCTTTCATGATCCAGGATATTTCTCTCTCGTGACCTCTAAAATCGGACTCTGATCCATGCCCTCAGAGGAAGAGGGACTTCTGTGGTTCCTGGCCAGAGAAGTTGGGGTGTGTTCACTGTGTGTTGGAGGAGGTTCACATATGGGAAAAGTGGGGGTGGGCCCCCTGCTTTGTGTGTCTCCCATCATTGGCAGGGGTGCAGCCATCTGTGTTGCCTCATCTGCAGTGTGCTCACGTCCTCCTCGGTGTTTTTGCTTCAGATCAGCTCATGCCATGTTAATGGTATTAAATTTTTTTGTCACGTTAGTGTCAAAAATTTACCCAACTCATTGCTTGCCTTTTAACTTGATGTTTTCTTTGGAGTCACTTGAGAATTTAGCTTCCATACAAAGTGTACTCATTTTTGCTTTTATTCTTAGAAAGTTCTTTCCCACTGGGGATTCAGTAAATATTTGCCTCTGTTTACTTCCTGTTCTTTTCATTTGTTTGAATTATTCTCTGTTAGCACTGCCTTATACCTTACCCCACATTAGTGGGCCCCACATTCTCATCTAGTGGATATCCTGGGTCCTTTCTCCCTCCCTCCCTTCCTTCCCTTCTTCTTTTTTTCCTCCCCTCTTTCATCCTCTCTTTTTCTTCCCTCCCTTCCTCCTTGCTTCTTTCCTTTCCCCCTCTTTCCCTTGCTCCTTACTTCCCTCCTCTCACTCCTTTCTTCTTCTCCCTCCCTCTTTTCTTCCTTTCTGCATAAACTTTTCTCAGTATCCTTGAGGCTGCAGCTACGGACTGGACTAAGACCTCAGAGAGACTATTCACAGACTCATCAGCACAGTCGTGCAGAGCATAGAAAGTAGACATTCACTTTCCAAGAATGATATGGGACTGAGGGCAGGGAGCTGACTAGCTGCAGGAAAGAGTCATGGGGTGAGCTGGAGACTCCATAATATTCTTGTAGTGACATGGGGTGGGCAGGATTTGGCCAGGAGTGCAAGGGGTGAAGGGTGTTCTGCAGGAGTCACATTTTAGCACTGTGTCAGGTGTCCAGGACACCACGGATGGGGCTAATTAATGTAAGTGAGGGAGAGGTGGCAGAGCTAGGCAGGAGCAGCTGGTCATGGATCTCCTCCCCATCCCCAGAGCAGCCACGGGTCCTACTCAGTGGCCCTTGTTGAAACACAAGATAAAACCTTTCAGATCATTGAAGGGGATAGGAACTGAAACCAGTTTTGAGGGAGGGGCACAACTGGGAATGCTAAAGACCAGGGGGATGAGTATGGTTAGTCATTTGCTTTAGAGAGATTCACCATGGCCTGAACAGAATGGACAGAGGTAGCCAGGGAGGGGACTGAGTGTCTAGGCCTAAATGGCACCAGGCAACAGGATATTGGTGCTCTCTGGGTTGTCTGGCTCCATTCCACTAGCTCCGCTAGACCCTTCCCACCCCAGGGCAATTCTGTCTGCTGGCTTCTCAGGAGGATGTCCTGCTTTTGTCTACATCTATAGGACACGTTTTTGGATAGGTTCCAAATGGTCCTGAGTAGGAGTCATAGCTCTCCTGAAAATGGAAGATGCCAGCCAAACCTCTGCCCATCTTGGAACCTCTGCCCATCCTGTAAAATGGGATGATCAGTCATTGAGGTAATGTGTGTGGCATGCCCCGTAAACTTACTTGGTGCATGGGAGGTCCTCCTTAAATAATCCAGAAATGTTTCATCTCAAGGAATTCCTGGGTCCCTTTGTCATTCGAGCTCTGAATTCCCAGCTTCAGTTCCACACTCTGTAGCCCCTCAGTGGCTTTTATGATTGCTCCAGGGGTCCAGTGGATCTCTATGCTTATGCTCTTCCCTATGTTCTCAGGTTGGATCCCCCCACTCTGAGAGCAGCAGGGTCTTTGGGGATTGAGAGAATTAAGGTAATGTAATAAGCTTTTGCACTCTATGAAGCTGGGCACCAATCTGGCTCCTGCAGGGCCAAGGATGTTCTCCGGAAATGCCTCTTTTTGTTGCTTCCTGCTCCCACAGAAAATGTGCCATGCAATGACCCACAATGGCATTTCTTGCCTTCTGAGCAGTGATATGTTGAGGTCTTAGCATCCTCAGATGTCCTTCTGTGTCACAACTTATTTCCTGTGGCAGCATTTCCTGTCACAGTTGGCCTTGGCAGCAATTATGGGGACTATATGTGGGGAGATGGTGGAGGCAGAGCTCAGGAGGGAGACCCTGTTCCTGCCCCTCAGCAATGCTAACAGCTCATTGGAGGTACCCATGGTGGAGGAGGAACCTGAGAGACAACCTCTCTAGGACTTAGTACTTTCACCCCAGCTGATGGCCAGCCAAAGGGTAGACACTGTAAGAGGAGGCATTTCCTAAGGAGGGAGCCAGTAGAATGGAGGCCAGGTCCTGGGGCAGGCAAGCCAGTGTTCCTGGGGACCCTGAAGCACCATTTCTATGGATAAGGACTAAAATGAGGCTGTTGCATGGCTGGAACAAGATGAGAGCCTTTTGGTAATGTATTGGCCCCATTACTGACCACAAACCTGATGATTCAGGCTTGACTTGTCATGGAGAGGAAAGAAACTTAGAGCTAGGATAGAGTCCCATGCATCTGTCAAGTGGTTAGATACTGGCTCAGATGCTAGCTCTGGCTACATTAACAGAGGTTGAGTCCTAGAAGGAGGGAGGAGGGCTGGCTGGGCAAAGAGGTGCTTTGAAGCTTTTGCAGAAGTGGGTACCAGTTGTGGCACTATGACTACTACCTACAAATGGATATGGGCTGAGTGGCAGCCTGGGCTGCTCTCTTGGGAAGAAGGTGAACTTTTTGCAAATCTGGGGTAGTCCAAGTCCCAGGAGCAGAGTTGGGGAACTAGACTCAAGGCAGAGTCTCAAAGAGTTGGATCTGCTGTGACACAGGTCTGGGGTCCCTTAAGGTTACAAGATAGTGAGTCAGGAAGCCCTCAGGAACAGTGCCCTGAGAAAGAGACAGCAAGCGGGGCAGAGTGACCGACTGGAGGAGAGTGGGGAAGCCCTGAGAACCTCTTCCTGGGATAAGTATGTCCCCAGAGCTGGCTTAGCTTCTTTGGTAGAGCAGACATGTCATCATTATGGCTGAAATGCAACACATTAGCTGTGGGGTGGGGCAGGTGCCACATCCAAAGGACTAATGGACAGAGAGAGGAGGGACCATATGACTTCAAAGCTTGTTGAGTTAATTATCAGCCTGTAATAACACTTGACCTGGGCCTGCACCTGGCTCCTATCAACTCATTACTGATAATTGCAGGGACTCGGTGGACCCTTTGCCCTCAGTCACCTTGATCATAGTCCCTGCCCTGTGGTGGCATATGGAATTGGGGGAAGTCTGGAGGGAAATGGGGGCTGGGGAACTAGAGGAAGAGTGATTCAGAACCTCTCTGCTGGGCCTCCAATGGCCTGGAGTCTCCAATAAGTTTGGAGCAGACCCTTGGGGAGAGAATCTGTAAGAATGAGCATGGTTCCACAGAGACACTGAGAGTGGATCTCACCTCCTTCTCTGCCCCTCCCTAGTTCACCCCTATTTTTTCTGCCTTGTGATTCTTCCTTTTTTTTTACTCACACTCCACTTCCTACAGGATTGATCACAGATTTGAGACTCAGTCATTCATCAGTCAAAAAATCTCCTGGTTATGCAGGGCTGGGAATTTGTGTGTGTGTGGGGGAATGACTTGGACCTTCCAAGGCATTAAATTGTTCAATTCATCAGTTTTAATTGGGACAAATGTCTCTCTGGAGGCATGGGTTTACAAATGTCCCACTAGGGTGGCCTGGTAGGGCCCCAACATCTCAGCTACACCTAGGCACTGACATAGCAGTGGTACTCTTGAAAGGTGTGGTTGGAGTGACTAGGATCACCTCCAGGGTCATCCTGGGTATGGCTGAGGTTTGCAGACAGACCCAACTTTTCCCATGTCCCTTGCTTGCCTTGTTTGTTCCTCAGCTGCCCTGGCCCCTGCAGAATCCTCCATGGTCTCTCTGTGAGCAGAGTTGGGCTCCATGATACCCTGGTAGCAGAGCATAGGAGTCTCCACCTGGCATAGATTTAATTATAGCACCTGAAACCTGACATATGCTAAAGTTGGCCACTGGTCCTATAGAAGTTGGCCTGGGAATGACCTGGTGTCTGCACTTGGCTTCTCTTGCTGTTCTGATGGACTGGTGGACCTCTCTTTGTCATGGGGACTAGTGCACTTTGCTTCATTGCATTTCTCCTGAGTTATGGATTTAATAGTAGAGAAGCCTCATGGGGCCATGTGGGATGCTCTGTGCTGGTTCAGGGTCCTGGCGGGAGAATAGGGATATGGGCCTGTCATTGCCCCAGTGCCCGCCCAATGCCTTGGAAGCAAGAAGAGGGGAGATTTATCTTCCCTGGATTTACAAGGTACTAACCAAGAAAAAGCTGAGAGGCAGAAGCTGAATAATTGATGGCCTGGCTCACTAGGGGATCCGCCAAAGCTGACAAGCTAAGATGTGAGGCAGAGGGGCCTTGTGTGCTGGCCTCACAGGGCTGGGAAACCATCCTGAGGATGGTCAGTATAACAGGAGGACACTAATTCAGGGTACAGGCATCATAGGCATCTTGGGCAAGTGTCAGAGGCCCTAGTACCTGGGTCATGCCAGTGGGGGTCTGGGATACTCAGGATCTGAGCTCAGAGGACTCTAAAGCTAGTTCACCTTCCAGCCCTACTCATGCACTTGTGGGTCCTACCATTTGTCTATCAGCCCCATCAGTCCACAATGACCACCACATTCCTCCATCCACAGGGGCCTGGGTGTGGTCCCCATGGCCTCTGCTCTCAGCTACTTGAATGTTGGGAGATGAGTGGAAGTTAGGGGACGGTGCGGGGGACTGGGATGCCTCCTCAGCCAGCCTTTCCTCAAAGCCTTGGCCTCTGTCATGGGAGCACTTCCACATCTGCCAGGGCATTTGACTTCTCCCCATGTCTCAGTCTTCTCTTTCTCCTTAGTCACTCTTCCAGCCAAGATACCACTCTCTGCCCCATGACACAGAGAGGCCAGGGAGTGGTGGCCCTAGTAGGAGCCAGGTTGAGCCTGTCAGTCAAGCCCTGGGGACAGGTGAGATGCCACTCAGGGCAAACTAGCCATAAAGCCCTGTTCATCCAGGACACTATCCCTTTCTAGCCAGTTTAATTTATATGAAGGGCTGTTGGCCTGGCCTATTCCCATAGGCCCCATACCACATTTTCTTGAGGAAATAATGTTCACAAACTTACCCTCCCTCACAAATCCAGCCAGTGTCTTTACAGTGGAGGGATTTGCTTCTTTTTATGAAATGTAATTTTGCTATCCTCCTTCTGGCTGATTGATCTTCTGAAGGTCACCCAGGTGAATCTTCTAAGGTAGTGCCTAGGGCAGGGGTGGGGAGGCACAGAGGCCTCTCTGGACAGCTACTGGAAGTGGCAGTAGTCACATGGCCCACCTACCAGGCATCCAGGTTCTGCTGCACTGATAAGACTTCAGTTCCAACGTGCCTCAGTGTCCCTTCCAGTCCCTGCCTGTGTTCAGCATCCATGGATAGGGTCTGGCCTGCAAGACCCTGGCCTCTGAGGCTTTTCTATTTACTAGAATGGATGTGATAATAAGACTCATGTACAAAGCTTCTCACACAGTGGGTCCTGGGCATCTAAGAGGATCATGGGCTGGAGACCCAGTCACAGTGAGAAGACGAAGTTGCAGGGTCACAGGGTATTCTGAGTCACCCTCTGTTGGTCCATACTCCTCCTGTGAGCTGTCTCAGATGCCCATGACCCTATACTGCTTCCTGGCCCTGTATTGTTGCCTTAGACCCAGTGGCCAGTGGCCTGATCCTGGTCCCCTTCTCATGGCCCCTAGAAGCCCACATGTGAGAAGGTGTTTACTGGGCCATTCAAACTCAGTTGGATCAACCCCTGAGTTTGTTTTCAATTAACACTTGTTTAGTGAAGGTTTTCCTCCCCAAATCTGCCTGCATGCAGGCAGGCACTCTCTTGGCCCAGCGTAATCTGCTGAGCCCTTGCTCAAATATAAGCAGCTTTGCCACTTTCTAAACATGACTAATCCAATTTGGGTTTTGGGGACTAGAGGTGGGCAGTGCCAGGAAGCAGCCAAATCTCTGTCACCCCCAGGTACAAGGAGAAGGAGCTGGGGCTAGGGCTGTCTGGGGGCCTGGAGGGGGCCAAAGGTGGGGTACTGGGCAGCTCTGGCTGGAATCAACTATATTATCCCCTCCCCATCTCACTGGAACCTCCTGCTGTGGAGTGAGAGTAGTGACCAGAGACAGTCTCATCCCCTGTGTTCATCCTGACACAGCTCCTCCCCATCTCTTGGCACTCATACTGTCATTCTGTCTGCCTCCTCTGTACAACAATCAGCATAGTGCATCCCTGTAGCCCTGCCAGAGAGACCAGGCCCAGATTGGGTCCATCCCCCTTCCTGAAGGACCAGCCAGGTCCCAGGAGTGGTGGTGGTGGGGCTACACATCCCTGAGGACCAGGGCAGATCTTCCATAGCTTGAAACCCCAGAACCGCCCCCCGCCTCACACACAACTTGCTGTCTCTGTGGGAGCTCCCTGTCTCCAGCCCATAGGCCTCTTGCCTCTAAGTTGTACTTAACTGTGGCCTGCAAGGGCCCATGCGCTTGATTTTGCTTGCCCGAGGCAGGAACCGCAAAACAACCCAGAATACGCATTGCTCCCAGTTGACGGATTCAATTCAATTTCACAAATATTGACCCTGAGTCTAATCCACTCGTCCTCCAGCGCCAGCTCATTCCTCTGAGGGGCTCAGCACGGCAGCAGCACATCCTATTTAATCCCATCCGACAATGTTACTAGTTCTTGGTGAGGGAGCTGAGCTCATTTGGGCCCTGGCAGGAAAGGCAGGAGCTGGGGTCTGACCTCTGTGTCCAGGTTGACCAACGACTGCCATGGAAGGGTGTGAGAGGTCATGGGTCCATGTGCTGGCCAGGTTGGGCTGGACCACAGGGCAAGAACTCCAGCCAGCTTAGGGACTACCATACCTGGTGAACTGGGGGCCGTACCCTTGTCTGAACGCCAAAGTGGGAAGGCTCCTGGGCTCAACCTAGACCCACGTGTAGCTGGGTAAGCCCAACTGTCCAGAGTTCAGGCCCACTAGGCATGACCTAGTCCTGGATAGGGTATCCTGCCAAGCCTCTCCATGTGGCTCCCCTTCAGCAGGAGAGGGCCAGGTACCTGGGACACACAAAAAGATACTTTGTATGTGCTAGGCTGCTTCTGTCCCTTCTGAGTCAATTCCTTTCTGCTATGGGGGCTTCCTTTTCCTTTATCTGGCAGCCTGACTCTACCTCCTGGGGCTTTACCTGGACTCTGTGTGGCTCCAAGGCCTGGGGTGGAGGGTAGGAGTCTGGTGAAGAGACAGGTTGATGGAGGGCAGGGTATCAAGGGCCATGAAGACCAGAGTCCTTGGGGAGCAGTTGGGCACTGGCCATATGGATGCCCCTTATGCCTGTGGGGGCCACTGTAAGGGGAGAGTCAAAATTTAATCCACAGGGGGCCCTTAGGCTTTGGTTTCTGTTCAGAGATAGCAAGAACAATCATATCCCACCTTAGCAATTCCCTGGCTAACTGTCCCAGAGGCTTTCCCAGCAGAGGAAGTTCACATGTGCTCCCTCTGGCCATCCTCCCGTCTCAGCCTAGGCTGAGGCTAGGCCCCCACACTTTAGAGAGAGTAAATAGGCTCTAGTGTTCCCTGATAGGTAGAGCCTGGGTCTTAGGAGTGATCTTGGAGTAGGGCAGGACTCCATGTGTGGGAAGAAGTGTGGAGAGTGTTAGCCCTGAGCTGAGGCCCCAAGACAAATCTTTGCCCACCAGATCCTTGCCTTAGCTTTTCTGACTTAGCATCTAGCATCTGCTGCGTAACTGTAGTACCATGGTTAACCCAATACAGGAACATTTATCAGAAATGGAACTGATGGATTAAAGTGGAACCAGGTGAATTGATTTTTCTTCCCCTGGGCACTTAAATGTTGCTCTCCATTAGGCAGTCAAGTCCCAGAGTGGGGTGGTCATGAGACAGAGGCAGGGGTGAAGGGGTTGATATGGTGTGGGGTGAGGTATGGCTGTGTGGACAGACAGAGAGTGATAGGTCAACTATGGACAGTGGTGAAGGACAAGGGGTGGCCATGGTAGGGAGAGAGGGGGAGGCTGTGGGGACAGACACAGGCTTGCTCCAGCCCAGATTCTGGCAAATGGGACTTCATTAGAGAAGTTCTGTCCCATCCAGGGGGATGGGAACTGATAACTGATTCCTCCCCCACCTGCTGTGTGACACCAGGCTAGCCTCAGTGCCCTTGGTATAACCCTGGGGGAGGGGAAGCCCAGTGTTCATTCACTCATTCATTCATGCATGTGACAAACACTGAAGCAAAGGAAAGGTGATGAGCAGCCCCAGGAAACAACATGCAGGGATGGCAGCAATTCAGATGGGACGTGCAGAGAGGTGAGCTGTCTCCTGGGAGGTCTGGTCTCAGCTTGTGCTGAGGTCCTCATTCCCATGTATACTCATATCCACTCTGCAGTGCCCCACCTGGCCTGTCTACCCTTCTCTGCACTGTGGTTTTTATAATAGTCTCTCTTTTTCTGGGAGTGCTAACTAGCCCTGGCCCAGGTATGGACTAGGTTGAGCAGGCTGTTTCAACTTCTGGAACTGTGAATATGGATGGATAGCCCATGGGCATTGCAATATCCTGCCATGGCAGGTGGCACTGGCAGGTGCTAGACAAGGAAGGGCAGGTGAACCAGTGCTAGGCCTGGCCTTCATGTCAGGAGCTGGGGCCAGCCTGATCCAGGGAGGCCCGGAGAGGCCCAGGGTGAGAGTCAAGTCCCCAGAAGGCCTGGAAGGGAATGACCTCTTTGGAAACTGGGAGACGGGTATTTGGGGAGAATGTCTTGCAGCCTGGGACCTAGAGGCAAAGGCTAGAACTCTGGCCCCCGGAGAACTTGGGGATTCACTTCAACCTTAGACACCCCCCCAACACACACCACCCCTCCCTGAAAAAATGTGTTGGCACAAATAAAACTCTGAAGTGATGGCTGGGATTTCCAGGCCCAGCCTGATTTCCCTATAGGAAGGTCTGAGTCTGACCAGGAGAGTCGGGGATTCCAGTGGTTGTGAGGGGTGTGTCTCAGCCTCACTTTTCCCCTACATTTGACTCCTTAAGGGTGAAGTAAAGCATCAAATGCTTCCCTCTCCTCCAGGCTCAATACCCAGCTACACCATGGGCAAGAATGAGGCATGACCCCTGTGGACCACCTACCCAGAAGTTTTCTGGCAGCCTTTCCTAGCTTTCAGTAGGAGTGCCTAGTCAGATGATGGCTGCTGACCCTTCCTGGCATGGCCCTGATTAATCAGAGGAAAAGTGCTGAGCCAGGAAAACAAAGGGCATCAGAGGGCCAGGCTCCTGCTGTGGCTGCAAGGAGCTATGGGTGGATGGAACACCAGGGAAGAGCAGTCCACAGCCCACCTGAACCAATGGCTAGGAAGTCTGGCCCAACTAGGCCATATCTTTGTACTTGTGACCCCCTACCCTTGCCACTCTGGACTCAGCTCTGCACCTGGGGTAGGCAGCAGGGATGGAGCTGTGTCACTCCTGCATGGCAACTTCTGCAAACCTTATTTTATCCCCTACAAAACAATTGTGGGCCAGGATACCCTCCCGCAGCCCTCAGGAGCCAGGTGGGCTCCTCTCCTAATCCCATATTGCTTTGGGAGTGTGGATGGTTCTCGGGTCCTATCTTCGTACCCCCATATCCTCCCTTCTAAAAATCTGTAGTTTCCTGATGATAGAGGTCTTGTCTCATCCTAGCTATGTATGGGAACCTGGGCTTCAGTCAGGGGGGTGGGGAAGCCCCTAGGGCAGCATTATTCAGATTGCACCCCATGTGTTGAGATGATGGCCAAATTCATGCTTGGTGGGACTCAGGGATCAAGTTGCAGGTGGACTGTGATAGGAGACTCTGGAGGCTGAGCAAACACAGCACAAACTTGGTAAACAAGCCTGTTTGATCTGCACTAATTGCTCTTGACCTCTCAAGTCTAGCCAGGGGCCTGCAGGAGTGGGGATAGGCAGGGATCTCAGGCCTGGGCAGGGGTTGAGGCCTGGATAAAACTGACTAAGGAAGGGGGTATGACCAGCAGAGGACACAGACTGGAGCCATGCCATTGTAGATGGCTTTCCAGATACCCTTTCCCTGTCCTCATGGTACCAGTTGAAAATCCTCATCTGCCCCTTCTCTCTTAAAGACTTGTTCTGAAGTAGGGAGGAGTGTGAAGCTGTCTATTCCTGCCTCCGCCTGCCCTTCCCTAAGCCTCTGTGCCTTTCCCCTTGTTGCTGCTCAACCCTGCCCCTTCCCTCTTGGCTCCTGCTTCCCCTTCCTTTAACCCCACCCCACCCCTGCCCACCCTGCTCACCCTGGGGACTCAAGCTGAGTAGGCTCTTGTTTGGTGCATGAAGGGGGCTGGGCTGCCCCTGGCTGAGAACAACACCTTCATGGCTAGACCTCTGCCTATGGTTAGGGCCTCCTGGAAGCCAGTCAGCTTGAGCCCCAATAGGTTCATCTTCTATGAAAAGTTTGGCCCTGATGACCCCACAGCTGCTATCACCCTCAAAGTCACATCAAGCTGGCAGTAAAAGGCACAGAGGGCCCCATGGGCTGTGGTTGCAGCTCTCATGACATTGCCAGGAGGGCATATCCTGAAGGTCTCATTGTTCCCTTGTCTGAGCCAGTCTCTCTGCAGACACAACCCCTGATCTTTGGGCAGGGACCCTGCTGACTCTCCCAGACATTGATGAGGGTGGAGTGTCGACTGTGGACACTGATGTACTGAGACTGTCTCACCATCCTGCCTGGCCCACTGAATACTGGCAACTTTGGTGCCACCTGGAGGTCTGTAGTGCTGCCCCAGGCAGCAGGCTTTGTATGCAAATTCTACCCTATGTGCCCAGGGAGGCTTATCTAGAATACCTCTCTATCTGACTCCTAGTGTTGGGGCCCCAGTAATCAACCTTGATCCTGGATGCTAAGCTTGGTTAGCCAGGAGCCAGAGAGTAGGAGAGGAGGCTTCAGAGAGGGGCTTCATAAGGATGGTTATGGTCCCTCCTGCCCATCCACCACCCAGCTTGGTCCCTTACCCAGCTGGATACTGGGCCTGGCTTGCTCCATGAAGCTACTCCTAATGAGGTCATCTCTATATTATGTTTTCCAGACCTTTGGAAATCTCAGGGATCAATTTCATACAGGGAGGGGCCTTCACTCCCACCTCTGTAGTCTTATTTCTGTACTCCCCAGCCTCTCTGGCCCAAGCTCTTTTACTCTGGGATCCTGCCTGTGACCTTTCCAGCTTGGGTCTTATCATCCTCCTTTACCAGTGTTGGACCCTGGACCTAACCAGACCTCAGGCCCTGGGTCCCACTGCTGAATGACTGTCTGCAAGTCCCCTACCTCATGTCCACTCAGAGTCCCAGGGAAAGTTGGTCCAGTTTCTGAAGTGCTGAGCAGGTGGGCAGCTGAACAGACACACTGGCTGCTATTATTCAGCTAATCACCTTACGAAGTCATTCCTCACCTGCTCTTGGTTCTATCTGGGACTTTTGTGGGTAGTGGGGCCAATTTCATGTCATGGGGTTTAGGGGAGGGTCCAGAACACTGGATGGATCCATAGCTGCTGCCTGACACACAGAAGCAACCACAGGCTAGACACAGCCTCTGAATATCAGTGAGGAATCTGTGAAAATGGTCTAAGAAACAGGACAAAATGTGCTTATGTGAGTGAGTCTGTGAATTGTGATGAGTGTGCATGTACAAATGAGCATGTGAGTGCGCAAGGGTGCATGCATGAATATAAGTATGTCAGTGTATGTATGTGTGGGGTGAGAAAGCAAAAATGTTTATATATGTGAGCATGTGAATGCATATGAGTGGCACATGTGTGGATGTGTGAGAATGCAAGTATGTCAAGAGTAAGCATGGCTAAATGTACATACATGCCTATGTGAACATGTTAGCATGAGAGTGTGCATGTTTGTGGTGAACTTGCAAGTATGCATGATCATGCAAGTGTGTGAGAGCATGTGTTAATGAATGTGTATGCAAATGAGTGCACACAATTGTGTGTGCAGGTGGTCCCAGTTTTATGCCCACATGGTTTTGGTTCCCTTGGCATTTCCTTTAATAGCAGGGAGGGCTGGAAGTGTTGGCTGAGCTTGCGGGCAGTCTTAAGGACAGGAGCCCTTTGTTCCTCATGCTAGATGATAGCCCAGGAACCAGGTGTCCTCAGGATGGATTCTTTGACCATCCAGTGTTGATGGGGTGCTCACTAACAGCCTGGGAGCTTGGCATGGACTCTGGGGCTGGAGGATACCCCTTACTCACCCCTGATGAGCCTGGCCCCTTTTAAGCCTCTGGGTAGCCCACAGACCTGCAGGGAAAGCACTAACAGGGTAGAACTGCCATGGGGGCTCACCAATTGCACCCTGCAGAGGTGGTTACTGTATTGTCCTGCCCCTGTGAACCCTGATCTCCTTTGGCCAATCTCTACTGTTAGCTACAGCATATGGGCACTGTGCTGTGTCCTTGTAAATCTGGAGGTGAGAACAGCTCTCTGAATGGGGGCGTTTCACATGCGCAGCACGTGTTCCTCGCGCCTGTGGGTGTGCAGGGATGTTTGCAGTTATATGAAGATTTCAGACCCAAGGTGCCGAGCTGCAACTGAGCAGTGCGCAGGGAGGGGTGGGAAGGAGGGTCTCAGCCAGGAAAACGGGGTGGCTTTGACCTTCACCTGGAATGATCATTGGCCTCTATGCCAGCCTGACATTGTCTAGGACACAGTAGGCTAAGATTCTGTGAGTGGTTTGCATGTTTGTTTCTGAGCACTCCCTCCTCTCCAGGGCATCCTGGCACAGCACAGTGTGCTGAAGGGCCGTTGTCGCCCCATAGACACCATCACACTCCTCCTAGCAGTAGAAGTCTAGACACACCTTACTTTGTCGTCCACCGCCCCCACCAGTGAGGGGAGCTGCTCTCTCTAATTTGGATAGCCCCCTACACCACACCACACGCCCACCTCCCTCACAGCTATTCCAGCATCTCTGGGCAGGAGTGGGAAGCCGGATACAGCCGGCTCTGTTGCTGTTTTAGGAAAAGAGGGACTTGAGACAGGGAGGGCCCAGCCCGAGTTCCAGCAGGGTTGCCTGGCTGGGGGGCCTGCGCCTCACCCCTGCGCCCCCAGGTTCTTGGATTCCTGCCTCATGCACGCGGCCCTCTGCCTGGCAGGCCCAGGGCCCCCAGCCATTGCCCGCCCCATTGCGGGTGTGATTTCGCAGCAGCGTTCTCCTCGCCAGCTTGTGTCTCACATAGGGGATGTTTCCATTTTTACAGCAAAAAGAAGCTGATTCCAAGTGCCTCAGCCACAGTTGGAGCGTGGCAGCCCCCGGGGAGCTGCTGCCATGTCAGGTGCTTTGGGTGGGGGGAATGGGACAGGCTGCCAGCCATGGCCCTAATTGCTGTCATTCAGGGAGCTGACTCTAGCCTGGGGCAGGCAGGAGAAGGGTCTATAGGGCAGAAACCAGTCCCTGGGGGGAATTGGGACCTGTGTCTGGGTCTCTTGACAACTCCTTCCCAGATCTGGAGCAGTCCTGATTCCATGTTAGAGGGGTCTGTGATTTTAGGGTAGAGGCTTTGCCTGAGGGACACTTGGGATAGGAAGAGGTGGCAACAGAGGTGGAGACAAATACAGTGTGTAGGTTCAAATTTTGGCACTGCTCCTTCTAGCTTAGGGCTGTTGTGGGGATAGAGGCCACTATCCTCATCTCCATGCCTGGCACAGGGCATGGCTTGTAGGTGGCTCTGCTGCTCTCACCATTTACCTGATTCTGTTCTTTTGCCAAATGCACTTGGGCAACATCCCTGGAGTGGAAGGACACTGTATCTACTGTTATCTCCCTATCTTGCTCAGGGCTGGTCCCCCAGGATGCATGAACCAGATTTTCTTGGAAAGAAATATTTGCTACTCAGAGCACAGAGCAGGTCTGTGAGCTTGACATCCAAAGGTCTCATAAACCAGTGTGAACGCAACTCTGCTCCTGAGACTTGGAAAAAAGGACAGAAAGGGCAGCAAACGACATACACACTGCAATTTACAAAGAAAATAATAAAAATTCTTAGGAAACAGGAAAAAGATTCAATTTTACCTGTCATCAAAGTTGTACACTTTGAAGGAGTAGGGCTCTGTTTGCCTCATCACATTGGCACTGGGGGGGGCGGGGACACTGCAGTCCACAGGGCATCCTACTAGCACTGCAGTCCTATAGGAAAGGGGAGCAAGGACAAGGCCTGCAAGGGGGCTCCTGGCCCTCCACGGAGGTGGGACAGATGCTGGATCATGCCTACACCCTATCCTGTGGGCTGCCCACAGGGGTATCTAGAGGCTCCAGAAAGGAGAAGAAATTAAACTGAGGTAAACAGGACCCAGGGTAGGCATGTGCTATGGGGTCAGCATGAGAAGAAACATCCAACTTGATCCCTGAGGGTTCTGCTTCTCCAAGGCTGGTCCCAGGACCCTAGGTACACTGCTGAAGGACTGATGAGGTAGCAACCAGTAAACCTTGGGTTTTGCTTATTAAGACAAGAGGACTGTTGAGGTGGGCACTGCAGGACCAGTGAGTTCCCATACAGAGCAAGACAGGTGCAAGAGAGTCACACAATAGTGCTGGGTCAAGGTCCCCCTGAGAATCCACTGATGGCTATGGAACCAGGCCTGGGGGGAGCTGGCTACAAGTTTCACCTTACTCACAGAGCAACCATGAGACCTGAGGACATGCTGCCTTCTCTACCTTAGTTTCCTCCTGATACCTGCTCTCTCCAGGTCCAGCTCTGGTGAGACATCCATGTTCCTCACTCACTGCAGCCTCAGTAGGCTACTCCAGGCCCAGAACTCGGTGCTGCAAGGGGTCCAGCCTCCAGGCCTTTGCTGATTTACACACCTATATGCACAAGGTACACCTGTGCATGCACACCCATATACATGCTTCCCAGCCTGGCCCATACCCAAATCTGTAACTCATACTTGCTTTTTGGGCCTTCCCAGCTCTGGCCAAGGCTCTTCTCTGTCCCTGATCTCAGCCCTGAGGGCTTGGCATTATCCTTAGTCTTATCCCACTGTGGTTCCTGTCCTTCCAGTGTGGGTCCCTGATGTGGGGAGGCACTTGTATGCATCTCCCTCTACCCTCTGCTGCATGAAATTGTGAGTAGCCTTCAGAGTGCAGTCTTGCACAGCCTCATCTCTCCATCACAAACTTCTCTGTGCCTCCTTGCACCCCAGCCTCGGCCTCTCCTGGCCCTGTGCCTCTTGAATGACTCTGGGACCACCCATGTGTCCAGTCACTTCTCTGATAAAGTGACTTTCCAGTTGGTACCTGCTAGCTTCACTGCAGCTGCTAAACCCTGCCTGTCACCATAGCAGAGATAGATTTTCCTTGCCTGTTGGGCCCAGAATGGGGAGGCCTCCAGGGAAATTGAGGCTGTACAGCTTAGCTGGTGATCACTCTCCTCAGTCTGCTGATGTCCTTGGCCTCGGAGACTCTATTCATTCCCCTGACAAATGCATGTGTAGATTGGGCAGGAGCGACCACTCAGTGCTGCTAGGTCTCCTTATGTGATCGGCTGTTCTGTCCAGGGTAAGGGCCCAATTACAGCAGCCTGGGCCCAGCTGATACCTGGGAGGTTCTGCTAGCTTGAGGTAGAAGCCTACTTCCTCATCTCCTGCTGCTGGACTGAGGCCCAAGGTCCCTCATCCCAGGTGAAGAAGGAACTGGACAACAGGGCTGGGACCTAGAAGATGGGAGTCATCTGCCCCTGCTCGTCCCTGCACCTGCTGGTAGCATTGCCCTGGTGGTGCCTCATGAACCTCCTTCACTGCCCCTATGAATTTATCCTGGGTAGTGATGGGATTTGGTCATAGGGCTGCCTGTTTCAAAATAGTTTTTATTATTATTCAGCTGTGGGGAGGCTGTCTCCATCAGGATATGACCGCCATAGAAAAAACAGTTTATACTCACAGCTCCTGAGAGAAGGGGACTCCGATGCCATGGGGCCACACCAGAAGTACCAGGACCAGTCAGAAGGAGTAAGGGGGAAATGTGGGGTAAGGAACTAAATCATGGCAGGAATGGGTAAGGCAGTGTGAACAGCCCTAGGATGGACCAATTTGAATGATTTCTGCAGGGTATGGGGCCTAGAAACTATTTCTAGTGATTCTATACCTGGTGCTGAGGTGATTAGGGCAATGGGGTGTGGGGCTGGTGGCCCGTGGTTTGAGAAAGAAGTGGTTGGGGTGTGGGCTCTTGCATTTGAGAGATGTGTTCACAGGGGGGTCCTTTACTGTCTCTGTTTGCTATTACTGAGAGGATCAGCAAAGCTCCAAGATGTCAGAGCATCAGAAATACAGAAAATGAATGGTAAGGTTAATACCACTTCTGTAGGGAAGGTCTAGGATGGAGGAGGATGGCAATGCACCTAGTAGGTGCTGATAGCCCAGCTTCCCTGGCTGTAGGGGAACTTTGTAGCATATTCCTTGCTGACTGTCAGCAGCTAAAATCCCTGAATTGTCTATGTTGGGTGAGCCACAGCTTCAAGAGGATAGTGCTCCTGCCCCTGTCCTAGGACTGGTCCCTCCTGACTACTGTCTGACTTGTATTTTTCTGGGATTGTAGCCCAGGGCCAACCCAGCCCCTCTACTTATCCTCCACATTTCATAGGGAACTAGGCTGGACAAGCAGGGTATTGCCTGAATCTATCTAGTTCTGACACAAGCCCCAGGGGATTCCATGACAACCTAAGGAGTCCAGGTCCCACCCTCATGGCTGTTCCCCCACAATGTAGGGCTGTGGATGCAGGTGCCCCTTCCATTGGACATGGCCCTCTCCACCCCACCACATGAGGACTGAGCACCAAGACCACTTTTTATTATAAATTTTGTTAGGAAAATTTAAAAATACAAGAAAGTGCACCACTCACAGACACAATATGCTGGTGCAAATAATTTCTCCCATTTCTTGGGCCCCTGGACCCCCAAATGTCTATGACCCCTGGCTGATCAGACTGCTGTGGAGGCAACCCTAACCTATCATGTCTGCAACACCCAGCTCTCTTGTGTTCTGGGGTGTTGGTTGTACTGTTCTGAGTAGAGGAGAAGCTATCCCTTTGGGGAGGGACCATTTGTCAGGGACCTCTCTGACATCAACACTTTTTTGGTGGCTCTTGCTTCCTTCCTCCTGTTTGTGTCCTTTTGAGAACATCAGATCTGTCCCATTAATGTCCCCAAGCCTAACATAAACCCAACCTACAGAGATCCCTCAGTATTGCTTGTCCTGTCCACCTCCCTCCTTATATACCCTGACAGGAGCTCCTGCCTGACCTCAGCTTTGGCCTCCAGTGAAGCTATGCTGAGGGCCTTTCATTGCTTTGACCTATCTGAGGGCATCTGTCTTCTAGAAGGGCGATTTGAAACCTTTTCATCACAGCATGACTGATGCCTGGTCTTGCTTCGGTCGTCCAGTTTTATGTGTCCCATTTTACACTCATTTTCCTTCTTGGTTTTTTTTTTCCCTTTTAACTAAAATGATCCATTTATTGAGTTAAAGATTTTGTATTCAGGACATTCACTTGATAGGTGATTCTGCATCATAAATAATATGATGAAATATTTTTGTATAGTTAAAAATATTAAATGGCATATAGACTTGTAATACTGTTTTTTATGGAGGTGGGTGGGTGGGATATTCTGTTTTTCTTTAATTCTGATAAAATATCCATACTATAAAATCTCATTTTAGCCATTTTTAAGGGTCCATTTTGGTGGCATTAAGTACCTTCCCATTGTTGTGCAGTCATTGCAACCATCCATCCACAGAACTTTTTCATCTTCCCAAACTGAAACTTTGCACCTATTAAACAACTCCTCAACTTACCCCAGCCCCCAGCCCCTACTTTCTGTCTACAAATTTAACTACTCTCTGTGTGTATGAGATCATACAGCATTTGTCCTTTTGAGACTGGCCTATTTCACCCCTCTGTTGTATACCTTTGGTTGCATGGCATTTTTTCTCTTTATGTTCTGCAGCAGTGGGAGGTAAAGTAGATGTCCTGCTTTTAATTCTGAGGACTTGCTTCTCAGTTTTCAAAAACACACTTTAATCTCTGGCTCTCCAATTATTAAGCATTTGCCACAAATTGAGGCAAGAGACAGAAATGGGGACCTCAGATAATGGGATCCCACCACCCCAGATTGAAATCCTATGCTAATGCTTGTTTTTTTTTTTTTTTTTTGACTTCATGTCTGGAAGGTCCTACTCATGGTTGGATGCCCATATATTCTGTGACTGTCCCAGGCTTCCTTGACTACCCTAACACTAGTCAACCCCAGAGAGTTGTTTGGAACCCAAGCAAGTTTTTTGTTTTGTTTTAAGGAACAAGTACAGAACAAACTCAGGTTAACAAATACCAAACACATTAAGCCACCTCATTATGGGACTAAAAATTTTATATTGTACACCATCATCAGGCATGTGGTGCATGTCTATAATCCCAGAGGCTATGAAGGTTGAGGCAGGAGGATCTGAGTTCAAAGCTAGCCTTAGCAACTTAGCGAGGCCCTGAACAACTCAGTGAGACCCTGACTCTAAATAAAATATAAAAAAGGGCTGGGGATGTGGGTCAATGGTTAAGTGCCCCTGGGTTCAATCCCTCAGTAAAAAAAAAATGTACATCTTCATTTGAATCAGAGACAGAGAACAATCAAGAGGGACTTTTCTCTAAATGGTTACTGTCTCATCAAAACAGAGACAGAGAGCCACCAAAGATATCCTCTTTGGAACACCTCCCATCCTGTGGGAACTTTCCTTGCTTGCTTCTAAAAAACTGCTATTGAATTCTCACTTTCAATATGTATATTTCGTTCTTCAGGTATGTGAGACAAGAACCCTCCTGTGCTCACGCCACCCTATTTCAAAATATTTGCCACTCTCTCATATTTCAGATCCTGGAAGAGACAACTCAGACAATGTCAAGATTAAGTCAAGTTCCTGGGTTCTGCACCCCTTCCACCCACCCTATCACCTGATAAGAGAGGGAATACTGAGTTATTAGAACATTCTTATTAATTCTATAATTGTATGTTCCTTCCATAATTGTATGTTTCTCTGGACCTCAGAGTTCCCTGAGTCGAGGAAAGTATTTCAGGACAGTGTGGATGGGGACCTTATGGGCTCCCAGAATGTCCTTGAAATCAGAGGATTGTACCTTCAGACCCCCTTCCAGGGAAGAAAGAGCTCAGCTTCCTGCTTTGGTTTAAAAGATTTCAAAGAAAGATTTTAATTGGCTTTTTTTTTTTTTAAGAGAAGAAATACTTTTATTGGTCCAGCCTGGCCCAAGAGCCTGCCCCAACACATCCGGAAGGGTCTGTCTTGGGGTTTTGCTATTCCAATAGCACTGCTGCCCTGCTGAGCTGTCAGTCCCACTTTGCAGAATCTCCAAAATGAGAGTGGCCTGTGAGACATGATTTCATGGGAACTCAAACCTGGGTTCTGTGATTCCAGGTAGAGAAATTGAGACCTAGAGTAGGGAAAGATCTACTGGAGTTCAAAAGCAAGTTGGTGGCATGAATGGTTGCTCTGACAAATGTGGCACCAACTCCTCTGTGAAGCCTTCCTGGGGTGGTCACCACTTGATGTCACATTTGAGAGTGAGATAGAATTTCCCTTTTGTATCTATCCCCGGTATCCAGGACAGGACCCAGGACAAGTGGTTAATGTTCAGTTACTGGATTCAGTCAGCCTATCTAGGTAAGCTCCCAGCCTTATCCCCAAAAGGTTTGTGAAATAAACAGTATGGGTCACAGGCTGTGCTCATCTTTCAGCATAGCAACTCTGCTCTGCCTTCAACCCCAAGATTCTAAGCCATGAAACTGGGGCCAGATGGGCTTCTTCAGCTGTCACTACAACCTACTCTCATGTTTATGGCTCTAGCTGTACCTTTACTTTGTGCCCTAGTGTCACGGAGCCCTCAGCCTATGGGACATGCCAGAACTTCTCTTCCTGCCCATTGAAAGGTATGGTGCTGCCTCATTACAGCCAACGCAACATTGATTTTGTAAATTATGAACATTTGTGTTTATGGAGCCCTGTGTGATTTTGGCATATGTGGCTGATGATTCAGGGGGGCACATGAGGAAAAAGATGAGCCTTATAAATGAAAACTTGCTGAAATGTCCCATTGTGGAGATTTATGCTGATCCTTAAATATTAGAGATTAATTTTTTGAAAACATCTATAAAATAAGAGATTTATACCTAAAACAATACCATATACTGTGACAGGAAAGGATTAGAGTCAATTTATTCATGTATTAGTCAAAAACTCAATTTCATATATTGTGCAGAAAAATTAAAAACCTTTCTGCATTTTATTACAAATTATGCATTCTCCATATATGGAGATAAATAATTGATGGCATTACAAATACTTAATCTAGAAAATATTTATTAGGAACAGACAACTCATATTTTATGTGTTTTGTTGAGGACAATATTGCATACTTTAAAAAATTAATGACGACTTTTTGCATGAGAGAAAAACCCCACTACTCCTAATTCTTTTGTTTAACATCATGTCCAAGCCCAGGAAAAGCAGCTGGGAGGCAGGGCATGGGCATGGGGGCTGGGACATTCGCTCCCTTGACCCTGGCTGTGGATAAACCAGAGGGCCATAAGTGTCATGGCTCCTAATAAGCTCCGAGGCTCTAGCCTGGGAAGGTACATTTGGAGAGTGCCAGCAGATTATTTTTATTCTTCAAACTCTCCTTGGTTTGTAATTTTAAAATAAGTGTTTCTGACTTAATCCCTGAAAAAGCACCAAGTAATGAGATTTGTGGACAGATTCTCAGAGCCAGTAAATCAAGGCTCACTGACTTTCAGCCCAGAGAATTTTGGAGCCCATGAATTATCTGGACCCCTAGCTTAGGTCATAGATTCTAGATTTGAAGGAAGATGGGCTTTATGGATGGTATGAATTGAGGCTCTGACAGAGGGGCAGTGGCCTTGTACCCCACAGGCTGCTGAGCCTGCCCTTCAGGAATGGGTGACCCTGCTGTTCTCTTCCCAACTTGTGTTGTCCCTATTATGGGGGAGTTCCGAGCCTTTGCCTGGAACTCATCCTTGCCCTGGGCTCCCACAGTCAGCCCATCTGAGGTCTATGATGAGAGAGGTCAGAGGAAGTAGATAGGGGTCCCAGCACTTCTCAATCACCATGCAACTGTGCTGCAGCTCTGACCTATGGCTAGGCCTCTCCCACTGCCCACTGCCCCCACTGTGTGCATGGGTTATTGGGCTGCAACTCAGTGGGGCCCTATGGCAGAGCCATGGCAATTCTTCATTGCCCCTATAGCATCTCGCCCTGGGAAAAACTCTGGATTGAGTAAATAACTGCCATGTTTATTAAAAAATAAATTTTGTGCCTAACGGAAGTGTTGTATCTATACATAGAAAAAATGTTTAAAATAAAGACCAAAACAGTTTTCAAAGGCACCACAATATTAATTATTCATCTTTCACTAATGAAAACATGCTTTTGCAGGCAGCAGGGCTCCTTTCCTCCACATGTGGGTCTCAGGTCTCCCAGGAAGCCTGGCTTGAGGATAGGTGGTAGAGAAGCAAGGGTGAGGGGCTTCTTGTGGCAGCCCCCAGGAATCAGGTAGTTGACTATGAGCCTTAGTGTCCCCTGAGTAAAATGGGGATAACAAGGTTCCCATTACAAATACCCTTATGGGTATCTAGTAAGTGTGGGTGCTGAGTCTAGGTAAGGGCCAGGTAGGGGCTGTTTTAGGACTTGGAGCTCAGCAGGGGATCAAAGAGATAGACTGGCTTGGAGTGACTAGTGGGTACTGGTCACTAGGTGGTCACTGATCACTAGGTGGGTACTAGTGACCAGATCACTCCTCTTCCTAGACAGGCCCAGGGAGGAGGGGCCTTGAGGGCCAGACTGTGTGGTAGAGCTACCTTCTGGAGGAGAGAGATGGAGACAAAATCTGGTAACTTGGTTCTGCCAAAATTATTCAATCCAGGGAACATCTGGGTGAACATGCCTCTGAATCAGCCTAGCTGAACAAAGAGCGCTACAACTTCCAAGGAAGGGCAGCCTCATGGCCCAAGACTTTTTCCTGTCCTGCAGAGCTGTTGGCTCACCTCAGTCAATCCCCTCTCTGGGGCTTAGTTTCATGGGGTTCAAGTCTATAGAGATTGCCTGCCCCCTAATCTGTGGCCTTACTAGCTATGCTTCCTCTTGGCAGCCCCAGATCCTGCTTAAGGCCTCATTTTTGTGTCCAGTGAAGAGCTAGTTTGGTTTCTGTCCAGTGTAACAGTCAGGATGAGTGGGATATGACCAAGTAACAAGTAGTCCCAAACCTAAAAGCCTTAATGCAGCAGAAGAGAATTTCAGGCTCACATAATGCTGGTCTTGTTGTCATCCGATGACTCAAAGTCTCTTTGGATGTCCCTAGATTCTGGGCAAGGGGAGAGAGGGAGCCTACCTACCATACCTCACACCTGTCCCACCAATCGGCCAGAACATCCCATTTGGTTGTGTCCCACCAGAAAGGGCCAACCCGATGGGCTGTTAGCAGGGACAGCTGTGAGATACTTGAAAAGCAGTGATAGGAACTTCTACCCTCCTCTGCTTCCACCTCCCCAGCAGGCTGCAATTTGCCCACCATGTGCAAAAGGAGAGCCTTGCATTGCATCACTGTCTAACACAGGAGCCAAAACAAAGCTGGGTCCAGGGTCTGTGAACAGAGCTCCTATCTAAGGGATCATGGAACACTTTGCTCCTGCATAGCTTGGGCCAATCCCAGTATGTGGGGATGTGCAGGTTATTTGTTCTTTTGTTCATTCACTCATTCACTCATTCATCCATTCATTCACACTCTTGGGCAACCCTAGGCATACTTTGGCGGGTGGATCTCTTTTAAGAAGGGAGGGTGCTGATTCTATCAGTCATTCTTAGGCTGAGCAAGGGTTCTAGGGAACCTCTCTGAGCTGTAACTGACAGCTAAAGGCTGGCGGGGCACAGGTGGTATCCAGGGCAACGACTCCCCTGGGTGGAAGATGAGCTGTGCCCTCAGGCAGCAGCAGTAGAGGGGAACCCCAGCAGGGGCCTTTGAAGCCCTTCCAGCCCCTGGGGCAATTAGGGGAGAGGGAAAGGGCCCTAGAGAGGGGCCCATGCAGAGCGGCTCCATCTTTAGCAGACTGCTCTGTCTTGGTCAGCAAAGGATCTAGCCTCCTTATTCAGGGGCCCATAGGGTTGTGGAGTGGTGCCCTTACTTCCACAGTCCATGGGCAGATCTTGACCAGCCACAGTACCCTCCAGGATCTGGGCTCAAGGTTCCTGTACTGGGTGACCCCAAGGCTTGGAAGAAGCCCAGAGGGGCCTGGCCTGTGATTGCCCAGTGTGGCTCGCTTGGAAGGAATAGGGGGAGCAGATCTGGAAGTGGTTGGTCTGATTTTAGCCTGTGAGATGGTGAGGGGAGGAGGCCTGGCTCAATGCCTGGGCTCTCTCTTACCTCCCCTGCCAGTAGGTCTGACCTCGCTGGAAGCGTCCCTCAGCCTGGTATGGATTTCCTGTCTTCAATGAGGCTGCCGTACCAGCTGGGCTCAGAAACTGAGAGAATGGCCAGGTCTGGTGATATTTTTTCTGTGCTAGTTGGGGCAAGGGCTGTGTGGACTCCATCATCTCAGAACTTGGGCTCCTTTTGTTGCCTGTCATTCCATGGCTCCTGTTGGTGGCTCCTTACTTGGCTTGGGGGCCCTCAAGCTGTACCTGCCCTATAGTGTGGAAGGCAGTCCAGCTCAGGTTCTATTTTCTGTCCCAGGATAGGACCCTTTGCCCATTCCCCAGGACAAGAAACTGTTGCCCCCAGCACCACCCCCAGGGCCTTTAAGATAGTGTGAATGTGATATAATCTTTGAAGTTGGTCTAGTGAGGCATGCAAATGACCTCACTTAGGAGGCAGTGTAGTGGCAGCAGCCCCAGAGAAGCACATTGGTTGATGGTCACACAGCTGGGCTGGGAGAGGCACACATGCTAGTCCTTGATTTCCCTCACTGGCACTAGGTGGGCTGAGGAAAGGCACGGGGACCCCTGGGTGGGGAAGAGGAAGATATTGGACAGAGGGGGAGCCAGGACCAGAGGCTAATGTGGAGAGAAGGTGGGAATGTGAAGTCAGGAAGACAGAAGCCATAGCATGGTAGGCAGATATATGTATACACATGTGTATACATATGTACATGTGTGCAGCATACTCAAGCACATGTGCACACAGAGAAACACACCTGCACACACGTGTGCACATGGGCAACATGCTCACAGACATGCTGCACACACATATGACCAGGTCAGACACACATGCACACAGGCAATACACTTAAATACATGTGTGCTCAGAACATGCTGTGAAGTCTATGGTGAGAACAGCAGGGGCGTCAGGCAGGCAGAGTTGGCTACTGAGTGATAACTGGACCTTGGTAGATGGGCCCGACTCACCTTCTCCAAAGCCAGAGTGGCTGTCAGCCCCTGACTCTGGGGAGGGGTCTCTGAGACCCCCCATGTTTTCCCTGCAGTGGTTTCTGGGAACTGCCAGGACATGATAGTCTCTGTAGTGTAGTCCCTGAAGTTGAGAGTTGTTAGATGTTCCAGGCGGCCTGCAAGACCCCTACATACCCCAGTCCAGCAGCAATGGGATGGGGCAAAAATAGAAAAGGGAAATGTGGGAGACCATGGGGCACAATTTTCATCCTCTTAGTGAAGATGGGCATAAGTACTCCAGGCCTGGCTCAGGGCCTTTGAGGGTCTAAGGGATCCCAGCTCAGGCCTTTGTGGGATCTGTCACTCCCTGGAAAATAAATTTGATCAAATGTCCTAAAGCTGACTGGGATCCAGGCCTGTGGGCTTTCACAGTTGTCTGGGGCCTGGTCCAGGTGTAGGGTCCTATAGCAGGGCATGGGAGCTCCTGGGGCCATAGCCCCCAGCTGCACAGAGAAAAAACTGTTATGTTGTTAAAACAGTTTATTTTGCTCTCTAAGAAACTAGCAGCTGTTTATAGTCAGCATGTGGGAGCTGCCCTGGGGGTGATAGATCCAGCCATTCTTTGCTTTCCAGTGAGGAATGGTCATTTCAGGCCAGGGAAGGAGGGGCTGAGTAGGCCACTAGGTCTGAAGCATGGTCTTTCCAGCCACATCCATATCCCCTTGGCCTCTCTCATGAGAGAGAGGGACTCTGGGCACCTTTCTGGAAGAGTGAAACAGTTTGCAAGATAGAATGGTGCCCTGTGAGACTGTTTCTGGTGACTTCAGAGGGAGGGGATCTGGAGTAAGAATCAGTGCTTGTAGTATGTGGAATGCAAGGAGGATGTCAGGGAAGTTCTGCTGAGAAAGTGTGCTGGGAGCACAGGCTCAGGGGAGGAACCAGCAAGTTCAAGGGCCCTGGAATTGGTGCTGGTAAAAGTAAGGGAACAGTGCCCTGATACCCTTAAACTTATCCAGATCTCTTTATCTCTGTCCTGTGAGCGGCATAAAACTGTCTCTCCTCTCTTCCCCAGGATGCATATTCAGTAGGCACTCAACAAACATTTGCTCAATGTGAAAAATGACAGCCATGGAACAGAGTATTTTGAGGCCCAGGACATGCAAATTTAGGGTTCTCCTGCTGCCCCCTGCATCTCTGAGCTGATCTTTCTGGACGTAGATTAAGGAGCTGCCAGTGTTGGAGCCCATGCATGCAAAGGCTCTGAGGATGTGGATAGAGGACAAGGTATCCCCTACCTCAGGACACTCCTGAGATTCAAAACCTCAGGAACAAGGAAGCAGAAGCTGAGCCCAGGCAAATGTGGCTGAGGATCCTCAACCTGACCCCACATCCTCCCTTGTGTACATACATATATAAGAGCTCATGTATGGAGTGTGGTTTGTCCCTTCTCAGGCCCTACCTTCAGTGTTGGGTTGTGAGTGGAGTCCTGTTTCTTGGGGAGCACAGAGGATTTGGCATCTCAGTTCCAAGGCCAGAAAGGGACCAGAAAGAGGACAGCAGTGTGCCCTGTGGTCTCTTGTGGAATAGCTGTCCTCTCTGACTCCCAGATACCTGAGGAATGTTTCCAATGAAAACAACTGGGAAACTTCCTATCCATATCACTTGATGTTCTCCAACAGAACCTAGTCATTTCTGGGTGCTGCTGTCCCACAGTCCTGCAAGGGTCCCATGCTAAGGAAGGGTTTTGTCTCTGTTTTTGTACTGTTGTTGTAGGGCTAGAGCCCTGAACCCTCCCCTATCTCCGGACTCAGCCCCAGGTCAAGCTAGCTCCTCTCCTATAGTCCACAGCTCAAGGAAGTGACTGCCTGTTGGGGCCAAGATTCTCCAGAAGGATTTGCAGCATCTTCTAATTCCAACAAGTAAATGTTGAGTAACACATTATGTAGTAATGAAGAGCCATGAGAGGCTTCAAAGTAGGACTGGGCCTCTGGAGTCTCTGCTTCTGGAGTCTTCTGGAAACAGGCCTCTCCAGCCTACCCACTCACTCTGAACTGGCCACAGGAACCTCACAGTTCAGGTTGAGCAATACTAGGGAGGAGAAGGTCAAGGCTTCAGATCCCAACCCAACCTGAGGGTAGGCTTCCTTGCCTGAGCACCATACTCTGCTTGGGTCAGCCCCAGCCCCAGTCCCCACAGATGAGAGGACTGAAAAGTGGAGTCCTTTGCCCATATTTATCTTCCTAGTGCTGAGATGACAATAAATGCTTCTTCCCAGGTATCTAGAGAGGAAAATAAATGCTAGAACAAGGGAGCTTCCTGGGTCTGGCATGTCAGGGAAAATCCACTCTTAGGCAGCTTGGTGCCCACAACAGAAACTAGAGTCCAGGAGCTAGACTCTCCCCATGGGGAGCTGAGCTAGGAGCTGCACCTGGATGAGGATCCCTGTTCTCAGGGTTTCTGGGCTGAGCTGGGTATATATTGCATGCTGAAGAAGGAGGCCATATGTGAGGAACCAGATGAGAATCAGGCCCCTCAAATGGAAGACCCCAGACTGGGAGACACAGGTGGGAGAAACCTCAAGAGAACAAATCTGTGGAAATCTCTGCCCCAAAAGATGATGGGCTGGCTGACATGGTGGTTCTGTACTTGAATCATCCCTCTGAACAGCATACGTACATATGTAAGAGCTCATGTATGGAGTGTGGTTTGTCCCTTCCCAGGCCCTACCTTCAGTGCTGGGCTGTGAGTGGAGTCCTGTTTCTTGGGGAGCATAGAGGATTTGACATCTCAGTTTCAAGGCTCCTGTCCTTGCCAGAATTGCTGTGATTCATTCCTATACCATGTTACAGAAAGGAAAACTGAGGCCTGTGGTCAGTTATCTGCAAACATCAACCCCCCCGCCCCCCGCCCCCAGCAACAGGTGACCAGCCTTCTCATCTTCCCGTTTTCCTCCTAGGCCTTGTCCTCACCTCTGAGTAGTTTCTCCAGTTACCAAAATCACATTTACTCTTGGTTGTTTTTGCTGAGTTCTCTCCCTTTGAGGAGAAGCACTTTGGGATCTGTGTCCTAAATGTACCCAACATGCAAGTCACCCAGGACACTGGATCAGCCTCAGACCCTGCAGATATGCCAACCTATCCTCTAGAAAAGAAAGCCAGAATCAAGTTTTTAACAAGAACCCAGAGATTCCATGGATTGGGCAGGTTGAGGTTGGGAGGAGTTGGTTTTGGAGGTAGGCTTTGTATTTTCCCGTGGTTCTCAGCAGAGGTTGTGTGGCTGGCTTCAAGGGGATCCTGGGTCGCCTTGTATCTTGCTGCCAGGCTACTCCCTGCCTGATGCTAACGGCTTAGCTTCATACTTTGAGACCTGGAACTAGGCTCCTCAAGTCTCTGAGGAACTGTTGGGCCCTGAACCAAGTCATGGCTTTGAGCAAGTGACTTTGTGCACCCCTACCCCAGGATCTGCACCCTTCTCTGCTTCTGCTGTGAGGCTCACAGAGGTTGGAAGTTATTTCGGCTGCACTGACCTTTCCAATCCTGCCAGCTTCAAGCAGACGGTGCCGACATCAACAGAACAGGTAATAAGGCGCCTGTGTGGCACTGTCAGGGAGATAGCCCAATTAGGAGGGGAAGTGTGGCGGCAGGGTAGGCTCTGCTCAGTACAAAGAGCACTCAGGACTAGCCAGCCAGGAAGGCCACACACAGTCTCAGTCATCAGCCCTTGCACTGTACAGCCCTGTGGTGATAATGCTGGGTGCCAATGTGTCCAGGTGTAGGACCTAACATGCAGAGACCTGCCCTGAAAAGTCATCCAAGGACATCAGAGGCCACCAGAAGTGCCCACTGACACTTTTCCTTTGGGGTCTCAGGGACCAATGGAGGGTTGAGTGCAAATGGAGATCCTAGTGCAGTTCTAGGCTGGGTGCAGGCTCTGGAGTGCCAGAAAGCCATGGCAGGAAAGCCATGTGTCTGGGGCATGGATCTATCTCACAGGGAATTGGGACTAGGATGCTGCACATAACACCCTACACAGGCCAGGGGTCCCCTGAGTTACAAACCCCAAGTATAGATTTATGTTCTTTTCTTTTCAGATTGATAATGCAAGGGGAGAAGCCATAACTTCCACCTCAAAGACCTGGAGGGAGGGCTATTGTTCTCTGTTTAGAGGGGGACTTCAGGGTAGGCCTTCCTGAATGACTAAGCTCCTCCTTTATGCCATTTCAGGGTAGTTAGAACTAGCTGGAAATTCAGGAAAGTGAGGTAGGGGAGGGACCCTCCTACCTTGCTGTCCCAGGCAGTGCCTGATCTAAGCCCAGGCTCTAGTCTGTCCTGCCTGGGTTGGTTCCTGGGGTCTAAGTGTCTGGAGTATGGATTCCAGGGAGCAGGCTGCAGGACCTGGTAGAAATTAGTTGGGCTATAGGACCTTGTGGATTTTCCTGGTCACCTTCCTTGGGGATCATCACTCATTGGGTTCAGCTTTCCCAGGATTTGGGCTAGGCATGGGATTAGAAGAGTGGTTGGGAGAGTGAATCCCTGCAGGAGATGGAGGCTTCAGAATGTGGCTACCAAAGGCTCCTCTGTGGGTCTAACAGGCGGATGAATGACTGGACCTATAGTCAGCTGCAGAGGGACTGTGATGGTGGGCACAGGACAAAGGTCAAGTTCCTGAGTATCTGTTGTAGATAGTTGAGGCTGGAAGCCAGAGATACCTTCAACTCACTCAGCCAGTGGCAACTCTCTGGGAAAGCCCCTGGTGGGTGCTAGCCTCCCCTGGATACCAGTCCTCTCCTCATTAAGGTGTTCTCAGTATATATGACAGAACCACATCTAGGGAATTTCCTGCCTAAATTGACAGCTGGTTACCACATCTATCTTAGACTGTACCCTATCCTCGGTCTTCATTTGTCTCCCTGGCAGGCACCAAAGGCAGAGTGCACTCCCAGGTGTGGCTGGCACCGGGTCATGGATATGTGGAAAGCTGAAGGACAAGGGGTCACCCAGATGCCAGGACTCAGTGAGTTCATAGCCATATCCTCTCCTTCCAACTTTCATCACTCTTCCACAGGAGTGGGCCAGGGAACACAGAAATCATGAATTGGAGGGCCCACCAAGGAGGTCCTATGTGGAGAAGGCCCATCTTATTTCCACTGGGCCCAGCCTAGGGAGGGGTCTCATCTTTAACCCCTATCTTGCTGCCATGGACTGTTCCATGAATGCATCCCACCTTACTCCCAATGCAGCATCTTTTCCTTATATATCATTTTTGGACTACCCCACCAGAGAGCACAGCTTAGGTCTTGCTGAAGATGTTTAACTCATGACCTCTGCCAACCCTCAAGTTCCTTGTAGCCTGGGCATTGGATAGCCTTAGGGAGATGAGGGACTGAATAAGGTGGTGAGCTCTTCTCCTCAGTACTTGTTTTTTTTTTGGTGGTGCTGGGGATTGAATCCAGGGCCTTTCATATGGTAGGCAAGCATTCTACCCCTGAGCTGTAGCTCAGCGCAGCCCTCCTCTCCTTAGTACTGAAGACCACTCACACTTGAAGCCACTGCAGCAGTGTTTCAGCTGGAGCAATAGAGTAAGGAAGACAACATTGTGTGTGGGAAGGGTCAGGCAAGCCCCTCATTCAACCCCTTCTACACAAGTGCTCAGGGAAGTGTGGGAATGACACTTGCTGGGTACTCCTATCATGGCTTTGCTTACCTAAGGCTCTGGTTCTAGTAGGTGGTAGACACTGTCCCTTGCATCCCCCATTTTGGGATAGCTGCCTCACAATATTGTGTGTCTTCCAGGCCTGAGAGGTCAGTGGCCAGTATGACAGGTCCAGGGTCCCCTGGGCCTTGCCTCCTCTATATCCACTCATTCGAGCCCTAGGTTGTTCTCCTGCCCCTAGTATCTGGATGTCAGCCCTACCCCCAGACCCCTCTGAGCCCATCCCTTATTAGCTGCTGTGTTCTCACTGATTTTGCAAGTCAAATCCTGCATTATTGAGCTCCTGCTCTGCCTACAGTTTGATATATACTGAGCTGAAGGCCAACTGGGAGTAGGGAAGGCACTGTGATGCTGTGGCAGCAGCTGCCCAGCAAGAAGAACTGGGATCTCAGAGGCAAACAGGGTAAACTCTGAAGCCCTATCCTTCCACAGTCATCTAGGATTACTCCCACCCTGCCCACTGACCTGGCTCAGTATTGCACCCTGGGGTCAGATCCCAGGCCTGTCCCACCAAGGTGCCATTGTACTCAGGGTGAATATTCTGGTCCCTCCCCAACTGGGGAGAACTTCTTACTTTCCTGCCTTAGACCTCCTGCAAAAACTTCCTTCTGGAGGCAGCTTTTTCTAGGCTAAGAAGCTTAGCCAAGAAGAGGAATGGAATGATTTCCTCTTTTCCTGAATCCTTAGGGATGGAGTAGCTGTGAAGGTGTGCAGCTGGGTACTTAGAACAGGAAAGGACATTGACCACCATGGGTATCCATGGGGCTGAGATATATTTAGCCCCTCTCTGAAGTTAGAGGGACCCTCGACTGGAGGGCCTACTGAGGCTTTGGGGGGTCTTTTGGGGGTCATTTAGTGTAGAAGGTGAGAGGTTACTGGTGCCTGGGTTTAAGTGCTTTGGCTCCTGGCCCTGTGGCCTGTCCATAATTTTATGTCTCTCTAAGTCCCACTTCCCTCCTCATATCCATATTGGGGACAGTGGGCCCATGCCTCAGGGCCATAGGAGACACAGTTCAACTGACACAATGGACAACATGGCAGGCCTCTAGGATATCCTGGGAGGAGTAGGCTCAGGCTGGTGGAGGTTAACTCTCAATTGAACCATCCATTCTTGGTGGTAGGGCTCTGGTTCTGACTGGTTCTATGGTATTTGGATGGTAAATGTTGTTCCAACATCACTGTTGCTCTCAATCTCCTCTCTAGACCAACAAAGCCTTTCCAGAAGCCATTGTACTCTCTTCTTTATGCCCACGGCCAGGTCAAGCACATGCCTGATACTTGTCTGTCACACCCAGGAGATCGAGCCACCTGACTGAACTGGTTACCCCAGGCACCAAGTCTATACTCCACTTAGCTCTGTGACCAGTGGGTCACAGGGCTAAGTGGAGTACAATCAGGACTAGTTTACAGGTGGTAGTGGTGATAGGACTTGTTGGAGTGGAGAAACCCAGGTGTAGAATACTGTGCCTTTTCTCTTGGGGGCACCTACAACATTGGCAAAGGACATGGGGACTCTGTCTAACTCTTGGCCCAGCAAACCTTGGGCAACAGGACTGGCTCTCATAGAGTTTAGCTACTGATATCACATCAACATGAAAGTTGGCTGGGTTGGGGGACCCTCACTCTTCACCACTTCTGGGGTTGGGACACTGTTGTCAGCCAAGGTGCAATGACTGAGGGGACTTGGTCCTTCTCTAGGCTGTCTCAGCTAGTAGTTTCCAGTAGCTATCCCTGTAGCCTCCTAGGCTCTCTGTTCCTCTGACTGGCCTACAAGTGCCCCATGTCCATGGTGAGGGGAATGAGTGGGAGTGAGGGCCCCACTGTTTAGTCTCTCAGTGAGGAGGGCACAGGGCAGGGTTAGCATTGATTCCCCAGTGCCTGCTTAAGGCTGCTGTGGGGAAGGAGGGTGTCAGGTGTCTCCTCACCAGGGCAAGTGTTTCTTACTTTGTAAGACTGGCTTCTTCTGTGTGGTTGTTTATTGAGATTAGACTTTACAGAATAGACCTTGTAGGGTGGCAACATATGCACATTCTTCAAGCTTAGGTTAATTTGAATGTGGGTAGTGGGCTTGGTGTGCAATCTTGCCCATTCCTCAAGGCAAGATGCCCCCATCTTACTGGGTACTTGGCAGGCAAGCAGGTGGGGTTGACACCTCTGAGTCCCTAGCCTCAGCCTGAGACACAGCAGTGGGGCCAGGAGGGACCCAGGGAATTAATAGCAAATGTTTCTCCAAGTGTGGCAGGATTGGGAACCATAATGTGACTCTCCTGGCCTAGGGGTCCCCATTCATATCAGGCTTAGATGTTTCATGGTCAATTTTTCCCTCTACAGGGACTAGTGGGGTCCTTGAATGGAGGTAGGGAAGGGCAGAGCCCTGCATAGTGATGACTGTGGATGTAAAGGGGGAAGACCATGCCTCCCCGGGACTCCATCAGAGTAGCGTTTGTTGAAGGGAAGAGCAGGGCCTCTATTGAATGGAGTGTGTGGCAGGTGTACAGATGGACAGGCACACAAGGGACAGATGGACAGGACATTAGCTTCTGACATTCTTGTCAGAGGAAGTAGAGGGAGAGCTTATCTGTGACTGGGCTGGAAGGCCTGCAGGTGACAGAAGCAGGATTCCAGGGTGGAGAAATGGAACTGGAGCCAGGGAGAGAGGTTTGAGGGGGCATGTCTAGAAAAGGGGCTTCAGGGAGGGTGTCTGAGGCTGAGGCCTCTGCCCCAGTTCCTGCAGCTGAGGCTGGGACAATTTTACTCCCCCATGAGATGCAGTGACTGCCTCCTAGAAGCTTTGGACACTCCTGGAGGCTGCAAGCCCTGCCCCACCTACACTCTCTCTGCTTCATCGTTTTTCAAAAATAATTGCTTGGCAGCTGCATCAAGCTATGCCTCTGCCCCTCCCCACAGGTGCCCCACATCCCAGGTCACCACTGGTTTGGTGTCCTGAGACTCTCAGGCTAGCCTCACTGGCTGCTGTGGGTATCAAGGTGTTTTCCCTGCAAAGTCTTCATTATTCCCTAATTGTTCACATTTATTTTTCTCCTTCCTTGGTGAGCAACCCCTGCAAGTCTTGGCGGCATCATTAATGCAGCTTTGGCGCTCCTGTGTTGGGAGAGGACGGCCCCCGCCCCACTGGCCAAGCTGCCGTTCCTCTGCCCGCCCCGAGATGGATGTTTCTTTATTGCCCATAAATCTCTGCACAGCCCTTTGTGAAGACAAATCAGAGGCCTCCTGTTCCCCAGTGTTTGTCGGGGCCGGTCGGTGGTGGGTTTAATTAGCCCTCAGCACAGGCAGGAGCAGCTCTGGAGAGGTTAGGTGCTGGCAAGCACCGTGCAGTGTCTGCTGAAGGGGCTATCCTCTGCCCTCTCCCTTTGTCTAGGGGAACTGAGGCTGGGCCATGTGAGTGAACAACGTGCTGCTCCTCCCTCACATATCCATTTGTGCAGATTCCACATGCCAGATATGTAATGTGATCACATCCTCCTTGTGTCCACATGACACATCAGCAGCCCAGGCCCATGTTTGCCCAGGTGGCCCAGGGAGTGATGCTGGTGGCTCCAGGAGTGCTCCTGCCTGCCCCCAGGAAGATCTAAGAAGATCTATCTGCCCACAGTAGGTACTTAATAAATGTAGGGTGAACTGGTTGGATATCTGGATAAATTGGCCCCACACCTCCCTGTTCCTTCTCCATGAAGGACCTTCCATCAAGCCCAACCAGAGCACTGGTCAAAGAGGCAGGACCTTTATGGAGCTGGGTGTTCACTGACACCCCAGCAGCTGGCTGCAAGTCTTGCTCTGCCTCATGTGGTCAACAGGCCAGCTTCCTGCCTCCTATCATCATATGAATCTGCTGCCAGAATAAGAGAAATGTGTGTGTATAATGCTCAGAACATCAGGCTGTCATAGCCAGCTCCAGATGGTCCCACAGAGTATGAGGTGTGCTTGGGTGGCCAGGCCCAGACCAAAATGGTTCCATCATTTGTTCCATGGTCCTGAGGGACTCCTTTGGCTTTCTTGGGGCTGGGAATCCAGGTGTGAGCTTGATACTGTGATCTGAAGGATAAGAAGATAAGTTGCTGGGTGGGACAATATGGCAGAAGAGCACTATCTGATCCCTGCTGGGGACCTTAGCCATCATAGCAATCTGATAGTCCCTCCCATGCCACCCCATAGCAGGGACTGCTTCCACGAGTATTTACTCATTCCTCACAACAGCCAGGCAAACCCAAGGGCAGGATCTAGTCATTGCAGCACAGATGTAGGTTGGGGGACAATTTACCTGTGAGGGGGGCTACTGCAGAGGTGTGCCCTGGCAGCTTCCCCATGCCCCCAGGAGCAGACGTTAGCACTAGACCCTATTTCTGGGCAGGCATCAGCCAGCAGAGCCATTTTCAGGCTCCAGACCCAGGGTTGGTGCTTTGGGGGAGCCTCAGAAATACCAGGTCTCGCCACAAACAACCTCCCAAGGGCACAGCTCTAAAGGCCACCATGCCCACTCTTATCATATTCCCTCTCCATGGCCTCCAAGCAGTGGGGCCCTCATGCTGCATCTCCATGGGTGAGTCAGGGACACTCATCACCTGTCTTCCTGGGACCTTGTGTTGGGATCTCTGCCAAGCCCCCAAATTGTGATATGCATGGGATCCAGGCCTGTCTGACAAGGGCCCAGGAGTCTAGGGCAGCCTCAATCTGGCACAGGATGGGAAAAGAGCAAATCAGGAGCAAGGTGAACAGGACTAAGTAAGGAACTGGAATGAAGCTTGTCAGCAGAGGGCCCGGGGCATTACTGAGAAGTCAAATTGAAGGCTGAGCCTCCACTGTAGCTGTAAATGGCCTGGGGGCCACCTGACCAGACATAGCATTACCGTGTGTTCACCATAACCTAGAGTGTGTCTCCCCTCCCAAGCAACAAACCCAGACTGAATGACCCAGGAGGAGAGATTGACACTTAAAATCCTATGACATCCCTGGGTACAAGGGTGAAGAAACCACATAATGCTTTAAATCAGAGCCTTGGTTCATAGCTAGGCATCTGAACAAATGTGGCCTCATGCCCAGTCTTGCCTGGACATGTCACTTCATGTCTTTGGTCCTATTTCCTCATCTGCACGCTAGGGACATCAAGTTCCTGTGAGCACTTGAGAGTGAGGCCCTGCTCCACTTTGGGAGGCTGAGAACTGGAGTTGGGGCCTGTGACTGAAACATGTGTCCCCCTGTTGTGAGAAGTGGGCCTTACCCTTCTGCTGCTGTGGCCAGCCCCTGGACCTCAGCTCATCTAACAAATAAACTCTCACTTCTCTCCAAACATGTTTCTGGCATGTTCTTAGTCTCACCGGACATTAGTCGATCATCAGTTGCTGAACATTCTGCTGCTTCTATTATTTCAGAACTAATTTAAAGATTAAAATATAATTCTCCCAATTACTGTGCAAAGCCTGGGGCATAGAGATAAACAGGGGGCAGGTGCTTCTGTCTGAGGCTAGCTGTGCAGCTCCTAGACAGCTCCAGGGATACCTCAGTCCCCAGAGGGTCTGCAGTGGTGCCTCACTGCCCTCCTAGGGCTCCAGGGACGGAGGCCATGGCTGCCTGAGATTGACTTTCAGGAGCAGCGCTGCTGTGAGCCCAATGCCTTGAGGTGTTTGCTTCTGGCTTATTTACCCCCAGTGGCTGCAGCTACTATAAACTCAGCTCTAGATGTCAACCTCTACTGATTGTGGTTGGTGGCATAGCCCTAACAGGGCCTGGGACATAAGGATGAGCCTGTGAACCGTGAAGGAGTCTGTCCACAGGGAGTTCTGTGGCTGGCTTGGCATCCTTGGATGAGGGCCAGGAGCATCCATGGCAAACCAGCAGTGGGTACCCAGGGGGAGGTTGACATGCTCAACAGTGTTTCACGTGGCTTTAATTAGCCTGAGGGTCCTGGAGAACAAGATTGGATATTAGACAGTGGCCCACCCATCCAGTCTAGTATTTGACTTAAGGAACTAGCTGGTCCAGGGCTGAGCAGATGGGGATGAGGAGGGGTTAGGGTGGACAAGAACAGAGCCCCCAGGTTCTGGCCCAGCACCCCACCCCCTTCTGGCCTCTCGTCATCGCCGGCCGGTGATCTCATCTCTTCCTGGGCTGTAAATATCACCCAACGCTCACGACTCCCAAATGTGTCCTCCAGCCGGGCCCCCTCTCTTGAGCTCAGCCTGCACAGCCCACGCGACACCCCCGCCCAGATGTCTCCTGGGCCTCAACAAGGCGGCCGCTCCTCCTGGCACCCCTACCTCAGGGACCAGCACCCCGTGCCGGCTGCTTAGGGCAGACGCTTGGGAGCCCTGCCCGCCGCCTCCGCCCCATCCTGTTAAGTCCAATTCCAAACACATCCACTGCCTTCTGTATCCTCCCACCCCTCTCTTCAGGACTGGCCAGACTATTGTGGACCATCTCCCAATCCCTACCAGGGCACAGGCCTCCACTGTGCATGCATCTGCCAGAGGGACCATCTTAGGAAATTAGATTCTGCCTCGCCTCATCTCACTAAGCACCCCACATCCCCTGGGCACCTTGTCTTTCTGCTTCACCTTTACCTTTTGTCACCCTCCAAACCCCAGGCAGGCCCTGTCAGCCCATTGTCCCTACTAATTTGATGTGCCCTGGATTTCTCCTTTAAGGGAAAAATACAGTGCAGATTCTTGAGGGACAGGCTAGAGTCTCTGCTGGTATGTGAAACAGGGCTCAGATTGGGAATCTGGAGCTGTCAGCTTGGTCACAGCTTTGTGTTCAGCCTTAGAGTCTCCTGATTCACCACTAGGGGTGGGCTCTCAGCCCTCACCTGAAGGCCAATTGTTGGTGACAGGCACAGAAAGCAACCTGAGGCCAGACAGGTGACTGTCAGTGAGAAATGGGACCAGCATATGTAGTGAGATATGTCCCAGGAGGCATGCAAGCAGAGATGGGATTTGCTGTCTTAAAAGCCACTAAATATATCAACATCCATTGCATGTGGTGAGCTCTGGTGGGCCTCAAGGTTCTTTGCAAATGGGAGTTTTCCCAATCTTGACCCACATGCAAGAACCCTCCACCCCACCCCACCCCACACAGAGTCCTGCACCTACCTCAGACCTAGCAGTTTGGCTTTGTCGTCTAGGATGTGGCAGGGGCCACTTGGGAGAAAACCAGATGAAGAAATTCCTGCCCATGCTCCATCTGCCCATCAGGTACAGGCTGGCAGACTTCTGGTATGCAAAGGGACACTAATGGTGTAGGCACAGAGCAGACACTAAGATCTCTGCATCAGGCTGTTCATAGAGCTGTCTCTGTTGGGGTCTTCAAAGGAGAGAAATGGGGTCTCCTGGAGATGAGAGGGCCTGGGGCAGAGCCTTGGGCAAATAGTGTTCTTGCCTGCTTGAGCTGCCCCATCCTCAGTCCTAGAGGCAAGTAAGGTTTCCAGGCACTAGCACAAGGCCAAGGGGCACAAGGCTGCAGGCCAGGGCCAGCAGGGCACTGAACCCTCTGCATCACCTGCCCCCACTTCCCACCTGTCCTAGATGACACTGACTGCGGGTGCATCACTTGCCCTGGGAACAGCCTGGCCTCCCACGAGGACCAGTGGTGGGGACTCCTGGTGACTCAGACCCTTCTGGCTGCAGTGTCAGTGGGGAGGGTCCCAAAGGGAGAGTCACTGATGTAATGTGGCCCTGAGCCATTGCCTGGTGGGCTGTCACCAGGTGGCACACACCCCTTGAGTGCATTGCCAGCATAGGCTGGCCTCCTGGACTCTAGCACTTGGGCCTTGTCTGCAGCATCTGTGGAAGCATTTGGGTAGCCCCAGAAGCTCAGGTGTGCTGGTGTCCACCAAGTAGAGGGGAAACTGCAGGCCCAAATGTGGGGAACCATGCAGGGAGTGGGCAGTGCCAGTGGGCATAACCTGCTGAGGTAAGGCCACACAGGACCACAGAAACCTGAATCTGTCCTGAGTCCCCCACCTTGGGTGGCAGCACTGAGGAGCTTGAGGGAGAGCTGGGGGCTTTGGTTGCTGAGCACATTCCCCCACACTCTCCTCCTCCCCTGGGCTTCTAGAGCCCCAGCCGCCCCCACGGCCATCTGGCTCCACCAGCAATGTTCCCCTCTGCCGTTCCCTCCCCCAAATCACTGAATTTTTCTCCTCCTCCTCCCCAGCCCCTGCCCTGTGGGGGAGGGGCCTTCCCTGTAAGCACCCTACATAGTTTCTTGGCCACGTGGCCCCTTTCCCTTTTGTTCTGAGTCCTCCCTGGCCTAGGCCTTGGGAAAGTGTGCACACACTTATATTTTTGTCTGTGCTGCGGGTGCTTTTTTCAAACATAGGCATGCATGCATGTAGCTCCTGCCTGGTCATATCTGTGTGTTGTACACATGTGTACAAGGGCATGCAAATCCTCAAGGGACTGTTTCTGGGCTGTGGGTATGTTGTAAGAGGAATAGGAATCTGGCTGTAACCCTGGGCAGTGGTAGGAAGGTGTACACAGTTCCTGCCTGGCCCCAAGCCTGGCTTTACCAACTCAACTGTCCTTCAGGGCTACCCTACTCCTGTCCATCTCCCAGAAGAGGGAGAATGTTCTTCATCTCTTATCCTCAGTATCCTCTTGGGGGCAATGCAAAGTTGAGTGGAAGGTACTAGAGCAGGTGTCCCCACAAAAGCAGCTTCATCTAGACCCACGGGCCTGGCATATGCTCTGTCAGTCCAGCTCTCAGGGTAGGTGTTTGGGCTCAGGAGCAACCTCAGAGGTTGGCAGGGATACCATGTCATACCTGGTGCATGCAGCTGGATGACTCCACTTCTCCTCAGGGGCCTTGTGTGATGGTGTCCAGTGAGGCGCAGCACCTGGTCCCACCCCTGCCTCTTACCACTCATAGCACCTCAGCCTGAGAGGCCATAGTTTAAGAAAAGAGCTCTTTATTCCACATCGTCCAATATTTTTACACAAGTAAAATAAAATGCATATCTCTATATACCGCGATCCGGGTGGGAGACTGCGTTCTGGAACAAACGCTGCCCCAAACCCTGTAAACATGATGGGGTGGAGATGGGGTTGGGCTGGTGGGGAGGCGTCCATCAGGGAGGACTGGCCTGCCCAACGGGACCTGTCCCTGGCGCTGGCTGGCGACATGTTGGGAGACCCCCTATGTACACACACCTGGCTGCTGAGAGGTTCTGGGGTCGTAGCTGGTCAGCATGGTGCAAACATTGTCCACAGTACCAGCACAAGGCCAAGGGGCACAAGGCTGCAGGCCAGGGCTGGCAGGGCACCTGAACCCTCGGCATCACTTGTCCCGCTGCCCCCACTTCCCGCCTGTCCTAGACGACACTGACTGCGGGTGCGGTTCTTGCGGGAACAGCCTGGCCTTCGACGAGGACCAGTGGTGGGGACTCCTGGTGACTCAGACCCCTCTGGCTGCAGTGCAGTCAGTGGGGGCTCAGCAGAGCTGGGCAAGGTCCCAAAGGGAGAGTCATTGATGTGACGTGGGCCTGAGCTGTTGCCTGGTGGGCTGTCACCAGGTGGCACACGCCCCTTGAGTGCATTGCCAGCAGAGGCTGGCCTCCCAGATTCTAGCACCGAGGCCTTGTCTGCAGCGTCCGGTTGGCAGCATTTGGGCAGCCCCAGCAGCTCCTCATCAGTGGCCCCGCTGGTCCAGATGGGATGGAATGGCCTGGCTGCCACAGCACAACCCTCTAGGTCATTGGCAGCCAGACGCTTGAGGTCACGGCCAGCCAGGCGCATGGGCAGGTTGCAGGGCACCTCAGATGAGGAACCTCGAAACTTCTGCAGCCAGGCCCAGAGTGGGCGTGCCCGGCAGTCGCATACCCAGGGGTTGTCATTGAGCCGCAAATACTGTAGAGCACGTAGAGGTGCCAGTGCCTCTGCAGGCAGCATTGAGAGGTTGTTGGCAAACAGGTAGAGTGTCATGAGGCGGCCAAGGTCACGGAAGGCGTGTGGGTGCACATAGGCCACACGATTCTGGTGCAGGAGGAGACGGTCAAGACTGTGCAGGCCACGGAAGGCGCGCTCAGGCACGCTGGGGATGCGGTTACCGTGAAGGAAAAGGTGCGTGAGGTTGCCCAGGTCACGGAAGGCATCGTCTGGCAGTGCCTGCAGCCCATTGTCTTGAAGATAGAGGTACTGCAAGGCGGCCAGGCCACGGAACAGGCCAGGGCCCAGTTCCTGCAAGCCACAGCGGTCCAGGTGCAATGTGTGCAGGCGACCCAAGCCTTGGAATGTGGCAGGGTCCACGGTACGAAGCTGGGCATTGTCACTGAGATCCAGTTGCTCCAGGAGGGTCAGGCCAGAGAACGCAGTGGCATCAATCCGGGCCAGTGCATTGGAATGTAGCCACAGGATGGTGAGATTGCGGCAGGCGTGGAAACCAGCAGCCGGCACATGGGAGATGCGGTTGCCATGCAGGAAGATGCGCTGGCTGGAGGCTGGGATGCCAATGGGCACAGCCTGCAGGCCTTGTTGGGGGCAGCTTGTTGTCACTTTGGGCTCATTGTAGCACACACAGGCACCTGGGCACGGTGCTGCCACCTGCCAAGCCTGTAGCCACAGCACCCATGCCAGCAGCCGGCTTCCTGTGGGTAGAAGAAAGGGTGGTTAGGGGTAAGAGATCCCTAAGGGACTGGGAGGCCATGTTGGGGCCAGGTCTGAGATGTGGCCTGGGATTTGGAGGTTTGGGGATCCTTGCTTTCATACTACATAGATGATGCTTGGCTATAACTTGCGCCTGGAGCCATACACTCTGGGAAACCATGTCTATAGACTCCCCACTGCACCCTTCCAGATACTCGTACCCACTTATCAAAGTTAGCCTACTAGGTCACACAACAAATACCTATGTGAAGGACTATTGCTCACATCTGCATATACGTTCTTGGGACTCTAGTGAACAGAGTCTCCCTGGGCCTGGTCTCCATCCCCATATTCCAAGCATTATCCTGGTCTGCCTGCACCCAGCCCTCTAACAGCTTGCAGGCCATGCTGGAGAGGAGGAGACCAGCTCTTGGCAAACATTGTAGGACCACCCAGACTGAGCTCAGGGACTACTAGGAAGTGGGGTTCAGGCAGTGGAGCTGCAATATAACCCTCATTCCTAGTCTGTCAGCTCCTGAGGTTTGGGTAGCTTATACAGAAATCCTCCTCCCAGATTGCAGAAGGAGGCACACTGAGGTTCAGAACCCTATGCCTTGCCTAGGCCCTTGTAGCTCTTGATAAACCCTAGCATCTGGGAGTCTGGGGAGCCCCCCTCATTTCACAATGGGGAGTTGTGATTTAATGAAAAAACTACAAATAACAGCCACTATGGGTTCCAGGGGGTATGAGTGAGTCTACCAACTAGCACCTCTGCTATCACAGGAACAGGGGTCTGGGTATAGGAAGGGCATGGGGTGAAGGAGTACAGTCCCCATCCCAGAGTACCCTGCCCCGAGCAGGCTGCTCCCTCCTCCACACATCCTCCCTTTTAAGCACTTCCTGACTTGGCTTGGAACCCTTCCTGCAGCCTCCTCCCCTGGCCTCATTCTCTGCTTGATCCCCTCCCAGGGGAAGAGTTCACTCTTCCCAGCCAGTCACTGCATGGTCCCAGCTGCCCTCAACTCTCCAACCCAGGTGCACACTCAACTGGGACAGCCTCCCAGCAGCAATCTCCCCCTGCTCATGGTGTTGCACCCTCTCTTCCCTTGAAGGGACAGACACTCCTGGGCCTTCAGTGACTTCTCCTGGGGCTAGGGAGACCTGGCCTCAACAGCAGGGTCTATTATCCCACCATTAGATTCCCTGCCCCCTTTGAATGCTGAAGGTTTTTTCAGCCTGCCTCGCCTTCAGGAGTGAGTCTATTAAAATGTGAATCCCCTTGGGAGGGTTATGGCTTATCAGCTAACACTTGAGTTATCAGCTAACACCTTCGTTGACAGCTAACACCTGTGTTGACAGCTAACACCTTCCTTGGCAGCTAGCTAAGAGCAGGATTCTGCAGACAGGAGGCCGGCTAAGTGCTGGGGTTGGAGTCAAGAGGGAGAAGGGAGAGAGCCATGGTCTAGCTTCAACCAGCCAGGACTGTGACCCTTGGGCCTTCCATGCTATGCTGGGCCCCCTGCCACAGGGGTCCTCTTCTACCTAGGGCACAACAATTGCTCTAAATCCAGAGTCCCAGCAAACCAGTTAAGTGTTAACAGTCATTAAACATGTCCCCAGGTCCTGGGAGCCTGTCCAGGAGTCTCCTCTTCTGAACTCTGCCTTGCTGGGTTTGGGGCCATTTGTTGGTCCAGAAAGTCAGAAGCCCAGGAACCCCAAGCCCTGGGTAACCTTCCCAAGGCTGGCTATGCATGAGAGGCATTTTGGCCTGATGTTCTATTTAAACTACTGACACCCCTGCTTCCTTCTTATGCATCTTCCCACAGTGTTTCTTTCACCTGCTGTCACAGGCAGGCACTGTGCTATATAAACGGTATTTCCTAGCCCAGGAATTCAGAAAGACCTGGGGCTGGTTGGGGTGGGGGCCCTCAGTGCTCACTGGTCAGGCTCACTGCTATGACTGGGCCATATCACCAGTCAAGCCATGCCACAGACTGTGCACATCACCAACTGTGGCATCCCACCAACCTCTCTGTGCCATAATGATAAGTTCTCTGTGCTACCTACCATACATGGTGACCATGTCCCTCACATCATGACTGAGCTAGGCTACCACTGCACTATGTCCTGTGGACCCCAAGACCTGAGGTGTGGTCTGCAAGTTCACTGGTATAGATGCCCATGTTGACTCCAGACTGAGCCACGCAGGGGAGGCAGGCAACTGGGAGAGTGGCCACGTGGCACTCAGCCCTGCTAGCAGCAGGTATCAGGCACAAAGACAAGGCTCTATTCCTGCCGAGACAACTGCTTTTTGGAAACCAACTTCTGAGAGTCGGCCCTCCGCACCGGCCCTGCTGTCAGCACAGCGGCCGGGGTGGGCTCTCTTCTGCTGCAGCCACAGTAATTGGCTCCAGCCTGGCCCCCCTTGGGGCCTGCCCGCTGGTCTCCATAGCAACCCCTCCGCTGAGCAAGCATGAGGGGGCATCTTTATATGAGATAATCAAACCCAACTTTGCGGCATTGGTTCGTATTCACAGTGGGGGCCCAGGGAATACAGAAAACCCAACCAGGCAGTCGGGAGGGTGTGCCCTGACCTTACGCCACGGCTGCCCCATCTGACCTCTTCCTGCTCTCCACCTTGGAAAGCAACCCCTCCCTACCCCCCAAAAAGCCTCACTGGCCCAACCCCCTGGCCTTTGTAGCCTTCTGAACTACAGGGCTCCTGACCTCCAGGGCCGGTCCCCTCCTTGCCCATCTCTCCTATTTTTCTCTCCAACCTGACCATTAATTCTCCCAGGAGATTCTGCCCTCTTCCTGGAGATCAGCCTGGCAACCCCTGCCACTCTCACCATCTCATTCAGGTCCCGACTCTCAGTGATCATCCAGTGTGAGTGACTCCAGAAATATCTGGGGAGAAAACAGACCTGCAAGGGCTCCAGTTCTCACACATAGGAACCACGTGGATTGCCCCTCAGACCCCTGCAGCCACCCCAAGGTCAGGCCAGCCCTGTGGCCACCTGAGCCTGTGCACAAACTGGTGCCCCTCTTGCTATTCTCAGGTCAATTCTTGTCAGACCTGCCAGGTGGGGGTCTCTTCCAGGGCTCTCCTCATGGATGGCCCCTCTGGCGGTGGGGCTGGGTCATGGCTAGGGGCTCCTAGGTCTGGTTCAGAAACCATGCTGGTATGAGGACATGGTTGGGAGAGGGCTATCCATCCTGCCCAGAAGGCATCGAAATTTCCCAGGAAGAACAGTGACTGGATACTAGTCCAGAGTCCCCCCAGGCAGCCAGATGGAATGGGATATAACTACTGAGCTACATACTATTCATCCTGCACCATCAGGTCTTATGAGCAAAAAGCCCAGGTTCACATTCACTGCAGGAGGGAGGGTGGAGGGAGGGAGGAGGGGGAAAGAGGGGAGGAGGGGAGAAGAGGGAGGAGAGTGCGGAAGGGGAAGAAGGATGGGAGGAGGGTAGGAGAGGGAGGAGGGGAAAGAGAAGAGGGGAAGGAGATGGGAGGAGCCAGGAAGAGGAGGGCAGGGGCAGAGGGGAGGGGGCAAGGGGGATAGAAGGATGTGCTGAGGGAAGGAGGGGGAGCGGAGGGAGGTTTCGGGACTCACCCAGCAACCACAGGAGCACAGGAGCCAGCAAGCAGGCTGCTGCTGAGGTCAGCAGCTCACCTCAGCAGCCCACAGAGCTGAGGTGGGATTGGCATCTTTGGTGTCTTCCCAAGGGACCCTCTGTTCACAGCACCTCCTACTCTGTGCCTTCCCCTAGCCTGGGGACATCTCTGTCCCCACCTGACAAGGCCAAGAGACAGTTCAGGGCTGTCAGTATTACAAGTCCAGAGCATCAACCACCAGCTCAGTGCCCTAGTGTCTTCATACCTGCCCCAAGAGAAACACCCTACAAAATCATTGGGAGATCGGACTAGCTGGATAAAAAAGCTTGAGGTGGCAGGCACTACATAAGAATCAGTTTTCTGATCAATATTACCAGTCTGTTTTCAGATTAGGAAACTGAGGCAGTGAATGGTTAAGGCCTGTCCTGCTCTTATCTCAAGACCATCCAGTAGGAAGGGAAGGGAAGGGCAGGAGCCACAGAGCGGCCTGAAGGTGACCTCTAAGAGAGTCCAGCCCACACACTAAGCTTGGCTTCTGTGTGGCCTGGGCAGGAACAGTGGCTGTGAGGATGCTGGGGTCCAGGATGCAAGCCTGTTGGGTAGGTACTGGGAGCACATGATTTTCTCTTGTGCCATTAGTGCCTGGAAGGGGACATTTTCAGGGAGGTCCTGAGCTGGGGCCCCCTATCCTAGAGGCTGGGGTCAGAAGGCTGTAGAGGGGTTGGGACATTGGTCATCTCAGGATTCATAGATCCAACAGATACCAACAATGTCCCTGTGAAGTGGTCACGTCACAGACCACAGTTACAAGGCAGAACAGCTCAGCACACTGAGACCAGAAATAGCTCTGGGCGGGGGTGGAGGGGCCAGTGTCATCCCCACACTGGAAAGGGTCAGGGCACCCCTCACTGTGCCTGCCCCCAACTCCTGCCAGCCCCCCATCACTGACTCACCACCCCCTACCAGCCATCTGTCCCCCTCATCCTCACTTCTCACATACACTACCCATCCTCCATCCACTCTCAGGCCTGCAGACACGTGAAGGGGAAATTCAAATTCCCATGGTGCTTCCTGTGCCCTTTCCACACCCTAAATGCTAGAGACAGGAGGGTAGCAGCAGCTCTAGAGGGGGTCAGATCACCCTGTGTCTCCTAGGAGTGTGGCTCCCAGCCCCTGCTACACTGTCCAGGGGTCCCAGAGGCCCCGTTCATTATTGATCTTGGCTGCAGGGATGGGCATACATGTCAGGTCAATAATGGGCAAAGCCACCAACCATGGCAGGAGAGCACCTGACACAAGTTGAGATGCTTCAGGTCCAGTCATGTGCAGTGGGGAAACAGGACTAGTCTGGGCAGAAACCTACCTGCAATCCTACTATGACTGGGACAGAGCTGCTGGGACCAACTTGACTCTGCTAGGTGTTCCCTCTGCCCCTCTGGCCATAGGCCTTGCTCTTGCCCAGCCTGTCTGCTTTGTGACATTGGGATTTTACCTGAGAGAATAGGGTGCCTTTAGACCTAGGCCTGGGGCTAAGTCCCTAAGTCTGCTGATGACTCCTAAGGGTCAACTTTTGTTGACCCATTTTATAGATGAAGAAAATGAAGTTTGCTGGTTAGGGGGAAGCTAGAATTCCTACCCCAACCCCATGACAACAGGGGCACTGAAAGACTATTACCCAACACACCCTTAACCCAAGTTTTCCACCCTTCCCCCACCAAAGAAAAGAAAAAGCCAACACAGCACCCTTAGTGTCTACCTTGAGCCCTTTTCAAGCTAAGGACATGGAGGCTGGCAGGGGAGGGTCCTGGCTTGAGGGCCCCTTCACAAAGAGAAACACTGCAACAGAGGCCACCTACTCACTCACTCCTCCCTGTTTCCCTCAAACATAAGTCATGAGGTCCCTGCCCCAGGGTCTGTCCTGTGTGTTGCAGATGGAAGAAGAAGTATAATAGCAGGTGCCATTCACTGGGAGTGGGGAATGGGGGGTGTTATGGGCCAGAGTCAGCACAAGGAAGCATGAGGATGTTGGGGAGAAGCCCAGAAGTCCACTGTCAGCAGACCCTCTGGTGTATAGAGTTCACAATTCAGGATCCAGACTTCAGGAATTCATTCTTGGTTAAGGCTGAGCTGCCCATCCAAGGGCTCCAGAAACTCACCTGGTCATCACATGCTCCCATCTGATGCACATCTTGCTGGTCCCAACCTGTGAGCCTTACACTGGGGATCCATAAGTACCTGGAGGCTCTCTCTAAAGCCCCATACTGCCCTAGGACACAGATAGTTCAGGCTGGCCCAATTCCATGGACTCAGTCAATGTCTCCTTGAGCGTTGGCTGGTAGCCACTCCTGTGCCTCCTTATTCAGGTGGCAGCAAACACCCACTGTCTAATTACCTGAAGGATTCTGTCTCCAAGATAGTTCACTATGGTCCTGTGGCTAATTTAGTCCAGCAACCAGCCTGGGATCCAGTCCTGAGTCCTCAGGAGAACTGATAAGGAGCTAGCCAGTAGCTCACATGCCCCTGCCCTTGGGAGTGGGGTTTTCAGAATGGAAACTCCTGTGCCATGGCCTGGGCTCCAGTACTGCTGCACACTTCCCCCCACATCCATCTGCCCACCCAGCCCCTTTCCAGGATACCCAGCTTGGCAGGGTCCACAGTATTGGGTCTTGCCCTCCCTTGTGCCCCACACCCACTCTCAGATCTAGCACCCTGACCTGAGCTGCTAACCCTGGATCTTCTGCTGACACCAAGCTGACCATTGCCTGTGAGGCTCAGAGTATCAGCTTCTGACAGGGATGCTTGAAGTACCCAGGTATGTACAAGGGGTATGTACAACAGGAACACATATTCAAAGGCACAAAATCAGACAATAAGAGTGCATGGGGGGGGGGCAAACAATGGGAGTAAATGCAGAGGGCACACACAATAGAATGCACTGTTAGCATGATTAGTATGCAAAATAGGAGAACATCCTGGGAACACAGAACAGGAGTAAGTATACTTAGGTCTTGGGCTGCTGGGGTTGCTATGTTGGGGCCACAAAGATCTGGGGAGCTGGTAGAGGGTCTACTCTCACAATAGTGGGAGGAAGTGGTTAGAAACCTCTCCATGTCTTCTTGAGCCCTCAGCACTTGTAAAACATGACCAGCCAGGCAGGTAGATGGCCTCTTCCCAGGCAGAATTCATTCTGCTCTGAAAAGTCACATACATGCAGATCTTGAGGCCACCCTCTGGAATCAGCCCATCCTGCCTCTTGTTAGGAGAACAGCCAGCCAGGCTGCCACTGGAGCCATCTAAGTATAGCCCTCGCCTGGCACATCCTCCTGACCAGGGGCTGCTCCTGCTTCCCAGAGGCCTTTGAAAGAGCTGAGGGAGGTAGCAGCACATGGCACATTGGCAGCACACAAAGAATCCCTGTGAGGGCTGGTGAGTGTGCCTGGCCAGGACAGGTAGGACACCCACTGCAGTAATTCCCATTGAGGTCGGAATGGTGAGACCAGAGAACCTAGGGTGCCAGAGGGAAGCCCTCATCAAAGACAAGGGGCTTCTTACCTCCTTTTCTACAAGCACTCGGCAAACTGGCTCAAGAATTGGCTGCTGCTTTTTGTAAATAATGTGTTTTTGGCATAGGCCACACCTATGTGTTCAAGTATTGTCTGAGACAACTCATTGGCAAGGATTGAGTTGTTAAGACACACCACCATGTGGCCCATAACACTGGGGTGATCTAGTGTTATACCCTTTACAGAAACAGTTTGCTGACCTGGTTTATGACTGACCCCCTGCTACATGTGGGTGATGCCACCTTCACTCTCACAATGGCCCAGTAGAAGCTACTCAACTTCTCACCTAAATGAAAAGGAAAGCAAGGGTTGGAGAGGACCACTGTCTTGCTGAGGCCATGTGACTGAATGTGAAAAGCCAAGAGGCATCTCACTTGATGTGGTGTCAACCCTCCTGGAGACCTGGGCAAGGTTAGCATCTCACTGGGTTGCGGGTGAAGGATATGAGGAGAGACGTACCAAATTCTGAAATACTGGGCAGGCCCATGGAAAAACAATTATTTTGCTGAAGAGGCTGTCAGGAGGCTTGTAACCAAACATGCATAAAAGGACAACTTAAAAATACAAAGAGCTGGGTGAGGTGGCACTCATCTGTCATCCCAGCAACTTGGGAAGCTGAGGCAGGAAGATTTCCAGTTCAAGTCCAGCCTCAGCAATTTAGCGAGGCCATCAGTAACTTCATGAGACTGTGTCTCAAAATTTAAAAATAAATAAAGAAATAAATAAAAAGGGCTAGGGATGGGCTCAGTGGCTAAACACCTCTGGGTTCAATCCCTGATACCAAAACAAACAAATAAACGAACAAGAAAGAGAATAAAACTAGTTGTAAGGACCAGTCAGCCATCCTAGGCACTGGGAGGAGGTACAAAGCAATATAGTCCTCACATGGGAGGAAAGGATGATGGCACTTCCAAGGGTGACAAATCTAGGGGAGATGGTTTCTGAGCAGGCAGTGGTTTAGCTGAGCTGGGCCTCTGGGGCCATGGCTTCTCCATGCCAATCTAACGCTCCCAGGATCCTGCTGAGGTTGGGTGGCCTCTTGTTATACCATGTTCCAGGGGCTCTGGCTAGTCACATCAAGGATGCTTGCTGACCTACTTGCACCAAGCTAAGTCCTTAGGGTGGGCATGGTCTGGAAGGAGTGTACACGTGCAGGTCAGTGCCTCTTTACAAACAGGCAGTTTTGGACTACCTTTGATGGCCATGGGCTCAGCCACTTATGGAGTCCCATGTCCAGCATCATGAAGGGAATGTGGGCTGTTGAGGTGTCTTCTATTCTTGTCATTATTATCATCACTCCCACTACCACCATCATTATCTTCATCATCGTCATCATCACTGTCACTGCATTAGTCATCTTTCTATCACTATGACAAGATATGTGAGAAAATAAACTTCCAAGGAGGAAAGATTTATTTTGACTATGGTTTCACTCCATGGTCTTTCATCTCTGTTGCCTTTGGGCCTGTGGTGAGGCAGCACATCATGGTAGGAAGATATAGCAGAGGAAGCTGCTTATTTCATCAGCTAGGAAGCGAGAAGAGAGAGAGAGAGAGAGAGAGAGAGAGAGAGAGAGAGAGAGAGAGAGAGAGAGAGAGAGAAGAGGGGCCAGTATTCCAGTATGTGCTTCAAGCCCATGCCTACAGTAACCTAACTTCCTTCCACTAGAAAGATTCCATCTTCTAAAACGATTCTATACTTTCCAATACTGCCTCAGGCAAGAGACCAAGCTTTTAACACATGGGCCTTTGGGGTACATTTAGGATCCAAACTATAGCAATCATCACCACCATCACCACCACTATTATCACCATCACCACCATCTTATGCAAAGCTTTTGGATGAAGGGCAGTCTGGGGCAGACTTGGAACCACATGGAACACAGCCAGTCTCATACAAGGGCAGAGAGCCCCAAAGGCTATACAGACATCAGACATCCCTGGGTAGACGCCTTGGCCCAAGGAAATCCCATTCTAGCATCAGAGCCTTGAGGTCATACAGGGGCTTTTTGGATGAACATCTGTCTCCTAAGGAGGCACTGTCAGAACACTGTCATACCCCTAGAATCACCAGGGCCCAGTAGCAGGGCAGGGCAGGGGAAAGCAGAGGAAAGGAAGAGGGAAATGGTAGTCTCTGGTTTCTTTGGGACAGTCCACTGTGTGGATATTTCTTATTTCTGGAAGTTTCATGACATCCCCACAGTGCATTCTCCCATAGCACAGCGAAGAGGTGACTATCATCACCACTCTTCAAACAACAGTCTTGAGGCATGACAAGATCACCAGCCGGGCATCAGAGAGGCCAGGGGATAGGGCACATAACTGAGGCCCTAGGGTACCTCTCCATTATGATCAGAGCCAACTATGAGCCCCAAAGACCACACAGCAGGAAACAGCAACTACTCTGGGCACCCTGATGCCCTAAAGCACCTTATCCTTAACCCAGGCCTCCTTCCCTGGACTGGCCGAGGGTAGACCCTGGGATGGTTCTTTAGCCCTGGACTCAGATGCAGCCTTTGTACCCACTCTAAGACTAGTTGGAGACGTTGTCAGCCCCATCTGTCTGTAATCACACCAACAATATGAGGATAATGATGGGCTAGCACCCACCTCCCTAGGATCTCAGACATAGTCTCACCTAGGTCTGGCCTCTGTGAACAGTGTTCTGCCTATCTAGAGGCCAATCTAGGTCCTGGTACCTAAGACCAGTATAGGTAACCTTCTGGTGGGACCGTGATCTTGCTATATGTAGGCAGGAGCTCAGCTGTGTCTAAGTTGGAGGAGGTAATGCTGGCCAGGCTGCATGACAAACATACCTACAGTCATTTCCCAATTTCAGTCTCAGCAGCGAAAGGAAGCTGGCAGATAAATCTGGAGCTCAGCATAGCCTGCCTCACCTTGAGAGATGCCCACCCTCACTCAGCATTAAGTTGCTGCTGCTTTGCATACAACACTGGTGGTCCCCTTCCTCTTCCCACCACCATGTTAGACACTGTGATCTATGTTAGAGACATGTGTTGTTCCCCTTCCTGAGATGATGGTGACACAGAGAACACCCTTGGAAAGGCAGGAAACAGGATTATGGAAATGTTTCCCCTATGGAAACATTCAGAGAAGGGGTCTTCTGGGGGTACCCAGGATAGCTCCTGCCTGATGCTTGAAACTTATCAGAGGATAAGCTTGATCTCTCTCCAAATTAGAAGAAAAATCTAATTAGTATCCTCCTACAGATAGAAGAGGATTTAAAACAAGAACAGGGTGCTATGACCAAGGAGCCACCAGAACAAGAAAGAATGTCTAGAAATTAAAAATAGAATTGCTAAAATTAAAAAAAAATCAATAGAAGGGTTGGAAAACAAGGTCAAGGAAATCTCTCAGAAAGAAAAATAAAAAGGAAGAAAAAAATGAATGAGATTCAGAAGACAAATATAGGTCAAACATCTGTCTTAGGGTAGTTCCATAAAGAGGAAACTGAGAAAATAGAGAATAAAAAAAATCAAAGAAATTATACCAGAAAATTTCCCAAAGATGAGAACCTAGTACTTCACTGTGCATTCATAACACAGGGATCAAGACAGGCCTGAAGCTTCAGGAAGAAAAGTCGATCACAAAAGATGCAAGGTGGCATTAGACTTCCCCACACCAAATTGAATGCCAAAGGACAACAATAGCTTCAAAACTCTGAGGGGACACCTTTTTCAAAATGGCATTCTGGAGCCAGCCAATCCAGCTAAACAAATTTGCAGCCATGGGAGGATTCAGAGAATGTTCTTCACTATACCTTCCTTAGACTGTTTAGTTGGGGTTGTGCTTCAGCCTAAACAAGAGTGTAAACCTAGAGGGAAAAAAGTGCATACAGTGAAAGTTGGATGTAACCTTAATAGTGGTTAAGGGAATTCATGGGGGTAGAAGGAAAAGGGCCTGAGATCTTTCCAGGGAGAAAAAAAGAAACCCACTATAAACTCTGACATGGGAAAGAATAAGCTCATGAAATGGGACAAGAGGGAAAACAAAACAAAACACCAAAAACCAAAGTCAAGTATAAACCCCAGGAAAAACCAAAGACCATGCAAGAGAGGGGCTAGTGTGGGAGCCTCAGAAATGCAAAGGTCATCATTAACAAAGGAAATGGGGGTAACAGTGGCTGCCTCCAGGGAGGACTGCAGGCAGGAGTTGAACAAACCAATTTTCCAGATCAATAGCTGGGTAGAGATTTTAACCTTGTGCAAGATATTGTTGACCAAAATGTTGTAGTTTAAAAACAAAAGCATGCATATTTGGCACTGAAATTTTAGATATAATAAAAAAAGAAAGGAAAGTGCATCCTCCAGAAGGTGGAGACAAATGTGGGTTAGAAAGTGTTGTCTCCAAGGTGCAGCAGGAAAAAGCCCCTGCACACACAGCCTTGGGTATCTGGCATCTGGGGCAGAGTCTGAGCCCTAAGCACTGCTCTGTGACCCCCCAACTAAGCTAAGCGTGGTTGAAGACACATCAGGTATCCAAGGACACTCTGGGCTCTTGGTTACAGAGGCTTCTGCAATCCAGACACTTGAAGGGCAGCTTCTGGCCTAAAATTCTCTGTGCTCAAGCTTTCTTTGCCACTCCTCCTTGATCTGCCTGATGTTCCTTCATGGCCACCTGGCCCAGCCCCTAACATCCTGACAAATACTCACTCCTGGACCCCTCCTTATCTTTGCCTGCTCCTGTCCTCTGTCATAAGACACCTCCCCCACCAGGCTGGTGGGTCACCCAGCAGGGGTCACCTTCCACTGGAATAGGGTCTGCAGCCACTGGGCCTTAGACCTGACCTTGGCTGGAAATGAAGAAGCATCTTCCACTTCTGTGAGAGACCCCAGTGCATTCCTGCAACACAGCTTGCTATGTGCTCAGGCAAGGACAATGTGAATAAGTAATTGCTCTTTTATTAACGAGTGATAAATTATTCCTATATGATTGTGTGTGATAACTCTTGCTTATTTGAAATCAATTTGGGATGGAAATTGTTGGCGGCTTCTCACCTGCGCGGGTGGGAGGCCCAGGCGCCACTGCCTCCTAGAAAAGGAGGTCAGTGTATTTTGGCTACATCCCTACATCCTGAGGCTGACATGTGTACTGGGTGCTCCTGCAGGAATGAGGGAAAGAGGGTGGGATGCCCTAGGGCTGTGGAGTAGGTGGAGGCAGGGAACTTCTAGCTTCATTTCCTTAGCACCTTGGTCCAGGACTCAGGAGGGGGTCAGCTCAGGCTCCCAGCACTGCCTCTCCCACCCACCTTACCCCCTTGCAGTTCTTAAAAGAGGCCTGATCCAGTCTACTGGCCCAGGACACAGATGCTCCTAGGGCTGAGGAAGGACCAGCCTCAGAAAGGAGACTCTAAGCCCAAGGGACCACCAGTAGCCACAGCTGAGCCACCAGGAATCAGTGGCTATCCCCAGATCTTACTGTACTCATTCCTTCCAAGTAACCCCTGAGGATCTATACTGTCTGATCTTTCACCCCAGAGGACACATCTACCTCCTAGTTGCCCTCCCTGGACCCCTTGCTCAGGTTACCCACAGGCTCTCAATTATCAAACCTGAAAGACCTTTTGTCTTTTTCCTAGTAATTGTCCTAACGATTTCAGAACACAGCCACCCTATCTCTTCCCTTTCTCCTCTAGCCAAATACAAAAGGGTCCCTGGAAAGCCTAGGTCTGGGTCAGATATACCTGTCCTCCCTGCACCCAATGTCCCTGGCAGGTCTCCAACTTCCAGAGATTCCCAAAGCCTCAGCCTGCTAGGAGCAGTGCCCTGCACCCTAGCCCAGGCCTCAGTACCTAGTCCTATGAATGCACATTTAAAACTCTACATCCTAATCCACCAGCAGTGACACCTCCCTGCCAGGCCAGGCCCTCAGAAAGCCTGCCCACTTGCTCCTATGAACATTCCTTCATCCCCTCATTGTGGCTGCAGCAAACCAGTGAGACTCAGATACCTCCAAGCCCACCTATGTGGCCCAGCTCAGGCCCATCTGGAGCTTGGATTTCTTATCTGTGAAATGAGAGGACTAGGGATACAGATGGGCAGATCAGTGGACCAATCCCAGGGTCCTCCTGACATCCACCCTCTACCTCCTGTCCACTGCCAGGGTACCCATTCTACCTCATTCTTCCTGCTGCTCAACTTAGCAGGCCTCTGCATGGCTTGTTTCTGTTGACTGTCCCTAGTCTGTGGGCTCCATGGGTGCAGTATCATGGTTGACTAGCATGCTGTAAAATGTCACAAAGTTGCTTTTGGTTTATTCTGGCTGGTCTTGTACTAATGCTAGAACAGGTGAAAGGGTGGGTGATTCATGAGTCTCTATGGCACAAGGTCCCTACCTATAACCCTGCAGGGAGGCCCTGAACTCTGTCTCAGGCAGGCCCTGCAGTATCTCTGCGCTCATTCCATCACATGGAAAATGGAGATCACAAGATTCATCTCACAGGGTGCTATAGGGCCACATATATACAGGGCAAATGCAAAGAGGAAATGCTTGGCTCATCATCCCAGGAGTTGGCAGCCTTCACCATTGTCCCCACTCTATAGAGAAGAAAGCCAAACCTAGATTCCAAGGTCAAGTTGGAGCTAGAAGGGGCATTGCTGGCATCTGATGTAACCCTAACTCTGGCACACTAACTGTTCTGCGAGGCTCTAGCTTTCTCATGACTGCTTTGCTCAGGCAACTCCCCTCCTCCAGTGCCTGCCACAGTCTCAGGCATATTCCCCCCAGGCCACTCTTCTCCTGGACCCCTCAGGAGGCTGGACTCTTCCCAACTCCCCTTTTCATCTTAAGACAGTCTTGCTCCAAGGACGTGGAAAGCCTGCCTGGGGCCATTATCCATTCCCATCTGTGGAGTACTTGGTGGGGAAAGAGCATCAATCTGGCTGAGTGAGGTCTACATACACACTGGACCTGGTAGCCCCACACAAGGTGGGGAAATGAACATGATGTCTGGTACCTAGCAGGAAATGAGCCATTAAGATTGGGAGCTTAAAAGTCTATAGTTTCCACTGCAGAGCAACATCCTGCTACCCCCAAGGGCCCTTATTACAGCTAAAACCCAGTGACAGCATGATGAAGATTGTCATGTGACCTATGTGCTTGGGATCCCAATTTCCAGAGTTCCCTGGACATCCTGGGACAGTGATGGTATCCCAGGTGGGGTGATTAGGATGACTAACTGGAAGGGAGTTTAGCCAGAGAAAGGAACAAAGGTGTTCCTGCCTTGTGCCAAAGCTGAGGCTCAAATGTGCTCTGTCCTAAAAGCAGGGGGTAGAGACGCTGGGACCCTGGGGTCCGACTGTGACAGAGGTTCTGTGGGTATGGAGGGAATGGGCAGGCCACAGTGTCAGGGAGGGCTCCATTGCCTTGGGGGCTGGATTGCAGCTCCGGCAGCAGGTGAAGAATGGAGTCCATTAGGGCCACCATCTGTCTTGGCCGTGACGGGTCCTCCCGGTGACATCCGGGAGGTATGTAGATGGAATATCTTTATGGGGAGAGTTTTTCTTTTGCCAATTTTCGAACAGGAAGCCAGACACTTGTCACACCTGTCCCTGTGTCAGCCTCTGTCTGACATAAATTGGGGCCGAGGCAAGGAGATGAAAGACAGCCTGGACACGGCCCAGTGTGCAGGGGCCACGTGTCAGGCCATGGAGCACAAAGAATCACTGGCAGACCTCCCGCTGGGATGGTGGTGGGAGGGTAAGTTCTTCATCTATTCCTCTCCCCCAACCCCTCCCCACCTAAGGCCAGGCTAACCCACCCTCTACATCTTCATGCAGTGCCCCACTCACTCCCTTAGTGCAGGGGGCTGTTTAGCATCTTTTAGCCTTTTGCTCTGGGAATTCTGGCAGCCAGGGACCACTCCCCTTTGGCCAGCAGCTTCAGTACCTCCATGAGACCTGGTGGGGGCCCTAGAGTTCTCTCCACAAGCCCTGATGGCACTCACACTACCACTTCTCTTTCTCATGGATTTTCGTAGCATCTCTTTGGAACCTGGGGAAGTCTTGAAAGCAGACTATGTTGCAAGATTCTCAGGGTCCCTGCTACCCAGCACAGGACTGACCTAGAACTGATGCCAGGAATAATTCACTGAGAGAATAGGGGGAGAGGTCATTGACTCTAGAGACTCCTTCATGGTAGAACCTGCCCAGGATCTGTTCTCTCTCCACTGTATGTACATCATGATACCTGTTAATCCCACAGAGGGTTGTGGGGGTGTGCTCCCCAGGGGATGCTGCCAATTCACCTGCTAAGCCACACTCAAGATCATAGCCCTCATGGACTCTGCAGGTGGGGCAGGAGAATCTCCCAGCTAAGAGGATATGAATAGTCCTGTTGCTTCCTTAGATGTCCCTGGAGGGTTCATTTGTAGCCCTCAAGGAGACCTGAGAGGCAAGTCCCAGGCACATAGGCCACATACCTCATCCCTTGTAGGCCAGTGAGTACTGGAAGATAGGGGCTGGGCAAGGTGTGACTAGCCAGCTGTGTGCTCTCTGAGGACAAAGGGGACTGAATGTATCCAGGGAGACCTGAGGCCTCCACCAGGGTAGATGAGAGAAGCTGACAGTTGAGAACATATGGGGAGGGCACTTGATTGAGCTTGATGAAAGGGGAGGTACACTAGGGCCAACTCCTAGGTTCCTGGCTGGGTACAGCATGCAGACAGGTAGGGCCAAGAAAGCTGGGTGTGGCACCTCTTGGCCCACAATCTTCCCTTAGTCTTTCTGGTGGCTGGCCAATGCTGGGGAGGCAGCATACTCCATAGCCCAAGGAAAGAGCTTCTGGGGTGGAGGCCATACCCAGAGGACAGGTGGGCCAGCCTCCCACTGCCCAGACCTCCTACAAGGACTAGGCAGGAATACATGCAGCCCCTCCCATGGCACCATCAACCAAACCAGCTCAAAGTGAATGGTGGGACAAAAGCCTCCAAACTTTCAAGACAGAAAATTTCAAATGTCCCTCTAAGCACAAAGTTCCTATGGCCATAATCCTGTTCAGGGACTTGAGCTAAACCTCAGTTTCCTCACTGAGAAGTGGAAACACCCCTCTCCTCTGGAATCCCCAGATGCTAGACCTGCCTGGAACCTGTGCAGCCCCACCCTCATCCTACTATGACTTAGGTCCCATTTGGGCTCTCCACAGCTTGAACCAATGCTTTACTCCTCATAGAATGGCCAGCATAGACCTTGATGGAAAAGAACCTGTGTGGGAGAGGCCAGACAAGAGTTCCTTCTATGTGCCTTCCACAGCCCAGCAGAGGTTTTTGCTCCAGGAATCTTTGTAGGGTACACATGCCTATCGCCTTTGGCTGCCTGGGTTGTACCCTGGATTTCCTTGGAGCAGGACAGGTAGGAAGGAGGCTCAGGGAGATAGGGGCCTCATTTCCTATTAAGGGGCCTGAAGTGCCATCAACAGTCTCAATTTCCTCAGTGAGTTCCCAAGCTCAGGGCATGAAGTATAGGAGGTTTTCTAGAGTGCATAGGAAAGAGTCCCAGGAACTGGCCAGAGCATCCAAAAGAATTTCTCAGGATCCAGGCACTATAGGCAGCACTCCCTCACCAGTGAATCCACCTTCATACCATCCATGTACGGAAGGGAGGCTGGGGGTAGAGGCTGGAGGTAGAGAGCCCACCAACTAGCCCACGCTAGACAGCCAGCCCTAAGGGTCCCTGGCTTTGGCATCTCCCAGAGCTGACTCTGGGGCATAGAGGAACCCAGGCATTTTTGGTGAGAATGCTGCTTCTTACTGACAGTTGCCACTTGGGCCCTCCCTATATGGGGTGCTGCAGATATATCCACCCCAATTTTAATGGCTCTCTGCACTCTCATGCCAGGGTTAGACTGTTTGGGAGACATGGAGATGGGGTTACAAGAAATAGCACCTGGAGCTTCCCCCAGCAAAAGTTGAAGAAAAAGTTCTTACATGAGACCCTCTGGCTCAGGCCCTGAAAGTAAGGAGAAAAAGTTTCACCTAGAGGCAGCCTTGGGAGGGTTTAGGCAGGAAGGGTGGAAAATACCATCTTATTGGAAAATAAGATGGTAGGCAGGGGTGTCTGTGGTCTTGAGCCAGGAGGTGGAGGGGGTGATCTAATAAGGCAGGCCTGCCATGAGAAATAAAAGGGAATGGTCAGGGAGAAGGTCAGACTTTGTTCAATGAACCTGTCTTTGGGGATAGGTAGAGTGGGCAGGCCAGGATTGTGGGGTTGGATGTCCAATACAAAGGATATGATATCACATAGACTGAATTTGGGGATCCTGGATGCCCAGTGGAGTGCAGCTGTGTACAGGGGTGATGTGGAGCTGTTAGAAGGAAGTAGCCAAGGGAGTCCGAGACCCTCTGTTCAGCTGCATAGGTTCCACATATGGCAGGGAGGTGGTCAGCATTCACTGAACAACCTTCCAGATCTGAGAACCAGTGCAGAGCCCAGTGACAAGACAGGCTGAGCTGTATGTGGTGGGGGAGGGATAGGGGGCCAAGTAACCATGGTGAACATGGATTCTCAGCCAGCCTAAGACTTTTTCTGCCTTCCATGTTACTCACTATTTTTACTGAGCACCTACAGTGTGCAGAGTCTGCTCCAGGCCTTGGAGCTGCTATGGGATGCTACAAGCCAATCTTCATCCTGGCCCTGCACCCATCCCCACCTAGCTCCCCCAGAGCCCCACACCCGACAATCCCAGGACTTGGAGTATTTCCTACTCATGAGGGCACTGAGCCAGGAACACCACCTCTGGTCAACAGCCGTGGATTATAGATGAGGCCTCCAGTGACCAGGGAAGGGCGGTGCTACCCAAGGTCACACAGCCAGCCAGTATTGCACAAGCTGATCCTATGGCTGCCCAGACTTGGGGGAGGGGGGAATTTCTGGCAGGTCCCTGAGCCGGCCCCATCTGGGCCCTGGCAGGAGGGTGAATAAAAGCAACATCTTAACAAGGTCACAATGGCTGGGACAAATTGAGGACACAGTGCTGGGGACCTAGGCAAGCAAGGAGCAATCTGAGAGGGCTCCCGGGAGGTGGTGAGGGGCCTGAAGTCCCACCCTGGCTTAATTCCCTGGGTCCTCCAGCCTCCTTAACCCCATCCTCTTTCTTGATGGGCCCCTCGCCCAGCTTCAGCCTTGGCCTGACATTTCCCGTGACATTTGCTGCAAAGAAATAGAGTCATAAATCCAAAGGTTAAATTTGCACATTGCCTTGCACTGCTGGGAAAAACTATGATCCCTCCACCCATCAGGAACCCCATGGGTGTAGATGTGTGTGTGGGATTGCCCACCTATCTCAGGGCCTGTGCTTGCTGAGGACCCAAAGGTTTCCCCCTCCACTTCTCTAAGGCATCCCAGTCACCAGGGCCCCAAGTGGGTTCCTGGGTACAGCAGGCCCTGAAGTTTGGCACATAGGAATGTCTATCAGAGAGAATATTACCTACCCCACTCTAAAACCAAGGCCCTGAGATATTCTGCAGTAAAGAAGAAAAGAAATATTTTCAGCACCATTTAACCCAACTGATCCCAAATTTGACCATAAAACCCTTGTTTGACATCTACCAACTGTGGAGCTTCAATTCCATGGACTGTGATTCATGAGAGCCAGTTAAGAATGCTGAGGTATTGACTGGAGGGCCAAAGAGCACCCCTGGGCATGAGACAGGCTATCTGAATGAGGCTAAGTCAGTTCTTAACACCCCTACATCCCAGATCAGCCCAGGTCCATGTATCAGAGTGCTGAACGGGGCTCACTGCCTGCCAGGTCCAACTGGGCTGACCTGGGAACTCTGGTTTCTGTCTACTCAGCAGCTCTCCAAGGCTGCTTAGGAAGGTCTACCAATAGCCTCTGTCTCCTGGCCCCACTGCCTGGGTCTAGCTACCCTGAGGAGGGTAATCAGGGACCATGGTCAGCCTCCATTAGAACAAGACAGTCAGAACAAGGCATTAGACTGCCATCAAAACAGGCAGGTCAGTGCCACCATCATTTCAGTCTCTATCCTCCCACAGCAGGGGAGGGCCATGGACTCCACCGGAGATAGGGAAGACTATTAGGACGTAGCTGGTGAGGCTGGAAGCTATGTGAAGAGGGTAGGAGAGAAGGGGCCCTGAAGCAACCCCTGCAGAGATGGCCATCCTTAGAGCTGAGAACCTGCTGGGGTACATGTATAAGAGGAGAGCTGCATCTCTAGAGTTTGGCTACATGGCTGTGGCCAGTATAAGAGGCCAAGGCAGATTTAAATAAATAAATTATGGTGCATTTTCTGGAAGGGATTCCACACATACCAGTAAAGGATGATGAACAAGAATAGTTTCCGATGTGCAAAATGTTTAAAATACAGTGACAAAAGAAGAAACTGCAGCACAAAACACCCGGTGTGGTGGGACCCAGCCAGGCCCACGCACTCCGGAGATGGTGTAGAGAGACACAGGGGTGTGGGACTGTGTGCCCACCCTGCTGGCTGGGCTTCCAGTGGTAGCTCTGTGGCTGTCTGTCCTTTAAAGCACTTAACCCTAGGGGAAGATCACTTTCCTTCAGAGTAGGGTCTGCAGACCAGGAATGAATGGACGAATGAGTAGATGGTGGTGAGCAAATGCAACATCTAGAATTTGGTCACAAGGAGGATGCTAACGACCTTGATCAGGTATGGGTGCACCTAGCTACAGGGCAAGGACACTAAGAGGTGCAGAGACTGGCCCCTGAGAGAGTACTCATGGGGCTGGAGAGGAGGTAGGGTGCACAGTTCTTAGGGCTTATACCATGGGTGGCTACTGAAAGTTGGGCAGTCCTGCCTGAAGGTCAGAGGTCAGGGTCACCAGGCTGGGTACCTGGAAGCATGAACTTCACTGACCAGGCACAACCAAGTACCTAGGGCCCTCAGTAACCCTATGACAGGGTTGGGGTAGGTGTCACTTGCTCATTTACTCCTCCCACTACACACACACAGACACACAGACACAGACACAGACACACAGACACACACACACACACACACACACACACACACACACACATTCTCTCTCTCTGTCTCTGTCTCTGTCTCTCTCTCTCTCATTCAATGTCTTTTTTCTCCTGACCCTTCTTCCGGATGCACAGACTGAGAACCCCTGAGGAGAAATTCTAGGCCACAGGCCCAGGGCTGCAGGAGGGCTCATTCTGCCTCTCTACCATCCTGGCTTTGCCAGCTGGACCCCTTTTGGTGTGTACTGGCTGCCATAGGCATCCATGCCACAAAGCCAGAATTTCAAGCCAGGGCAGGAGCAAGGGGTGGGGGAGGTGCTCGGGATTGGGCAGTAGAGGGAGGGTGAGCCCAGGGCCTGAACACTTTTGGAAGTTTTGGTTCCACAAGCCCTGACCCTCACAGACAGCTAATCACTTGCATCAAAAAGAGCAACAAACTGTGCCCTTCCTCCAGTTGAGAACTAGCCCCCAGTCTCCTAGGATGGCAGGATCTCCCCCATTCAAGGGCCCCAACCCAGCCTTGTGATGGGGGTTCCTCTACAGATCTTCTACAAGTCTTCTTGCTTGTTGACACCTGCTGGGACAGACTTCACTCCCTCTTCCCTCTCCCCTCTCACTCCTTTGGACCCAGGAAGAGGGCCAGTCCTGATTGAAGAATCCCCAGAATAACAAAACAGGTTCAGTGGTTCTATAGGACCCTCATTGGAGAGGGGCAGAGGGACAGAGCTGCCCTGGCTGAGGAAACGTGTTCTGCAGTGTCTTTGCTCCCTAGATGCCCTCCACCTTCTCTGTTACCCCTACTCACTAGTGGCCTCCAGGGGAGTTGTCTGCCTCAATGGGCTTTTATAGCTCCATCTGTAGATGTCTCTCCCTCTCTATCTTTTTTTGTGGTACCAGGAATTGAACTCAGGAATGTTCTGCCTTTGAGGTACATCCCATCCATCCATCCTTCCTTTCTTCCTTTCTTTCTTTCTTTCAGACAGGGTCTTGCTAAGTGGCTCAAGTTAACCTCAACTTGTGATCCTCCTGCCTCAGCCTGTGTACAACCACGCCCCCAGGGTTCCATCTATGAATGGGGAGGAGGGAGGAGCCTGGTTGGTAGTGCAAGGGTTTCAGGCAAACCTCTGTTGACTGATGGGTCAGGGAGAGGTGTCTGAGGAATTTTGAAGGTAGAAAATGGGGGTCAAAATTTCACAGGAAAGCTGGGCCAGCCCCACCAGGCATCAGCCTTGAAGTGCCCCCCAAACCACTGATTATTGACCCATGTTACAGACAAGAAAACTGAGGCAGGGAGAGGTGACTTGTTACACCCAAGGTCACACTGCTAATGGATGGCTGAGCCTGGACCCAAATCTAGGCCACTATTCTTCTGCCATACCATACCCAGGAATCAGGCCCTGTGAGCTCCCCTTTACCAGGTGGAGTCTGGGTGCTGACCACCACCTAGCTCAGCCCCTGGTCTGGGAGCTCGCTTCTTCCTTACCTTGGCTGAAGCAGTACCCCCTTTCAGACAGTAAGGCTGAGGCTTAGTAAAGAGTAATGGCCAGTCCTACTGCTCAAACCTCTGTTGGCATATTTTACCTTCACACAACCTACAAAGATGACCTACTTGTTCCCAATTTACAGATGAAGATACTGGTTGTGGCTGGGAGACAGGCGTGTGGCTCTGCCTTTCTGAGCCCCCTCTCGGGGTACTATTCACCATAGCAAGTGGATCACTATCACCCTTATCTGTAACCTGCACCAGCCTGGTGTCCATCCCCTCAGCATTTCATACAATACCTGGTGCAGGTGAGACCACCTGAAACCTCTCACCTGAAGGCTGCCACCAAGGAGAAATGGAGATGCTGAAGGCAGGGCCTCCCTGAGGTCATACTGGGTCATCTGCCCTAGCTGGCTGCAGCCACAGTCAAGTACATCCAGGGTTTAACCTGTTTGTCATGATGTTGACCTCGAGGTTTGAAATGGGCGCCCAGGTGGATTCAAGCCCATCATCAGCCACTACTTTGTCCCAGCACTGGTGGGTGGAAGACACTGCACCTCACCCCCTAGGATGGGGACACTGAACAAACCTCCACTTTACTTTTCCTGGGCTTCTGCTCCAGATTTGGGTAAAATTCGGCCATAGTTCTCCTGGTTACCCACACAAGGAGCACCCACACCCTGAGGCAAATCAACACATGCCGATATGCTCACAGGCACACATGGTCATGCGCTCAGACACACACGTGCAGACGCATACCATGTTACACACACACACACACACCCAAGGGACTTTGAAGGGGAGACTCCAGAATGTACAGATGGACATGGGGCTGAGGCTTTCTCACTCTTCTGTGTGTCCCTGATACCCTTCCCCCACAATACATGAACATGTAGGTGTGAAAGTGGGTTCTACTTATGGGCCCCAGCATGTGCCAAGCATGGAGAGCATAGCAGGCATGCTGCATGCATCATGTGTGGACGTGGGCGTGAAGATGGGGCAAAGACATGGATATGAACCCTGAATCTGAGTGCACCCATAATGTTTGTACATGTGCACACTGGGGCAGCACTGGCATGCATGTGCATGTGAGGCGTGCAAGTGTGCAGCCCACATAGACATGTGCACGTGCAAGGAAACGTGTGTGCAGCTTGCGGCACAGTGGACATTAACAGGCCAGCTGGGATGGACACCTGGGACAGGTTGTGTGCCCACCCCAGCTCCCCCAGGCAGGGCATACCCAACCCACATGAAGCCCACCCTCCCTTGCCCCCACTGCGGGATCCTTGCACCCGGTGGGGGGAGGGGTCCCACAGGGCTGTCAGAGAAGACAGCCCCCCAATACCCCTCATACTTCTCAATCAAGTCCTGTAAGGGACCTCAGGCTGCAGACGGTGGGGGGCGTTGCTGCCTCCTCTCACCACCTTCCTTATGAGGGCAACGCTGGAACCGCCCTGTCCCCCACGCCCTCTACTGCCGCCAGCGTCCCCCTTCACCCCCATTTGGCCTGACCCCAAGAAACAGGAGGCTCTGAAGTGAGTCGGGAGGCCAGGAAGATGCCCCCACCTGCACTCAATACCCACGTTTCTGCAAACCCTGCTTATTAACCCCTTCGCGGTCCGGGTGCTCCGAGGCCGGACCCCACCCTTTTAGTCCGCAGCCCTCACTTAGACCTGGCCCAGACCTGGTTCAGGGACACCAGAACCACCGCCCCCAGCCCCGCCGTCGCCGTTAACTTTCTCGGAAAGCAGCAACTTTTCCTGCTGCCGCCGGCTCCGCCCTCCCAGGGCCGGGGCGCCCACAGCCCCAGCCCAGCACGGCACTGCGGTGGTCCTCCAAGCTTCCTGGCGACCCCTCCCTCTGCTTCTGCAAACCTGGACGGCCCTGAGCCTCCGAGAGGGGGCAAGCCGTCCCCCTTCCGCACCCGCAGCTCCAGCCCCGCTCGGGCGCTGCACGGACACTCACCTCCGGCGGACGCCCTCTTCATCTTAGGGGTCGGGCGAGGCTCGTCGGGGACCGAAAGTCGCTTCGGGGCGGGCGCCCGTCTCCCCGCGGCCGGGTCCGCATCCAGGCACTGCCGCTCCGGCCCGGCCCCGGCCCGGCCGCGGGACGAGGCTCGGCGCGCTCCGCTCCGCCCAGCTTGGGCTGGGCTCGAGGGCCGCGGGCGCGCAGGGCGAGGGCGGCGGCGCGGACTAGCGGGGCGCTAGCGGCGCGGGCCGGGAGCGGATGAATGTTTTATGGGATCATGTGGTTTGACGCGCGAGGAATCCGCCCGGTCCCTCCGCTGGCCGGGGCGGGGCGGGGCGGGCCGGGGCGGGGCCTCGCGGCGGGCGGGGCGCTCACCTGGGCGCGGGCCCAGGGCGGGTGGAGGGTGGACAGTGAACCCTGTGGGGGCCGTGGGCGGTGCAGGCGGCGCGGGCTGCCTGGTGGACTGGGGCACGAAGGCCGGGCCGCAGGAGGCGCTCAGCCCGCCTAGAGCACCCGCACCGCGCGGCCTCAGACAAAGGCGGCTCATTCCTGAAGAAGCGGCGGCCCCTGCAGGCGGCCTCGGGAATGGCGTCCTGGAACCGGCTGTGGGCGCGGGCTGTAGGGCGTGGCCGTCTAGGCTGGCCCGGACCCCAAGCAGGCAAGATCTTTGTTCTGAGGCCTGGGGTTTGGAGAAATGCATCAGGCCTCTGCGCGGTTTATTCCCTGCCTTGCTCCATCAAAGCTTGGACCCTCCCCCCAGAAACTCTTTGCTGGAGTATTGACCCACGATTCAGTATGAAAATGTAGCCACAAAGATTAAGGGAGTTCCGGAGCACTCAACTTCTTTGTGGCTGTTTCTGAATGATCCTAGGGCGCCAACTCAGGCATGGTCCCCACCCTTTTTCTGCAGGTGTCCCATCCATCCCTTCCTTGGTATAGGGGCTCCAAACTCTGAAGATTCCCTCCAAATCCACTTGCTTAGTATTCCCCCATCCTCCACCAAACCAGCCCCAGCTGTGGGACCAGAGAACTTAATTGCACCCCTCCCCACATACATTTGCAAGTATCCCATCTCCCATTCCTGCTGGGATCTACCTGCAGACACAGGTGGCTCCTGGGTGCACCCTGGGCATCTTCAGCCAATTGTCACACCAGTGTCTCTGCAGGCTGCATTGCACGATGAGAAATCCTGGGAGCTGGGCCTCTCTGAGCCCAGAGTACTCCTGGCTGACTGAGCTACTGCCGATTTGTAGGTCACTGTGCCTAGACCAGGGTTCAGGCCCCTCCCTGTGGCTGGAGGGTCCTAATTTTGAGAGCTTTTTAGTCCCCTTAGAAGGATGGAGCCCCAGTCAGCATCTTCTGGTGATATGAAGTAGAGAGACTTGGTAACTGGACAGTCCAGTGTTCTCTGCCTCCCCTCAAATGGAGCCACATGACCTCAGAGGTAGCCCTGGGGGAGAAAAGCAGGGCACAGGGCTCCCCAGGGAAAGCAGTGATTTTCCAGAACCATATTGCTCCCATCTGAGCATGTGGAGACTGGCAACCTCGTGGGTGTAGGGACTAGTGGTGGCATCTGTGCTGGGCTGACCCTCTGGCCTGGTGTGGAGGCTACAGTGTCCAGACCCCTTCACTCCCCTGACCACACTTCTGGCTGGTTTGTCCCTGTTGCCTTTGTCCCAGCCTTGGCTTTCCAGGTCACTATGCAGTGTATTCAATTGCCAGCCACAGGGGAACTCAGACACTCCCAGGCCCTCTGTTCCTGGTCCCCCAAATGGGAGGGATGGACATCCACAATCATCTTTCCAGTGGGTGCTAGTAGCTGAGTTCAACCAGGCTGGACCTTGTGGTGGCTTCGGGGCGGGCGCCCTTCTCCCCGTGAATTCTCCTCCAACCATATGGGAGGTGTGTCACCCATCTTACAGATGGAGAACTCAAGACCAACTTCAGAGACAGTGGGAGTCCATGATTAGTCCTTAGGCCAGCACCCTTCCTCTAGGGTGCCTGCATATAGCAGGTCCCAGACCAGTAACTGAGCTCTGCTTGAAGGGCTACCACAGACCAGAAAACTGGTCATGTGATGCTAGATGACAGATTGAAGACAGGGCTCCAATCCCTATCTGCTATCCTTGGTAAGAGATCCGAAGAGGACATTTCTATGCTGACCACTCATGAATGGTTTTAATTATCCATGACCCAGGGCTTCCCACCATGACTAAAGATTTTGACTCCACCCTCTATAGGTTCAAAACTTCTGCAGCAGCTGGGACAGTCATTCTGAGCACGCTGTTTCTGGTCCCCCAAATGGGAGGGATGGAGTAGGTGTGGAAGGAACAAGGAACCAGCACTGCAGTGGAGGCTTCTGATTCTGAAACTTTCTCCATCAGCCAAAGCCTGGTTGTCTCTGGATGCTCTGGGTTGGGCTTGGCCCAGCAACCTGCCCACAGGTTGCTGGGAGTAGGGCCAGACCTACAGAAGGAGATGGGCTGCCATGGGCTATGGGCAGTTTACCTGTGTCCCCCCCGTCTTAGTCAGCACCTTCCTTACAGGAAGCTGAACCTGTGGTAAAATCCCTGGTTATGGAATTAAATGCTGAAGGGGCTCATAGGAAGGGAGATGGCCAGAGGGGGAACTGAGCAGAGCTGTGTAGATGGTCAGTTTGCCTCCAAGAGGACACAGCGTCCTACTCAGGCTGTGTAGGAGGGTTTGGTAAGGCATATTTATCAGGGTGTGGGCAGGTGCTGGGCAGCATGGGGAGTGGAACACTCCAAAGAGGCAGACTTAGAGTCATCACCACCCAGGGCCCTAAGGGGGAGAGAGGGATAGGAGCTAACAGCCAGTGGGGAAAGTTAGACAGGGAATGAGCCTCTGGTTAAAGGGCACAACTAGCCCAAGGAAGTGACCTCTGGAGGGAGGAGCCAGAGAACCAGTGGAGAAAGTCTGGCTACTCACTTTCCTTTTTAGCAAAGTCTATCCTGATTGGTTCCTGGGAAGACCCAGCAGGGGTGTTGAGATGACAGGCCTTTGGGCTGTGTGGATCTGAGTTCTCTGAGCTTTCTGGATCGATGACCCTGGGGATTGGGAGAAGGCATGGACTGGTGTCTGCAGATAGCTCTGTCCTCAGGGTTGAAATGAATGTCATGACCTGCCTCAGCTGGGCAGGTCATGCAGGACCACATCAGCACCTGTCTGAATGACTTTCTGCTGTCAGACCTGCTACACATGAGGTGCAGCCTCTTGCCAACTCACTCATTTTTCCACATCCCTTCACTGAGATCTGGTATTGCCATGTGATTGGCTCATCACCCACCCTTGCCACAGGACTCAGCTCCATAACCAGCCTGGTATGCATGAAAGGACCTTGCCCTGCTGGCGACCTCAGCCCTGAGTCTTGGCCTCTCTGAATTTAGCAGACACTAATCTTTCTGAGTATGGTCAGCTGATCACTGTCCGTTCTCTATCTACCTTTCTTGTCCACTGAGAGGACCATGTGGGACCCTAGGATAGAATACAGAATTTTCACTCAAATGCATAGTTCCATTCAGAATTCAACTTGGAGTAAGAGGATCCTTTATTGCCCTGGGCTGACAGGGACATAGTTCAGACTCCACAGGAGGTCACTGCTTTCAAGGTCTCCAGGTGCTTGTTTTCTTTCTGAGAGATAGGCTTGTTGTGGCTGTGCTCAGGCATTCCTGTGGGATAACCTCAGGCTTCCAGGTCCTCAGTGACCTCCTGGGGAGGAATGAGAAAGCAAGGGAATTTGCTGCGTGTGATCTGGGCCACTCCAGAAAAGCACAAGGGGAGTCAAGGAAGGAAGCTTGAACAAAGGTCAAGCTGCAAACCCAGACCTGCAGCCCCAGTATGCCAACCTGAGTGGGTGGCTGGGGATATGGTCTCAGTGCCAGGGATCTGGGATGCCAGTCTGCCATCTGCTCTCACAACAGAGAGTTGCTGTGTGCTTGAGGGAACTCTACCACCACCCATTTTACAGATGAGAAATGAAGGTAGAAATGAAGGTCTGGGGATTTAGGTAGATGAACATTTTGGCAGTCCTTCTTTGACCAACTATAGCCCCTGCTTCCTCCAGGAGCCTCTTACCATTCCTCCACCTCAGGGCTGTGGAGGGTTCATTGGCCTTTTGCTGTCATTAGACTGTATCCCATGAGGAATCCCACCCCTACCAGTCCCTCTGCTCAACTTTGGTGCATATTAAGCCATAATTAATCAGCTTCCTCATCTCTTATTCATCAAAGTCCCACAAAGCAGCAACCAGGCTGGCACAGGAAAAGGGCCAACAAACCAACCCTTGGCAGCATTTTTAAGAATCCCGCTGGGCCTGCTGATCTCTGAATCCCTCTGACCTCTACACCAAGTCAATGCCTCTCTATCAGATGCTATCATAGGTTCTGCCAAGCTGCACCCTGCCAGGTCACACATCCTTCAGACCCTTAGGAGAATTGTTGGGGATTGTCAATGGGGTATGTGCATTACAGTGTTGGTCCTCACCTGTGGCCTGTGTGGCTGGTCTCCAGAATGGGTCTGAGCAGGGAGAGGGGAAGAAACTCAGGTTAGGAGGGACACACGGTGCTGACAACTGGACCCCAATGCTGAGTTTGCCCCTTCTCCTGGCTTCTAGAAGGATTGGTGAGTCCCTAGGGCTCCCAGACCTTGGGATGACCTTAGGCCACTCTGCTGCTCGCTCACTGGTGGTGGGTTTACAGCACTCAGAGAGTGTTGTAGAGATGTTGGCTTCTGAGCAGGCAGAGTTAGCCTGAGCCAGGGCTGGAGATAAATGGGATGGTTTGGGTGCCTGTGAACTCAGTCTTCTGCAGGGGTAGAACTCTAGAAGATGAGGTTCCCAAATGGTGCCCAAGGTAATACTGTGGTAATACTGTGGCTTCATGCCCTTTCCCTGTCCCTACAGGGAATGTAGATTCTTCCAGAGCCACCCATTTAGCAGTGACAGCTAAATTGGGAGCCACTCTTCATACAAAGAGTCTAGCAGACAGTCCAAAACAGGCAGTCAAGCTGGGAGCAGTGGTGCACACCTATAATCCCAGTGTTTTGGAGGCTGAGGCAGGGGGATTGTTAGTTCAGATCCAGCCTCAGCAATGGTGAGGTGGTAAGCAACTCAGTGATACCCTGTCTCTAAATAAAATACAAAAATGGACTGGGGATGTGGCTCAGTGGTTGAGTACCCCTGAGTTCAATCCCTGATACACAAAAGAAAAAAAAACAGGGGGCCGGGAGTTGGGGCACCTGCTAAGGGACCCCTAGTGGGGCCAGGAAGGCACACCTAGGGGTGGCCATGGCTGCTCACTGGACTGGATGGGAGTGGAGGACATCACAAAGCTCTTCTGCAACCTCAGTGAGGGGTCTACTGCTGCCACAACTCAGCTTGTTTTAACCTCTGCCCTTGGATGCCACAGCTGGCCAGTGCCCAGCCTTCTTCTTCCCAGGGCTCCTTGGAAACCAGGGCCACTCTACTGGGTCACTATGATTCATAGAAATGAAGATCTCGGGGCTGGGGATGTGGCTCAAGCGGTAGCGCGCTCACCTGGCATGCGTGCAGCCCGGGTTCGATCCTCAGTACCAAATACAAACAAAGATGTTGTGTCTGCCGAAAACTAAAAAATAAATATTAAAATTCTCTTTCTCTCTCTCTCTCTCTCTCTTAAAAAAAAAGAAATGAAGATCTCTTCATTTTCCAGATGGAGAGCCTGAGGGCTGGCTCCACCGTATCTTGCTGAGGCAGAAGGGCCAGCCTGACTCAGAGCTCAGTGGCCCCATCCAAAATGTACCACAGAACTCCTCACCTTCATCTACTCCCTGTCTTTATCTGCTTTCTTTCTCAGTCATTTAGGCATCCAACAAATACTCTTGGAGTCTAGGTCCAGAACCCCCATATATCTGGAGGACCTGCCTCCCCTCATGTCTATAGTGTACAAGTAGGAAAACTGAGCTAAAAGGAGGAAGGACTTGACTCAGCTAGTCATTCCAGAACAAAGGATGTGTCCATGTCATGTGGTCACCTGGAAGCTCAAAGGAATGATTAGGATGGAACCTATCTGGCATCTGTATAAGTCATGGGACAGAAGTCTATGCAGATTGGAGACCAATCTGATCCTGGATTGAGCCTCAATTGATCCCTGCTCAGGGTTATGGGTGGTGCCAGAACTGGCCTTTTGGTGAAACAGAGATCAGTGTGGTTGGAACTAGAGCAGAGGCCTGTGGCTAGATCTCACTAGATGTAGGGCTGGAGTTCTCTTATATGTCCAATGATCCCTGTTGCTGGCCTCTTGCAAGAGAGGTTAAGGGGCTATGGTAGCAGGTGGCTTCTGATACTGGGGTATTTTTAACTAGGATTCCCACTTATACTCCAGTTTGGTTGAGGTTTGCTGCTAGTCTTAGATAGGCTTCTCCTAACTAGTATCAAGACACCCAGGATCTGTCCATCCCCTGACTCCTGCCCTTTGTTTAGTGCCCAACCCACCAACCCTCCAGCCATGGCCATTTCCCTCTAGGCAGCTGGCTTTTTCCAGGTAAGTCTCTCCTAGGAAGTTGGCTACTATGTTGAACTGGGGCCCGGGTGTGAAAGTGAAGGAGTGAGGAGAAGTGTAGGCACAGAGCCATGGGCTGCCTATGTCCTGGGTCCCAAGGTATCAGCTGCCACTCTCAATCATCCTGTCTGTGGGTCAAGTTTATGGGTAGGTTCCCACTGATGACAGGCTCTGAGCTGAGCATCTGTAGGCTTAGTTTAAAGGTCCATGGACTTCCCACCTACCAGGAGTATTGCTTTGAATAGTCAGCTCATCAGAAAGGCTAGAGTAATTTTCTCTGGTCCATCTGAACATCCCTACCCAATACTGTTCACTGCTGTGGTCACTGGGCCTTTCCAACTGGTTCTGCAGGGCTGGGCCACCTCTGCTGAGGTGTGTGCATGTATGCAAAGAGGCCCACACTTGGGTTCACAGAACCTCATAGCTTGGCTAGGACCAAGAGAGAACATCCAGAAAGAAGATCCTCTATCTAGGCTATATGCCAAGGCTATGGGCAGAACCAGAATCCAGCACCCTGGATAGCATCATGACTGTAGTCCACCTGCAGGGCCTGCTAAGTCCCAAAGTGCAAAGCTCAAGGGCTGCTTGTTCTTTGAATGAATGAGGAAGCCCTTCTAAAGCAATTCTGAAGTTCATATGAAACAAAAAAGCATAAGGAGAGAGGCTGACAATGTTGGATCCAAAAATATGTTATAGTCTAAGACCACAATGATTAACACAATCCAAGAAGAGTCAGATAATGGAAAAGTCCAGAAAGATGCTTGAATTCAAGTATGAGAAGGGGACAGATCAAATCCAGGAAGAAAAGATGGATTATTTGATAAGTTATTCTAAATATGCAGCAAATATAGGGCAACTAAATTGACATTTGGGGAAGAGTTGGATTCCTGCTTCATTCCTTGGCACTAAGATAAGTTTCAAAACAGACTAAAGATTTAAGAAGTAAAAATGAAACTACTAGAAGAAAACAGGAAAAAAAACCACAAAACACTACAGTCTTAAATCATTCTAAGAATTATTAAAAAAAAACCTAGAAGTTATAAAATGAAAGATGGATATATTCAACCTCTTAAAAATAAAAAAGTAGATGCATGGGGGGAGAAACAAAATGAAAAGATAAAATGATAAAGTGAAAATATTGGCAATTCGTTTCACAAAGGACTGTTTGGGTTATATAGAGAAATCAGTAAAAACAACAATGCAAAAGAAAAATGGGAAAAGACATGAAATGAATTAATCAAAATAGGAAGATAAGAAAGATGCATATTTAAGTTATAATGAGATGTAGCATATACACAAACCCACTTCGCACACAAGGGCAGCAGGGCTTATCAAAGTAGTGGCTGGCTGAGTTCACCTGGAGGTACAACTGGAGAAGAGTGAGGGAGGGAACACAGTACCTGGGAGGGTGATGAGGGGAGAGCACACACAGATATTACTGTGGGAGGTAAGAAAGGGGCATTTGCAAGTACAGCTGGGGCTGAAGATGGATGTAAAGAGGCAGAACCCATTCAAAACAGAAAATAAAGTAACGTTCAAAAATAAAACAACTGATGCCCAGCTCCTCTTGCTGCTGCCAGTGATACTGCAGTGACATGGGCCATCCTGGCTGTTCTATCTACTCAGAGGTCCATACCAAGTGCTCCTGCTCACCCTCTTTATCTTCATTAGAGCCATATTAGCAGAGTCCTGCTTTAATTAATTTGTCTCTTGTCCTGGTCCTCAGAAGCAGTACCAAGTTCAACAAGGGGGCACAGAGGCCCACTTGGTCCTTTAGCTCAAAGCTCCAGCTCTTGACAGTGAACTTCACTCAAGCTTCTCCTTAAGGTTCCAGTAAACTATTCCCTCCTTACTTTGTCACACCTCTATTGAAACCAAGTATCACAGGTGACCAGCCAATTCCAAGCATTTCACAGACATGGGCTGGCAGTTCCTTTAACTTTCCAGCCTCGTTTTCTCTGATGGTGAAATGAAGTAAGACTTACTTCCTAGGAAGGAGAATTATCAGGAATGGGGAGGGCAGGAAGAGGGATTTAAGGGAAGGGGCATCCTTGGGGGGGTGTCCCAGAGTGGGCTGGGGCTACTCAAGACTGAGTTTTTCAGGGCCTGGGTATGTTTGTCCATCAAGAAGGTGCAGGGAAACCAATTACTTGTAGCAGAGGGAAGTGATCCAGGACTCTCTAGAGGAGGGGTTAGATTGCTACTCCTTAAGTGCCTGACCTGTGATGGGCAAGGCCAACTGCCCACCTCTGCAGGAATCTGTTCTACCCAAGACCTGCCCAGCAGTCATCTATTCAGGTCTGAGAAGGGATGTCTGACAGGTCTGAGTTCTGGGTAATCACAAGGAGAGCTCCAGGAATTATAGTGAAATAGGAATAACTGTTGCCCCAAAAGCAAGCAGGTATCCCTTTCCTACTGTCTTATCTAGTCCCTGCTGAGCTTTTTTGGGAAAAGATCACATTTTTCTGCTGAGGTTGGAGATGGGAGGATGGTGGTGGGAAGTGAGAACTGGGAGTTGATGACTAGGGTGTTCACCTCTAGAAGTCATTCCACCTGTGGGTCCCTGGTGGAGTAGGCCATATTCCCTGGCCCTACCCATTTGGTTCTAGGACAAGGAAATCCTGTGGCTGTGGCCTCAGTTTTCTGGATGGAAGTTTCTGGCCCAAACAAGCATCTAACCACAAACAAGGAAAGGCCCCGTTGTACCCTCTCTGGATGCCAAGTGTGGAGTGGTTGTGGCAGCAGCCCAGGCACATCACAAAGGAGGAAACTGAGGCCCAATGCATAGTGAGTAAGGGTGACAACTAGACCTGTGATGGTTCTCTTGTCCTATTTTGTCAGGTCTGATCCCTGGAAAAGCTCCTTAGGAGGGCTGGGACAGAACATCTAGGGGAGGCCCAGTTGGATAAACACATTTCTGGGTTAACATGGGTTCTTGGGAAGTTTCAATGACCAGAAGTCATATCAGGTTAGAACTAAGAAAATAGGAATAAAGTATGCTTTACTTTTTTAAAAATATATATTTTTTTAAGAGAGAGAGAGAGAGAGAGAGAGAGAGAGAGAGAGAGAGAGAGAGAGAGAATTTTAATATTTATTTTTTAGTTATCGGCAGACACAACATCTTTGTTTGTATGTGGTGCTGAGGATCGAACCCGGGCCGCATGCATGCCAGGCGAGCGCGCTACTGCTTGAGCCACATCTCCAGCCCCAAAGTATGCTTTATTTGACAATAACTGGTGATATTAGCTAATTAATGGTAACATACCAGTGTAAGATGTTAACAATAGGGGAAACAGTGTGTGTATTATATGGGAGCTCTCTCTACTGTCTTTTCAACTTTTCTGTAAATATAAAACTGCTCTGAAATAAAAAAAGTTTATTTTTTATTTTATTTTATCCCCCAAAGATGAATTTGTTAGCAAAAATATGGGGTGTGCAAAACTAAGCAGTAGAAACATTCTGAGTTTCTGCCCTGTGTAGACCTGGCCCTGGCTCTGAGAGTCTATGCCCATATCCCTCCTGGTCAGGCCCATCTTGTACCCTTCCTTTCAAGGACAGTGACACTGGCCTGGAACACTTCTGACAGCAGATTTGATGTGTTTAATCTATCTATATGTCCTGCTGTTGAGTGTGGTAGTGAGTTCTGAGTTATGTCAGTTCTTACTTTGCTGAGGGCATCCTTGCACCTAGGACCTGGCTCAGTCCTCTTTCCTATGTGCTGAGGTCAGCCCTACCCCCATGGGTGAACTCATGTACAGACCACAGATGCATGCAGGTGTCCTTGTCTGAGCTTATGGAAGGTCAAGGGCAGTGGATCACAGATGGCCAGGCTCAGAACTGGCGGGCCCTCTTCTTTGTGACAATGCTATAGTCTCCTAGGGTCTCTGACTTCATTCTGTCTCCTCTGCAGGAAGCAGACCATGGTGGGAGATGCCCAGTCCTGAAGGTCAGATGGTTCAAATTCAAACCCCCTTTCATGTTTTGAATCCTTCCTGGTTTTGTTGCTCTTGGCTCCCTTGATAGAGCAGCCACCACATAACACAGGACAAGGAAGGCAGTAGTGCTCAGCCAACTGTGCCCACCTATGGAGGTGCCAAGTAGGGCTCTGCCTGTTGCAGGGGTTTCCCTTACTGGGCCTTATGCCCAAATTAGCCATGGTGGCATCTGGAAGCTCATCTCCAGGAGTGCAGAGGGTGGAAGAACAGGGAGGGCTCAGCTCTATTAATAGTCTGCTGGGTGCGTTGCCCTGGGTGCAGCCTCCCATCTTCCAGATATGTTCTGGGTCTGGGGCAGGCCTGCTGGAGAATCACACAGCAGAGAACAGGCACCCAGCCAGATGGGCAGAGACTCTAAGGAAGAACGAATGACTCTGCTGAGGCTGGGGATGTGCACTATTTCTCCTGCCAGGGGAGCCAGAGTCCAACCAGCCCAAGGTCTGCATATCCATTAAAGTTGAGTTTTAGAGCTTTATGTGGAGTATGACAGCAATGCCTGCAGATGGATGACATTTCCACTGAAAAGGGACACTAGTCTACCCCAGTGCCCTTTCAGGAGTGAGAATCCACTTCTGAGAGGTTAATGTAAAACGTTAAGGTCATGCTATATATAGTTTCCACAGTGCCCCATCCACTGGTTTGGCCTGCACAACCATATTAATTTGAGTACACACCCCATGTCTACTCCTGGGACTAAAACCAGGGTCATCACCTATGGAGCTGGTGAGAGCAAGGGCTAGCCTGGGCTTGACTGCTGAGGTGGGAGCTACCCTCGCCAGAGTTCCTGGGTTGGAGCACCACAGAGCTCAGCTCCCCAGACATATGTGGACATTGGTAAAAGGCGTGAATGACCACTTTTGTTATGCAGAAGAGAAAACAGGATCCAAGTTGTTCCAGACCTGCCTCAAGGGCCACTGTGAGCAGGTGACATATTCCAAATGGCCACCTCTCCCTCTACCATACTAAGATGGGTGGGAGGGGTCTGGCTGTCACCAGTAAAATTCTGTAGATTTTTCTAGTTGCATGAGTTGGAGGAGATGATTAAAGGATGGATTGTGGGAAGATAAAAAAGTGTGAGTGGTGCATAGGGTGGAGAGGAAGCGGAAGAACCTCAAAGACTCTGCTAGGCTCTTTGTAAGTGACTCACAGCTCCAAACTGCAAGGCACATGGAGTGTAGAGCGGATGGGCTATGGGGATGGATTAGGTGTCCCCTGAAGGTTCAGCTTACCCCAAATCTTGGGGTCAGACACTGGCTCCCTTATGCTGGGGATTGGAGGAAGGCTGAAATCCCCCTAGGCCCACATTCAGGGAACCATGCTAGGTACTCTTGGTGGAAAGCAACATACTTTAAGAGTGGTAAATGAGGCTCAGAAAGGGAAGAGAAAGGAAAAGCATCTCCATAGTTAACTGGATGCTTGCTGGCTGCTTATTCATGTTCTCCATGAGCCAAGAACCTTCCTGGGCTGCAGGGTGACCTAGAGGAGCAGTTTTCCTTAGGAATAGTTTTTCCTGCCTCAGGTTTTTTAATTATATTAAACTTTGAATGTAAAAGTACACCTATTTCCAGGGTGGGGCCAGGAGTTATTCACCCACACCAAAGTGTGAACTAGTAGCTACATTTATACCAGTCCTGGTGGGGCCCAGCATTCAGTTAGATGAAGAAAGGAAGCAGTACCTGCTAGGACTTGGGCAACCATCCTGGCTACCTCCACCCTGGCCCTTCAGGAGAGGAGGGAAGCCTTGAAGTGCCAGGCCTTTGAATGGCCCATCTCCATGGCAACGTGTGGGCACAAAGGGCCGGGCCAGCGAGCAGGCATTGGCTGTGAAAGCTGGAAAAAAAAACCTTTTATTTATGGGGAGAGAGCACTGGGAATCTGAGCTGCACCCACACCTATGGCCAGATCATGGTCTTGAGGTTATGTGTACCCCCTCTGCTTTGTTTTTGCCAAGGATCCTGAGCTGAGGCCCACCCAACACACCACTGACCTACCTGGTCTGGCCAGGAGCACAAAGAATGGAGCATAGCAAAGAGCCCCAGCATGTATCCAGCCTGAGTAGTCATCCCAGAGGGCTCGTGGGGAGTCCTCACCATCTACCACACCCCAGTTTCTAGTGTAATGCCCCTGGGCAGGTGCTACAATGGGAACCTGCTGGACCAGCAGTGAGATGAGACCAAAATTGGATGCTTCAGAAATAGAACTCAGGCAGGGCTGCTTCAGCAGATTCCAAAGAAGAGCCTCAAAGAAATAGAGATCAAAAAGAACCAAACATGGGCAGAAAGAACCACCTGTGTAAAGGTCCTGAGGCAGATAGAGCTAGGAGTATCTAAGGATAGGAGGGAAAGTGGGGTGCTCAAGGGGGAAGACCTTGTCCACCATGGGAGTCTTGCATTCCCATGCCACCTTGGCCACAGGCTCCCTACGTTGGACAGAGGGGGCCCTTGGTCATTGGGCATTTTAGATCCTGCTTATTACAGGTGAGGCTGCCACCTCTCCTGGCTTCCCGTCACTGGCACTACCTTTCCCTCAAGCTCTTCCCTTCAGGACTCATACCCTATTCACTGAGCTACTCAAACATAGGAAAGCACTCCCAGTGGGAAATTTTGACATGAAACTTAGGGAGCAGTGCAGAAACTGCCACTGTGAAGCAGAAAATTTGTTTCGTTTTTAAAAATATTTGATCTAGATTGAAAGGAGAGAGTTCCCCCAGACCCACCTGTCACATCCCTTATCTCTCCCAGCCAGTATGCCCATGTCCTTTGAAAATATCTAAAGTGGGGCAATACTTTGTGACATTGGGAAAACCTCATGGAAAATTCAAAACCAACACATTCAATGAGCAGCACACGCATTTCATGAATTCTCTGGTGTTGAACCAAGAGAAGAAAGAAGGGATGTTGAAGGTCACCCATTCCCAAGGTCCTCAGATTTTAGTGAGGAGCCAAATCACAGGGCTGAAGGGGCTTGTGGGAAATGATGAGTTCCCTCCACCCCAGATCTGGAGTCAGGTGCCTGGGAAGCTACAAGACTCTTGGGAAGCCCCCATATCTGGGAGCCCAAAAGTCACAGTCTGAATTTTCATTCCCTAGTCCTGTATATGGAGGGCAGATGCTAGAGACAGCATTTCCCTCACACTGCCATTCTTTCTGTCAGCATCTGTATGGATACTGTCCCCTGCTAACATCTGTGTGGAAAGACTATTCCTTGGCACAGTTGTGAGTCCAAGGTGCCATACGCATAGGAACCCACAAGAAAACCTTCTCTCTTGGAACTGATGCTAACAGCTGCATGGAGCAGTGGTTCCCAGTGATGCTAAGAGTGCTCCATGACTCTTTTCTACCCTCTCTGCTCCAGAAATTCCCCATGGTTGGAAATGGGGACCACTGTGCAAAAGACCAACGGGAAGGGGAAAAGAAAGCCCCACTGTCCCTTTGTCCCCAAATTAGAGGGCATAATGGGAACTGCTTCCTGGGATAATGGAGACCAGGAGGCTCAGTAAATCTAACAACTGGACAGGAGATCCAGACAGGAGATCTAGCATCTGCCTTCCATATACAGGACTAGGAATGAAAACTCAGACTGTGACTTTTGGGCTCCCAGATATGGGGGCTTCCCAAGAGTCTTGTAGCTTCCCAGGCAGCTGACTCCAGATCTGGGACTGGAGGGCACAAACAGCCAGCCAGGGAGAGGCAGGGACAGGGTACGGGGCTTTTTTCCTTGAGCTACAGTGCAATGGCAACTCTAGCAAATTTTTTGCAAGTGAAAGAAAGGTGCTTCTGTTAATGATCCTTCTTTTTCATTACAAGATGCCTGTCCTTGAAAATACTGCTGTTGGGGAAAGCAAAGCAAAACTCATTCAGATTGTCTCTGCAGGACCTGCTGAGATGTCCACCATGACCATCTCTCTCCCTATGGGGACTTCTCTTGGGGAAGGTTCCCAGAACCCAATAGCCCTACCTGAGTATGTTCAGGCTTGCAATCACCAAGGGATCTGGGGAGCCTAAGAGAGGTGCAGGCTCCTTTCTAAGTTGGACTATCATTTACTCAATAGGCACTTGATGTGGGGACTCTGGGTGGGGTGTTAGTTTCATAGCCAGAGGAGGCTCTGGTATATATTAAGTTCCTAAGAGGCAGCTTATAGGTTTCACTAGCTTTCATCTGAGACCCCAAGCCATGAACCCCAGGATCTTGCCTGGCTATGGACACACTGCAACACATGGGTCATGTTGGGCCCTTCCCTGCTTTCCTAAGTTATCCCATAAAGGGTAGGGAGCTTCAGGCTGCTTGTATGGGTTCCTGGAGGCAGGTATGGTGCCTAGAGGCAGTGAGCACCTGAGGATAGGAGTGTGGAACCCAGTGAAGAAGTGGGCAGGGTCAGTACTGCTGGAGCTCCTGGGTATGGGTCCTGAAGTAATTGTGTGGTCAAGAGTGATAGGTCATGTATGTGTGTCTGTGTGTGTGTGTGTGGGGGGGGGAGGGTCTGCAGGGGTCTTTAGCTCCTGTCTCTTCCAAGTATGGACTTTAGGGTCAAAGTTGAGAGCAAATCATTCTGGGGCACAATGATCTCTAGGGAACACCTTCTGGGAAATGTTCTTCCACCTGTCTGCCTCTCTGGATGGACCTCCTTTGTAGGCTAGCATGGGGACCTTAGGGGCCACAGGGTGTGTCTAGAGTTCCATGTACACCAATGTGATTGTTCTGTGCCTATTGCCTGCCTGCCTGCCTGGCCCAGTCCCTACCTACTTCCTCAGGAGACCTAGGGCCTTGTGGAGCTGCAGGGAGCCAATTATCCTCAAGGCAAGGCTGCTACAGATAATTAGGAAGACAGGCTTTTAACGTGGAGCCAAGCTCTGGGGTGCATCCACTGCACCAGAACTTGGGGACTTGGCCACCTGCTGAACCCCGTGCCTAATTGGGAGCCCCCATGTGCTGCCATCTGTTTAAGGAGGTGGCATTTTTCTGACAACAGAGTGAGGAAGTTCAGTACTGAGGTGCGGCTGGGAAGATGAGGAGCAACTGAGTGGATGACTTGGGACCTGGAAGTGAATTTCATGTCCTTGACCTTCCTTCTCTCTCCCAGGAGCCTTTTCTCTTTTCTTTCTCAAAAAACCATAATTGTCTTTAAACCTGAGCTCACTGTAGTCTAGAACAGCCCCTTCTCCTACAGGTTGGGGAAGTGGCCATGCTCTTTCCCAGTCCACCTCCCTCCTAACTAGGTAGAGCAAAAAGAAAAATTAAAATGTTTCCTATTAAAACAGACAAAACTGTCTCATCCATATCTCTGATATCATGCCCCAGAATTGTCAAAACATTCACCACACCCTAGGTGTGACAGAGAGAAAGAAGAGGAGGAAGAGAGAATGTGTACAGGTGGAATATCTGCCCAGATAGAACAAGTGAACCCTGAGTCAGAAGTTTGCTTCTGATGGTCCACAGTGGGGGTTGGGACACATGGGAACCTCTGAGTTCAAACTCAGGACTTTAGCTCGGGGGAGAAGCACTGCAGCTGGCTCTTCCTCTGGGGAGAGCATGGCTCTCTTGGGGCAGCTCAGCCTCCTTCTCACAGGGTTCCCTGGGGAAGGGGTGTCCAGAGGAAGACAAAGCTGAGGATCAGATAGATCCAGCTCTGTTCCTCTTCCAGCTTACTGTGACCAACACTGAAAGGTGCATCACCTACCCTCAATCAAGGCAGATGTGAGGAATAAATAACAAGTGACCAGCACTCAGCAAAGAGCCTAGCTGGGGTGGGGTGGGGGAGAAGGGGTAAAGCCAGCTATGGTGGGGTATTTGGGCACACTCCAAGCAGGGGCAGAGAGCAAAGGTGCTAAAACAGTTCTTTCCTCAGTGTCCCATGAAGCAGAGAGAAGCTTTGAGCTGGGATGAGGTGAGGTGGGGTAAACAGAAAATTTAGTGTGACTCTAAGAGACAGACGACTCACTGAAAACTGAGTGAGATCGTGAAGGGGATTTGTGAGGAAATTCTAAGTAAGGTAGATTTCAGGTTCTGCTTGCTCAGGGCTCAGCTCTGCTCCTCATGGTTCTGCTGGCTATGTTGCCTTCTGGGCCTATATCACATTCTGGGCAGCTCTTCTTCATCTCTCACCCCAGCTATCCATTAGCCACCCTGAGATCCATCCTCATTGAACCAATCTGCACCATCACACAGCCTCAACAGAACCTGTCTGGCCTGGGTTCTGCTTGTTACTGACCAGCCTGTGGTGGGGAAAAATCTGCAGATGAGCTCAGTCACCCAGGTCTCACTTCTCAGTGGTATAGGATTAGGCACAGATGCTGCAGATAGAAGGGACAGGTGCCAGTAGGGGACAGGGCAGGGCTACTCTTCAGTGTAGCAGGAGCTGCCAAGGGATTTCTCCAGAGCAGGTGGGAGCAGGAGGGTAGTTAGGAACTTCTGAGAAAGATGGATTCTGGGGGTCCACTGGATGGATGAGGAGGCAGAGAAAGGAAGATGGAGGTGGGGCCAGTGAAGGAGATGGAGGGTGATATTCCTGGGACACGTGGGCAGGAGAGGGAGTGCTAGTTTTAGATGGGTCATGTATGTGCATCTGTTGTAGGAACTGGCCACCAAAGCAAGTCCCAAAGAGTGGATGGGTTGGAGCCAGGACCATGAGCCTCACTGGTTATAGATGTGGATCCTAGTTATATATAAGACACTGGATGTGGTCACGAGAGAAAGAAGGTTGATGGTTTGCAGGTGGTCTCTGATAGATTCTGAGATATCCACCCCTGAGGATGAGAGAGTTAACATAGATGAATGTGGGTGGATGGGAAGGGGTGAGCTCTCTGTTACTGGATGCTACCAAGGGACTGACCCCCAGCTGAAGTTATGAGGCCCTGCAGCCCTCAAGGTGCTGACTGAAAGCAGCCTCATATGGGCCTGGCCCTGACCACCTTTATTGGGACCCTCTTAGGAAGAAGTTAACCCCTGAGGAGGCTTACACTTGGATCATCATGCTGCAGGCTTGCATTGGCCACCACTCTGGAGGCGCCATGCCACAAATGTTGCTGATGGCCTTGCAAGCCCATTTGCTGAATAGGAGTCTTCATGCTGCACTGTGAGGAGGTGCATTTGGGAGGTGTGGTGCTGGGTGACATAAATAAGTGCTGGAATCTCACTCGGTCTTCCAGAGTACAGAAGGGAGACCCAACAGTGGGCTCTGCGATGACCAGAAGAACATCCAGTATTGTGTCTCACTGGAGGGGCAGTGGTGGGTGTGCAGAGGGCCCCATGCTAGAGAAGTAGGCAAGAAGAAAGAGGCCTAAAGGGGAGGTGGCCTCCAGGCTGACAGCTGGGCTAGGTTTGCAAGTGGGAGAGGTGAGGCCTGATATCTTCCTGCAGTAGCCAGGCCAGGTTCTGGGGTGTCCTAAGGGATCTGACAAGGTCCCAGGGGCAGTAGGAAGAGCTGCTTAGAGAGATGTAGGTGAACTGCAGTTGGTACCAGCCAGACAAGTGTGATTTCCTCAACTTGGCAACTCTATGGACCTTTACTGCTCTCTGCTGGCCACCTGAGTCACTGCAGGCCTGTTGGGGCCTGTCTCATCCCGCCTGCTCACCAACTAGCCCAGTCAGGGTTCTTGATAAAGTTGAATCCCATCTGAGGGTATCTGAAGGGGCCAAGAGCTTATGTTGACCCCTGTGTCTATTCTTTTCCAGGCCAGCATCTCCCAGGGGATTCTTTCCGGTGGATAGCCTGGGGGACTCCAGTGGTTAAAGAGGAAAGAGGGGACCAGGGAAGCTGAGCTGCCATCTAAGGTCACACAGTTAGTGAGGCAGAATGCTCCCTGTTGGGGGAGAGATAGCAGCAGGAGAATCCTTTTCGTGGCCATGGCCCAGGGGACAGGAAACCTGCTGGATGCCCAATTGAGGCTCCTCATTCTGGCCCTTGGGAGAGGTGTCTGAGGTGAGGCCAAGGGCAGGATCACCACCTGCTTCCTGACTTCTGCCCTCCAATTGCATCCTGAATAGGGCTTTGTCTGCACTCCCTCCTACCATGGGGCTTGTCACCCAGACTGAGGGAAAGTTCCTTTATGGTGCACTTTTTCTGTGTGCCACAGAGCTTTGGACATTAAAAATTAACTCCATCCACCTTAATGGCATTTAATATATACAGTTAAAATTGGGCAGCAATAGCCAAGGGACACAGAAGCATGCTTAAAGTGAGATTGACACTAGGGATGTGTCCAGGCTCAGACCCAGGCTTAGCCTCCTGGGTCCTGGAAGAGATTGTGACTGGGGAGGCTGGTATTAAAATTGAGGGTCTGGCACACATTTGAGTTGGAGCCCCAGCCTGTTGCTGACATTGTTGCATGTGAAGAGCTTCTTGTACTCCCTGAACTCATTCCTGCTCTGTAGTGATTATTTGGTGGTTTTAATGGATACTGACCCTGACACCAACCTTGCAAGCATTCAGTGGAGGGTGGCTGCTGTCAGGAAGTATGACTGCTCTCCTTTGTAGTCTCTGGGGCTTGCTGATTCCCACAGTGTTATGATCGAATGCGGGACCCCCAAAAGACCACTAGAGACCAAGATCAATGTAAGCAGCAAAGAGGTGTTTATTGTGAGCTAGCTCAGTCCTCCGCGCACACACAGCAACTGGTGACTCTGAGAGGCCCCGAACCCAGGGTTTGCAGCAGTTTTATGCACTCTCTGGGGAAGGCAGGGACTTCACATACATCATAGCATCTCTTAGCAAATCATCACACACCACGGGAAAATCATAAAACAACCCTAAAACATGATTAGCACATTCACTGGCGGGAACAAGTTGGGTAGGGGTGATTGGTTACTACAAGAGGGGGATTCATTTGAACTGATTGATTTAAGCCAAGAGGGGTGTTCGTGCTGAACTACATGGTTTCCCAACACCATAAACTACTGGGAGGGTCATCTGGCATCCCAGGTATTTCCCTGTCTCATGATGATTGGTGGCTGTTAGGGGATTGCTAGGTGGTCCCCACCTAGCCTGACTGAGTCTGGGACACCTGGTGCAGCAGATCTCTCCTGTTATTTATAGATAAACAACTTAGCAGGGTGGGAATGTGCCTAGGAGTGCTCTGTGAGTCTTTCCAAGGACAAAGGTCATGTCCCTTCCTTGGACAGGCTTTGCTCTGAGGTAGAGGCTGGTTTTTCAACAGGACGCTCCTACCCTGACTGTGTGCTGCCAGGACAAATGCTGTCCAATTGTCTCTGGGCTCCTTAGTGCCGGATGGATGGATGGATGGATGGATGGATGGATGGATGGATGGGATAGGACCATTGCATTCAGGGAGCAGTGGTTGGAGCTAAGCTGAGGCTGGATCTTTAACTGTGATGGAAGACATAAAGGACTTGGGGGTTGGAGGAAGCACTGTGGATTCAATAGGTCTTGTTGGATGAGAAGCCCTTTGTGCCCTAAGCCTTCATCTCTGCTCCTGCCCCTGGTCTTTAGTAGGGGTGTCAGTGAAGCCAGAATTAGACAGGTAGTCAGTAAATCAACTCAGGTTGGATCAAGGTAGCCAATTTTGAGTGAGAGAGGGAAGTTGGAGACTGTACCCTGAGGGATTGAAATGTTAATTCCTCAGAGGCCTTCCTCTACCCTTATCAAGAACCTGCCTCTGCTCCAACCTGTTGCTAAGGTAACCTGTTTCAGGAATTGCCCCTCCTTACAGGGAGGTTGTTAATTAATGTGTCCTTATTTGCTCCATCCAGCCCTTCCCCCTTCAGCCCACCTTTTGGCCAACCCACGGAGCATTCCTAGGGCTAGTCACCTATTCAGGAAGGAGAGAGATAAGGGGAAGAGAGCAGGAGAACCAAGGAAACCTAGGACAGATTAAAAAGGGCTTATCCTCGCTTCTGGAGGTACCAGGACACCGGCTATGGCCCTCTTCTTCCTCCCAGGAGAAGTCTATGTTACCCTTTTAAAAATAAACCCTGCTTTATATGCTTGCCTCGGTGTGCTTCTCTAATGTTCAAACGTCAACATTTGGGGGAGCAGAACTGGTATCATCAGAAGTTTCCTGGTTACTGCTGCTCCTGGGCCCACCTACTGGTTGCTGGCTGAGGGTGGGTGCAAGTGCTGAAATCTCTGGGTTAACCCTTGGGCCTCTTAGTTAATGGAGAGCCATATGCCTGGTGTGGCTTGTTCAATGTCTAGAGAATGCATCCTGCCACTTGGGGCCATCCCAGGGCTAATTCCTGGATCTTTAGTCTCCAGTGAAGACACAGATGGACCCTGGGAGGAAGCACCAAGAACACAGAACTAGGACAGGTGAAAATTTCCAGAAAAGAGGGAGGACATGACCGATGGAAGGGAGGCAAAGCCCAGTATAAATGCACCAAGGAGAATGTATAATAAAATGCAGGGTAATGCACAGGGGTCTGCAGTGACAGAGTAGCCTCAGGGGTGTGCACAAGTTTTAAAAGTGGGCACACATGCATACCTCCTTTCCCCACAGGATAGCGGGTGTTCTCATTCCTCACACACACACACAAGGATCTAAGAACATGTCCCACAAGTGCATGAGTTTGTGCACATATTTTTGTGTGTATACACATGTGTATGTGCATGTGCATGTGCATCACACCAAAGAAAAAAGACTGGAAATATACCCAAATGTCCTTTCTGGCTTTTGTCCTGGGTGCTGATATTTCAGATCAGGTCATTCTCTGCATTACTATTCCCTGTATTTTATCACATTGTCTCCTGAAGCATGCCTTAGCTTTATGATCAGAAACAAAATGAGCTTTTTCAAAACATCAGCCTGTGTTAAGAGCATGCAAAGACCTCTGGGAGGCTGAGAGAGAGGGGTTTGGGTGGTCTGGAGCCAGGTTCCTGGAATCTAGGAGTGGAAAGGGTTAAGGTGGAAGATGGTAGTTGCAGTAGGATGTGAGGGACAGGGGCAGGGCTCTGCTTTATTTGCTTTTTATTTTTTAAGTTTTGTTTTAATTGACAAAATAATCGTATATATTTACTGGGCACAATGTAATCTTTTGATACATGTATACATTGTGTAATGATCAAATTGGTAATTAGCATGTCCATCAACTAAAATATTTATCATTTCTTTGCGAGAACATTCAAAAATCCTCTCTTTTGAAATACATGCTACAATGTTGTTAACCATAATATGCAATAGAACACTAGAATTCATTCCTCTTATCTAACTGTAATTAGTACTCATTGACCAAAATCTCTCCATTCCTCCTCCCTCCTATCCTTCCTCTGGTAACTGCTGTTCTGCTCTCTTACTTCTAGGAGATGAACATTTTTAGCTTTCACATATGAGTGAGATCATGTGGTATTTTCTTTCTGTGCCTGACTTACTTCACATAATATAATGTTTTCCAGGTTTATCCAAGTTGTTTCAAGTGACAGGATTTCATTATAGTAGTTGAGCAGGATTCCATTGTGTGTGTGTGTGTGTGTGATATTTTATTTTATATATATATATATATATATATATATATATATATATATATATATATAGTCTATTCATTTGTTGATAGACAGTTGGATTGACTATATCTTGGCTATTTGTGAATAGTGCTGCAATAAATATTGGAGTGCAGATGTCTCTTCAACATACTAATTTCATTTCTTCTCTATATAAACTGGTAGTTGGATTGCTGAATCTAAAATTCCTATGGAACTACAAATGACCCAGAATAGCCAAATCAATCTTAAGCAAAAAGAACAAAACTGAAGGCATCACACTGTCTGTTTTCAAAATATACTACAAAGCTATAGTAGCCAAAACAGCATGGTTCTGGCATGAAAAGAGACACATAGACGAATGGAATAGAATTGAGAACCCAGAAATAAATCCACATATCTACAGCCAAATGATTTTTCACAAAGTTGCCAACAACACACATTGGGAACACTCTACAATAAATGGTGCTGAGAAACTTGGATATCCAGAGCTCCAATATAGAAATGTGTGTTTGTATATAACACATCTCTTAAGGACACCCCACAGCCTGAGTGAGACCATCTCCACCCACCCTGCCCTGGCTTCTTCTGGGCTGACTTCATTATGGCTCCATTGGTGGGCTCAGGAGCCCTGCTCTGCCCTCTGACACCCACTCCAGCATCTTCAGACCCACCACTTCCCCCATACTCTCCAGGGCTTGCCTAGGATAGCCAAATTTAAACCAGGTTTAGATCCCCAGAGAGGGCACAGGGACTCCAAATGCTATGTTCTCTTGTTTCTCTGGCAGGCCCTCCAGATGGGAGCATCTGGATAGGTAGGGGACCTAGCACCCCTGCACTTTCATCCTTGCCCTGACCTAGCCTGCTGCTCCTTCCTGGGTGCAGGAGTAAGAAGTAGTTTCTTGGCTGGGTGTGGTGGTGTACTCCTATAGCCCCAGCAGCTTGGGAGGCTGAGGCACGAGGATTGCAAGTTCAAAGCTAGCCTCAGCAATTTAGTGAGGCCCCAAGCAACTAAATGAGGACCTGTCTCAAAAACAAAAAATAAAAAGGGCTGAGATGTGGCTTAATGCACCTCTGGGTTCAAAGCCCTATACCAAAAAAAAAAAAAAAAAGTACTTGGTTCTCTGGTTCCTGTGGTGGTTGTACACTAGTCTATCTCTTTGAGGTATTAGAGGATTCCTCTGGCTTCCTATGTCACTCATATACAAATGGGATTAAACATTAATCAGAGGCAGGGAAAAGTTTCCCTATATACTGTTGTCTGTGATGACAGGGTCTGTCACAGCCCAAAGCCATTTCTCAGCCCTAATCCAGCAAGGCAGGACTTAACTCAGTGATGACCGGAGCCAATGGCATTTGCACATGATGACCCTTGGGTTAGGCAGTGCTTTTTGTCTACATGGTGGTGGTGACTCCAGCAGGGGCAGGATACACAGGAGGATGACAGCCTCAGGTGCCATATAGGGATAGGGAAGCCAAGGTCAGCATTACTCAGAGCTTAGCAGTACAGTAAGTTTACCAACAAAAAAGGATAACTTTACTGAGGAGGGAAATCCATGTTGGGCAGAAAGACTAACCACAAATGCCCAAGGGCTCAAGGGCCAGGCACATCTTGGGCTTCACATGTTAGGAGCACATTCCCATCTGTGTTAGAACCCACTTAAAGGATGGCCAGGTGAGTGGCACTCAGCTGTTGGTCTACCTAGTCTCTGAACATCCCCTGGTGGAAGAGAATTAAACGCCACTCAACTCAGAACCCCACTCAACTCACTTCAGGGAGAAGACAAAGGCCAATATCAGCCAGGCCTCGCCATGTAATAAATAAATCCCAGAAAGCTTAATAAATCCTAGAAAGCCTGGCTTGAAATCTGCTCGCGACAGCAGGACACATTTCTGACAGCCCTGATTATTACATATTACAAAATAAGTTATGGGGTTATTTCAGGGCATTATTACTTTTATAAAAAATGATAGAGATCTTTATAAAAGAACAATCAATGAAAACAATTACTATAAAAACTAGAGTCATCTTGAGTTGGCTTGCCATGTCCTGGCTCCCTCTCACATGTGTCCTGTGTAGATAGGCTTTACCCACAAAGGTTCTTCCCTCCCAATTTATCAGGGATGGGTGTCCATGTCGCTGTCCATCATCTTGGGACACCTCATGGTATTCTGAGCCCACTGCCCCCTGGTAGTAGACATTTAAGGAAACTTGTGTAAACTTCCTTGCCAGAAGCCTTGGCTCTGGCCACTGCCTGGAAGGTTAAGATCAGAGGCTACGGGAGAGCCCAGCCATGTCAATCTGGACCAAGCATGCCAGTATAGGGAATGAGGCAGGCCAGGCTCTGACTGTGTCACTGGGTACTAACTACTGGCTATGACCTGGAGATGATGTGCCTCCTTCTGGGGCCCCAGGAGATGGCCCCTACAGGAGAGGCTCTGGGACAGCAAGAGAGAGGACAATTCAGTTGTTGTGTGTGAAGCTCCTGTTGACCCTATCCCCCCACACAAGGGACCTTCTCTTGGTGACCTGGTTGAAGGCACTGGTTCCTGATGTTGTGACATACCTTGTTGTGGGGGGACACTGGGCAGAGATCCCCTGACATTTTCCCATGTCAAGACATCCAGTAAAGACTGTGATTTGGCACTCCTGATTTTGCTTAAAATCTTGCTATAAGCCCTAGGGGGAAAGTGTACCTCCTCTCTAAGCCTTAGTTTCCCATATATAAAATGGAACAGTAGTTGTAGTTCCTGCATGGGAAGATTGTGAATACCATGCATATCAATAGACAGTACACCTTGATTTTACAAGAATCTGGGGTGGTACTTTTCTTCATACATACATTGAAAGTGATTATATAAAGTGGCTAAATGTGATTGTATTCAGGAAACACAGTGGTGTGTTGGGGGATCTAGAAGACAATCTTAACCTAACATAATGCATTAATATTCTACTAGCTCTGAAAAAATGCATAAAATGACATAGCTAAATAGAACTCAAGTAGGATCTATAAATGCCAGCATGAAGTGGATAATGGGATAATGTGCTGGTGAGGGGATTTACAGTGTTCAGGGGGAGCAAATAGGGACCTGAGTTTGACGTAGGCTGGTAACAGAAAGACAAGCCCCAAATTAAACAATTGTGAATGAATTCCTCTTCCTACAGACAGAATACATATACCAGTAGAAGCAGGTACAGAGGAAGCAGCAAAATGCCACAAATCAGAATATGTGCGGGAAGCCATGACAGACAAATATTTTCAGGAAATATGGGTAAGAGGCACGTGGCAAAAGAACAACTTTGAAAGCTCCAATGTCATGCTCGAGGCTGAAGTAGAACCATATTTCACTGTACTGTACCTATACAAGAAAGAAAACGGGCGTGGTTTTAAGTGGGCTGACTGTCTGCACAAAAGGGGGGTCCATAAATGTCCTGAGTGGCTGGGCTGGCTGCACAAAGGTCTTTCTGCTAAGATCTATCCCCTGGCTGCTTCCTTCTCTGGAATTCCTGGTCCTGACTCAATCTTAGGGGGCAATCTGTGGCCATGCTGCCACTATGCACTGAGTCTGGATCTTGGATCTGCCACAGCTGGAGGACAGAAGCCCATTTTCTTGATTCCAATGCTTGCCCTACCTAGTTGGCCTCCTGGCGGACCCTCCTCCCCACTCCCACCAGAATTCTCTGGACCTGGGGTCCATCCTCTAATATGAGCCAGCAACTGGCATAGAGTGGGGTTACCTGCCAAGAGTTCCCAGCAGAGGGCAGAACCTGCCCCTCAGCCTTTATGGAGTGTTTGTAAAACTCAACTGTTTCATTTATTGTCATGTTCAGTTGGCCCACCCTGGCTATAAACTTTCTTGAAGCAAATACTGTAACTTTGAACTCTTTGCTTAAAAGCACACGTGCACGCTGTCGTACACACACACACACACACACACACACACACACACACACAGCAAAACAGCTTTACTGAAATTCAAATCACATACCATATGGTTCTCCCATTTCAAGGGCACAATTGAGTGGTTTTTATTGTACAGTTAGCCTTCTACATCCATGGGTTCAGAATCTGTGGATTCAACCAACCAAGGATTAAACGTATCTGAAAAAAATTGCATCTGCACTGAACATGTACAGACTTTATTTTTCTTGTCATGATTCCCTAAACAGTATAGCATAAAAATATTTATATAATATTACATTTTATTAGGTATTTTAAGCAATCTAGAGGTGATTTGAAATCTACAGGAGCATATGCATAGGTTATATGCAAATTCTATGCCATTTCAAATATGGGATTTGAGCATATGCCAATTTTGGTATCCATGGAGAGTTCTGGAACCAATCCCTTAAGCATACTGAGGGATGGTATAACTGTATTCACAAGGTTGAACAAATGTTATTGCTATCTGGACCCAGAATATTTTCATATCATTAACCATCTCTCCCTCTCTTTCCATTCCCCCCCATTTTCAGGCAATCACCAATCTATTTTATGGATTTGCCTTAATGAGATTTTTGTCTCTATAGATTTCCTCATTTTGAACACTTAATATATATGGAATCACATAACATATGACCTTTCATCTTTTGCTTAACTTAGTGTAATATTTTTAAGGTTCATGCCACTCCACTCATTTTTCATTACTATGTAATATTCCTTTATGTCAATTGACTACTTTTATTTACTCATCACTTGTTGATGGACTTTTGGGTTGTTTCCACCTTTTGGCTACTGCGAATAGAGCTTCTATCCCCAAAGCTGCTTGTGCTGGCCTGTGGGGACAGGAGATAATAATTACTCCTGGTAAAGGTGGAGATTAACCAATATTCACTAAAATTGACAGAGCATCTTCAACAAACTGTCCTTCTGTGAGTCTATTAGATTTTAGAATTACAAAAATACAGTTGTCCTTTGATACTTTCAGGGTTTTAAAATCCACAGATGCTCAAGTCTCTTCTTTAAAGTGGCATAGTATTTGCCTATAACTTATGCACATCCTCCTGTATACTTTAAATCATCACTACATTATGTATTGTGCTTAAAACAATGCTGACTATAGTTCTGCCTCATGTAGGTAGGAGAGTCATACTAGGTGTCTCACCTCATGTCTTATTCTAAAGCTTCCTACCTGTAGATGAGGCTCAAACACCAAGAATTCTAGAGTGATACCAGGGAAGTAGGCAGAGCAAGAAGCTCCAGGAACCCCTGCTTCCTCTAGAAAAGAGTTGAACTAAAACAAACATTTTTTTTTTTTTTTGGTACTGGGGATTGAACCCAGGGGTGCTTTACCACTGAGCTTCATCTCCATCCCCCCCCCCTCTTTTTTTATCTGGGGACAAGGTCTCCCTAAATTGCTCAGGCTGACCTCAAACTTGTGATCCTCCCACCTCAGCCTCTCTACTTCCTGGGATTACAGGAGTGAAACACCACACCCAGCTAAAATGAACTATCTTAAGGTACAGTCAGCCCTCCATATTCACAGGTTCCTTCTCAGATTTAACCAACCAAGAATCATATATTTTCAGGAAAAAAATGTGTCTATACTAAATATGTACAGACTTTTTGTTGTTGTTGTTCTCATTCCCTAAACAACACAGCATAACAACTACATAGCATTAATATTGAACACTCCTGGGGATTGTTCCAGGTGGCTGTGGTGCTGGATCCAGTCTGAGTGCAACCAATGACCACTTTGTGACATTGCCCTTTGTTTTAGTCAGTTTTTTAGGGGCTCATGGTTTCAGAGGTCTTAGTCCACAGACTGCTGACTTAAGTCTATGGGGGGCCTTACAGGGAGGTATTCCTTAAGCTGAGCTGAGTAAGAGGAGGAACAAGGATGCAGGATCAGTGATTATATTAAAGTGAGGTTCCTGGGGTGGCTTAGATGAGATCAACAGGATCATCTAGAAAATGGGCTAAGCATGGTGTTTGCTTTTGGTGGGGAAGGTCAGGGTCAGGGTAAGCTTCTCCCACCTTCTCAAGCATGTCCCTTGTATTAATGGACACATGCACCTGCCGAAACAGTGTTGTTTTTCTTGACACATGATACTAGGGTGGAGCTGAGGCTCAGAATCTTGGGGTCTAATACTGGTTACCAGAAACAGACACTCTGGAAAAACAAGGCAGCCCAGGCTGGCATGGCTAGTCCTACCACAGGAGAGGAAATGGCATGGAAGGGGTGTCTGTGTAGAATCAGAGTTATTAGGAAGCTAATGGGCCCTGGCTCCAACCCTGCCTGCAGAGGGTCCTGACCATGTAACTCAGGCCTGGGTACTGGGTGAAGACCAGGTATAATCCAGAGCAATTCAGGGACCAGGGCAGGCCCTGGAGAAGTCTTGAACACATAGTTACCAGCCTAGATCCTGGGACCTAGGCTGGTCAATAAGGACACATCAAGATATCAGTGAGTGTGACTGGGACCCAGCAAGCCACTACCAACAAGTGTAAGAAGAGAAGGGGAAAGTGCCTAAACCACCCTAGAGATCAGGGCCTTATAGGCAGGTGTTCCTCAAGTTGAGCTGAGGAGTAATCAGGTTGCAGGGAGAGGGATCAGTGCTCTAGAGTAGCATGCTAACAGCATGAAGCTCTGAGGAGTGACTGGCAGAATGACAAGCGTATGCAAAAAACTTATGGTGGGTGTGGACAGGGGTCTCCAGGAGTCAGGGTGATCACCTTGAAAGGAAAATGGAGGAGACTCTGGTGGCCCAAGCTGCTCGGCGGGCGGGGCCTGCCTTTGGACGCGCACCATTCCAGAGCGCGCGGGGCGGGGCCTCTGGAGGAGAGGACCCGGCTCGGAACTGGGGGGGGCGGGGGGCGGGCGGGGGGCGGGCGGGCGGAGGCAAGACCTCCGAAGTGAGGGCGTGGCTCCAGGGCGGAGCCTCCTTGTCTGGGTGTACTTAAGCTGTTCGGGATCGTAGAGACTGCCCGCCATGGCTTTGAGGCGTGTGTTTTCCCTTCGATCCTGCTCTCCCCGCACACCTCATCTCGCCCCGCTGTCCACTTCGCCCGCTACCCGCGAGCAGCCCGCCGCGGGTCCCAGGGCTGTACCGGGATCGGGATGCAGGCCGGTTGAGGCCGCGAGGCCGCCAGTTCCCGTGGTGGACTTCAGCAACGCGCAAGAGGCATACCGCAGCCTGCGTACTTGGGAGCTAGCGCGCAATCTTCTGGTGCTACGGCTGTGTGCCTCACCCACGCTGCTGGAGCGCCATCAGCAGGTGTGCGAGTGGGCGGATGGGTGGGCTTGCAGGTGGCTAGGGGCGGTGCTGGGGGCTTTTGCTGTCCCGGGAGCCGTTATGGAGTTAAGCTGGGGCCACTGAAATATCGCCTGAAGCGATGATTTGAAGCCAGGAAGGGAGGCGTTTCCTGCATTCCTTTTTGGACCTTGTGAATTTCCCTACTCATCATTTAAAATTGAAAACAAAGACCAATGAATGTTTAAGATATGTACCACTTGCAGGAATACAAAGTTATCACCTTGGAATTTAAAATCAAGTATCTTTCATTTTGCTCAAAGGGAATTCTGGCAGAGTTCCACAAGCTGTGACCAGTCACTTCCCAGACACCGTCATTCTGAACAACGCTGAAGAAAATAGAAAATCACCTAAACACCCAAATTTAAACTTTAAGAAGTGTGGGAGTCTTGGAGAATTAACCAGTTTAGAGGTATTAGAGATGACAGTTATTTCAAGGTGACCCTGGGAACAATTTGTAGGGGTCTGGTTGCTGGACCCCGGAGTCTGGAAGGCTGTGTAGGTAGTGGTGGCTTTTTCGGGTGAGACTTTGAGTGGCATCGTGTTGCCCTCAACTCCACTGGGAGGCAGGAGGAGTAAAAGAAACACTAAGTCACACTTACAGCTTAGCCCAGGCCATAGCAGGTGGGATGTGAGGGCAACACCCTTGAAGTTAGAGTCAGGTGCTCATCAGAGGTTTTGGCTTGGATCCTTGGGGGAGCTTCACAGTCACACTTGGAGCCAAGGTGGCAGGAATGGGAGTGTGGTAGAGAAAGAAGGGGTGGAACTTGGAACTGGTCTCATCTAGGAGACCCAGTATGTTTGTGGCAGATGGTAATGTCCTGAAGTAAAGCCCACCTGGGGAGGAGGGTGAGAATGGACATTGGAGGTAAAGGATTTGGTAGAGCAGGTGGGGAGGACCAGCATTATAAGGGGCAACTGGAAAGGAGCAGGAAGTGCTGTTGGCACTGTAATCAGGAGGAGGCAGCCTTCTGGGGCAGGAATGACGGGAGAGAGTGGTCAACCACAGGGACTCTGTGACAGGGCAAAGGCTATATCCAGGTCTCTCAGTGGTATCACAAGTGACTGGTTGTGGGATAGGGTCAAACAGTACAGAAGCCATGCCTGCCTGTGGACTAAAAGGGAGTGAGAGAGGGATAGAAACTGTCTTCCCAGAGATGCGCCATGCTCCTCTTTACCTATCAAGCAGTGGTCAGGCACCCCTTTGTGCCCTGGGGTGGACTCTGAGCTGGCCCCCTCAAAGGTGGGGTCCAGAAAGGAACAATGTGCTCATAGTCATAGGGAGACCAGAGTAGATGGAAGACTAAAGGGGTACTTTAGTACCCACTGTTCTGCTCTAAATGAAGATTGACTTATGGTTGCTGTAAGTGAATAAGCAAGCTGCTCTTAATGATCTTCCTTATAAAATTGATAGTGGCCTAGGTGACCTAGTGAGACCATGTCTCAAAATAAAAATAAAAAAAAGGGCTGAGGATGTAGCTCAGTGGTAAAATGCTTACCTAGCATGCTCAAGGTCCTGGTTTCAATATCTAGTACTAAAACAACAATGACAGCAAAACCCCCAAAACCCACCCTAAACAACCTGATGCTGTTAGGCCCACTTTGGCCCTAAGTGGTTGAAGTTTATAGGGAGGTATAAAGAAGATTTCTCTGCTGAGAAGGGATAGGCTGGATGGCCCAGTCAGCTTCTTCCCTTTGCCTTCCAGCTGCTTCAGATAGCCAGAAAACTTCTTGGGCAGAAGCTGTTTGACAAGCTAATGAAGATGACCTTCTATGGGCAGTTTGTGGCTGGCGAGGACCGGGAGTCCATTCAGCCCCTGATCCGGCACAACAAGACCTTTGGTGTTGGCTCCATCCTGGACTACGGAGTGGAGGAAGATCTGAGCTCCGAGGAGGCAGAGTGCAAGGAGATGGCGTAAGGCTTACCTATCTAGAGTTACACAGGCATCTGGTAGTAACCCCAAGGAACACTGGGTTTTTGGGGAGCCATGTTCAGCTGCTGAACTTCAGCCTTGTCTAGGTAGAGGCCAATGCTAGATGAGCCATCAGCTTGATTACAAGTGGCCCTCTTGGGTTCTGCCAGTAGTTCTTGTGTTTTTACTTTCTGCAGATGACAACTCTGGGCTTCCATGGAAAGGCTGGTGTAAGTAAAGCCCACCTGGGGAGGAGGGTGAGAATGGACACCAGTATGCCTGAACCCAGAGGTGGTTAAGGACTGGGGACTGAACACTATGGATCCTGAGCCCAGTCTAGCCCAACACTTGGTCTTATATAGTTTGCAAGTTATGAATGGCTTTTGCATTTTTAAGTGGTTGAAAAAAAATCAAAACAAGAATCATGTTTTGTGACATGTAAAGTTTTATGAAATTAACATTGCTTTTGCCCTACAGGGGCAGAGTTGTGTAAATGTGTGGCCTCCAATACTGAGAATATGTGCTGCCTGGTTGTTCACACAAACATTTGTCCGACACCCCCTCCCCCGCTCGCAGGAGGCTGCTCTGGTTTCCTGCTCTGCTACAGTCTCTCTTCCCAGGAATTCTGATTGGCTGGTGGGTCCACCATTCCACCCTTGCCTGGCCTCAGCTGGTCTTGAAATAGTTTCCTAATCTGCAGGTGACTCTGCCTAGAGGGTGTGGAGTCTCCCAGGGTTGGCCTCTGCCCAGGCATCCATGGTGAAGGGAATCACAGCCAGGAACACTGTGGTTAGGCAGGCCTGGAGTCCCCTCCTGTTGTCACTAAACTTGTTGCAAGGCCCATGCCCTGGGCAGGGAGTGTAGGGGGCATATCTCACTGACCTGCCCACTTGGGCAGTAGGATGGAATGTCAGGATGATGTTGCCCTCTACTTCTTGAGGTAATAGCAGACACACCAGAGGCTAACTTTTTTTTTTTTTTTTGTCTCCCAAAGTGCTGGTGCCTGTGACTCTCCAGGACAGGCTTGGATTCTGGGCCTGACCCATGTAAGGCTCAGGACATGCCCTCTGTGGAGCAAATCAGGCCTCACATTTGTTTTGTCCCGCCCCAGGTAGCTGCAGGGAAGTAGGGTGGGAAAGGCAGTCACATGAGTCCTCTTTCCCTGGGAACAGAATGTATCTGCCTTGTCTCAGCATGCTGGCCTCTGGCTCATTGGCCTGGGGAGCCCAGCCCCTTGCCTTGCAACTGGCTGTTTTGAAGGCAGGGTGCTCTAGTCCATCATCCCCTGCGAGCCTCCCTTCCCCCTGGGGACTTGGCTGCACCTTTACTGAAGCTGCCTGTTGAATAACTAATGGGCTCTGTGGCCTTGGTCCCAGACAGGGTGATTTCACAATCGCAGTTTCTCAGGCGCCTTTGATATGAAAAGAATCCTTTCCTAGAGTTGCCCCTCTGGCTTCCTCCATGCTTGGCAGTAGTTGGAGCATTTGGAGGTGGGCTGGCCCATGCCTTGCCTGGGGACTGTCCACCCCACTTGTAAATCCACTTCCCTCACTCTGCAAAGGCTGTGCCTCTGTTAGGTTGCCTGCTGTTGATGGCTACTTGTCTGCTTGGGCTCTGAGACCTAAGTGGTAGTCCCTTCTTGACCTTACAGTGTTGATACAAAAGCTCAGTCCTTGTCCCTGATGTTGACCCAGTACTGGGACAAGGTTTTGAGAAAAAGGTTTTATTGCTTTTTTAGCAAAGTAGAGTACACAGGGGATTTTTGCCTCAGACACTGGAATTCTAACTGCCCGGGGGATAGTAGGCTTTTAAAAAGGGATACAGAGGCTAAATTCCTCAAGTGCCGTATCAGGAGTCATAATGTATTTGTAGCCTTGAGAGTTAACCAATTCTCAGACCCATTGGTGCCAGCCCAGAAGTCTGAATTTCTTGATTGCTTTGGCCAATGAGCTGAAGAACAGATAATTTGTCAACTTGTGACAGGAAGAAGGTCAGTCTTGCTTTCCTCATGGTTAGGAATGGGGAAAGGAAGAAGAAGAAGGAAAAAAACCCATGTCAGTTTTAAAATAAGCCACCAGTAGTCAAGCAGAGAGGTTTACATTTTAAGCATAAAGGTTTATATTTAAAGCCTAAAGTGGAGCCATTATAGGGTGACCACCATCTAATGCCAATGGTAGATAACAAAGATATACACCCAATTCTGCTGCTTGTTGCTCTGCCTTCAGAAGAACCCAGGCTGTAGGGAAGGACTAGATTTTCAGGCACCACTCCATATCATCACATGGCCTACAGGACTCAGTGGGTAGTCCTGGTCAGGAGTGACTAGCAGTACGGATCTGCTTCAGTGTCCTTGTGATAACAGGTGGTGGTGGAGGAATATCAACCTTCCTTGTCTTGTAACAAGGCCCATAGATTGTACTCTGGGAGAGAAGCAGAGGCCACTACCATGAATTAAGACTGTGGTAAGGAGGGGACAGTAGTGGTGGTTCTGGGCCTGCCCCTGGACTAACCATGAGAAGAATTGAGTCAAGGTCCAGCAGTTGTGTATGCTAGTTAAAACACATGCTATATAAATTGTGGGCTGTGCAGTTTCAGAACCAGATCTTCCTGTTGGGGGTCACCCAGGTCCAGAGGCCCAAGGTCAGCTGTCCCTTGCCATGAGACTTTCTACTCTAGGCAGTACTCAGGCTGCCTCCTCTGCCTTAGCATATAAGGCATGGGAGTGTGTGGCTTTTGTCTTGTTCCTGGGCCTTGATTTAAAGGTCTAGGGGTTTGACCCTGCCAGTTCATGCCAGAAGCCTTACAAGGAGGCCAGGAAGCTTCCTGTCACAGACAGGAGGTCTTTGTGGGACCTGACTACTCCCTTGTTACAGAGTTAGAACATTGTCACACAGTCACAATTTACCCTCTTCTTTTCTGTTACATCTTGTCAGCCGGAGGCGCAAGAGCAGTAGCTGCTTGCCTACCTCCTGATCCTGGATTGTGGCTTCATGGACTGTGGTGTCATGAGGAGTCCCATTCCTCTAAGGGCTTGGGTCCACCACGATTTTTGGGTTTTGACCTGGATATTCTGGCTCAAAGTCCACGGATAAAGGTCCTGGGTTAGGAGCCAGGGCCAATGGGGAGGGCTCGTCATGTGGCTTAGTGGCCCAGGCCTTGCTCTGTGATCAGTAAGGTCAAAAGCCACTAATGGTGAGGCCCTTTGATACAAGAGGCCTTCTGAAGGTGCAATTACCAAAGGTGCAGTTAACTGTCATCTGTCCTTGCTTTCCTGGTTTGACCTTTCCATGGCTTTACTTTTGCTTCAAGAGATGGTGGGGGTATGGGTTGGGCCATAGGCCCTGGAGACCCTGGATGGTGCTGGCTATGAGGTTGAGTTCTCTCTTCATTAATTAATGAATAAGTAATGAATAATTAATATATAACAGCTTTAAATACAAAATCTGAGATGTAAAAAGCCCAGTGTTTTAGGATTAAGGTTAAGGTGAGCATCCCCATTATTTATAACAGCCCAAACTCTTGCTATCCCAATGGCATAGCATTGGAACTGAGCACTAGAAACTGGTTGCCACATTAGGGGGGAGAATGGTTAATGCGGGGGGGGGGGGATGACATCAGAAGGGGGTACAGTGGAGAAGGGAAGGACAAGTGGCAATAGGGTAGGGAAGTTACAGTGAGGCTAGTTGAAAGACTGTGGGGAGGACTGTAGGCCTGACTGAGCCTTAGTAGAAGGGCAAATGAGCTGGGCCAAGGGCAGCCAGTGTCTTGACCTCAATGTCCTGTCTTATTGAAGACTTTGGGTGTTCTGGGGTACTTTGTGAACCTGGGAGGCTTTTTAAACAAGGGGATAGTGAGATTTGATTTGCATTTTAAAAGAAAATTCCTGGTTGCTGCTTGGAAAATAAGTCTAAGGGGCAAGAATAAAGCAGGGAGGCTGGCCCTGCAGGTTGTGGTTGTGCCTGCAATGGGGGAAGGATCCCAGAGCTCTGCCCAGGTGTCCTCAGAGGAACTCAGAGGCTATGGACATGGAGGTAGAAGCCAGAGCAAGGGGATTTCACTGTTGGAGTTGGGCTTCCTGCCTCCATTCCTCTGTGCCCTCTGTGGCTCTGTGTTCCCATTTTTCCTGGGAAGAAGCATCACCTCCTTGCTAGCTTTTTTTCAAGACAAAGCTGCATGTCCTGGGCTGTTCTGAGAATCTCAGTGGATAGTTTTCTTACTCTTCCTCAGTAGGGAGGAGCTCTATCCACATGGTTTCATGTGGGCTTCAAGGGCTCCAGAGGTCACTGTCCCTCCTTGGCCCAGTGGTCACACCCAAGTTGAGCTGTGCTTTGGAGCCAGCCCTCAGTCAAGATCATGATCAGGATCAGGCCCACAGCTCAGCCCCAGCCTCCTCTCCCTCTTCTGCTTCCGGTTACCTGCAGGCCTAGGTATTATGACCCTGACCTTTGCCTCTTTCTCTTTTCTGCAGGTCCTATGCCTCTTCAACAGAAAGGAATGGCAGCAGTGAGTAAGAGGCCACTGTTTATGAACAAATGCTCTCCCCCACCCCATGCACCCTGGTGGCCCAGGAGACATATGGGTTCATGGCCTGAGTAAACGCTGGGGTAAAGATTAAGTCCTGAGGCTCCTCCCTGTACCGGGGCTCCTGGCCTGGCTCTGTGTATCCTCACACATTGGCAAGTGACAGGCCCTGAGTATTTCTCATAGCCCTTTCGTATGGACTTAGTCTTCTTGGCTTTTAGTGTGTGACAATCCAGGTCTTTGTGATAGAGGCTTGGCCTTCCTGACCTGGTTTGTCCCATGATGAGGCTTGCCAGGTGGAAATGTATTATAGCTAAAAGAACAGCAAGGGAAGGGGTATATGACCAGCTGAGAGAAAAAGGCAGCTTTGAGAAGTAGAGAGCTGCAGGGCCCATAGCACAGGAGTGCTGATTGAGTCCATCTGAGGGTGCCAAGGACAAAGTCATTGGATTGTTCATGCTGGGTATAGGGGGTTTGAGCTATACCTTCTAGTAGAGCTGGTGGCTGTTTTTAGGCCATGTGTCCACTTTTCTAGGCATGAGTAAGAGTGAGAAGCAATATCAGGCCCATCTAACCTTTGGAGACCAAAGGGACAGCGTCATCAGTGGTGCCCATACTTACTTCTGTGCCAGTGAAACCAAGTATGATAGCCGCATGGAGACCCTGTTGCACTGCATAGAGGCCTCAGGTAGGGTGATTTGGCTACATACTTGCCTGATCCCAGCTTGGGAAGATCCTTGGGCAAGTGGAGATGAGATACTGGTTGGTGAAGAAGGCTGGGTCTGCAGTGAGAGGGCTTGGCTGTCACACTCAGTTTGTGCTGCATCTAGCCCTTTCCTGAGACAGTGCTTCTTTTTCTACCTCATGTTCCTGCCCTTTCTTTGGGAAGTGCCTGAATGTGGAGCACTGGGAGATGGTCCATGATGGTGGACTGAATTACCCCCTGCCCTGGGTCAGTGTTTGGTTCGGCTAACGATGCCATATCCTCTGTGACAGGGAATCCCTCCCTGGTACAGCCTACTGGGGGCTGGGAATGGGGGTGGTGAGTTAAGCCATGAGGTCACTGAGCCCCAATGTCCTTAATTCACACGAGATCCCAGCATAGTCCCCATGCCATCCCTAGCAGTCTTGTGTATAATGGCAGCAGGTCTTATGCCTTCTGAACCTTTTAAGTTCAGGAGTGAGTGATGCTTCAAAGTTTCTGCTTAATGGGCTGGGGGGATCCCTAGTGGTCAGGTCAATGCTCAGTCATTTGGGTGAGGGACATCTTCTTGCCTCCTGCCTCTTTCCTCTGGGGGCAAAATGAGGTAGGGGGAGGGCAAACAGAAGCAAAGATGACCTGAGTGCCCCACCCTCTTCTCTACTTGGTATGTCTGTGTCCTGTGACCCATACATGGATATCCTGTGGTGCTGATAGCATTAGGGAAGGAAACTGAGGCAGGGAGAAGCAGGGACACCTTTGGGGCTTCATAGCAGTGTGTAGGTCTTGCTGCTTCCTTTGGCCACCATCTTTCTGCATCATGTGGCAAACAAAAATATTACCAAGTCACCCCTTCCCACCTCTGTGGTAGAGTCTCTGGAGCAGCCAAGTGCAAATGTGTTTAGGGGACTGGATAGCAACATGATTAGGGAACTGGCTGCAGAGTCAGCAGGGCACAGATTCCTGGTGCTCCTTCTCCCATCTATGTATCTGTTTCTTCATAGTTCTTCCTTTGGCTTCTGACAGGTAAAGCCAGTGATGATGGCTTCATAGCAATTAAGCTCACTTCCCTGGGTAGACCCCAGTTTCTGGTAAGTGCTAGAACCTTCTATCTCCAGAGAATTTGTAAGACATTTGGGCTGCTGTGGGCATTAAATGATAGCATATGTGTCCATATTCTTGAGTATATAAGGATTAATACAGGATACAAGTCCTGTCTTTGGGGTATCAGAGCTTTAAATGGTCTGGGAGAGCTGGGTGTGTGCTATGGATAGTGACTCAGGCTTGTGTTTGCAGCTGCATTTCTCAGATGTACTGACCAAGTGGAGACATTTTTTTCACCAAATGGCTGCAGAGCAAGGGCAGGCTGGGCACGCTGCCATGGACACAAAACTGGAGGTGGTAGCACTACAGGTGGAGTGTGAGGGGATGGTCACCATGGGGTCTTGGGGAAGAACCTCATCCAGTGGTAAGTGGCTGTGGTCCAAGGTGGATCCCTGGAGCAATTCTGAGAGATAGCCCATTCTACTGCTACTGTCAGCTGGGGAGGATGGAAGAAAAAGAGGACCTGCCATGGGCTCTATTTCTGAACAAATACAGGAAGTACTGGCAGAGGGTTGGGGAGGTAGCAAGAGTGTGGAGGAGCTGAGGGATGAGAACAGGCATCAGTAGACAGATGTGAATAGACTCATCTGTGGCATAGTAACAAGTCCAAAATGGATTCCATTCTGCTAATGATGTAATAAAGTCAAAAGAGGGGGACATTAGTGGATAGGGCTCGGAGACATCAGTGCTGACTCCTCCTTCTTACTTCTAAAGGAAAGCATTGCTAAGATGGGCATTGCATCCAGGGCTGAGATTGAGAACTGGTTTACACCAGAGACCCTGGGAGCATCTGGGTAAGAGCAGCATCCCTGACTGAGAATAAGGGGGACTACTCAACTACCCTGGGGTAGCTTTGGTTCCAGCTGAGTTTTAGCAGCTTCTCCAAATCCTGGTTGCTCCTTTAAGAGGTTATAGTGCTGAAGGGACCACTTCTCTAAGATGTACTAAGTAGGAGTGATGGGAACCTGGGAAATCTCTGGGGATAGGGCTGGGCAGCATGGACACAGGGCTTCTTCTGGAATTATCTGAGTCCCAGAAAAAGGGTATTGGCCCTTCCTGAGACTTGCACTGGTAGGCAATGAATCAGAGTCCCATATCCCATCCTCAGGGCCAAAGACTGAGACAGAAGTCACCAGGGGATCCCATTCATATGTAGTGCTCAGCCATCCCTATCCATTGTAGCTTACCTAGTCCCTCTAAAGCTGCATCTGCCTCCTACCTGGTCTCCTACCTTTGGCTTTTCCCTGAACCTAATCTGTTAGGGCATCAGCTATAAAAATGCCGATGCCCTAATTCAGGAATGTTCACATTTTGGTTTTAATTTTTTAAATAGAGAACAATATTTATATTTTAACTTCAAGACTGAAAACAGAAGTGAGTTTTATGGTAGCTGGGTTTGGGAGTGCTCTTTTGGGGAATGGGTTGGCTTTGGCTTGATACATCCAACAATCTGAGCACCCATGGGTAAAGCTGTGTGGCTGGATCAAGAAATATCTTTTGGCCTCCTTTGTTGATGTGTGTTTTCCCACAGCACCATGGACCTGCTGGAGTGGAAAAGCCTCATTCGCTGCAGGACTCAGCTTTCCAAGCACCTGCTGATCCCCAATGTGCAGGTAATGTTTCCCTCTCACTGGGTCCTGGCTGAGAAGAGAATTAAGCTCATCACATATCTCCTGTTTTCCACCCTGGGGACACAGTGTGACTGAGACTACCATTTTCTCTGGCCCCACAGGGGAGAGAACAAACCCACTAGTGTCCTCAGAGTGTTGAACAGAGACCAACATGGAGCCTTGAGGAGCCACAAGCAGAGGATATCTGGGTGTTGGGGGGGCACTTCTTCAAGTCATCTAACTTTGTTTGTTAGGTCACCCAAACCTCTTTGGCCAGAAATGGCAACAATCATTTTATTCTCTCTCATAATTCTAGGTTTATATGGCTCAGCTGGGTGGTTCTTGTTTGAGGTCTTCCATACATTTGTATTCAGAGGGTCATGGATCTAGTCATTGTGGAGGTACCCCACCTACATGTCCAAAGGCTGATGCTGGCTGTTGATTGGGTTTCCTCCCAAAATGGTGACTGGGTTCCAAGGGCAAGTGTTTTCTAAGATGAGGGCCAGGTAGAAGCCATGTTGCCTTTTCCAGCCTAGTTTCAGAAGTCATATGGTGTCACTTCCTATCAAGTTTAGTTTGTTAAAAGCAAATCATTAGGCTAGCTTACATTCACAGGGAGAGGAATGAGACTGTTTGAAGCCCCTCCTATGCTGGGATTTGAAGGTGGAACATTTTCTTGGGAATATGTTCTGCAGACATTCCTTCCATGCTGTGCAGCCCTGGCCAGTTGAGGGCCCAGCCCCCAAACTTTGAGTCACTGACCTAGAGCCTAGAGGTGTGGCATGTTCAGTGCGATTCTACTTCAAGAGTCACTGACACCTGGAGACTTAATCATACATATGGCCAGGGATAAAGTGTTTGTGTTGAGTGAGGCGAAGCTGCTGGGGGCCTACAGAGGGACATGCTTGTCAGCACTACCAAGAACTTCTCTGCCACATTAGAAGGAGAGTGGCAGGCCCTGGTGCTACATTGTCCCCCCAGGTTGGGTCTTGCCACTTCCAATTTCCAGCCCACTGCTTACCTGCCTGACTTCTTGAAGGCCACCATCTTGGTACCCCTGCTGCAAGTCAGTCTGTTCCCCATAGCTATCCTGTCTGCCTGTAATCATGGGTTTTTCCTTTGGAGTCCTCCCTGTTCCTGACTGAGCCTTTCCAATTGATTGGCTGGTCAAGGTTCACATCCTTTGCCTTGAGTGGGAGCAGAAAGGGTTCTCCCCACAGCTATGGGACCCCCCTGAGGGTCCTGGGGAAGCCATAGAAGCAAACACTTTGGGCCTAGCTAGGGCCTGGAGCTAGCTGGCACGGGCACTAAACTCCCTTCTGGTACAACCAGGCTCCAGGTATAGGACAAAGAGCTGGCTAGCTGTGAGATTCCAGGGCATCATATCACTGTGTCTGGTTGGCCTAGGGCAAGGTGCTGACCTTCACATGCAAAGGTAGTTGGGGGAAGGCAAGATAAAGAAGGCTGTCTGATTCTAGGGCCAGGCACCAAGGTTTTGGCTGGCTCAGGTGGTCCTTCTGGCCTTGTATGAGAGGGTAAGGTGGTACTGGTGGGCTGAGTGTAGCACTGCTGACACAGGTGTGATCTGGGTCTCTAAGTGTAGCCTCCCTGGCTCTACAGTGTAGTTTGACCATATGCTGTACTCTCAGACAGGACAGCTGGAACCCCTGATGTCACAGTTCGCTGAGAAGGAGGAGCTGCAGATGATGAGGATACTGCAGAGAATGGATGTCCTGGCCACGGTGGGGCGGTGTGAGCCAGCCCCACGTGGGGTGGGGGCTGATGCTTCAAGGACCCTGGGACTTGTGCTGAGGAAGGGCATCTGTCTCACTTGAGCCATGAAGTCTCTCCTGCCCTTTGCACCTCTTAGAAAGCCATGGAAGCAGGGGTACGGCTGATGGTGGATGCTGAGCAGACCTATTTCCAGCCAGCAATCAGCCACCTGACACTGGAAATACAACGCAAATTCAATGTGGAGAAGCCTCTCATCTTCAACACCTACCAATGCTACCTCAAGGTATGGGCCCCTGCCTCCCCACTTCCCTGTCTACCTCTAGGCCTTGACTATAAATCCTCTGGTGTGCAGCATGACCAACTACCCTGCAAGAGGTATGCTTTTCTGAGCTCTGTGGCATCTGCCTGGCCCTACTCTGAGCAGAGGCTGGGTGCAGAGGAAAGAGAGGAGAGAGCAGGCTATGTTCCCAAGGGGAGGTCCCTCTGTAGCAGTTATCCTGGTCTGGGCCCTACTGTCCAAGAAAGAAAACCCTGCCCAGTGGCTATGTCCAGCCCTGCAGAGATAGTGAGATTGGGGTGATTGCTTCAGAGTAGTAGTAAGCAAGACCTCTGAGACCTGTCGCCAGTCCCTGTTCTGGGCTTTGGGACTCAGACAAGAGTGTTGGCAGGGATGAGAATGGGGAAGGCAGAAGAGCTTTTTAAGAATCCATCTGATGTACTTTAAACCCCCTTTATGGATGATCATTTCTTTTTGTCTGCTTTTAGCACAGGCCTCTTTAAGAATTTGATAAAAGGTCTGGGATCCTCTGTAGAAAAAGACTTGTGCAGAATTTCGCATGTCTTGAGGAAGCCCAGAGGTACTTTAGGATAGGACCCCAAACTGAACCTTAAGCCTGAGGGTGCTAAGTTGCTGGGGGCCTGTATAGATCCAGAGCTTATAAGGATGAGCCAAGTATCCAGACATAGGATGGTGTGGAGGTCCAGTCAGGTGGCCCCAGCATGCACCCTGATCCCAGCTGAGGAAACTCTGGATACCTGGCACCTGGGCTGACCCCCCACAGGGCTGTCCCAGGCCAGAGGAGGATGCATGAAGGTGGCCTTGTTGTCACCCCTTCTTGGGGACAGATCTGAGGCCCATTCTTACCTACAATTGTCTGCCAGACTCCCAGAGTGGCACCTCCCTCAGGCGGCTTCTGCCTAGTCCTAGGTGTCCCAAATTGACATACCTTGGAGCACCTGGGCCCTAGTAAGTCCCTGTTCTGGCCATCAGCTGGGGTCCCTGTGACTTGGCCTTGGTCCCACAGGATGCCTATGACAATGTGACCCTGGATGTAGAGCTGGCTCGCCGTGAGGACTGGTGTTTTGGGGCCAAGCTGGTACGTGGTGCATACATGGTCCAGGAGCGTGCCCGTGCTGTGGATCTTGGCTATGAGGACCCTATCAACTCTACATATGAGGCCACTAATGCTATGTATCACAAGTGAGTCAGCCCTTCTGTCTTGTTTCCTGGGAGGCGTGGGGAGTGAGGACCGTAGGAGACCATGCTGCTAACCCCATTCAGGTCTCCTTCAGGGCATAAGTGATATTTCTTCTGTTTGTCATTTATTAAAAAACATGAAGGCGTTTCTTTTTCTTTCTTTCTTTCTTTTTTTTTTTTTTGGTACTGGGGATTGAAACCAGGGGCACTTTAAGACTGAGCTACATTTTAAAATATTTTATTTTGAGATAGGGGCTTGCTCAGTCTGAGGCTGGCCATAGCATCTGGCAGAGAAAAGGGAAAAGTTCAGAGATTTTATTTCTATCTAGTTTTAAACCTGGGTTGTGTTGCATGGGGTGAATGTGATACGACTACACTAGGGAAACACCTCTTTTTAAAAAGAGGTGTCTACTGAACAAAACAAAAACTGGCCTTGATATCCACAGCTATCTTCTGTTGATACTTAGTGGAGAAATATGCAATGAGCCCAGGGTGCCCAGCCCTCCCCATGATGGTGTCCCTACTCTTTGCTTTTTAGTTCACATGGTGGGATTGTTAATGGTTGTGCACCTGCTATCTTTGCCGTTTATCTTGGAGATCTTTTTGTGTAGCACAGGCAGTCCAACTGCATGATTTTTCTCTGAGGCTTTATGTTCTTGTTGCAAATTCTAAGGGACCCTGAGTGTCTCTGCAGCTCCTTTCCTGGCAGCACAAGCCAATTGTGCACATCTGTGCTGTGTATGTGCCATGCCCATCAATGTTTACACAGTACACTCTGTCCTTTGCTCTTGTTTTTTTTTTTTTTTCATTTAATGGTACATCTGGATCCTCCTGTGTCAACAGAGCAGTTCTATTAACAGTGGCACGTGTTTAATACAGGTGCACAAAGTTATGTGTCCAGGGTCTATGATCTTTTCTGGTTATTGTAATAGGATTCACTGAACATCTCGTCCTCCTCATGTTGTATGCATCTGTTGTTATAGGTTTTGTGTCTTAGGCACAGTGTCACAAATTCCTGGGTCAGAGAGAATGTACTCCAACCCTGATGGTTATCCTCACTGCATGATGACCATACTGTTGAGAGTCTTGCTGATGAACAGGGATACTTACCCCACACAAGGCCCCCAGGCATCACTTCCTTTTATTTCCTCAAAGGGCTAGGAAGCAAACTGTAGGATCCCTTCCCAGAAGCAAAGCTGCAGGTTCAGGCAAGCTCCCTCCCAGCCCCTGTGTAGTGACAGTAATGTTTGATGTGAGGAAGTCGCACCTCAGCTAGTTCTTTGTGAACTCTTGAGTCCAAGCTGTTGCTCAGTTTTTCTTGGCTGTTGATCCTTCCCCTTTATGAGGTGCTGAGGAATGGAGGGCCAGGACCTGTTTTTGTTCCTCCTGATGCTGTGGGTAGGTACCCTTGGGAGGAGCTGCTTACTGGATAGCTCTGGGCCTGCAAGGTTAGCAGTGAGGGGTACAGGCCTGGGACCAGGCTCACATGGCACTCTCCCCAGGTGCCTCAACTATGTTCTGGAGGAGCTGAAGCACAATTCTAAGGCTGAGGTAATGGTAGCCTCCCACAATGAAGACACCATTCGTTTTACCCTGAGCAGGTAAGTGCTACTTGTACTGGGCTGTTGGGTTCTCCAAGGCTGGGGAAAATTGTCAGCACTCCAGTGGTCAAGGAGCTCACAGTAACCCATTAGGTGCTATAGGATAATATCCATGGAACAAGCTGGTATGGAGTATTTAAGCCCTCTGGACCTAGCTGGTATTCTTGATGCTGCTCTGCCATTACTTTAGATTTTAACATTAATCTTGACTTTAATTAAAGTTTCAAGTTCAAAAAATAAATTGTTTTAGGTGATTTAAATGCTTCAATGAAATATCTAAGGGTGATGTTAAATCTCAGTGCCCTTCAGGAGAGCTCTCTGATGTGCTGCCTCATCTGTAAACAGTTTCCATTAACATTTTAAATTGCATTTAGAACTTAATACAGTCTGTTTTCTCTTTAAATGCTTGTCCCATGGAGCACAACTTTGGGAGAAATCTAACAAGTCAAATACAGAAATAAGGTGAAGTAAATTCCTAAGTATTCCAGAATTTTCACCATGGTTCCATCTCTCACACCTAGACCCCAAAGTGCCCTAAGGTATAGGTGTATGTATGGGTATTCTGGAGTACAGGTACAGATGTGCCAAATCAGGACACCTGATACAGGAAGCTAGTGATGAAAACATGAGAATCATCAATGTGTAGGTATTTTAAAACCCAGAAAGTTCTGTATGATCCTATTAGGGATGGTATGACAGGAGAGGGGGCCAGATAGTTGGGGGTTCCCCACCCTAACATCGGAGCTTTGATGATAAAAATATAATGTGAGCCACAGATGTAATTTTAAATTTTCTATTAACTATGTTAAAAGAAAAAGATGAAATTATTTTCCATATTATGTTTTAGGACTGAGGATGCACTTGCCTAGAATGTCTGGGGACTTGGGTTCTATCCCCAACAACACACACACAAAAATTTTCATTCTTTTTTTGTACTAAATCTCCCACACTCCATATTTGACATTTGGCAGCACATCTGAATTCATACCAGCTACCTTCTAAAGACTTGGGCTGCTGGTGGCTGTATATGGGATAGAACAGTTGTGGAGATGGGATGGAGGAGCAGCCAGCAAGGGGAGGACAATGGTTGGAGGGGACAGAAGACCAGTCACCAAGCAAAATCCCCTTGGGCTCTAAGACAGCCCAGGAGCTTCCCGGGGTCAGGTGCAAGCTCTTGGGGTGGGGTGATCAGGGGGTCAGGATGTAGAGGTGTGGGGGAGGTAATGGGGAAAAAGAAGGGTTGAGGAAAGGGGAACAGTGCTGGCCATGTACCAACGCCTACCCAGGGAAAGCCTCCCTCTAGGAGTAGGAGGGAAGCCTAGCCTAGTCTTGCTGGCAAGACATAGTTGGGGGGCAGGGCAGAACTCAAATGCTCAGCCCCACCCTGCATGGGATAGATCCTGGAGGGAAGGGGTTGGAGTCTGGGTGTGGCAGAAGGGCCTCAGAGATAAGACTGGGCCCCTCTACCCTTCTCCTAGGGCAATAGCTTAGGGTTGACTCCTCACCAGCCTGGTCTCATGTGTTCATAGGATGGAGGAACTGGGGCTGCATCCAGCTGACTACCAGGTGTGCTTTGGACAGCTTCTGGGCATGTGTGACCAAATCAGCTTCCCCTTGGGTGAGCTGGGCATTCCTGGGTGGGGTGGGGTTTGGGGGACACCCTGGTGGGGATGCAGAAAGTGGAAGTCACACCTGTGTCCCTGCTGTGTGTATAGGTCAGGCAGGCTTCTCTGTATACAAGTATGTACCCTATGGCCCTGTGATGGAGGTGCTGCCCTACCTGTCCCGTCGAGCACTGGAGAACAGCAGCATTATGAAGGGCACCCAGCGGGAACGGCAGCTGTTGTGGCAGGAGTTGTGGCGGCGGCTCTGCACTGGCAGCCTTCTCTACCGCCCAGCCTAACTGCTGTGCCACCACCATAGTTACTCTACCACCTGCTGCCATGTTATTCTGTGACCTCCCAGAGCCCTGGGAAAAGGAATTTAGGGGTGTAAGTCTGGGTTGCTCCCAGGCTATCACCACCAGATTTGCCTTTTTATACCCAAGAATTTGAAACCTGTTGGAGGTGGGAGGGCTGCCTTAGGTGGTTCCTGCCCCACCCAGGATGCAGATATTCAGGCCTAGGCTGAGTCTGATGCCTGCCTGAGCCAAGGTATTGTCTAATGAGAGGGCCTGGGCCCCTACCTCTTAGTTTAATGGGACTGTCTGCTGCCAGGGTCCAACCCATGAGCCTCATGGGTGGGTAGTGGTCCAGCTGGAAAGCCTGCCTGGTCAATAAACTACTATTCTACATCTGAAAACCCTCAATTCTACCATGGTGCCCTCACATGAAATTAGCTTGCTCTGGGCAGCATAGAGGGAATGGCTTGGATGGAGAAGTCTCACTTTCAAGTTCTAGAGATCATTTCTACCACGGATGGGATAAGATATACTTCCCAGATGGCTTCAGTGCAGACCTAGCCACCCATGACTTCAAAGTCCAGACTTGCAGTCTACACAAAGGCAAACAGATAATGGGACTGGGCATCCTAAAAAGAGGGGAGCCCCAGGAAAGGTCTCAGCCACACTGTGGTGGCTGCATCAGATGGGTACTGCTCTCTGCTATCTCCAACACTGCCACAGAGCTATCAGGAAAGGACTGTACGTGGGTTGTGGCAGAAATGAGACACAAACCAAGTGCACGTGCCTTTATTTTTTTGGGTCACAGGATTTGTGCATTGGAATTCTTTTTATTTGGGGGCTTCAGCTGCCAAAGGAGAGGCCAAGACCAAAACAAACTCAAAACCTGGGGCCTGGCAGAGGTTGGGATGTGCCCATGGAATGGGGAAGGTATAGAACCAACAACCCTGCTCTCCACCCAGCACTGGGGGAGACAGCGGGTAGGCTAGGCCTCCCTCCTTTTCATGACACCATCCTAGTGCTTGCACAAAAAACCCAGGCAAAGGTGGGTGACAGGTGCAGCCAGATGAACCTGGCTTGATCTTAGAATGGTGATGCTTGCTGGCAAATGGGCATCAAATTTGGAAAGTGGCCAAATACCAGGAAGATAAGTTCCTTGCATCTTTCTGGTGATGGTAGTCAGGGCTGTATTCCCAGCAATGTTGGTAGTGGTGGCCAGCAGGGATCCCCACCTGATCACAGGGCTGTCTTCCCTGTCTGGCAGCCCCTTTGTTGCAGCTTCCGGATAAGTTCCAACAGGTTCATCTGTAGTGTCAGCTCCTGGAATACAGAGGGGTCCTCCATGAGGGCCAGATGACACCTGGTGCTCTTCCACCCTGGCCTAGAGGCAGATACCAGGGCCTACAGGCTCACCTCCTGTGGGCCATGGGACTGGCCTCCAGGTTCTTTCTGGAGTCCCACTTCCTTGCTATCCCCACCTACCACTGAACCTGAGCCTAACTCATCAGGGACCAGGAGTACAATCCTAAATGTATTTGGCCTTCAGGGACCAATGATAAGGGCTGCAGCAGGGCCAAGCACTGACCTGAGGGTTGGTAGTCACATAGAAGCCAGCTACCCCTGCCTTCTCGAGTGTGCTCTGCTGGTCAGCCACTTTCCGGTCCAGCTCCAGGACAATCTTCCGGTCCATTGCATGTTGTTCCTCCCGGATCCGATGCTCTACTGCCTGCCGCAAACAGAGTGAGGGTGGCTCCAGGCTCAACCACCATACCCTTCAAAGCCTCAAACACATGATTTTGCCTGCCACTTCCTCTTGAGTACCTTGCCCATCCCCAGTGACACTGGCTCCAGGACCACAGGTATCCTCACCACACCCAGTCTTCACCCTTCTCAGCCTCACCAGACTCGGCAGCAGAGAGGTTCTAAGAGGCTTCCCCAAAAGCCCCAGCAGCCTTGGACCTAGTGTACATCTCTGTAGCCACCACCCATACTCTCCCATGGCTTGTTGATTATGTATGTGTCTCCAATTGACTCTGAGCTCCCTGGGAGAAGGATGGACCCCTTTCTGGCTATCCCTGTCACTCCACCATTGTATTTGCATGCATGAGGCCTCAATGTTCCCCATTCAGCGCCTGCTCTGTGTGCACCCCAGCCCACAAGAAGCTACTGTTTTAGAGAGTAAGAGAATCACAGCTGGGCTTTCACTCCCTACCCAGCCCTGGCCCATGGCAAAAATCCGTGTGTAGCCACTCACCAGGCCTCTGGTGGTCCAGGCCTCTGGTGGTCAAGACTCAGAATAGCTGCAGCTCCTGAGCCACCCTGAGCTCTATTAGCAGAACCAGGTAGTCCCTGCAAGGAAGAGCCAGGCCTGGCCATCCCACCCCTGTCCCCTACCTCTAGCTCCCGATGCTGAGCTGCCTGGAGCACAGGTAGGTTGTGGGGCCGGCAGGCTTGCTGGGCTTCTAAGTGCTTCTGCCGTAGGGCCTGCCTGAGAACTGGGAATGGAGTCGAGTCATTAGGAATAGCAGGTTTTGGGGAGAGGGGAATAGACCCAAAACAGGTAAGAATGGAGCCCAGAGCATACCTCAATTCTTCGTGTCTGCCCCTTCAGCCAGGCCTAAGGCTGGGAAGCACCACCTCATGATCCCACCCTGCCTTAAGCTCTATGTGAAAGAAAGCTATGTGGAGTCTCAGTTCTCCCAGGTCTGCCCTCACCCAGGGCAGGGTGCCCAGAGCACCTTTCTGCACATCCAGGGGACTCCAGAAAGTACAGGGAACTGAAGGAGGATGGAAAAGGGAATATTGGTATAGGGTTGAGGTCAGAGCTACAGCCTAAGCTTGGAAGACCAAGGGTGGTTGGAGGAGGTGGGTGGGTGACTGAGGTCTGAACGCTTATAGGCTCAGATGATAGAGTTTTAGTTGTGCCCTGCCATCATCTATGGGAGACCAAAAGAGATAAAGGACTGGGAAAGGAAGGGAAGAAGATTGCTGACTGCCAGCTGTGTGGCTGTGCTGTTCCTTCCTTAGTAATGCCCTTCAGGGTAACAGAACTACCCCTCCCCATTGGCATCTCCCAGGTATTGCACAGCAGCCAAAGAAGGGAGAAGGGTGGGTATAGACCTGGGAGGCCCCCATTTGGGTTAAGCCTGAGGTATCAGGAGCCAGCAGAAGTTCTGTGCTGAGGAGTTTATGTTGTTCCAAAAGGATTTCACCTTCCACCACTGAGCAAGGCTCCATGGTCCCTGCTAAATCATGCCACACACATAGATGGGTGCAAACTGTCCACTCTGATGGGCTGATCAGAGGACAGGAGCACCAGATGAATATACAGCCAATGCCCTACACCTTACTGGTCTAAGTATCAAACAGTCATGCCTCCCCAGCAGGGAGGGGTTGCTGGCAGGACAAGAAAATGCAAAACCCCACACTCTCTAGGAAGAGCTCTCATGTGACAGCTTTTCTCATGACTGTCCCAGAGGTTCCTGGCAGGTAACCTGGCCCCTGCAGTGCATATAGCCATCTCCAATCCCATTTCCTGGCATTCTCTATATACCACAATGGTGATAGTTGTCACAGTAAATGTGTTTGAAATCAGAAGACACCTTCAAAACACCTCCATAAACACAGAGGCAAGAAAGACACTCTCGTTTTCTGGTTATAGTGTACATTAAGTGGAAGCAGGACAAAGAGCACAGATAAATGCAGGGAAATGTCATTTTCTTCACTCCATTTATCAAATGTTGCTGTAAATCCCAGGCAAACTCCCAGATTCCACTGGTAAGCAAAAGAAAACGTTAAGGAGAGAGCCATGCCAACTACCTGCTGAGAAGGGGCCTGGCTTTAGGAATGCCCAAGGAAAACAAAGGCCAATTACCACCTGTTAAAAATTATTTGAAGGAAAGGCAGAAAGTCAGCACAAGCCTGTTCTCTGCTGGCCATACCAAGACCTTGCTCAAGCCTTCTGAAGGACAAGACAAAGGTTCTAGAGAGTTACCAAAAACTGTCACACTTAAAAGCAACCAGGATTCCATGAAGAAATGGCTGATTCCAGGATTGAGGCAAGGAAGTGCTGGAAAAATAATGGGAATACATCAGATGGAGACAGCCTGAAGCTCTCAACATGGCAAACATGGCACAATTTGAGCATTAAAAAGAATAAATTAGGAGCTGCGGCTGTGGCTCAGTAGTAGTGCACTTGTCTGACATGTGTGAGGTACTGGGTTCAGTCCCCAGCACCACATAAAAATAAATAAATAAAATAGAGGTATTGGGTCCATCTACAACTAAAAAAATATTAAAAAAAAGAATGAGCTATGTATTTTGGATCTGTGAGCTATGTGTACCTTGTACGTCAATGAAAATGTTTAAAAATACAGTTGCTCAAGCATTTAAGGAAGAAGTAATACCAACTCTTCACAAACTCTTATGGAAAACTGAAAAGGCCACTTCTCAACAAATTCTAAAAGGCTATCATTACCCCAATGCCCAAACTAACAAAAATATTACAAGGCAACTACAAACCAATATCTGTCATGAACACAGAGGCAAAACTGCTTAACAACATTTTAGCAAGTCAAATCCAAGATAGACAAAAATTATAGTACATCATGACTTATCCCTAGAAGGCAGTTCATCTCAGGAATTTAAAAAAACCAATGTAATTCACTGTAGTAATAGAAAACCCACCTGATCACCTCCATAGATGGAAGAAAAGGACTTAATAAAATCCAACATCCATTTTCAGTAGTCATACATTAATCCTGGGGCACATGGACATTGCCTGCCCTCATGGGTTAGGGACCTTGCAACACTAGGAGGATTTTTTTTTTTGGGTCTGTCACCAACATTTATCCTACATCTAATCAGGCCTCAATCTGCTGTCCAGTTTACAAAAAACAACAGTGTGGAGAAACAGGTTAAATGATAGCATGAAGAAACAATCAAACAGATGCAGTACAGGGACATTTTACAGGTAGAATGCATTGGATTCTTCAAAAAGTCAGCCTCTCTAAATGTTAGGAACTATTCCAGAAGAGATTTAAGTAATCAATTGCAGGATATGAACCTGGACTGGATCCTTAATTATAAAGTGACAATTTGAGACCTGTTAGGTAATGTGACCATGACACCTGGAATGGTTCACTGTGGTTGTGTAGGAGAACATTGTTCTAGAGCACTGTTTCAGTTCTCTCAGGGTCAAGGTTTGACCCTAGGGCTGTCTGCAGACATGTCTGATTGTCATGACTAGGGAAGGGTGCCTCTGTCATCCTGTGATGCACAGGACACTATCTCATCATAAAGATTCACCAGTTTAAATGTCAACAGTGTTGGATTGAAAATCCTGGTATAGTGGAACGCTGAGGACTTCTGGTGAAGTGCTCAGGTGTTACATAAACGAACTATGGCAAAATATTGTTGAATCTAGGTGGAGAGCAAAATGGTATTCATTATACAGTTCTTTCAAATTTTCCAAATGTTTTAACTCTTTTTTTATAACAAAGTTAGGAAAAAATAAAATAGCAAAGGTAAAAATATAATGGTGTATGGAGAGCTCCCTATTATAATTTTCAGCAAGGGGCTCTCAAGCCCTGAGGGGGACACACAGGAGGAAGCAAGCCTGTGGATCAAATGGAAAGCTGTTGGAGTTGCTGAGGGTGCTATAGGGTTCAGAGCTTAGGAATTCTATGAACAGCTGGTGTGGTGCCCTGTAGGGCCTTTGAGGGAACTGACCCTAGAGTGCTGCAGAGATGTCAATGAACGTTTATCCGCTATGGGGTATGGGTGTGGTCAATGGCCTCCAAGCAAAGTCCTTGGGCCTTCTAGTTTAGAAGTGGGCGGAGAAACAGGGTATCCTAAGCAGGGGGTTTCTGGCTTTATGTCAGGCTCAGAAGGAGGTTGTGCAATTAATACTGGCTTGATTCAATGGCCACCAAAAAGACACTACGGAAAGCTCTGCATCCTTGATCTGGTCAACCTGAGGTGTCTCCTGCGAGGGACCCTTAGGAAACCTACAGAGGTCAAGCACTCCCGGGGCTGGCCGACCTGGGAAGGAGTTTGCGTTCTCCCGCCACCCCTCCGCACCTCGGTGTTCGTTCTGTAGTCGTAGACGCTGGTTGTAGAGGCTCTTTTCGGTGAGATGCTGTATCTCCAGTAGCCCCTGCACAATCTCGAACACGGTGCCGTCAAGGAGCGCCAGGGCTAGGTCGCTGAGAGTGGTATAGGACAGGCGCTGCTGAAAGGAGCTGCAGGCAGAGCGGCGCGGTGAGCGCGGGCGGCACCGGGGCCACTTAAGCGGCCCGCCCCGCCCTCCGCTGCGCACCTGGGTAGCTCTTTAACCAGGCTCTGCAGCGCCGACAGCAGTTGGTAGTGCTTTTCTTGCTGTCGGGCCCCGTCCACCGACTCCTCCAAGGAGCTGGCGTAGCGCTCCATGGCGCCGGCGTTCACCAGCTGCTGGCCACAACAACGCTACCAGCTCCCTTCACGTCAGCTTTGAGCGCGGTTCGATCGACCCTTTTTACGTCATTCTTGAGCGCCGCTCGTCTGCCCGCCTGCGCGTCCCTCCCCTTGCGTCAGCCCATACCCGCCTTCTAACATGGGTGTCTTAAATCTCACAGCTTCTGGTCAGTTGACCCTGCCGCCGATCCTGCCTGGATATCGGGGTATTTCAAAGAATTCCTGTCCGGTTTACACAGAGTCTGTGCGCACCAACTCTCCACCCCCTCGCCCGTGGAAGGCGCGAAGACTTGGCTCTTTCTTCACCAGTGGTCCAACAAAGGAAGCCCAGTGCTACTGTCCACAGCCACCTCAGCCTCATGCCATTTCAGGTCAAGCAGTGGGGTGGGCTTGGAGTCTGCGTTCCCTTTCCTGCTAGGGTTTAGACTGTGATAAAGGACATCACTGGAGCTACTTATACCGCCGGTTACCTTGAGGAGTCCTTGCTTCCCCAAATACAGCAGAGATGCACTCAGAGGCAAGTGTAGAGTGGAAAGTAAAAAGCTTTATTAAAGGATAGCAGAAAAGACGTCCCCTGAAAGGTGGAATCCGTAGGCTGGGGAAGTTTCATCCCTTTTATATCTAAGGCGTTCTTTTGTCCTCCTACATTCCTGTTTTTATCTTGCTTATTTCCCTTTGTCTTGCATGTTGGGGGATGTAGATGAGGAGGCCAAAAGATGGAAAACAGCTGGGCCTTGGGGCAGGAGGGTGGGGGGGAGGAGTGATTAGGGCCAGAAGGGCCTAGGGTGAATTGATTAGCACCTTCCAAGTGTCTGCTGGGAGCTGCTTCATTTACAGTTCTTTAGGATGGGCGGTGGGGGGGGGGGGGGGGAGCTTGGGAACATTAACATTGCAATCTCCCAGGTGTAGTTTCTGGTTTATTCGACTCAGCTCTGACTCCATATTTTTCTATTAGATTGCATATCAGACCCGATTTACCTAGCTACACTATACCTATCTTTAAATCTGGCTTCACCCTCTGGTTAGAATAGTGGGGAGACTGAGTCCCAGTCTGAAGCTGCCTTGATTTCTCAGTGCTGCCCATCCTGCATCCTGAACCGGGACCAGGAGCCCCCCTAGCTTCCTTGTGTTACAGCCCCACCTCCCACATCCCACAGGCTGTGGGCTTTGAAAGGAAAGTGACCACAACACTCGGAGCAACCAAAAGATCTTTATTGCAGCAGTGCAACAAAGAGAAAGGAAAGAAGGAAAGAAAGAGAGAGAGAGGAAGCGCACAGGAGAGAGACAGAGAAAGCAAGAGAGATAGCAAGAGAGAGGGGGGCCTGGCAGGAGGGAGTTTTTATAGCCCAAATCTAATGGGGCCTCTGGGTCTGCAAGCTGCCTTGTTGGCCCAAGGGGGGTTGAGTGTTCAGACTTGAGGCAAACAGGTGATAAAGGACCAGATAGAGGGGGGTTTGAGTGCGTGGGCTATCTTGCAGCCAACATCTGTTCAGCCTGCCCTGCAGACAACATAGTTCAGCCTGCTCTGCACCCAACAGGCTTGTCCCCAGCTGCTGTGCTGGGCACTGAGGGGCTTCTAGCTGGCTGGTGCTGAAACAACAAAGAACAGCCATCAATGTGGAGGAATTCTGATATGGGCTGCAGAAGGCCAGGGAGAGAGTGAGGCCAGGGATTTGCATTACAGAGACCTCTCGGATTTGTGCTGAGAGCAGTAGTGGCCTCTGAAGGATTTGGAGGCACAGACACAGTCAGATTTGCTGTTCACAAGTCATCTTCCAGCTGCTGTGTTGAGTGTTTGGCATTGTGTGAAGTGGCCCTCTTTCGACTTGGGGGTATTGAGGGAGAAAAGTAGGAGAGTTATTGAGATTTCTAGGATCACACTGAATTCCCTAGATGGTCTCCCAGTTTTCTCTAGGATCCGTTTCCTCAATCTTAGCCATTGTTGGCTATACTCCCTATCACGCTCATGACCTAGTTCGAAATCTGAAATGAATATAATGAATAATGGCAATTGCTGAGGCCATTGCCATGGAATACATAGGGAGGGCTAGAGGCATGACTGGAACTTGTGAGAGCCAAGCCTTCTGCTAGCAGCTGGGCCTGGGCCTTGGGGGAAGGTTTGGGGAAGGCACCAATTGGTTGAAGGCACCTGCCTGAGGATGTTCATTCTAGGTATACTTTCCACCTGTGTCCTCATTTTTATGAAAAAGAGCCTAGTAGGATGTGCATTTATGAAAGGAGTCCATGTGAGACCTGGAATATGTACTGGGCAGCCCCATGTGATAAGGTTTTGGCCTTTGGCCTCTTTACTCTGTCCTGGGTCAGCGTCTGGGGTGGGGTGCTGGGAGCCATTAGCCAAGTAGGTATGACAATTTCCTTGCCAGCGTACCCCATGTTGCTGACATGTTGCAGCGACATTGAATGTAGGTGACCTTGCTCAAGGACCAAGGCAGATTAGGGTGTTCCCGGTTTTAAGATAATCGTGTTTAGGGCGTTCCCAGTTTAGGTTCCAGGTTTAAGATTATTCCTGCTGGGAATAGGGCGTATCCTGCTGCCTGAGTTCCCCTTGAGTTCTCACGGGATTCAGACAGTATATTTTGGAGATAGAAGCCCAGTGGAGGTGAATTTGGGCAGAGAACGTGGATTTGGGCAGAGAACGTGGATTTGGGCAGAGAACGTGGATTTCCCCAGAACGTGATTGTAGACGGCTGGTGTGAGTTCGGGAATAAAGAGTTGCTGTTTGAATCTACAAGCTGTGTGGTGGCTCGTGATTGTGTGCCCAGCCAGACTGCGGCATTTGTGCCCAGCCAGACTGCGGCATTTGGCGTCCCGTGCGGGGAACTTCTGAAGCTTAAAGGTAAGTGAAATTTCTCACCCCTGAGGAAGAGCGAAAGAATGGGTGACCAATTCAAAAAACAATGTGTTATTGTTTTGATTTATTTTGTTTTTATTTCAAGTTGCCTGTTCCTAGAACTTTCTCAGGCAAACTGGGGAAAATGGTTGACTCGAGGTTTGAAGTTGTTCGCCTCCGAGCAAGATAAATTGTTAGAGGAAGGAGGCGCCCCAGTGAGACCAAGAACAATTAGGGCATATGTTGATACAATACAAAAATGTAGCCCATGGCTTTTTAAAGACGAGTTATTAAGTATATCAATGGGACCATCATGGTATCCTGTAGAAAGATTTTTCTTCAACAAGAAAGAGATGCTAGTTCGGTTTACTACATTTGTCTAAGATCTTGGTTTTTACAGACATCTGATTAATTTACAAAGCTAAAGTGTTAAAATATCAACCACTAAATATGAAATCAAGTACTCTTTACTTATTAAGTCCCATAAGGTAATATATTTAAACATTATGTGTGTTTTCATAAATTGGTGAATGGAAAAAAGGTTTAATATTGCTTTGGTCTGTGTCTTTGTTAAAACAAGGTTACTAAGTGTTAAGATTCTATCATGTGTAATTTATATACAAAGAGTAGAAAAATTTTCAGTTGGGTTTCAATTATAGTATTATAGTATCATAAAAAACATGAAAGTCTTTCATCTTATTAAAGTGGAGTAATTTGTCTAAATCAGAAATTTTATAAGAGTTGTTTCAAAATGTGAATTTATAAAAAGGGTTAACGGTTAGAAAAGAGATAGAAAAAGATTCAAGATGTGGAAATATATTTTAATATGAAAGGTTAAAGGAGAAAGAAATGTTTCTAGATGAGATAATCTCTGTGTGGTAAAGTAAAAAGTTATAAAATGCCATTTAAAAAGATTTTGAGGAAACTAGACTTACTTTAAAAGCTTGAGAGAGGAAGAAAGAAGAAAAAGGTATTTGTACATGGCAGATTGAGACAAAGCTTCTCAATGGAGTTTAAAAAAAAAAAAAAAGCCTTTGGTTGAAGGGCAGCCATGTAAACTAACATTGAAGCGATTTAAACAAAATCTAAGCCTCGTTTAAAAGAGTGAAGTTGTAGGTGGTGAAAAAGTACATTTAAAAGTACAGTATAGATGATAATTAAAAGGCTTTAAAAGGTAAAATTGAAGGTGGTCGAGATACCTTCATGGCGGAAAAAAGATTGCTTTATTGCATGATTTGAAGCCTAGTTAATCTTAAAGGCATTACTTAAAAAAAATGGGAAGACAATAGGATAAAAGATATTTAGATAAAGAAGATTAAAAATTTAAAGTGAAAAACTTTAAAGACAGAAGTACAGAAAGGTAAAAAAAGAGAGAAGATGTAGAAAGATAAAAAAGATATAGGAAGATAGAAAAGATGTAGGAAGACAATAATTTTAAACCCACAAAATAGGAAACAAGAAAACTAAGAGGAAAAAAAAAGCAACTAAGGGTAAATATACAAACCTTAAAAAAAAAAACAAAAAAAACTAAAAGATAGAAATAAGATAGAAAATGGTTGAAAATGTCACGTAAAGGTATTTCAGATAGAAAATGCAAAAGGCTAAGACAACTATTAGATACAGACATGTACTTATTAAAGCAAAAAGAGGGAATTGGAAGGGGGTATATATCCTCCAAAGATAAACTTAAAATAACCCTTTTTACTCTAAACTTTTTAAATTTGGATTCATAAGGACTTAGTGCTGCGGAAAGGCATATGTATCCAAAAAATGTACATAAGCCTAAAGTACTTTGGAAAGATATTCTAACAGGACAATGGAAAGGTCCTGACCCAGTGATTGTCTGGAGTCGGGGCTCTGTTTGTGTGTTTCCACAGGGAGAACAGCACCCGATTTGGATTCCAGAGAGATTAACTAAAACAATTTCTACAGATCGAAAAGAAGATGATTTGACTCAAATCCATAACAGCTGATATCCAGAGCTCCAGCTTGGCCATTCTTACATCTGTGACAGTGATTAACCAGTGATGTAATTTTTATTTCCTTGCCAGCGCACCCCATGTTAATTGTGGTAATGCTGGCATATCTTTGCTGATGGTGTCACCAGTGATGCAAATTTTTCCCAAGGAGCCGTCAATTGGCTTGGTGTCATGGCATTTCTGTATCCTCCTCCCTTCTGCTAGTGATGGTCTAAAATTTGGGGGCCAATGGCTTATGCTGGACCGGTAGTCAGTGACGGGTATGATCCAATTGCAGTGGTATCAACCTAAGACAGGAGGCTGACGCCTAAAGGTCAGCTTTCCGATGACGGGTAAGAACCATATGTTGAATTGGACAACCTACCAGGCACGGTCCATAAGCCACATTAACCTCACTCCCCCACTGGCACCAAGGCCAAATTTGGGGGCCAACAGAGGTGAGGCAAAGAACCTCACCCCCCCACTGGTGCATAGACCTATCCACAAGTATGGCTGTATGCTGGACCGGTAGTCAGTGATGGGTATGATTCAATTGCAGTGGTATCAACCTAAGACAGGAGGCTGACGCCTAAAGGTCAGTTTTCCGATGACGGGTAAGAACCATATGTTGAATTGGACAACCTACCAGGCACGGTCCTTAAGCCACATTGCTTGTTGTTTAATTAATCAGAAGGGGGGAGATGCTGGGAGCCATTAGCCAAGTAGGTATGACAATTTCCTTGCCAGCGTACCCCATGTTGCTGACATGTTGCAGCGACATTGAATGTAGGTGACCTTGCTCAAGGACCAAGGCAGATTAGGGTGTTCCCGGTTTTAAGATAATCGTGTTTAGGGCGTTCCCAGTTTAGGTTCCAGGTTTAAGATTATTCCTGCTGGGAATAGGGCGTATCCTGCTGCCTGAGTTCCCCTTGAGTTCTCACGGGATTCAGACAGTATATTTTGGAGATAGAAGCCCAGTGGAGGTGAATTTGGGCAGAGAACGTGAATTTGGGCAGAGAACGTGGATTTGGGCAGAGAACGTGGATTTCCCCAGAACGTGATTGTAGACGGCTGGTGTGAGTTCGGGAATAAAGAGTTGCTGTTTGAATCTACAAGCTGTGTGGTGGCTCGTGATTGTGTGCCCAGCCAGACTGCGGCATTTGTGCCCAGCCAGACTGTGGCAGTGGGGGCCGTGAACTACAGCTAGAGTGGATCAGGCCTAGATTATGACACCTACAGTTCACTTTGTTGGCTGCTGCTGCAGGAAGGCCCTCCAGCAACACCTCTTCTAACTGGGGCCAGTGTCCCCAGCTCAGCAGCACCCCTCCTGTGTGAGTCACTGAGGCATGGGAACTCTTAGTCTACCTCTGACTGTCAGGGAAGGTCTGATCTGGAAGAATGGGTTCAGATCCACCAGAATCCCAGGAATGGATGGTTTGGTGATCATCTCCCCACTAAGTGTGTGTTTAGGAACTGGTGGCAGTGAGGCAGGTGTGCAGATGTGCAGTGGGGTTACATATCCCCTGTGTATGTGTGGACATGGTGGGGCCATGTGACACTTCATGTTGGGTAGTGTCCTCTTTTCACTCTGTAGTCACCTGCTCCACTTGGCCTCCCATTTCTCCCTGCTGACTGGTGATACTTTGGACTGGTGTGGAATGATGGTGGTGTCCTTCAGGGACCTGTAGTTTTCCTATTCCTGGCAAAGTTTGATATGCTTGGGAAAGCACAATTTGAGCCTGTGATATGAAGAATGTGTGTGTGTGTGTGTGTGTGTGTGTGTGTAGGCTTTCTGGTGTGGTTTTTGTGTCTGTCTTTGAGAGTTGCATGTGCCTCTCTGTGTTTCTCCATGAGTTTTCCTGTGTTTGGTGTATGTCCCATCCTATGAGTGCAGAAACAGCCTTTGCATGTATCCTCATAGGCTAGGCAGGCAAAGATGTGACCTACAGTTGACATGAGTCTTCATTAGATGACTGTGCGCAGCCTAGAATTGTGCCAAGTATAGTCTGCACAAAGCTCCCTCTCACTCAATCTCAATCTCACGAGACAACTTTTCATCACCTCCATCTTTGGTTCTGAAGAGATTCACTGCTCCATTACCTCAGAACAGAGCTGCAATTGATGAAATTAAACCAAAATCTCAAATGAGATTGCAATATCAAATGAGCTCTTTAGGGCTGGGGATGTGGCTCAAGCAGTAGCGCGCTCGCCAGGGATGCGTGCGGCCCAGGTTCGATCCTCAGCACCACATACAAACAAAGATGTTGTGTCCGCCGAAAACAAAACAAAAAAAAAGATATTAAAATTCTCTCTCTTTCCCTGTTTTTTGTTTTTTTAAAAAAAAACAAAAAAAACCAAATGAGCTCTTTACCAGGAACTTTGGGTATCCTACAACTAATGCTGTTTAGCCCCATTTGTTTCCATGTTGTCCTTTTTGACACGTGGTTTGTGTTGGGAAAAGTATAAATGGCAGCCATACCCCAGAGAAAAAACCCCAACATGGCGCCTAAGCACCTCTTCTTCCTACCTTCTTCTTTTCTGCAGTGGCATGAAAAGTTCCCGCCCGTGTGAACTCTCCCGCCGGCGCCAATTTCAAATCTCGCTGGCGGGGAACCTTAGCCCCAATGAGAACTAATTCCTGGGCTCCGGAGCTGATATCTGAAAGAACTTGCCAATAAACGGGTTGCCTGCCATTTATCTAAACCCTACCATCTCCCCCTTAGTTCTATATAAGCACACTGCTTTTTGCAATAAAATTGGAATTCTCCCGGCGAAGTGTCTTTGCGTGGGGAATTCTTTCATTCTGGTGCCGTGACTCGGATACGGGTGAGCTCTTTCCAACAAGAGCCCCGTCCCCCGCTCCGCCGAGACACTCCGCCCTGGTCCGCTCTTTTCAGACTCGGCTGCCTGCACTCAACACTGATCTGGCGTGGTAAGGATCCCCTGACCCCGGCTCGCCAACTCCCTTCAGGCTATCACTGGATTTGTGACCGTGATCATCCGGCACACTCCAGACGCCCGGTGGGGAGAGGGAATCCACCCCACTAAGACCTTTACTGGTTGAAGTGGACCCTCTGGTGATCCGTTTCCCTTTGGGGCGTGAGGCTTCTGAGTTTACACGAGAGGCTCTGTGGTTTTTTCCCTCCTCCGCTGCCGCTGCCGGCTAAGAGTTGCTGTTTCCTGCGGGGCTGCTGTGTCTGGCTGAAGCTGCCTCTCTGCTTGGGGAAAACTGAACTCCCGGCCTGGAACTGTGTTCTGCCGGAGCCGGAGTTCTGTTTTCATTACTGACTTCTTCCACTGCGGTCGAAAACTTTCCTGACGTCAGGTTGCCCGTGTCTCCGACCCCATTGGGTCTCACAGATCGCACTTCACTGGTGACGACCAGGTAGTGCCCTCTGTATTTCCTCGCGACGGCTGGTCATTTTGGGGACGCCCACCTGACCCCCGTTCGCCCTGGGCTTCCTGGAAGCCGGTCCAGCCCGGGTTTTCTCTTTGTCTCTCTTGCTTACTCTTATTCTCTCTCTCTCTCTCTCTTCCATCTTTCCCTGTGACTATGGGCACCTCTTCGTCTATACCTGAAGCCTCACCTCTCAAATGTTTAATAAAAAATCTGGCCACACTCTCCCTCACACCAGACATCAAGCCCAAACTTCTAATCAAATTCTGTACCCAAGATTGGCCTACATATCCACTGGATAATGGCAATCATTGGCCTCCAGAAGGCTCCTTAGATCCAAACCTCCTCCGGGACCTTTTTAACTATTGCCAGCGTCTGAAAAAGTGGAGGGAAATTCCCTGCGTTGAAGGTTTTAGCCTTCTCACACAGCACCCTGCTCTCTGCTCCTCCTGCCCTCCCTCTCAGGTCCTCCTTGCTTGCAAACCCCTCTCTTCCCCTACTTCTACTCCTGACTTCGCAGATTCTTTCTCATTTGACCCAGCAGATGAACCCCCACCTTATCCCCCAGCCCCATCTGCCCCTTCTCTCCCACTATACCCTCCTCTTCCTCTGCCTGATTCCACAGATACTCAGCCTTCCGTTTCATCCCCCTCCTTTCCGCCCTATTCTGCCTGCTCCACCTCCTCCTCCTCCACAGAGACACTCCCTTCCCCTCCCTCTCCTTCCTGTCCACCGCCTGCCTCTTTCAGTCCTCCTGTTACCAGGTCTAAGGGACTCCTTCCCACCCCCAAGACAATCGCACCCCTTCGTGAGGTAGCTGGTCCCGAGGGTGTCATCAGAGTCCACGTGCCCTTCTCCATGTCGGACATTACTCAGCTAGAGAGGAAGTTAGGCTCATTCACCACTGACCCCACCACTTACATTCGGGAGTTTCAATGGGTCCTACAAGCATATAGCCTCACTCATCATGACATCTACATGCTCTTGGCCAATACACTTCTCCCTGAGGAAAGGCGACGGGTCTGGGAGCTAGCCCAAGCCCATGCTGATGAAAATCATAGGACCAATCCTAACCACCCCACGGGCCCTCATGCTGTCCCAGAGCAGGATCCCCTATGGGATTACAACACCCCTGAAGGCTTACAGTCTCGTGACCTTTTTACATCCTGCCTCTTGGTGGGCCTAAAAAAGGCCACCCGCAAGGCTGTTAACTTTCAAAAGGTGCAGGAGGTCATTCAAAGGAAGGAGGAAACACCTTCAGAATTCCTGGATAGACTAACCAAGGCCCTTCAACAGTACACAAACCTCGACCCAGAAACCCCTGATGGCCGTCATGTCTTAATGACATATTTTCTGGCCCAAAGCTACCCTGACATTAAAGCCAAGCTTAAAAAGCTTGAACAGGGCCCTGCTACTCCTCAGACCGAAATCCTTGCTGTCGCTTTCAAGGTCTTTCATGGTAGAGAAGATGAAAGTGAACGCCGTAGGCAGAGGGCTGAAAATGCCAAATTCCAAATGTTGGCCCAGGTCATTCAGAGAAGGTCATCACCACGCCGTCCTAATAAGACACCCCCTGGAGCTTGCTTCAAATGTGGTAAGGAGGGACATTGGGCCAGGGATTGTCCTTCGCCGAGGACACCCTCCAACCCCTGCCCAAAATGCCATCAAAGGGGACACTGGGGGGCAGACTGCCCAACAACCCGGAAGGGAGGTTGGTCAGCTGCCCAGCAACCCCAGCCTCTCCTGGGCTTGGCAGAGGAGGATTGACGGAGCCCTGGGCCTTCCCTCCCGACTATTACCATCAAAAAGCAAGAGCCTAGGGTCACCTTCCTGGTGGATGGACGCTTCATTACCTTCCTCTTGGATACTGGTGCCGCTTTTTCGGTCTTGAGGGAGTATTGGGGTCCTACCACACCCTCAAAAACTCCTATTGTCGGGGTAGGAGGTAAACAGATTTTCCCTCGAACCCCCCCCCCCCCCCCCATCATGTTATATGCAGGGATCCCTTTTGTCCTTCACACACTCCTTTCTCGTTATGAGCCATTGCCCCATTCCCCTTCTGGGAAGGGACATACTCTCACTATTGAAAGTCACCATTCACATATCACCCCACACCTCTCCTACCTCTCATTTCCTCATGATGTTCCTAGGGGCAGATACACCTCCTTCACGCACTCTTCCACAGCTATCTAAACCAGTTAACCCTGAGGTTTGGGACACAACTACACCCTCTATGACTAAATGCAGTCCTATTCATATTGTCTTACGGGACCCTTCAAGATATATTAGTCAACCACAATATCCACTCACAACCACAGCCCTCCTCGGATTAGAACCCATCATCCAGGATTTATTACGAAAGGGGTATCTTAGGCCTACACACTCTCCTTTCAACACCCCCATTCTGGCAGTTAAGAAACCTAACGGGTCCTACAGGCTGGTTCAAGACCTTCGCCTTGTCAACTCCTCTGTGGTCCCCATCCACCCGCTAGTGCCCAACCCTTACACCCTCCTCTCTCAGATCCCTGCCACTACTACCCACTTCTTGGTCCTAGATTTAAAAGATGCATTCTTTTCTATTCCCTTGACCTCAGAATCTCAGGATATCTTTGCTTTTACGTGGACTGACCCTCACACCCGCCATTCTCGTCAGCTTACCTGGACTGTCCTCCCACAGGGATTCACGGATAGCCCCCATCTCTTTGGCCAAGTTCTTGCCCAGGACCTCACATCCTTTCACCCCACCTGTCCTGACTCTACTCTCCTTCAATATGTCAATGACCTTCTTCTATGTAGTCCCTCTTGGGAACACTCTCAATCCCACACCACCCAGCTTCTAAATTTCCTAGTAGATAAGGGATATAGGGTGTCTCCCCACAAGGCCCAGGTTTCCCAGTCTTCTGTCACCTATCTTGGTTTTCATCTTACACCTGGGAAAAAGGAAATAACACTGGATAGGAGGCAACTCCTCTCTAATCTTCCAGTGGCCCATACGAAAGCCGAAATACTATCATTCCTAGGACTAGCAGGTTATTTTAGGGCCTGGATCCCAAATTATTCTCTTCTAGCCAAACCCCTGTATGACCTAGCAAAGGGACCCCCAGTGAATCTCTTGCCTCCTCCCCCAACTACCACTTCCGCAGGCTTCAGCAACTCCTCCTAAAGGCACCCGCCCTTCACCTTCCTGATCTTTCAAGACCATTTCATCTATATGTCCATGAAAAAGGGGGACAAGCACTTGGGGTCTTAGGTCAAAACTATGGGCCTACATTTGCACCTGTGGCATATTTGTCCAAACAACTAGACCCTACCATCCGTGGGTGGGCCCCTTGCTTAAGAGCTCTGGCTGCTGGGCAAATTTTACACAAAGAAGCCTCTAAGCTGACTTTTGGGGCCCCTTTAACTATCCACTCCCCACATCACTTGAAGGATCTTTTAGCTTATAAGGGCCTTCAAACCCTTCCTCCATCCAGAGTTCTGTCGCTTCTCACTTCCTTTCTGGAAAACCCTAATATTACTTTCCTCCCCTGCTCTGCACTGAACCCTGCCTCACTGCTCCCAATGACTCCCATGTCTAACACACCAACTCATAATTGCTTGGAAACCTTAGATGATTTCCTCCCCTGTCATTCTTCCATTTCTGAGGGACCACTCACCAAGCCTGACCTTATCTGGTTCACTGACGGCAGTTCCTTTAGGCAGAACGGCACTCATTACTCTGGATATGCTGTAGTTTCAGCCACTGAGATTATAGAGGACAAAGCTCTGCCTTCAGGAACTACCAACCAGCAGGCTGAACTTATAGCAGCCACTCGTGCCTGCCTTCTAGCACAAGGCAAATCCCTCACCCTTTATACTGACTCAAAATATGTCTTCCATATCTTATTATCCCATGCTGCAATATGGAAGGAGCGAGGCCTACTTACCACCAAAGGTAATGCGATCACTAATTCGGCTCTTATAACCAATCTGATAGAGGCCTCCCACTTACCCACCCAGTTGGGAGTTGTCCATTGTAGGTCCCATCAGAAGGATGGCTCTCTCATCACAGAGGGCAATGCCAAAGCTGACTAGGCGGCATGAATAGCTGCTACCACTTCCAATTATGGCCCCCCTGGAGGACATATAATGGCCACTTTAGACAGCTCATCTGAAGCCCCTACTTCTTCCAGTAAGAACAAGGATCTTTTCAAGTTCCTTCATACTCTATTCCATTCCAATTCTCAGTCTTTAACCCTCTTTTTACAGAGCTTCTTATCCCTCACCCCCTCTGACAAAGCCATGCTCCAAAATATAGCCTCTAATTGTCAGATCTGTCAGCGGACCAACCCTCATACTCCTTTAAGGCCCAAACCTTTCCCTTCCCACCAAGCCCGGGGACACATTCCCGCTGCTGACTGGCAGGTAGACTTCACAAATATGCCCACAGTACGGCGCACTAAATACCTCCTTGTCTTTGTGGACACTTTCTCTGGTTGGGTTGAGGCATTTCCCACTTCCAATAAAAAGGCTTCCACTGTAGCTTCAATCTTACTGACAGACATCATCCCCAGGTTTGGTATGCCCACTTCCTTACAATCTGACAATGGCCCTGAGTTTATTTCTAGGATCACACAAAAGGTCTCTCAAGCCCTCTCCTTCAAGTGGCATTTCCACTGTCCATATCGCCCCCAGGCTTCAGGGAAAGTGGAAAGGGTAAATCGTACTCTAAAGGAAGTCCTTACCAAATTGACAATGGAATTAAACTTAGACTGGGTCAAACTCCTTCCCTTGGCTTTGCTTCGAATCAGAGCTCTCCCTAAGAAACCATCTTTACTGTCTCCCTTTGACATAATGTATGGAAGACCTCTTATACCCCCTGGGCTGGTCGTTTCACAAGGACCTCTCACCCGAGATTTGTCTTTGCCTCTCTTGTTTCATCTCCGCTTGGAACTCTGGAAATATCAGGACTGGCTTCTTCCGGACCCAGTCTCCTCTCCAAACACTCCTCCCTTAACACCTGGGAGTCTAGTCTATTATAACACCCCAGAGGAGAAAGGGCCTCTTGCCCCAAAATGGGAAGGCCCCTATCCTGTCATTCTCTGTACCCCCACCGCCGCCAAACTCTCCTTACCAGACAACCGTCTCACTCCCTGGATTCACATTTCTAGGTTGAAGCCATATCACCAGGAGGCCCCACCTGCTGACGACAGGACCACCCCAGAGGAACTCCAAGAATCACCTCCTGAACCTCCCCTTTACTCCTGCTCTCCACACCCATCTCACCCCTTTAAGTTGCGGCTCACACGGTGTTCTCCACAGCCCAATTCCTCTTAAAGAAGGCACAATGAGCTCTCCCAACACCCTAGTCTTCTCTCTCTGCTTGTTTTTTGTGCTCTGCTTATTTTCTGTGCTCTGTTGGGACTGGCCTTTACCCTCCTCTCCTACCATGTATTTATTCACTCTTCGGGAACGATACTCAGAACATGGCATGCAGAAGGTCCGCGCAGTGGATGCAACTACTTGCTTCATCCACAACTGCACCTCTATTTCCCTAAAATTGTCACCTTCAAGGACCTTCGTCCCTGGTAGCTGGAACTGGCCTTTCATTTGCTTCCTTTTTGATCAAACCAAAGACTATTGTCATTGGTGGCCTGAGATATATAATGGGTGCCCCTATTGGTCATGCAGGTTCCATGATGAACGTGGTAGCTATTCTTACCACTCACTTGGTTACCCTGAAGGGTGGACTTCTAGTTACCTAAAGTGGCATAAAGGCTCTTCATCCAATAACAATGGATGGTATACTTTAGATATACCTGACCCCAAGGCCAAACGTTGGGACTATGTTGAGTTTGCTGTCTATGCTCGGATAACCTCAGCCAGACCCACAGGGTGGATGACTGTTGGCCGCACCCTGATTACGCCACCTAAAGCAACCATCCAGGTAGTCGAACACATCAAGGAGTCAGAATCAAAACTTTGAGATCTTATCCATAGCCCATCCAAAGAAGATTCAGAGCCTTCAACCCCCTTAGGCCCCCCTCCCACATGGCTCAATTTGCTACACCAAACTCTTCGATTATTAAACTCCACCCCTCTTTCTGTGCCTACTTCTCAGTGCTTTCTCTGTGCTTCACTTAGTCGTCCACTTCTAGCAGCGGTCCCATTAACGGCAGGAAATATTTCAGCAAAAACCTACAATTTCTCTAAGAAAGGACAACCCCTACATGTGACACGTATCCCACTGTGGGAAAGTTATTCCACCAATACTTCATTTCCTTTCATCTGTTTCCACCTGCCAACAATGAATCCTTTACCCATTTGTTCCTTGAGCTATAGCACCCCATTAAGCCCTGCATTTATGCAACCTGGACATTTCCTCTGGTGTAACGGGTCTTTAAGTACCTCAACAATCAATGTCTCTGGCACCTGTTTCTTGGTTACTGTAGTTCCTCAGCTGTCTTTGTATACTCCCACCGAATTCCGGCAGCTGGCCCTACCTTCCCGCACCCGTAGGGCAGTCTTTCTGCCGGTTCTGGTAGGCCTCACTTTAACAACCTCAGTGGCAAGTCTCGGACTCTCTGGTGGAGCTATAGGTCATGCTCTGTGGGCATCCAATGACCTGCAACAAAAACTGCAGGAAGCACTCGATACCACTGCTGAGTCTCTGGGCTCCTTGCAGCGACAGGTTACTTCATTGGCACAAGTGGCTTTACAAAACCGAAGGGCGATTGATCTTCTCACTGCAGAAAAAGGGGGTACATGCCTGTTCCTCAGAGAGGAATGTTGCTACTATGTTAATGAGTCTGGGCTAATAGAAAAAAATGTTGTCAAATTGCAGGAATTATCGACCCAACTGCTCAAACCCACCTCCTCTAATCCCATAACGGGGTTCTTCCAATCCTCTCTTGCCACATACTTACTACCTATCTTGGGGCCCCTTATTGGGATGCTCCTTTTTTGTGCTCTCTTGCCCTGTATAATGAAGTTCCTTCAAACCCAATTACAAAAAATTTCTAATCAAACTTTCAACCAGCTTCTGCTTAGGCACTACCAGCCTCTGATGACCGATGAACCCCCAACATCTCCAAGAGAACAGTTCACTCAGTGCTGAAGCTCACTACCAGGCACGATGGAATGCAACGGACATCAGACAGCGGGAGACAATGAGCTCGGAGAACCTCTTAATCTGCCATCCTGGATTCATGAGTCTTTATTTCCTTCTAAGCTTCCTCATGGCCCTTGGCCTCTTCTCTGTCAGTCCCCCAACATGGAACTTCTGCCAAAAATTGACCTTTGCTTTAATTTTTATCTTCATTCTGTTTTTATTCGCTCTGATCTTCTTCAGGTGCTGGTGACGCCATGTCCAGTCAACGCTTCCAGTATTTCCTAGAGTCTCTGTTACAGGACCAGTGGCTGATACCAACAATCTCCTCCATCCAGGACTGGTTCGATGCCATCGACAACTTGTGGCTTCAGGGAACTTTCACAGACTTCACCCCTACGGAAGTAGCTGTCTATAGCCACTGGGTTTTATTTCTGGCTGCCATGATATCCCCAGTCCTGCCCCCCGAGCATTCCTCCACTTCCCTTTCTAGGCCCCACAGTGCCCCCACACAGCGGGAAGCAGCCGGATCTGACCAACGATGTCCCACTTCCTAAGAAAACAAAAAGGGAGGAATGTTGGGAAAAGTATAAACCATACCCCAGAGAAAAAACCCCAACATGGCGCCTAAGCACCTCTTCTTCCTACCTTCTTCTTTTCTGCAGTGGCGCGAAAATTTCCCGCCCGTGTGAACTCTCCCGCCGGCGCCAATTTCAAATCTCGCTGGCGGGGAACCTTAGCCCCAATGAGAACTAATTCCTGGGCTCCGGAGCTGATATCTGAAAGAACTTGCCAATAAACGGGTTGCCTGCCATTTATCTAAACCCTACCATCTCCCCCTTAGTTCTATATAAGCACACTGCTTTTTGCAATAAAATTGGAATTCTCCCGGCGAAGTGTCTTTGCGTGGGGAATTCTTTCAGTTTGTGGACCTGTGATTTAAGTCTTCTCTTTCTTTCACTAAATAAGTAATAAATTCTCTAGCTTATGGTTTCTTTACTGGTCAAATTAGTCAGGACTTGGCCATAACATGGTAGCTAGAGATGAGCAGCAACCTCTTAGAAGACAAGGGACTGCATGGGCTAGGTCAGGTTAAGACAGCCCCTGGGCATAACTTTTGCCTAAATGGTGGTGGTAAGGAATAGGGGTCCTCCTACTGTACCACCTGCTCAGTGTCAGTGACTCCCTAGAACCTGGGGATAGTGTATGCTGCAAATTCATGTAAGTGTTGGAATGTTGAGTGGCAAGAGATGGGATTGAAACCAGTGACCTAATTGGAACCTTGTAAGTGTATGTTGAGGTCAAGTGATCAGCTATTTTAAACCCAGAGTGAACCTACCCTAGCTGAGAATGTGTGCCTGCTGGATGGAGCAAGTTGCTGCTCTGTGAGCCCCCTAACCCCAATTCCCTAAGTTTAATCCACACCATGGAGTAGGAGGAAGCTTATCATAGGTATGTTTGTTTAGAAAAAAAAAAGCAGTATATATATATATATATATAAATGGGGTTTGGTACTCCAGTTTCAGGTATCCACAGGAATCTTGGACTGTATCTCAGGGATAAGCGAGAACTACTGCATGAATTTTGTGCAATGTGGAAGTTCATAAAGTTAGAATCCTTCCTCTGATGTGTGTGCTGTTCACTTCATACATGATGCCTCTACTGGGAAGCTGAGTAGAGTTTCTCAAAATGATATATGTAGATTCAGAGCACTGAACTATTAGGTAGTCAGAGATACACCTCTTTTACAAAGAACTTTATATTCTTCATGCAAAAGCTGCAATTTCTGTGAAAGCAGGCCCATTTGTCCTGTGGAAAAGAGACTACTTGTCTTTGGACTTTGCCCTGCATGCTCTAAACAGAATGACACTATTGGATCTTTAACTTTCTCCTCTTGTAGGTTGATCCAGTCACAAGGCTCTTTGGATAAACGGCAAATGAGACCCCAAGTGAGGACAACCAGCTGGGTCTGGAGCAAAGCCTTGTTCGTATCAATGGACCTAGTTGCTTAAGTTTTTTTGTGAGAAAGGGCCAAGTGATCCTTGACTGTTAAATTAAAGATAAGTCAAGGAGGGCCCCATAAAGTTGAGAAATGCATTCTATGGTTGCTGCTCACTACCTACCACTGGTAAAGTGAGATTGCTCCTTTATGACTGGCAGTGGTGAATATTAATAAAATACTCCATGAAGCTCAAGGGCAGTTAATAATACAGATATTCAGGTCCACACTCTGCAGTCTTCTGGGTAGGAAGGAGTGGATATCACTTGATTGCCTAATGATAGGCTCCATGTGTCAAGCCATCCTGGCATTTTCACTGTGCTAATGACATGAACATAGAAGAATGAATTTTTTAATGTTTTTATTTTTTAGTTTTAAGTGGACACAATATTTTTATGTGGTGCTGAGAATCGAACCCAGTGCCTCATGCATGCCAGACGAGTGCGCTACCACTTGAGCCACATCCAGAGCCCTGGAAAAATGAATTGTAAACTCCAACTAGGGGTGTGACAAAAGGTCTTCATATTTATAGTGTAACATTGCACTGCCCAGATGGAGTTCTATCCATAGAAGTGCTCAGGGACAGTAGGAGGAATAGCTATATTTTCCCAAGGCCAGAGCAACCCCAGTCTGGGTTTATAAAGGAAAACATGTACACTCAGATTATGAATTGGGCACTGTATTAGTCTTTTCAGGTTTCCATACAACATACCACAGACTGGTCATCTTAACAAAAATTAATTTTCTTAAAAGTTCTGGCACCCCCACCGAATGCCCAATGCAATGGGCCTGCCTGATCAAGGCGTGTGGACAGGTTTTTTTTTTTTTTTCCTGAGGTCTATTTCTTGAGTTGGAGGTAACTATCTTCTCTTACAGGATCATACCTCTATGTTTGATGTATCTATATCTCTTCTTCTTCTTCTTTTTTTTTTTTTTGAGAGAGAGAATTTCAATATTTATTTTTCATTTTTTTTTTTTTTGGCGGACACAACATCTTTGTTTGTATGTGGTGCAGAGGTTCGAACCCAGGCTGCATGCATGCCAGGCTAGCATGATACCGCTTGAGCCACATCCCCAGCCCCTCTATATCTTTTCTTATAGGACAGTTATAGGGTGGGATTAGGTCCATCCTAATGACCTCATTTAAATTTTATTACCTCTATAAATAACCTATCTCCAAATATAGTTGCATTCTGAGGTATTAGACATTAGTATTTCAACATATGAAGGGGTAGTGTTAGGGGACAATTCTGCTCATAACAGTCCCTCAGGATCACATTGACAAGTTTGTTCAGTTGGTAACATCAGGCTATCAGCAAAAGTAAATCTTTTTTTGACCTTAGAGATAGCTCCCAGAAAGGAAGATTGAAAACAGACCAAGGGAAATGTCCCTCCAGAGAAAAAGAGACCAGGAAGGCTAGACTATGTGACCATGTAGGACACCAAGGGGTCTTTCTCTGTCAAGTCATGAGCAGGCCACCCATTTGAAGATCCTGACCAGTCTTGATATTTACTCTGGACAGTCTTGAGGGGCACAAAGAAGACTTAGACCCTCTCTTTTGCTTTTTTTTCTTTTTTAAAGAATTTAACCTTTATTTATTTGTTGTTTATTTGTTTTTATGGGTGCTAAGGGTTGTACCAAGGGCCTCACCTGTCCTAGGCAGGCGCTCTACCACTGATCCATAATCCCAGCCCCTCTTTGTTGCTTTTATTGACATTGCTACAAGACATTTACACCACCCCTCCCCAGGTCTGAGAACCAGGGCAGGGAAAGGTATAAATTTCAGTCTGAGGGCAGGAGAATGAGAGGAGGTATTAAGAAGTTGAGATTTACAGTTGTGAGGGAGAAAAACAAGAAAAAATTTCCTCTGTCCACTTTTGTTCTATTCAGGCTTCAACAGATAGGGTGATCCCCATGCATATTAGGAAGGGTAATCTAGTTTTCTGTACCCATTGATTCAAATGCTAACATCATTTGGAAATACTTTCTGCTATGGTTTGTATATGGTTTAAGTGTGTCCCCCAGGGGTTCATATGTAGGAGGCTTGGTCCTTAGCGTGGTGAAGTGGGAGGTGATAGAATCTTTAAGTGGTAGGAACAAGAAGGAGATAATTAGGTCATAGAGGGAATTAATTCCTTGGAAGGAATTAATACTGGTCTCATGGAATGTGTTTATTTTCATGAGTGAGTTAATATTAAAGAGCAAGCCTGGACCTTGACTCCCTTTCCTGATTCTTGTCTTGCCATGTAGTCCTTCTTGCATATGCTTCTGCTATGATACCATCTGCTATGAAGTCCTCACCAGAGGCTGAATAGATGGGGCCATTTAATCTTGGACTCTCAACCTCCATAACTATGAACTTAAAAAACAAACAAAAAAACTCCTTTTAAAATAAAGTGCTGATCCACAGACATTTTGTTATAGTGACTGAAAACCGACTCATACCATCACAGACACATCCTATAATGATGCTTAATATGAGCACTCCATGACGCAGTCAGGCTGACACTGAGAATGAACCATTATAAACCCATATAGGAACCATATGGCTTATGCTCATGGAGCAATCCCCAATCTTGCTAAGAAAAACTGTTGGCCTTTACTATATTCCAAATATTGAATATTGAACATGCCCTAAAGGTTCATGTGTTAAAGGCTTGGTCCCCAGGATGTTATTATTGGGAGGCTGTGAAATCATTAGGAGAAAAGGCCCAGTGGGAGGTCTTAAGTCATTGTATCTATGGAGAGGTTTTTAGGACCCTGTATTTTGCTTCTGTGTCTTTCCTTCTGGTAATTAGGTATGCAGTTTGTTCTCTTGTGTGCTGTCTACTGTTGCCATCTGGCACCTCCCATCAAATGCCCAATGCGATAGTCCTGCCTGATCTTGGACTGGAATCTCCAAAAACCATGAGACAAAATAAACCTTTTCTCTTTAAAAGTTAATTATCTTAGGTATTTTATACAACAGAAAACTGACTATATAGCCTTAATATCTCCAGCAAAAGATGAGACACAGTATCTGAAATGACTACTTTGATATTAGAGGCAGTTTACGCCTCATAGGAGGATCTTATTCAGCCCATTACATCTTTTAAAAGGCAGACACTTGAATAGGGACTCAGCCAATAAAACCTAGAAATTGTTCATAAAAACCGTGTACATGGCTTTTACACTTGGGCCAGTCAGCCCCAAGGAGACTTTTGAGTTATGGCAGTTATTCAGACTGCAAACTGTGGCAAAAGATATGGCCATTAGGCAGAGCACCCCCTGGGGTTTTGGACATGGCATGGACCTGACATCACTGCTTGATAGAACATATTTAGGGGGTCATTACTGGCCTATTAGTGGATTCGGGTGTGCACTGACAGTATATCAAAGAAAAAGCATGTTGTTTTCACTAATATCTCTATCATGGGACTGGTCATAGATGAGGATGCTCACAAGGTATTGCCCAACACATTCACTATAAGTATACATTGTATGTTCATGGGGAGAATTAAACTGGCAGTAACCAAGTGTCAATTGACATGAGTAGGTGGATAGTCAACTTTCAGATACAGGGGCCAGGCTATCAACTCCAATTTCTTGGAATCTTTAGTACTCTGAGGTTCCTGAGGATGCCTAGGCCCGATTTCATGGATGTTTTATCTTAAATCCTGGAGTAGTGTGCTGACCTGCTGTTGCTGGTGTGTCATCCCAAAGAAAATGGTTTGTCCCACACATGGGAGACGACTGCCCTAATGGTGGAGTGTGGTACTTGCCTAGTTACACCATCCTTAGATACATCTGGTAGGCCTAGTGAAGGGTGTATCAGGATGTGTTTTTGTGTGTTTCTGTGTCAGGTGAGGTAGGCATGTGTGTTGAGGGGATGTTTGCCTTGGTGTTGGGTCATCATCATGAAGTCCAGCTGTGGGTCTGACATTATCATTGGTGTTGAGTCCATCTGAGGATCTTAGGCTAATATCAGAGATGAAGCCAGTTTGGGGCTGTGGAATAGTCCTGTTGCTGGCCTGATGTTACCTGCTGCATTGAGGGTAAGCCTAAGTACAGATCTGAAATCATTTTTTGGGGAAGCCAACCTTGTTGCTGATGTCATTATCAGGTATGAGCTTTCAGGATGAGATCCTCATCAAGGATGAGTCCAGTTAGGGATGAAGTCATTATTGGCATGTGAATAGCCTGGGATTGATGTTATTAGGCAGTGAATCCATGGTGTGTTGAAGTCATTATTGGGAATGATTTCAGATGTGAAGCTATGGTCATAAATGATATCATATGACATCAATGCGGTGTGATTGTGCAGACCTGAATTATCTTATGTCATCCCTAATCTGAAAATTCAAAACCCAAATGATTCAAAATCCAAAACTATTTTTGGTACTGGAAATTGAACTCAGGGGCACTTAACCACTGAACCATATCTCCAGCCCTTTTTGGATTTTATTTAGAGACAGGGTCTCACTGAGTTGCTTAGTGCCTCGATATGTTACTGAGGCTAGCTTTGAACTTGCGATCTCCTGAGCCACTGGGATTACAGGCATGTGTCACCACTCCTGGCTTTATTCTTTTAAAAATTTATTCTTTTTAGAATACATGACAGAATAGTGTATTTTGATATATTATATGTACTTGGAGTACAACTTTTCGTTCTTGTGGTTGTATATGATATGGATCAAAATCTAAAACTTTTTGAGTGTCAGCATGACACCACAAACAAAAAATTTCATATGATCACATGTGACTATAGTAAAAATGCAGGTGTACTGAAATAATGTGTATTACTTTTAGGCTATGTGCAAAAGGTATATATGAAATAAACAAATTTCATGTTTAGACTTGGGTCACATCCCTAAGATATCACATTATTTATATGCAATATTCCAAAATCTGAAAAAAAAACCACTCTGGTCCTAAATATTTCAGATAAAGGACATTCAACCTGAGTATACCATATGGTATCATATGACAGCCAAGAGAATGTATGCTGACTTGACTTACATGAGTCACAATGATATGTCACTGTGGTAAATATGATATTATGTAAATATGGTATTATAAGGTAGCTGGGCACAGATAAGTCATGTCCTTTGGTATTCTACAATACCATATGACAGCTGAGAGAGGGAACTCAGTTTCTAGCATGTCATTTTCAAGGGCTTTAGCTAAGCTGGGGTGGGGTGGAGTGCTGAGCTGCCACATTTCAGAGTAGTTGACTCAAGCAACACCCCAAAAGTGAAAGTCACAGTTGAGTCTTTAGTCACTTGCTGCAAAAGTAAAAGCAAGAGACCAAACTGGATCTACATAGATGTAGTGGTTGTTTCTTTGCTGAATGAGCCCTGGATGTTGTTTATGGATGGGGAAGAGGCAAAAATAGAGAAAAGGGCTAGGAGCAGAAATATACTGGGTCCTGAATCTGAGTGGTGTATGGGTCTTTAGGATTTTCCCCTGCCCTGGTAAGGAGGTCACAGCAGAGGTACCTGAGGAAGGCCCCTGATAAAGAGTCCTTAGGATAAAGTTTCCTGGTAAGGAATGCAGATGTGGGCAGGAATGTCACCAGCTAGGGGACCCCAGTCCTCAACTACAGCTCCCTTCAGAGCCCACCTAGCACTGGCTGCTAACCACATCTGGCATGGAGAAGGGAGATTTGTCCTATGATTCCTACCAGTTAAGACCTTTGTAATTGCCTGTGGTTGAGATTGAAAAAAAATTACACATACTTCATTATGATACTGTGTGACTGTTTATTCAGCTTTTTTTGATGCTGTGACTAAAAGAGCTGACCAGAACAATTTTAGGAGGAAAAGTTTATTTGAAGAACTCATGGTTTCAGAGTTCTCAATCCACAGACAGCAGGCACCATTCCTCAGGGCTCAAGGTGAGACTGAACATCATGGCAGAATAGTGTGATTTAGGGAAGCAGTTCTCATGATGATGAAAGAAGCAGAGAGAGAGAGAGAGATTCTATTTGCTAGATATAAAATATATACCCCAAGGCCACACCCCAAGGCACTTACCTCCTCCAGCCACACCCTACCTGCCTTCAGTTATACTCAGTTAATTCCCATCAGGAGATTAATTCAATGATTAGATTAAGGCTTTTATAATCCAACAGTTTCTCCTGTAAATCTTCTTGCATTGTCTCGCACATGAGCTTTCTTTTTTTTTAAGAGAGAGAATTTTTTGATACTTATTTTTTAGTTTTCGGTGGACACAACATCTTTATTTATTTTTATGTGGTGCTGAGGATTGAACCCAGCGCCCCGTGCATGCCAGGTGAGCGTGGCTACCGCTTGAGCCATATCCCCGCACATGAGCTTTTTTGGGGACACCTGACATTCAGAACATAACAGTAACATGTGATATAATGTGATAGTCAAAACAGAGGACATACCTCACATGATGGTGCTATGTAACATATCCTATGGTAACTGAGAAATGGGATGAAGACCTGAATCTCATCATGGTACCCTGTTGCCTATGACAACACATGTGGGACCACAGACCTCTTATATTATGTTACTATGTCATGTAAGATATCAAGAGACAGTTATGAAAGGGTTGGAGGCTGTCACATTATGTCATGATGTCATAGGATAATAGAGAACTGAATTATGTCATATCATGTCACTATCATATAGAGTAACTTAAGAAGCCAGCAGCAGGAATATAGACTGGAGTTTTCATTTTTTTTTCACTTTGTCACATTTATATCATATGACAGTCCAGAGATGGTATGCAGACATGAACCACAGTATCTCAGAGGAATGACTTGTGACATAATCCATGTCATTATTATATAATGCATATTATGGGTTAGATATGAGGTATCCCTACAAAGCTTATTTTTGAGACTATGTAAGAACATTTAGAGATGAAATGATTAGATTTATGAGTATTATAACCTAATTGGTGGCTTGACCTACTGATATGGATTAACTGGGTGGTAACTGTAGGCAGGTTATCTGTATAACATAATGTATATGTTCTATAGAAGTAGGTCAGTGGGGACATGTTTTTGGGGTTTATATTTTGTCCCTGGTTAGTATAGCTGTCTTTCTGCTTTCTGGTTGCCATGTCCTGAACTGCTTCCTTCTACCACACTCTTCCACCATGATGTTCTGTCTCAACTTGGGCCCAGTGTTGGCTGACCATGGCTCTTGAGATCAAAAGCCAAAATAAACTTTTCCTCCTCTAAGTTGTTCTCGTCATGTCTTGGTCACAACAACATAAACCTGACTAAAACAATGTGTCAGGGCTGCAACTCTGTCCTCAACTAATTTGTGATCAATACATTGACAATGGGAATGAGAAATGTGTCCCACTCTCTCAGTTGTTATATTATATCATACAAGGCATAGTGACTTAAGTGTGTCAGGTCTGTGTCCTCATCTTACATAATATAATGTCAGTTTACAGACAAGAGATGGGACATAAGACCTGAGAAACATATCACTAAGCAATATAAAAGGCTTTCAGTTGAGATACGGGAGGTAGACATGCTGATATGACAATCAAAAGAGGGACACAGAATTGACTTACATTATGTTATATAAGTTATATGAAAACTAAGAGGGGGACACACAATTTTGTCACTTATTGTCATGGATGTAACATAGACATCTAACAATAACCCAGGGGGAGGGAATGCAACCCTGATTTCCATTGTGTCACTATGCCACTTATGATATATCAAAGATCATAAATTTAGTTGCATTGTGTCACTATGGCATATATTAAAGCATATGATAGAGGTAATGCACCCCAACGCAGGTCTATTTTAGTCAAAATGTTACATATGATATATAGCAAGTGAGTGAAGGAGTGCAGTTGTTAATTACCTTAGGTCACATTGTCACATATGATATGATAGCAGAGAGGGGGATGAATAACTTATTAACTATGACACATGTTACATTATGACACTATATAAAAAGTGATATAAGATGACAGTTGATGGGAATGTGAAGATAAAGTCACATTTTGTCACTATATTGAATGAAATGTCACACAACAGCCAAGAAAGGGATGCAGACAAGTCACATTTGTGAGAGAAAGATTGGTGGTTCATTTTCAAAATAAAGTATTTAGCCTTAATTGGGAGTAAGATCCAATTGTAGCCATTTTAATTATAGCCCTTCCCTTTTCTTGCCCCCAATTTAAAATTAGCTAATTGTTTCTATGAGGACTGTCATTGGGATTTTGATCATAATTGCATTAAATCTATATATTGCTTTAGGAAGTATGGTCATTTTGATAATATTAATTCTGCCTATCCAAGAGCAAGTTGGATCTTTTCATCTTCTAAGGTCTTTTGACTTCTTTCTTTAGGGTTCTGTAATTTTCATTATGTAGATCTTTCACCTCTTTCATTAAGTTGATTCCCAAGTATTTAAAAAAAATTTTTTTTGAGGCTATTGTAAACGGGGTAGTAGCTCTGAGCTCCTCCTAGGGAGGAGGGACCCGGCTGCATTTAGGATAAAAACAGGTGGACTGCCCGCCCAGGTGTTATTGCTAGCCAGGTTCAGCAGCACACTCTTCTGGCAGAAGTAAAGTTTTCTTGCCAACCTACTTCTGAGCGTGTGTTTCATTTCTTGGGCACTTTAGTATTTTTAACACATTGTATTATTAGATCCCATGTATAATCTTCATTTTTAAGAGATATAGGTTCATGAATGCCTGTATCATCTTAACTCTTGGAACCATGTGGTTAGACATGTATAGTACACATGGTACTTTGTTAATACATATTTATTCTATATTTAAGAGAGAGATTCATGAATGATTGAGAGTAATGTTCTCAATCATTATATCTATGAAGCATTGTATTTAGATGTGCTACATTCTTCTGTGCTACACAAGTTTATGTTTAATAGCATTAGGCATGTTCATGAATGAGCCTTACATTATCTCTGGGAATTAATATGTTTACCATTGTTTATATAACACAGTCGTCTCTAATACATGTTTTATTTCTGTTTATTAGGGGTAGATTTGTGAATGACAATAGTATTTTCTCTATGAAACCTGTTTCATACAGTGGACATTGCAGTATTACATTCTTTATTCCATATTTGGACACTACACAACAGAGTTAATTACAAAATTGTTGGAGTATTTTCAGGGAATCAGGAAAGAATTTCCAGTACCAATTTCAAAATGCTAATTAATATTGTCCAGAGATTGGACTCTTTTTCTTGTGATGCCTTCTCTGTAGTATAAACATGCTTTTGACTTGGTTCTGTACCATGTGAGGTACATATTGGCATCATCAAATTGGTACTGTTCGACTGTCCTGTCATAATATACTTTTGTGTTAAAGTCACTCGAGTGGTGAGTCGGAGGTCCATAAATGTATCCCTGGGGGTGGGGTGCTGGAAGTATGCTGAGATGAAGACCACATCCTGGCCACAGGTAACTGACAGCAGCTCATAGTCATGGAAGCTGGAGTGGAGAGTGCTGTCCAATAGGTACAGGCCTGTATCCCTTTTGAAGCTCTGCTTCTTCAGGATGATCTTTCCCTCATGGTTCAACCTCAAGTAGCTGTAGTTCCAGGTCTGGATATGACCCTGAACCACATCATCAGCTTACAAGCAGTTTACTCGTGCCACTTCCTGGGAGTCCAGAAACATTAGCAGGGCCCTCATATAGGGAGCTGCTCTCCAGAGAACAGCCATTATTGGGGCCCTGAGCTCCTGGTCTTCCTCCTGTGCCAGCAACACTGTGGCCTGGCTGGGCAGGCCTTGCCCCAGCAGGTGGAAGAGAGTAGTGGGATGATAAATTTAAAGTGTGAGAGAACTGGACATAGTGGTACATGCCTGTAATCTCAGTGACTTCGGAGACAGAGGCAGGAGGATCACAAGTTCAAGGCCAGTTTGGGCAACTTAACTAGACTCAGCAACTTAGCAAGACCCTGTTTCAAAATAAAAAATAAAAGGGTTAGGGATGTAAATTGAACCCCTGGGTTCAATCCTGAGTACCAAACAAAAACAAGAAAATCCTCTAACCCAAAACCAAAATAAAATGCAGAAAGAGAAAACCTCTTGCCAACTGAGAAGTTTATACCCCAAAAAATTGTCCTTCAAAAATGGAGAAATTAAGGCATTCTTAGATAAACAAAAACTGAAGGAATTTATTGCAATCAGAACTGGCCAGAATGCTATATTGAGTTCTTCAAGTTAATATGAAAGGATGATACACAGTAACTCAAGTCTGATGAAAATATAAAATAAAGGTAAATATATGGATGAAGAAAAAACCTGTTACTGTAATTTTGCTTCATAGCTCAATGTATAGAATATATAGAATATATTTATAATATATATTTATATAGAGAATATATTTAGAATGCATAGAATATTTTATAGAATTTGAAAGATAAAAGCATGACAATAAGTATAAATCTGTTAATAGTTACAAGTTATATAGCACTATTATTTGTAACAACATAAAGTGTTGGGGGCAGAGTTTTTACATGAGATTGAAGTTCTTATCTATTTACAATTGATATAACTTTAACATGTTTCATGTAGTTCCCATAGTAATCAAAAAGAGAATAACTAGAGAATATATACAAAAAGAAAGAAGAAGAGAATCAGAATGGTGCTACAAAAATAAGCAAGCAAGCAAGTAAACAAAAACACAACTACACAAAGGCAATAAGGAAGGAAAGATGAACAATAAATTCTCCAAGAGCCAGTAATCACAGCTACTTGGGAGGCTGAGACAGAAGGATTGTAAATTCATGGCCAGTTTTGGGAACTTAGTGAGACCCTGTCTCAAAACAGTAAAAAGGATTAGGAATGTAGCTAAGTGGTTGAGTGCTTGCCTAGCATGTGGTAGGCCCTGGCTTCAGTCCCCAATACTTATATAAAACAAAACAAAACTAAGACATACAGAAAGTGGTTAGCAAAATTGTTATAGTAAATCCTTTCTTATATGTAATTTAACCAAACCTATATGAGTTGAACTCTCCAATAAAAAGATATAGATTTGTTGAATGAATTAAACCCCTTCCAAACCAATATCCAAGTACATACTCTTAAAAAAAATTAGATGATTTACGATATACACAGGTTGAAAAGTAAAGAAGAGATGGAGAAGGGCATTCATTTTAGTTTGTAGTTCAGCAGTGACTACCCACTCCCAGTGACCCAGTCCCATGGCAAGCAATCCTACATGTGTTTCTAGAGCAGCTTGCTTAGAGGTTGTGGGAGGCAAGGTGGACAATAAAGATCATATCATCTGCAAATGGTGTTAATTTGATTCCTTTCCTTCCTATTTGTATCCCTTTTATTCCTTCTCTTGTCTAATTGTTTTGGCTAGAACTTCAAGTAGCATATTGAGTACTGTGGTGGACTTCTTTGTCTTATTCCAGATTTTAGAGGAGATGCTTTCAATTTTCTTTGAGAGACAGGGAGGACAATAAGAACCTTGTATTCTAAATATTGGGATTTGTGTTCTGATTGTGCATTAATATTTTTAATAATGAAAGCTCAGAATAGAATTGTTGCACATAGCCCCTGCCCTTCTCACCAGTTTTTGCAGTCCCCTTTCAAAATGAAGCAACTTCCATGGTATTTAATGAACCAGTGCTCCATTTCTCTTCCCCTTCAATTTTCTCTTTTCTTTGGGAGCTACTCATGAAATATTATGACATTCCAAAGCAACTGCATGTATGTAGGAAATTAAGAGTCATCGGAGGGCTGGAGTTGTCGCTCAGTGGTAGAGTGCTTGCCTAGCATGCATGAGGCATTGGGTTCGATCCCTGACACCACATAAATATAAAAACAAAGGTATTGTGTCCATTTATAATGTGTGTGTGTGTGTGTGTGTGTGTGTGTGTGTGTGTGTGTGATTATATGCCTAGGGTAAAATGCAGCAGGTTAAGGCCTGAGAAAACCTTATGTTTATAGCTCAGACTGATCCTCAGCATGACAACAATAAAAACCAAAACAAAACCAAATTACCCCATTATTCATTTTTCAATAAAAGTGCAAGGCATACAAATGACTAACTCAAAATGGGGAAGATAAAATCATAGTAACTAATCTTGAGATAGACCAGATGGCAGACTTACTACACAACTCTCTGAAAGATGTCCAGAGAATATAAGGCACATGTAGAGAAAGTCAAGAAAACAATTTGTGAGTTAAAAAAAAATTCTAGAGCTGAAAATACAATGATTGAAATAAAAATTTACCAGAAGAATTCAAAGGCAGATTTGAGCAGACAGAAGAAAGAAGCAGTGAACTTGGAGATAGGACAGTGGAACTGAGGACTAAAGAGAAAAATGTTGGAAGTAGTGAACAAAGATTTCAGTTTCTGTAGGACACTATCAAAAAAACACAACAAAACAACAACAAAAAAACCAAAAACTAAAACAAAATAAAACAAAACCAACCAACCAACCAACCAAACAAACAAACAAACAAAAAACAACCCTGCATTGTAGGAGTCCCAGAATGAGGAGAGACAGGGAAAGGGAAACTATTTGAAGAACTAGTGTTCCCGAACTCCCCAAATTTGGTGAAAAATATGAATATAAGCATCCAAAAAGCTCCACAAACTCCAAGTAGGATGAACTAATGAAGACCCACTCTAAAACAGAATTAAACTGTCAAAATACAAAGAAAGATTCTTGAAAGCAAGAGAGAAGTGATGTCACACTCAAGTGGTCCTCAGTAAGATTATAAGCAGATATCAAATTTTGAAGACTAGAAGGCACTAAGAATATATTTAAAGATTTAAAAGGCTATAAATAAATAATCCCATATTCAGCAAAACTATAAATGATGGAGAGCTGCCAGGCATAGTGGTGCATAATTGTGATCCCAGCAACTCAGGAGACTGAAGCAGGAGGATCACAAATTTGTGGCCATCCTGGGCAGTTTGGTCTGCCTCTCTCAAAAAGGGCTGGGAATGTAGTCCACTAGTAGAGCACTGACTTAGCATGAACAAATACCTAGGTTTAATCCCCATCACTGCATTCATACATAAATTTTCATATAGACAAAAAGTGGGGGATCATTGCCCTTTGCCGTGCCCTGTAAGGACATAAAGGGAGTCCTGCGGGCTGAAATGAAAGAACACTAGACAGTAACTCAAAGCCTCATGAAGAAATAAAGAACTCAGTGAGATTAAGTGTATAGGCAATTTTAAAAACTACTAGTATTTTAAAATAGTTCATAACTCCTGTTTTTGTTTTCTGCATGATTTAAATCTATACATTAAAAATTTGTCTAGAAACTAGTACCCTTGATTTGAAACTCCACATTTTTTTTATGAGACTAATGCATTGAAAACAGTAGTGAGTTTATATATATTTTTGACACAACAAACAAAAAGGTAATTATGTGACAGACAACTGAAAGGAGTAAATAAAGAACTGTAACTGATCAGGCTTTTTATATACTATTGAAGTTAGCTGGCAGAAATTCAAATTAAAGTGTTATAACTTTAGGTTGTTAAGTGTTATCTTCATGGTGACCATAAAGAAAATATTCATAAAATATACTTAAAGATGAAGGAGAAGATGATTATTTTAGTCAGCTTTATAATGCTATGACCAAAATACCTAACAAAACAACTTAGAGGAGGGAAAGTTTATTTGGGGCTCATGGTTTCATTCTCAGTCCATAGATTGCCAATTCTGTAACTCTGGGCCCAAGATGAGGCAGCACATCATGGGGGAAGGGCCCAGTAGAAAGAAGCTGCTCAGATTATGGTGGGACCAGGAAGCAGAGGAAGGGCCACAGGGAAGATGCACCATTCCTGTGAATCACCTCCTCCAGATATGTCCCACCTACCTCCATTTACCACCTGGTTCATTTAATGTAGGATGGATTGATTATATTTACAGGTCTCACAATCCAGTCATTTCACCTCTGAATATTTTTATGTCAACACAGGAGCTTATGGGTAACAGCTCATGTCCAACAACAACAACAAAAACAACAACAACAACAACAACAACAAAAACAATTCAGTTGAGACAATAATGCAGAAAATGGACTAAAATCTATAAGTTACATAGGCAACAGTAGAAAATGGCAAATGATTCTTTCCTTATCAGTAGTTATTGAATTATTTTAAAAGTTACTTTATGGAGGGATTATTGACTGAAAAGCTATACATGTTTTATGTATACATCATGAATTTGGGATAAGTATATATATGAATCACCACCATTAAAGCCATAAACATATCCATCACTTCCAATGTTTCCTCCTGCACTTTTATTTTTTTGTGTTTGTATAAGAACACTTAATATCTATCTATCTATCTATCTATCTATCTATCATCTATCTATATCTTCTTACTGAATTTTAGGCATACAATACATTATTGTTAGGTATGGGCACTACTGTATTTTCAGAAGTTACTTATCCTGTATAACTGAAACTTATTACCCTTTAACTATTTCTTACTTTCCTCCCCTAACCTCCAGCAACCACCATCCTATTTTCTAAGTTTAACTATTTTAGATTCCATGTATAAGTGGGATCATATATTTTTCTACCAGTGTCTAATTTTTTTCACTTAACAAAATGTCCTTCAGGTTTTTCTACACATAGAAATGCATCTTATTTGGGGGTATTGGCTTTGTATCCTGCTATTTTATTGAATATTTTAATTAGCTGTAATAGTTTTTGGTGGGGTATTTAGTGTTTTCTATATATAAAATTAAGTCATCTATAATAAGATAATTTTATTTCCTCTTATTTTGATATCCTTTATTTCTTCACTGGCTCAATTTCTCTGACTAGAACTTTCAGACATTTATCAAATAGAGATGGTGAGAGTGGGAATCCTTGTGAATTCATAGTTACCCAGCAGATTCCAAGCACCTCTCAGAAAAGTGGAAAACCAACAATAGAAGTGAACACTATACAGCATTAAAAGAAATACCTGGTGCCTACAGTACTATGGCATTTTTTTAATATTTATTTTTTAGTTGTAGTTGGACAAAAATGCCTTTATTTTATTTATTTTTATGTGGTGCTGAGGATCGAATCCAGGGCCTCGCACTTGCTAGGTGAGCACTCCACTGGCGAACCACAACCCGAGTCCACTATTATGGCATTTATAACACAAAAATATGCATGGAGGAGTTAGCAATTGTGAATAGCAAAAGCAATAAATAGCCACAAACTGGATCTGGCAGCCAATGTTAACTATACCAACCACAGTACTAATTTCAACAACATGAATGGTGGGGGCACAAATTATATAAACCAAATAGTTCTAAAAGGTGGAAATAATACAGGCCACAAAGAGAAAAGAAAATGTGATATAAAAGTAAAATAAAGTTTAAAAGTTCAAAATGTGAACAGAGAAATCAGAAAAGATGTAGCAAGTGATCACTATAAAGAAGGTGGAGAAAAATAAACACTAAGTGAAAAGAAAAAGAAAGAAGAATAAAAAAAGCCTTTGTTTATTAGAAGGAGAAAAAAGGAGATAAAGAGAAACAAGGGAAATAAAAGAACAAAACCAAAAGAAAATAAAGCCAAAATACACCAAAAATCCTAACCTTTAAAAGAGGACAGAAAAACAAACAAGCTAAAACAGAAAAACCCCAAGTTTGTATGTGTGTATATGTCAATGAACCAATGAGATCAGCAAGGACAACATAACCAAACCAATAATAAAACAGAAAAGATTCTGTTTTATAATTAAAAATTTTTTAGATATACATAACAGTAGAATATATTTTAACATACATACACGTAAGTATATCATTCTAATTAGAATCCCATTTCTTGTGGTGGTACATAATGTGGAGTTTCATTGTGGTATATTCATATATGAACATAGGAAAGTATATCAAATTTATTCCATTGTTTTTCCTATTCCTATTCCTCCTCTCTTCTCTTCATTCCCCTTTGACTAATCCATTGAATTTCTATTCTTTCCCTCCCACCTTGTTGTTTGTTAGCTTCAATCTTTGGTTCTTGGGGATTAGTTTATTTCACTTAGCATGATAGTCTCCAGATCCATCCATTTATCAGCAAAACCCATTTTTTATAGCTAATATTCCATTATGTATATGTACAATATTTTCTTTATCCATCCACTTGTTAATGGGGGCCTAGGATGGTCCCATAGTTTAGATATTGCGAGTTGAGCTGCTATAAACATCAGTGTGGCTATATTACTGTAGTATGCTGATTTTCATTCCTTTGGATATATGCAGAGAAGTGGTATAACCAAGTCAAATGGTGGTTCCATTTTTAGTTTTTTGAGGAATCTCCATATTGCTTTCCAGAGTGGTTGCAACAATTTGAAGTACCACCAGCAATGTATGAAGACTGTACCCTTTCCTCCACATCCTTGCCAACGTTTATTGTTACTTGTATTCTTGATAATTGCCATTCTGATTGGAGTGAGATGAAATCTCGGTGTAGTTTTGATTTGCATTTCTGTAATTACTGGAGATGTTGAACTATTTTTTAAAAATATATTTGTTGACATTTGTATTTCTTCTGGAAGTACCTGTTCCGTTCCTTTGCCCATTTATTTATTGGGTTATTTGTGTTTTTTTGTGTTAAGTTTTTTTGAGTTCTTCATACATCTTGGAGATGATTGCCCTATCTGAGGAACAGGTGGCAAAGACTTTCTCTCATTCTGTAGGCTCTTTTTTCACATTCTTTATTGTTTCCTTTCCTGTGAATAAGCCTTTTAGTTTGATACCATCCCGTTGATCGACTCTTGATTTTCCTTCTTGCACTTTATGAGTCTTGTTGAGGAATTTGTATTCTAAGCTGACATGATGAATTTTTGGGCCCATGTTTTCTTCAAGTAGGCACAGGGTTTCTGTCTAATTGCTATGTCTTGATTCACTTTCAATTGAGTTTTGTTCAGGGAGAGAAAAATGGGTTAAATTTTACTCAACTACATATGGATTCCAGTTTCCTCAGCACCATTTGTTGAAGAGGCTATTTTTCTTTAATGTATGTTTATAGTGGCTTTATTTAGTATGAGATAACTGTTTTTATGTGGGTTTGTCTCTGTGTCTTCCATACTATTCCATGGGTCTTCATGCCTGTTTTGGTGCCAGTACTATGCCGGTTTTGTTACTATGGCTCTGTAGTATAATTTAATGTCTGGAATTGTGAAAACTCCTGCTTCACTTTTCTCACTAAGGATTTCTTTACTTATTCTGGGCCTCTCATTTTTCCAAATGAGTTTCATGACTTCTTTTTCTATTTTTATAAAGAACATTATTAGAATTTTAATAGGAATTTCATTAAATAGTGCTTTTGGTAGTATGGCTATTTGACAATATTAATTCTGTTTAGCTAAGAACACGGGGGATCTTTCCATCTTCTATGTCTTCTTTAGTTTCTTTCTTTAGTGTTCTAAAATTTTTATTCTAGAGATCTTTCACCTCTTTCATTAGATTGATTCCCAAGTGTTAGGATTTTTTTGAGGCTATTGTGAATGGGACAGTTCCCAATTTTTTCTTTAGCTGATTCATTTTGGTGTATAGGAACACAATTGATTTATGGGTGTTAGTTTTATATCCTCCTATTTTGTTGAATTTGCTGAGAGAGGCATGTTAACATCGCTCAGTATTATTTGTGTTGTAGTCTATTTGATTCTTAGTTTTGATGAGGGTTTGTTTGATGTACATAAATGCTCCATTGTTTGGAGTATAAATATTTATGGTTATTATTTCTTGTTGTTATATAATACCCTTAAGCAGTATGAAATTAACTTCTTTGACTTTTCTGATTAACTCTTGACTTGAAGGCCATTTTATCTGATATGAAGATAGAAATCCCTGCTTATTTGTAAGATCCACATGAATGATATTTTTCCTGTACTTTCACCTTCAGTCTGTGAATGTCTTTGCCTGTGAGGTAAGTTTCTCAGAGACAGCACATTGTTGAGTCTTGTTTATTAATCCAATTTGCCAGTCTGTGTCTTTTGATTGATGAGTTGAGGCCATTTACCTCCAATGTTATTATTGAGAAATTATTTGTATTCTCTGTCATTTTTATTTATTTATGGTTTTTAATTTGAATTAATTTCTGCTTTGATGACTATCCTTCAAGTGTGGTTTATCTCTTTGTTGGTTTCCATTTTTATTTTTCATGAAATAGTTTGCTAAGTATGTTTTGTGATACAGGCTTTCTAGTTGTAAATTCTTTGAACTTTTTTTTATCATGGAATGTTTTTACTTTATTGTCAATTCCGAAGCTTAATTTTGCTTGGTACAAGAATACAACCAGTATTCTTAGTTGGTATCCATTTTCTTTCAGAGATTATTATATATTATTCTAAGGTCTCCTAGCTTTGAGTGTCAGGGTTTGTAAATCAGCTGAGATCTGTATTGTTTTCCCTGTAAATCTGACCTGTAGTTTTTCTCTCACAGCCTTTAAAATTCTATCCTTATTTGGATGTTAGGCATTTTTATAATAATGTTCCTTGTTGTGGGTCTGTTTTAATTTTGTACATCTGGAGTCTTGTGTGCCTCCTGTATTTGATTTTACATTCATTCTTAAGGTTGGAAATTTTCTGATAGTATTGTGTTGTAAAATTGTGCATTCCTTTAGTTTGTATTTCAGAGCCTTCATCTATCCTGATGGATCATAAATTTGGCCATTTAATGTTATCCCTCATTTCTTGAAAATTTTGTTCATGGTCTCTGAATATCTTTCCTCCATGGTCAACTTTATTTTCAAAGATTATATATTTCATCTTCATTGTCTGAAACTTTTTTTCCCCCCAAGTGATATAGTCTCCTGGTGATGCTTTCCATTGAATTTTTAATTTGGTTTATTGATTCCTTCATTTCAAGGATTTCTGTTTGATTAATTTTCAGAATTGCTATCTCTTTATTGAAGTGATTTTTTTTACTTCCTGTATTTTTTCTCTGATTTCACTCCTTACATTGTCTTTTATGTCACAGATCATTTTACCTATGAACTTTCTAATTTCCTTCATGACATTTCCTCCACTGTGGTGTCAATGGATTTTGTTATTGAGGTATTTTGGTTTGTTTGGAATGGTTTGTTCCCTTGCTTTTTCATATCATTTTTGTGTCTTTCCCTTTATTAGTATGAATCTGAGGTGGCAGAATTTCTACCCTAATAGGGTAGTTCATAACATATAGTGTCTCTGGAGGTTTCTAGTACCTTATGGTTTATGGGGAGACAAATAATAACAACAACCAATGCAAACAATGTATAGCATTAAACTAAATACTTAATTCTTATTATGACATCTACATGTTCATTGGCATAATAAACAGAATGGTATGGTAAGCAGTTGCCAATAGTAAAAACAATAAATTTGTAAAAGGGTTTGCTATTTCAAAATGTGAACAGGGAGAATGCCATAGAGATGTAGAATGTGATGATTATGAGGGAGGAGGAGAAAAAGTAGAAGTAAAAAATTAAGGGAAGAGTGAAAGAGAATACAATAGAATTTGGCTGTTAGAGAAGAAAGGAGAGAAAGAGAATCAAGAAGACTAGAAAAGTGAAAAATAATATAAACCAAAATAAAAATATTCAAATAAAAAACCCTAGCTCTCAAAAGACAGAGCTATGAAAAATAACTATCTTCAAAAATGCTAGAAATGAGAAAAGTGAGACAAATATGTATAAATATTCATGAACCATTCAGCACACAATCAAAAAAGAGAAAGAGAAATAAGAGAAAAAATACAATAAAAAAGGTTCTTGATGAAAAATTAAGAAAATGTTCCCATTGTAGTTGTCAAAAATTGATAATGATAATTTGTGTTCCCGGATGTGTTTCTTTCCATTTTTTCTTGAGATATGTACTGTGCACAAGAGTAGTAGCACAGGTTGTCAAGTTCTTCCTCTTTTTGTGTTGCTGGTCAAGTTGCCAGTTGGTGTTCCAAAAGTCTTGGCTTCCCTTCTCAGCACTATGAGGTGGAGTAGGTTGGAGTGTGTCGTTTGCTCTACTCTCAGTGTGGGGTTGATGTAGAATCTGTGAGAAGAGTTCCACTAGAGGGTGTTCCTGGAGGCAGTGTTTATTCTAAGTAGGTCCCAGGTGCATCATTGAATGGAGTTTGGTCTGAAGAGTTTAAATCAGTGCACCTCCAGAATCTGGAAACTGGTTATCCATGCTTGGAGTCTTTATTCTAGGTCTTTCCTGGGTTCCACTCATCTGGCAGAGGAGTCAACCTTCAATCCCTCCACTGCCCATGGAACCTATCCTTCTCGGACTCCTGGCCTTGGTCCCCAAGTACACAGTCACTCCCTTGGCCAATTGCATCCTCAGCCCACCCAAGCTGTTCCTAAGGGCTGCCAGATTCAAAGGGAGAGAGGATCCCAGGATCTCTTAGGTCTCAATGACCCATATTTCTCTGGGTAAAACACTCTGTGCTTGAATTTTTCCTTGTTTCCTAGGCCGACTCTGAGTTGTATGGCAGGCCTCTGCCCAGTATGATTTTTAGGCCCAGACCAGATTACATAGGTGTTTGTGCCTAGAATTTCTCCCACCACCACTTTTCACTATAGGACTCAGCTCTCTACCAACAACAGGGAGGTGTACAGCAACTTTCCCAAATGAGGATACAGTATAGTTCATCCTCTGGATCAGCCCAGCAGTGTCCTTGATCTCTGATTTCTTTGTACCAAGACATGGCTAGGTGCCAACTGAAATACAAATTCTCTTAATCCCCCTTCCTGATTTGCCCATAGTGTATCAGCTCCCCATTGTCAACTACCATTGCCAGCAGTGGGTCTTCTTCCTCCCCCCCTCCTCTTCCTCCTTCTCCTTCTCCTCTTCTTCTCCTTCTTCTTTTCTATTATATCCAAACTTCTGTGTCCCCAAACTGTTCAGAGTATCCAGAATTGAATCTTGATAAAAACTCTCTTTTCACTCTCATCTGCGAGAAGCTGTTTATCTGCTTTCCTTGTCTCACACCATGGAGCACTTTAAAGAAACCCCTATCTGTCTTTAAAATATTTATGTGTATTCTTGATAATTGCCATGCTAGTTGGGTGATAAGAAATCTCAGTGTAGTTTTTTCTATTTTTAAAATTTGTTATAATTATTTATATATGACAGTAGAATGCATTTTGACATATATGAATGGAATATAACTTCTCATCCTTTTGGTTGTACATGATGTAGAATTACACTGGTCATGTAATCATATATACACATAGGATAATAATGTCCAATGCATTTCACTCTCTCTCCTACCCCCTTACCCCCTCCTCTCCCTTCACTTCCCTGTGTCTAATACAAAGTACCTCTATGCTTCCATAACTCTCCCCTTGAATTAGCATCCGCATATCAGAGAAAATAGCCTTTGTTTCTTTGGGATTGGCTTATATCACTTAGCATGATATTCTCAATCTCTATTCATTTACTAGCAAATGCCATAATTTCATTCTTTAAAGCTGAGTAATATCCCATTGTGTGTGAGTGTGTGTGTGTGTGTATGTATGTATGTATGTATCTATCTATATCTATCTATCTCACAGTTTCTTTATTCATTCATCTGTTCAAGGGTATCTAGGTTGGTTCCATAATTTAGCTATTGTGAATTGAGCTACTATAAATATTGATGTGGCTGCGTCACTGTAGTATGCTGATTTTAAGTCCTTTGGGTGTAAACCAAGGAGTGGGATAAATGGATCAAATGGTGGCTCCATTTCAAGTTTTCTGAGGAATCTTTATACTGCTTTCCAGAGTAGTTGCATCAACTTATAGCCCTACCAGCAATGTACATTTCCCCCCACATCCTTGCTAACATTTATAGTTGCTTGTGTTCTTGATAACTGCCATTCTGACTGGAGTGAGATGAAATCTCAGTGCAGATTTTATTTGCTTTCTCTAATTACTAGAGATATTGAAAAAAATTTTTTTAATATATTTATTACTCAACTGTATTTCTTCTTTTGAGAAGTATCTGTTCAGTTGCTTAGCCTATTTATTGATTGGGTTGTTTGTTTGGTGTTAAGTTTTATTTTTTAATACTTTTTTTTAGTTGTAGATGGACACAGTACCTTTATTTAGTATTTTTTATATGGTGCTGGGTATTGAACTCAGTGCCTCACACATGCTAGGCAAGTGCTGTACCTCTGAGACACAACCCCAACCCTGGTGTTAAGTTTTTTGCATTTTTTTATATCCTGGAGATTAATGCTCTATCTGGTGTGCATGACGTAAAAGTTCTCCCCCATTCTGTATGCCCTCTCTTCATGTTATTGATTATTTCATTTACTGTGAGAAGCTTTTTAGTTTGATTCCATCCAATTTATTGATTCTTGATTTTACTTCTTGTGCTTTAGGGGTCTTTTTAAGGAAGTCAGTTCCTAAGCCAACATGATGGAGATTTGGGCCTACTTTTCTTTTAGTAGGTGCAAACTCTCTGTTCTAGTGCCTAAATCTTTGATCCAATTTGAGTTGAGTTTTGTGTAGGGTGAGAGATAGCAGTCTAATTTCATTTTATTACATGTAGATTTCAAGTTTTCCTAGCACCATTTGTTGAAGAGGCTATCTTTTCTCCAATGTATGTTTTTGGCCCTTTGTCTAGTATTAGATAACAGTATTTATGTGTTTTTTTGTCTCTCTGTCTTCTATTCCATACCATTGGTCTATGTGACTGTTTGGTGCCAATATCATGCTGTTTTTGTTACTATGGCTCTGTAGTACAATTTAAGTCTGGCATTGTGATGCCTCTTGCTTCGCTTCTCTTGCTAAAGATTTCTTTGGCTCTTCTGGGTCTCTATTTTTCTAAATGAATTTTATGATTGCTTTTTCTATTTCTATGAAAAGTGTCATTGGGATTTTATAGGAATTGCATTAAATCTGTATAATGTGGGGGCTGTGGATATAGCTCAGTTGGCAGTGCTTGCTTTGCATGCACAAGGCCCTGAGTTCAATCCACAGCACCCCCCCCCCCAAATCTGTATAATGCTTTTGGTAATATGGCATTTTTACAATATTAATTAATGTTGCCTATCCAAGAGCATGGGAGATCTTTCCATTTTCTAAGATCTTCATAAATTTCTTTCTTTAGTGTTCTGTAGTTTTCATTGTAGAGGTCTTTCACCTCTTGTTGGATTGATTCCAAATATTTTATTTTTTTGAGGCTAATTTTGAATGAGGGTAGTTTTCCTAATTTCTCTTTTGGTGGATTTTATTAGTTGTTGAAAACATTACAAAGCTCTTGACATATCATATTTCATACATTTGATTCAAGTGGGTTATGAACTCCCATTTTTACCCCGTATACAGATTGCAGAATCACATTGGTTACACATCCACGTTATCACATACGGCCATACTAGTGTCTGTTGTATTCTGCTGCCTTTCCTATCCTCTACTATTCCCCTTCCCCTCCCCTCCCCTCCCCTCCCATCCCATCCCATCTCTCTCTCTACCCCATCTACTGTAATTCATTTCTTTCTCTTGTTTTTTTCCCTTTCCCCTCACTTCCTCTTATATGTAATTTTGTATAACAATGAGGGTCTCCTTCCATTTCCATGCAATTTCCCTTCTCTCTCCCTTTCCCTCCCACCTCTCGTCCCAGTTTAATTGTAATCTTCTTCTCATGCTCTTCCTCCCTGCTCTGTTCTGAGTTGTCCTCCATATATCAAAGAAGACATTCGGCATTTGTTTTTTAGGGATTGGCTAGCTTCACTTAGCATAATCTGCTCTAGTGCCATCCATTTCCCTGCAAATGCCATGATTTTGTCATTTTTTACTGCTGAGTAATATTCCATTGTGTATAAATGCCACATTTTTTTTATCCATTCATCTATTGAAGGGCATATAGGTTGGTTCCACAGTTTAGCTATTGTGAATTGTGCTGCTATGAACATCGAAGTAGCTGTATCCCTATAGTATGCTCTTTTAAGGTCTTTGGGGAATAGTCCGAGAAGGGGAATAGCTGGGTCAAATGGTGGCTCCATTCCCAGCTTTCCAAGGAATCTCCATACTGCTTTCCAAATTGGCCGCACCAATTTGCAGTCCCACCAGCAATGTACAAGTGTACACTTTTCCCCACATCCTCGCCAGCACTTGTTGTTGTTTGACTTCATAATGGCTGCCATTCTTACTGGAGTGAGATGGTATCTTAGGGTGGTTTTAATTTGCATTTCTCTGACTGCTAGAGATGATGAGCATTTTTTCGTGTACTTGTTGATTGATTGTATGTCCTCCTCTGAGAAGTGTCTGTTTAGGTCCTTGGCCCATTTGTTGATTGGGTTATTTGTTTTCTTATTGTTTAATTTTTTGAGTTCTTTGTATACTCTGGATATTAGGGTTCTTTCTGAAGTGTGAGGAGTAAAAATTTGTTCCCAGGATGTAGGCTCCCTATTTACCTCTCTTATTGTTTCTCTTGCTGAGAAAAAACTTTTTAGTTTGAGTAAGTCCCATTTGTTGATTCTTGTTTTTAACTCTTGTACGATACGTGTCCTATTAAGGAATCTGGAGCCCGACCCCACAATATGTAGATTAGAGCCAACTTTTTCTTCTATCAGATGCAGAGTCTCTGATTTGATATCAAGCTCCTTGATCCATTTTGTGTTAATTTTTGTGCATGACGAGAGAAAGGGATTCAGATTCATTTTCTTGCATATGTATTTCCAGTTTTCCCAGCACCATTTGTAGAAGATGCTATTCTTTCTTCATTGCATGCTTTTAGCACTTTTGTCAAATATAAGATAGTTGTAATTTTGTGGATTGGTCTCTGTGTCCTCTATTCTGTACCATTGGTCCACCTGCCTGTTTTGGTACAAGTACAATGCAATTTTTGGTACTATTGCTCTGTAGTATAGTTTGAAGTCTAGTATCACTATAACGCCTGTTTCACTCTTCCTGCTTAGAATTGCTTTTGCTATTCTGGGTCTTTTATTTTTCCATATGAATTTCATGATTGCTTTATCCATTTCTACAAGAAATGCCATTGGGATTTGATTGGCATTGCATTAATCCTATAGATAATTTTTGGTAATATCGCCATTTTGATGATGTTAGTTCTGCCTATCCATGAACAGGGTATATTTTTCCATCTTCTAAGATCTTCTATTTCTCTCTTTAGGGTTCTGTAGTTTTCATTGTATAAATCTTTCACCTCTTTTGTTAGGTTCATTTCCAAGTATTTTTTTTTTTGAGGATATTGTGAATGGGGTGGTTGTCCTCATTTCCATTTCAGAAGATTTGTCGCTGATATACAGGAATGCCTTTGATTTATGCATGTTGATTTTATATCCTGCCACTTTGCTGAATTCATTTATTAGCTCTAGTAGTTTCTTTGTAGAACCTTTTGGGTCTGCTAGGTATAGGATCATGTCACCGCAAATAGTGCTAATTTAAGTTCTTCTTTTCCTGTCTTTATGCCTTTTAATTTCTTTCATCTGTCTAATTGCTCTGGCCAGAATTTTGAGAACTATATTGAATAGAAGTGGTGAGAGAGGGCATCCCTGTCTTGTTCCAGATTTTAGAGGGAATGCCTTCAATTTTTCTCCATTCAGAGTGATGCTAGCCTGAGGTATAGCATAGATAGCTTTTACAATGTTGAGGTAAGTTCCTGTTATCCGTAGTTTTTCTAGTGTTTTAAACATAAAGGGATACTATACTTTTTTGAATGCTTTTTCTGCATCTATCAAGATGATCATATGGTTCTTATCTTTAAGTCTATTGATGTGGTGAATAACATTTATTGATTTCCATATATAAAATTGAACCAGCCTTGCATCCCAGGGATGAATCCTACTTGATCATGGTGCACATTTTTTTTTTGATATGTTTTTCTATCTGATTCGCCAGAATTTTATTGAGGATTTTTGCATCTGTGTTCATTAGAGATATTGGTCTGTAGTTTTCTTTCTATGAAGTGTCTTTGTCTGGTTTTGGAATCAGGGTGATGTTGGCCTCATAGAATGAATTTGGAAGAGCTCCCTCTTTTTCTATTTCCTGAAATAACTTGAAAAGTATTGGTATTAATTCTTCTTTAAAGGTTTTGTAAAAGTCCGCTGTGTACCCATTTGGTCCTGGGCTTTTCTTGGTTGGTAGTCTTTTGATGGCTTCTTCTATTTCCTCCATTGATATTGGTCTGTTTAAATTGTGTGTATCCTCCTGACTCAATCTGGGCAAATCATATGACTTAAGAAATTTATCAATGTCTTCACTATCTCCTATTTTATTGGAATATAGGGTTTCAAAATAATTTCTAATTATCTTATGTATTTCTGTAGTGTTTGTTGTGATATTGCCTTTTTCATCCCTTATGTTAGTAATTTGAGTTCTCTCTCTTCTCTTCATCAGCCTGGCTAAGGGTCTGTCGATCTTATTTATTTTTTCAAAGAACAAACTTTCAGTCTTGTCAATTTTTTCAATAGTTTCTTTTGTTTCAATTTTGTTGATTTCTGCTCTGATTTTAATTATTTCTTGCCTTCTGCTACATTTGCTGTTGTTTTGCTCTTCCTTTTCTAAGGTTTTGAGATGAAGTGTGAGCTCATTTATTTGTTGGATTTTTCTTTTTTTTTTTTTTGAGGAATGAACTCCAGGCAATGAATTTCCCTTTTAAAACTGCTTTCATTGTGTCCCATAGATTCCGATATGTTGTGTCTGTATTTTCATTTATCTCTAAGAATTTTTTGATTTCCTCTTTATGTCTTCTGTAACCCATTGATCATTCAGTAATATATTGTTCATTTTCCAAGTGATGTAGGATTTTTACTTCCTTCTTTTATCATTGATTTCCAGTTTCATTCCATTATGATCAGATAAGATGCATGGTATTATCTCCACACCTTTATATTTACTAAGGGTTGCCCTATGGCATAATATATGGTCTATTTTTGAGAAGGATCCATGTGCTGCTGAGAAAAAGTATATCCACTTGATGATGGTTGATATATTCTATATATGTCGGTTAAGTCTAGGTTATTGATTGTGTTATTGAGTTCTATAGTTTCTTTATTCAACTTTCGTTTGGAGGATCTGTCCAATGGTGAGAGAGGTGTGTTGAAGTCACCCATAATTATTGTGTTGTGGTCTGTTTGATTCTTGAACTTGAGGAGAGTTTGTTTTATGAAGGTTGCAGCACCATTATTTGGTGCAGAAATATTGATAATTGTTATGTCTTGTTGGTGAATGGTTCTTTTTAACAGTATATAATGTCCTTCCTTATCTCTTTTGATTAATTTCGTCTTGAAGTCGATTTTATTCGATATGAGGATGGCCATCCCTGCTTGCTTCTGAGGACCGTGTGCGTGGTATGATTTTTCCCAACCTTTCACCTTCAGCCTGTGTATGTCTTTTCCAATCAGATGTGAGTCCTAAAGGCAGCATATTGTTGGATCTGTTTTTTTAATCCGCGTTACTAGCCTATGTTGCTTTATTAGTGAGTTTAAGCCATTAATGTTTAGGGTTACTATTGATATATGGTTTGTACCTCCAGTCATGTTTGATTATTTATCTTTTTTTAAAAATTTGGTTTGTTTCTCCATGATTAGCTTTTTCCCCCCCACCACTCTCTCTTTACTGAGGTACCTCCCACTGTTGGTTTTCATTTCTTCCTCATGTAGTGTTTTGCTCAAGATGCTTTGCAATGCTGGTTTTCTGGCTGCGAATTCTTTTAACTTTTCTTTATCATGAAAGATTTTTATTTCGTTGTTGTACCTGAAGCTTAATTTTGTTGGATACAAATTTCTTGGTTGGTATCCATTGTCTTTCACTGTTTGAAATACGTTGTTCCAGGATCTTCTTGCTTTCAGTGTCTGTGATGAAAAATCAGCCATTAACCTAACTGGTTTACCCCTGAATGTAATCTGCCTCCTTTCTCTTATAGCTTTTAATATTCTCTCTTTGTTCTGTATATTGGATATCTTCATAACAATGTGTCTTGGAGTTGGTCTACTGTGATTTTGTATGCTCGGTGTCCTGTATGCATCTAGAATTTGTACATCCATTTCCTTTTTTATATCTGGAAAGTTTTCTAAAATTATTTCATTCAACAGAATTCTCATTTCATTGGTTTGGACCTCTATACCATCCTCTATACTGATGACTCTTAAGTTTGTTTTTTTTATGTTATCTCATATCTCTTGGATGTTTTTCTCGTGATTTCTTACCTGCCTTTATGAGTTGGCTAGACTCTTTTCAAGATGATATATTTTGTCTTCATTGTCTGACGTTCTGATTTCTACTTGCTCCACTCTGCTAGTGATACTCTCGTTTGAGTTTTTAATTTGGTTTATAGTTTCCTTCATTTCTAGGATTATTGTTTGATATTTTTTATAAACTCTATCTCCTCCTAAAGTTGCTTATTTTCTTCTTTAATCTGTTTATGTAATTCCTTTTCAATGTGTTCTTTCATTGTTTGAATTTGCTGTCTCATGTCCTCTTTGAGATTCCATTCCATCTGTAGAAGGTATTCCTTGAGTTCTTTATTTGACCATTTTTCTGATGCCTCTAGGTTCTCCTGTAGATTTAGGCTGTCCTGCGTTGTTTGTACTCCTTTTTTTTCCTTGCTTTTTCATGATGCTCATGTTACTTCTGGCTCTGTTTCACTGCTGAGTTACTGTTTATTCCTATGAATTTATTTTGTTTTTGTGTATCTCTGGGGTCTCTCCTTTGTGATGGGAGACTATGACAAGAGATGATGAATTTTATTGCACTTTAAAGCAGATTCATTCATTTCATAAAATGTGTACGGATTCTGATGGCATATAACGATCTGCAGTTTGGTCTTGGGACTTATGTTTAGGTTGAGTGATGTGATGGTATAGAGATTGGTATATCTTGGCAACCTTGGAAGATTGCTCTACTGACGAGGAATATTAACAGGAGAATGGTCTGGAGTAGTTGGGGTAGCTAGGGAAGTGGTAGCACTATATAACGCCTCGGAACATTTACCTATACACATTTAGTAAATTACACATAAACAGCATCATAATGCTTGGGAAGAAAAGTATTAGATGGGGAGGGAAGAAGAAGCGAAGGAGAATGAGAGTAAATAGGTAGAATTCAAGAAAAGTGGAATAAGGAAATTGAAAAGAAATGAAAAGACAAAAAAAAAAAAAAAGAAAAAAATAATGCAGTCTTAAAGTTTGATTAACTTCTCTTTTAGTAGGTGGAGCTGTGCCCACCGGGCCAAGCTTCTCCTCTCCATATGCAGGAACCAATCCCTGGTAGGTGGCTCCTCCTCCCCCACTGGGCGGCTCTCCAATGCTGGGCGCCCAGTGCCTTTCCTGGTCTCCATCGACTTCCCCGCTTTTCCTCCAGCCCAGCCCCACTCACTTTTGGCATTCACCACAAAACTGGCTACACGCCAGGTCTGCCACTCCCGGGAGCCCTATTTTCTTGAATGACTGGGCACACTCTCTCTGTTTGCCATTCCCCCAGATCCCAAAGTTGTGGAGCACTGGGGTGGGAACTGTCAGCTTATTTTGCCTGATTCCCTCTGGTAGCCATGCCCCTGGGAGCTGGCGGAAGAGACCTAGGTTGTCAGCACTGGGAGGAGTGGTAGCCGGGGGTCAGACGCTGCTCCTGACTTCCTGTGACTGACAATCGCGCTTATGGGACAGCTGGGCGGGGCCCTTGAGATTTCCCAGCTGTGTGGAGATTATAGGCCCGGGGGTCACACACCTGCAGTCACCGGTTTCGATGAAGCTATCCCCTCCCCTGAATTCTGGCGACGTCAGTTCTCTGCCATGATGGTGTCCAATGCAGAGGGCGGCCATTGGTTCTCTTTGCCAGGGTGTCCGATGTGAAGGGTGGGTCTGGTCCGATTCTCCCAGGTCCCACCTCAATTCTGGGCCCGCTGCCTATGGAGACTTGGTTGGCATCACCTCAAAAGGTTCACAGAGGAACCGAAGAGTTGTTTCTCTATTCTGCTGGAGCCTATGTAGCCCTGAGTTGTGGCGGTTTGGCGGGGAGACGCAGACAATCAACCAGAGACTGTGCACAGGCAGCCTGAATTCACCCGCTCCGAGCTTGATGTTGGCTCTGAGGGGCACAAACTGCTGGCCCTAGGTCCACTTCAGCCCAGCATTGCCACGTGATCCTGAGCAAACAGCATTCAGTGGGTTCAAGACTCCCTTTGCCCGTGCAGCTGAAGAGGTCACAGAATTGATCTCTCAGCGCCCACCACCATGTTGGATCTCATGCATTTTATTTATGAGTGTTGATTTTATATCCTGCTACTTTGCTGAATTCATTTATTCTAGAAATTTTCTGGTGGGATTTTTGGAACCTTTCAAGCAAATAGTGATAGTTTTGAGTTTTACTTTTCCTATTCATATCCCTTTAAGTTTTTTCTTCTGTCTAATTGCTCTGGCTAGAGTTTCAAGGACAATATTTAATAAAAGTGTTGAAAGAGGGCATTCTTATCTTGTTCCAGTTCTTAAGGGAATGCTTTCAAGTTTTTTTTTCCATTTATAATGTTTCCCTTGGGTTTAGCCTGTGTAACTTTTGTAATGTTGAGGTGTTTTCCTACTATTCCTAGTTTTTTGAGCATGAAGTGGTGCTGTATTTTGTCAAATGCTTTTTCTACATCTAATGATGTGATCATATGATTCTTGTCTTTAAGTCTATTGATTTTGATGTTCAGCATACTTCTGTATGTTGAATCAACATTTCATCTCTGGGATGAACCCCCATTGATCATGGTGTACTATCTTTTTAATATGTTTTTATGTGATTTACCAGAATTATATTGAGAATTTTTGCATCTATATTCATCAGGGATGTTAATCTGAAGTTTTCTTTCCTTGATATGTCTTTGTCTGGTTTTGGTATCAGGATGATAGTAGCTTCATAGAATGGTTTGGAAGAATTCCTTCTTTTTCTATTTCATGGGATAATTTGAGGAATATTTGTGTTAGGAGTATTGGTGTTCTTCTTTGAAGATCTTATAGAACTTGGCTGAAAATCCATCTGGTCCTGGACTTTTCTTAATTGGTAGGCTTTTGGTCATGACTTCTATTTTACTGTTTGAAATTGTTATTTTTAAATTATGTATATCCTCCTGATTCAGATTGAGTAGGTCATATGTATTTAGAAATTTGTTGATGTCTTCATGATTTTCTATATTATTGGAGTACGTATTTTCAAAATATTTTCTGATTACATTCTGTATTTCAGTAGTGTTTGTTGTGATATTTCCTTTTTCATCACAAATTTTTGTAATTTGAGTTTTCTCTATCTTTCTCTTCATTAGCATGGCTAAGGGTTTATCAATTTTATTTATTTTTTTAAAAAAACCCTGACTTTGTGTTTTGGCATTTTTTTGATTGTTTCTTTTGTTTCATTTTCATTGATTTCAACTCTTATTTTAATTATTTCCTGTCTCCTTACTGCTTTTGGTGTTGATTTTTTCTAAATTTTGTTGGGCTTTTATATGTAATGTTAGATCTTTTATTCATTGGCTTTTTATTCTTTTAATGAATGAGCTCAATGCAATGAACTTTCCTCATAGCACTGTCTTCATAGTGTCCCAGAGATTTTGATATGTTGTATTGTTTTTCTTATTTATCTCTAATTATTTTTTAAATTTAATCCCTGTTTTCTTTTGCTACCCATTTATCATTCAATAATGAATTATTTACTCTCCAGGTGATTTCTAATTTCATTCTATTGTGATCTGATAGAATGCAGGGCATTAGTTCTATTTTTTTTGTGTGTGTTTTCTAAGTATTGCATTCTGGCATAAGATATGTTTGTTAGAAAAGAATCTGTGTGCTTCTGAGAAAAAAGTGTAATCACTCATTGATGGATGAAACATTCTCTATATATCTGTTAATTCTAAATTATTGATTGTATTATTTAGTTCTATAATTTCTTTGGTTTTTGTTTGGAGAATCTATCTAGTGGTGAGAGAGGTATGTCAGAATAACCCAGCATTATTTTATTGTGGTCTATTTGATTTTTGAAATTGAGAAGGGTTTGTTTGTTGTACAGAAATCTCCATTGTTTGGGACATGCATATTTACAATTGTTATGTCTGGTTGATGTATAATTTCCTCAAGCAATATAAAATGTCCTTCTTTTTCCTTCTGATTAACTCTGGTTTGAAGTCTACCTTATTTGATATGAGGATAGAAACACCTGCTTGTTTATGTAATCTGTCTGAGTTTATGTTCTTTCCTATCCTTTCACCTTTAGTCTGTGGATGTCTTTGCCTATAAGGTGAATGTCTTGGAGACAGTATATTGTTGGGTCTTGTATTTTAATCCAATCTGCCAGTCTTTTGATTGATGAGTTTAGGTCATTAACACTTAATATTATTATTGAGATATTATTTCATTATTGAGATATTATTTTTAATATATTATATTCAGATATTATTTTTAAAATTTCCAGTCATTTTGCTTTATTTCTGGTTTTTAGTTTGAACTAGTTTCTTCTCTGTTTGATCATTCCTTTAGTGTAGTTCCTCCTTTTGGTCATTTTCACTTTTTTTTTTTCATTTCATCTTCGTGGAATATTTTGTTGGGAATATTCTGTAGTGCAGGCTTTCTAGTTGTAAATTCTTTTAACTTTTGTTTGTCATGGAAGGTTTTTATTTCATTTTTAACTTTGAAGCTTAATTTTGCTGGATAAAGAATTCTTGTTTTCAGACCAGAGGAGGAAGCCTGGCGCTAAGCCAGACCAGACCGGAGGAAGAAGCCCGGCGCCAAGCCAGACCAGAGGAGGAAGCTCGACCCTGCCCCTCACGCTAGTCTGGAGGAAGCCCATCAACCCTTAAAACCTATCAAAGGGGGCGTGGCTACCAGCACGGTTCTGCGGCTGATCCAGTTACCCAGTTTCCAACTCCCCCACCCTTAGCTGCGATAACTGAAAATATTTCCCACAAGCTTTTAGGGGGTGTAGCTGTCAACACAAAACAACAACTGTACAGCCACCTGGTTTCCACCTCAGAAACTAGAGTAGGGAGGATACAGGTGGAAGCTCATATCCTGTCACACTGGCTATATCCACCACCCTGAACACAGAGGCTCAAGCTAGGAATAGACAATGCCACCTCCTGGAAGAAAGGAGCAGAGTTCTGAGAGAATTTTTTTTCTCTTTCTCTTTCACAACCTCAGCATATATGAAACCAAGAATGGTGCATGAACAACTGAATCACCAAAATAATATAATATAGAGGAATTGCATATGCCCCGCATTCCCCCCATTTTTTTCCTTATTTCTTTTTTACTTTCTTTTTCCTTCTCTCTTTTTTCTCTTTTCTTCCTTGTTAATTTTTTTCTTTTCTTCATTCATATTCCCTCTCTCCCACTTTCAACACCTAAACTTTTACTATCTATACATAGGGTAACTATCTAAATAAAGATAGGAGGTTGAGTCTATACATTCTTCCATAAATTACCAGTCTATTGGTTAGAGTTCTCCAAAGTTGCTAAGTTAGTTTAACCTCATACCCTCCCTTCTTTCCCTCTAAGTATAACATCCTTCATCTGAAATTCAGTTTTCTATATGCCACCAGATATGGTATGCCTTTTATGAAACTAATGACTATAGTTTTAAATAATAATTGAAACCAATATCTGTAGACTTAGAATCTAACTATAAATGTATTAATAATGAAAACTTGTGCTTAGATGATGTATTGTTGATATTGGGAACTCTTAACATTGTCTTTCTCTGCAAAAGAGGCATTTTGGAGCTATACAAGAACAATAAAAATATATAAGGGGAAACCATTAATACAGCAGTTTCACAAAGCTAGAAAGAAACATGAGCAGTAGGAAAAGACAAGGAAAGAAAGGACCACAAACAATGCAGGTCAATTCAACATTAGATGAGGTAATATCTACAGCTGATGGAATGTCAGATAAAGAGTTCAGGATATACATGCTTCAGATGATCTGGAGTCTCAAGGAAGACATTATACAGCAAATTCAGACAATGAAAGATAAACTTTGACAATGAATTACATAAACAAATCCAAGAAGCAAAAGATCAACTCTACAGGGAGACAGATATCCTAGAAATGCAGGAAACAATAAACCAAATTAAAAACTCAAATGAGAGTATTACCAGCAGAGTAGAACACTTAGAAGATAGAATATCAGACAACGAAGACAACGTATTTCAACTTGAAAAGAACATAGACAGCTCAGCAAGAATGTTAAGAAATGATGAGCAGAACATCCAAGAATTATGGGATAACATAAAGAGACCAAACTTAAGAGTTATTGGGATACAAGAGGGTATAGAGGTCCACACCAAAGGAATGAGCAATCTATTCAATGAAATAATACTAGAAAACTTCGCAGACTTAAAGAACGAAAAAGAAATCCAAATACTAGAAGCCTACAGGACGCCGAATGTACAAAATCATAAGAGATCCACACCAAGACACATAATAATGAGGATGCCCAACATACAGAATAAGGAGAGAATCTTAAAAGCCACATGAGAGAGGAAGCAGATTACATTTAGGGGTAAACCAATCAGGATAACGGCTGATCTTTCAACACAGACTCTGAAAACTAGAAGATCCTGGAGCAACATATTTCAAATGCTGAAAGAAAAAGGGTTCCAACCAAGAATCATGTATCCAGTGAAATTAAGCTTCAGGATTGAAGATGAAATAAAAATCTTTCATGATAAACAAAAGTTAAAAGAATTTGTAGCTAGAAAACCAGCTCTTCAAAACATCCTTGGCAAAACATTACAGGAAGAGGAAATGAAAAATAACAATGAAAACCAATAGCAGGAGGTAGTACAGTAAAGGAAAAACTAATCAAAGAGGAAAAACAAATCATATTAAGTAACATAAATAACCAAATATGTCTGGAAGTACAAACCATATCTCAATAGTAACCCTAAATATTAGTGGCTCAAATGCACCAATGAAAAGACATAGGCTAGTAGACTGGATTAAAAGAAAAGATCCAATAATATGCTGCCTACAGGAGACTCATGTGGTAGGAAAAGACATACACAGACTGAAGGTGAAAGGTTGGGAAAATCATACCACTCATATGTACCTTGGAAGCAAGCAGGGGTGTCCATACTTGTAGCAAATAAAATAGACTTCAAGCCAAAGTTAATCAAAAGGGATAAACAAGGGCACTACATACTGCTCAAGGGAAACATACACCAACAAGACTTAATGATCATTAATATATATGCCCCAAACAATGGTGCAGCTACGTTCATCAAACAAACTCTTCTCAAGTTCAAGAGTCAAATAGACCACAACACAATAATCATGGGAGATTTTAACACACCTCTCTCACCACTGGACAGATCTTCCAAACAAAAGTTGAATAAAGAAACCATAGAGCTCAATAATACAATTAATAAGAGACTTAATTGATATATACAGAATATATCACCCAGCATCAAGCGGATACACTTTCTTCTCAGCAGCACATGGATCCTTCTCAAAAATAGACCATATATTATGTCACAGGGCAAATCTTAGCAATTACAAAGAAGTAGAGATACTACCATGCATTTTATTTGATTATAATGGAATGAAATTAGAAATCAATAATAAAATAAGAAAGAAAAAATCCTATATCACATGGAGAATAAACAATATGCTACTGAATGAACAAAAGGTTACAAAAGACATCCAAGAGGAAATTTAAAAATTCTTAGAGGTAAATGAAAACTCAGACACAACATATCGAAATCTCTGGGACACTATGAAAGCAGTACTAAGAGGAAAATTCATTTCATGGAGTTCATTTCTTAAAAGAAAGAAAAGCTAACAAATGAATGACCTCACACTACACCTCGAAGCCTTAGAAAAAGAAGAACCAATCAGCAGCAAATACAATAGAAGGAAAGAAATAATTAAAATCAGAGCTGGAATCAATGAAATTGAAACAAAAGAAACAATCGATAAAATTGACAAAACTAAAAGTTGGTTCTTTGAAAAAATGAATAAGATTGATAGACCACTAGCCACTCTAACAAAGAGAAGAAGAGAGAGAACCCAAATTACTAGCTTATGGGATGAAAAAGGCAACATCACAACAGACACTTCAGAAATACAGAAGATAATTAGAAATTATTTTGAAACCCTATACTCTAATAAAATAGAGGATAGTGAAGGCATCGATAAATTCCTTAAGGCATATGAGCTACCCAGATTGAGTCAGGATGATATAAACAACCTAAACAGACCAATATCAAGTGAGGAAATAGAAGAAGTCATCAAAAGATTACCAAGAAAAGCCCAGGACTGGACGGATATACAGCAGAGTTTTACATACTTCCAAGGTTGCCAAGATATACCACCCTCTATACCATCACATCACTCGACCTAAACATAAGTCCCAAGATCAAACCGCAGATCGCTATATGCCATCAGAATCCATACACATTTTATGAAATGAATTAATCTGCTTTAAAGTGCAACAAAATTCATCATAGTCTCCCATCACAAAAGAGAGACCCCGGAGATACACAAAGCCAAAATAAATTTATAAGAGTAAACAGTAACTCAGCAGTGAAACAGAGCCAGAAGTAACATGAGCATCATGAAAAAGCAAGGAAAAAAAGGAGTACAAACAATGCAGGACAGCCTAAATCTACAGGAGAACGTAGAGGCATCAGAAAAATGGTCAAATAAAGAACTCAAGGAATACCTTCTACAGATGGAATGGAATCTCAAAGAGGACATGAGACAGCAAATTCAAACAATGAAAGAACACATTGAAAATGAATTACATAAACAGATTAAAGAAGCAAATAAGCAACTTTACCAGGAGATAGAGATTATAAAAAAATCAAACAATAATCCTAGAAATGAAGGAAACTATAAACCAAATTAAAAACTCAAACGAGAGTATCACTAGCAGAGTGGAGCAAGTAGAAATCAGAATGTCAGACAATGAAGACAAAATATATCATCTTGAAAAGAGTCTAGCCACCTCAGAAAGGCTGGTAAGAAACCACGAGAAAACATCCAAGAGATATGAGATAACATAAAAAATACAAAGTCATCGGTATAGAGGATGGTATAGAGGTCCAAAACAATGGAATGAGAAATCTGTTGAATGAAATAATTTTAGAAAACTTTCCAGATATAAAAAAGGAAATGGATGTACAAATTCTAGATGCATACAGGACACTGAGAATACAAAATCACAGTAGACCAACTCCAAGACACATTGTTATGAAGATATCCAATATACAGAACAAAGAGAGAATATTAAAAGCTACAAGAGAAAGGAGGCAGATTACATTCAGGGGTAAGCCAGTTAGGATAACGGCTGATTTTTCACCACAGACACTGAAAGCAAGAAGATCCTGGAACAACGTATTTCAAACAATGAAAGACACTGGATGCCAACCAAGAATTTTGTATCCAACAAAATTAAGCTTCAGGTACAACAATGAAATAAAAATCTCATACAATAAACAAAAGTTAAAAGAATTCGCAGACAGAAAACCAGCATTGCAAAGCATCTTGAGCAAAACACTACACGAGGAAGAAATGAAAACCAACAACCAAAACCAACAGTGGGAAGTACCTCAGTAAAGAGAGACTGGGGGAAAAAAGCTAATCATGGAGAAACAAACCAAATTAAAAAAAAAGATAAATAATCAAACATGACTGGAGGTACAAACCATATATCAATAGTAGCCCTAAACGTTAATGGCTTAAACTCAACTATAAAGCGACATAGGCTGGTAACATGGATTAAAAAAACAGATCCAACAATATGCTGCCTTCAGGTCTCACATCTGATTGGAAAAGACATACACAGGCTGAAGGTGAAAGGTTGGGAAAAATCATACCACGCACACGGTCCTCGGAAGCAAGCAGGGGTGGCCATCCTCATGTTGAATAAAATCGACTTCAAGACGAAATTAATCAAAAGGGATAAGGAAGGACATTATATACTGTTAAAAGGAACATTTCACCAACAAGACATAACAATTATCAATATTTCTGCACCAAATAATGGTGCTGCAACCTTCATAAAACAAACTCTCCTCAAGTTCAAGAATCAAATAGACCACAACACAGTAATTATGGGTGACTTCAACACACCTCTCCCACCATTGGACAGATCCTCCAAACAAAAGTTGAATAAAGAAACTATAGAACTCAATAACACAATCAATAACCTAGACTTAACCGACATATATAGAATATATCAACCATCATCAAGTGGATATACTGTTTCTCAGCAGCACATGGAGCCTTCTCAAAAATAGACTATATATTATGCCATAGGGCAATCCTTAGTAAATATAAAGGTGTGGAGATAATACCATGCATCTTATCTGATCATAATGGAATGAAACTGGAAATCAATGATAAAAGAAGGAAGTAAAAATCCTACATCACTTGGAAAATGAACAATATGTTACTGAATGATCAATGGGTTATAGAAGACACAAAGGAGGAAACTAAGAAATTCTTAGAGATAAATGAAAATACAGACACAACATATCGGAATCTATGGGACAAAATGAAAGCAGTTTTAAGAGGGAAATTCATTGCCTGGAGTTCATTCTTAAAAAAAAAAAAAGAAAAGAAAAAAACCAACAAATAAATGAGCTCACACTTCATCTCAAAACCCTAGAAAAGGAAGAGCAAAACAACAGCAAATGTAGCAGAAGGCAAGAAATAATTAAAATCAGAGCGGAAATCAATGAAATTGAAACAAAAGAAACTATTGAAAAAATTGACAAAACTAAAAGTTTGTTCTTTGAAAAAATAAATAAGATTGACAGACCCTTAGCCAGGCTAATGAAGAGAAGAAGAGAGAGAACTCAAATTACTAACATACGGGATGAAAAAGGCAATAATACAACAGATGCTACAGAAATACATAAGATAATTAGAAATTATTTTGAAACCCTATATTCCAATAAAATAGAAGATAGTGAAGACATCGATAAATTTCTTAAGTCATATGATTTGCCCAGATTGAGTCAGGAGGATACACACAATTTAAACAGACCAATATCAATGGATGAAATAGAAGAAGCCATTACCAACCAAGAAAAGCTCAGGACCGGATGGGTATACAGCAGAGTTTTACAAAACCTTTAAAGAAGAATTAATACCAATACTTTTCCAGTTGTTTCAGGAAATAGAAAAAGAGGCAGTGCTTCCAAATTCATTCTATGAGGCCAGCATCACCCTGATTCTGAAACTAGACAAAGACACTTCAAAGAAAGAAAACTACAGACCAATATCTCTAATGAACACAGATGCAAAAATCCTCAATAAAATTCTGGCGAATCAGATACAAAAACATATCAAAAAAACTGTGCACCATTATCAAGTAGGATTCATCCCTCAGATGCAAGTCTGGTTCAATATACGTAAATCAATAAATGTTATTCACCACATCAATAGACTTAAAGAAAAGAACCATATGATCATCTTGATAGACGCAGGAAAAGCATTCGATAAAGTACAGCATCCCTTTATGTTTAAAACACTAGAAAAATGGGGATAACAGGAACTTACCTCAACATTGTAAAAGTTATCTATGCTAAGCCTCAGGCTATCATCATTCTGAATAAAGAAAAATTGAAGGCATTCCCTCTAAAATCTGGAACAAGACAGGGATGCCCTCTCTCACCACTTCTATTCAATATAGTTCTCGAAATACTGGCCAGAGCAATTAGACAGATGAAAGAAATTAAAGGCATAAAGATAGGAAAAGAAGAACTTAAATTAGCACTATTTGCCTGACATGATCCTATACCTAGCAGACCCAAAAAGTTCTACAAAGAAACTACTAGAGCTAATAAATGAATTCAGCAAAGTGGCAGGATATAAAATCAACATGCATAAATCAAAGGCATTCCTGTATATCAGCGACAAATCTTCTGAAATGGAAATGAGGACAACCACCCCATTCACAATATCCTCAAAAAAAAAATACTTGGAAATGAACCTAACAAAAGAGGTGAAAGATTTATACAATGAAAACTACAGAACCCTAAAGAGAGAAATAGAAGATCTTAGAAGATGGAAAAAATATACCCTGTTCATGGATAGGCAGAACTAACATCATCAAAATGGCGATATTACCAAAAGTTCTCTATAGGATTAATGCAATGCCAATCAAAATCCCAGTGGCATTTCTTGTAGAAATAGATAAAGCAATCATGAAATTCATATGGAAAAATAAAAGACCCAGAATAGCAAAAGCAATTCTAAACAGGAAGAGTGAAATAGGCGTTATAGTGATACTAGACTTCAAACTATACTACAGAGCAATAGTACCAAAAATTGCATTGTACTTGTACCAAAACAGGCGGGTAGACCAATGGTACAGAATAGAGGACACAGAGACCAATCCACAAAATTACAACTATCTTATATTTGACAAAGGTGCTAAAACCATGCAATGGAGAAAAGATAGCATCTTCAACAAATGGTGCTTGGAAAACTGGAAATCCATATGCAACAAAATGAATCTGAATCCCTTTCTCTCGCCATGCACAAAAGTTAACTCAAAATAGATTAAGGAGCTTGATATAAAAACAGAGACTCTGAGTCTGATAGAAGAAAAAGTTGGCTCTAATCTACATATTGTGGGGTCGGGCTCCAAATTCTTTAATAGGGCACCCATAGCACAAGAGTTAAAAACAAGAATCAACAAATGGGACTTACTCAAACTAAAAAGTTTTTTTCTCAGCAAGAGAAACAATAAGAGAGGTAAATAGGGAGCCTACATCCTGGGAACAAATTTTTACACTTCAGATAGTGCCCTAATATCCAGAGTATACAAAGAACTCAAAACATTAAACAATAAGAAAACAAACAACCCAATCAACAAATGGGCCAAGGACCTGAACAGACACTTTTCAGAGGAGGACATACAATCAATCAACAAGTACACGAAAAAATGCTCATCATTTCTAGCTGTCAGAGAAATGCAAATTAAAACCACCCTAAGATACCATCTCACTCCAGAAAGAATGGCAGCCATTATGAAGTCAAACAACAACAAGTGCTGGCGAGGATGTGGGGAAAAGTGTACACTTGTACCTTGCTGGTGAGACTGCAAATTGGTGCGGCCAATTTGGAAAGCAGTATGGAGATACCTCGGAAACCTGTGAATGGAACCACCATTTGACCCAGCTATTCCCCTTCTCGGACTATTCCCCAAAGACCTTAAAAGAGCATATTATATGGATACAGCTACATCAATGTTCATCGCAGCACAATTCACAATAGGTGGACTGTGAAACCAACCTAGATGCCCTTCAATAGATAACTGGATAAAAAAATGTGGCATTTATACACAATGGAGTATTACTCAGCACTAAAAAATGACAAAATCATGGCATTTGCAGGGAAATGGATGGCATTAGAGCAGATTATGCTAAGTGAAGCCAGCCAATCCCTTAAAAACAAATGCTAAATGTCTTCTTTGATATAAGGAGGGTAGAACAGAACAGGGAGGAAGAGCATGAGAAGAAGATCACCATTAAACAGGGATGATACGGGGGAGAGAAAGGGAGAGACAAGGGAAATTGCATGGAAATGGATGGAGACCCTCATTGTTATACAAAATTACATATAAGAGGAAGTGAGGGGAAAGGGAGAAAAAACAAGAGAGAGAAATGAAGTACAGTAGATGGGGTAGAGAGAGAAGAGGGGAGGGGAGGGGAGGGGAGGGGGCATAGTAGAGTATAGGAAGGGCAGCAGAATACCACGTACACTAGTATGGCAGTATGTAAAAACGTGAATGTGTAACCGGTATGATTCTGCAATCTGTATACAGGGTAAAAATGGGAGTTCATAATCCACTTGAATCAAATGTATTTAATATGATATGTCAAGAGCTTTGTAATATTTTGAACAGCTAATAATAAAAAAAAATAAAAATAGAAAAAGGTATAACTGAAAGAATGTAAACCCAAACTGAAATACACTATTTAGACTTGGCCGTCCTCAATAAATTAAAGCAAAAAAAAAAAAAGTTGCTTTCAAAAATGGTATAAATGCTAGGAAAAAGAAAAAGAAGACAAGAAAAAGAAATCTGGATATAAATTGAAAAGTTGTTTTCATTGGAGTTTAAAAGTTTCTCAGCTTCTCTTTTTTAGCAGTTAGTTGGGGTTGTCTGGGATTTGATGCTTGCTCTACCCTCAGGGTGGCATTGTTAGTGTGGGAGGGTCAATCCTGGAGGCTGAACTCCTGTAGCGTGGTTCAAGCTTGGGTATGCTCCAGTCCCTTCATTGAATGCCATTTGATCTAGAGATTTTAAATCAATGCACTGTCAATTACTGGTCTTTGCTGGAAGACTGCACCCCAGGAATCTCCTTTGGGTTTCACTCATGTGGTGTAGGAGCCCACTCTGTAGCCTGTGGACCACATGATTCCTGGCTCTGATTCACTCTCCTAACTCAATCTCTCCTGCCTGTGCCCTTTTAAATTCCCAGTCATGCACTTCTTTGCCAGCTATTCCTGATGGCTGGGTGCTGACCTGCTTACCTGGTTGTGAAGCTGCATTATTCTTCACTCATTTCTGGTGGTTTATTTTTGATTTTTTATGGCATCTGCTAAAATGAACTTTAGTATATATACATTTTTACATTTTCAACCTAAACAATGATATTTTCCTGCATTTATTTCAGCTTACATCATTTTTATAGAAAGTGTAAATTGAAAAAAACAGAGGATACTCCAGTTGTTGAGAAGATAAAATAATACACAAAGAATATTTACAAATGTTAAAGGTGCATAGTCAGAAAATTTAACAGCATAATTTGTAATTTCCATCAATTTTTGTACTTTAGTTGAAAAACTAAAAATCCTAATTTTAAAATGCTAATATTTAGGTGCATTTATTTTTGTGAATTATCTATCAAGCACTATTTACTCATCACCCTGGATCTGTATTTTCATCTCATAATCTGTATTCTAATCACATAATATTTGCCTTCTATTGACTGTAATCATTGAAGAAACTCAATTGATGTTTTCTCTTGGAGAAATGTCATCAGCAAACTGGTAATTTGAGCATTTCTTTTCCTCTTCATATGCCTTTAATTTTTGTCACCTTTCCTAATTGCTCTGGCTAGAGTTTAAAGGACTATGTTGAATAGGGGTGCTGAAAGTGGTCATCCCTATCTTGTTTCTGTTTTAGAGGAAATGCTTTCAGTTTTTCTCCATTTAGAACAATGTTGGCCTTGGGTATTATTGCTAGTTTTATACATGAGTGGGTGCTGAATTTGTCAAATGCTTTTTCTGCATCTATTGAGATAATCATGTGATTCTTGTCTTCATGCCTATTTGTAATTTCCATACGTTGAATCAAGATTGCATCCCTGGGGTGAAACCCACTTGATCATTGTGCACTTTTAAAAATATTTATTTTTTAGTTGTATTGGACACAACACCTTTATTTCACTTGTTTATTTTTGTATGTGGTGCTGAGGATCGAACCCAGGGTCACACACGTGTGAGGCCACAACCCCAACTCCAATTTTCTTTTCTTTTTTTTTTTTTAAACAATAAACAAACAAAAAAACCCACAACTTTTTGTTTCACTGATTTTTTAAAAAATTGTTTTTCAAATCTCGATTTTATTGATTTTGGCTCCGGTTTTAATTATTTCCTGTTTTCTAATGATTTTGGTGTTTGTTCTTTTTTTTTAGGATGTTGAGGTATAATGTTTGATTATTTATTTGCTATATTTCTATTCGTTTGATATATGTGCTTCTATGTATGTGCTCAACTTTCTTCTTAGAACTACCTTCATAGTGTCACAGAGATTTTAATATGTTTTATCAGTATTCTCATTTATCTCTCTCTCTATATATATATTTATATTACCTATTTCTTATGCAATTCATTCATCATTTAAGAGTGTATTATTTTATCTCAATGTTTTAGAGTAGTTTCTGTTTTTTCTTTTTTAAAAAAATTCTAATTTGTTATGTATGACAGCAGAATGCCTTACAATTCATATTATACACATAGAGCACATTTTTTTCGTATCTCTAGCTATATATAAAGTATATTCACACAATTCATGTACTTAGGGTAATAATGTCTATCTCATTCCACCATCTTTTTTATCCCCATTCCCCCTCCCTTTTCCTTCCCTCCTTTTGCCCTATCTAGCATTCATGTAATCCTCCCATGCTCCCCCTCCCAACCTTACTATGAGTCAGAGAAAACATTTGGCATTTGTTTTTTTTGGGATTGACTAACTTCACTTAGCATTATATTCTCCAACTCCATCCATTTACCTGCAATGCCATGATTTTATTCTCTTTTATTGCTGAATAATTTTCCATCATGTATATATACCACATTTTCTTTATCCATTCATCTACTGAAGGGCATCTAGGTTGGTTCCACAGTTTAACTATTGTGAACTATGTTGCTATAGACATTGATGTGACTGCATCACCATAGTATGCTGTTTTTAAGTCCTTTGGGTATAGACCAAGGAGTAGGATAGCTGGGTCAAATGGTGGTTTCATTTCAAGTTTTCTAAAGAATCCCCATATTGCTTTCCATATTGGCTGTACCAATTTGAAGTCCCACCGGCAATATATGAGTGTGCCTTTTTCTCCACTTCCTCACCAACACATTGTTGTTTGTGTTCTTAATAGCTGCCATTCTGACTGGAGTGAGATGAAATCTTAGAGTAGTTTTTATTTGCATTTTTCTAATTGCTAGAGATGTGGAACATTTTTTAAAAATACATTTGTTGATTGATTGTATATCATCTTCTGAGAGGTGTCTGTTCAGTTCCTTGGCCTTTTTTGATTTTTTTTTGTGTTTAGCTTTTTGAGTTTTTCGTGTATCCTAGAGATTAGTGCTCTATCTTATGTGTGAGTGGTAAAATTTGTTCCCAAGATGTAGGCTCTCTCTTCACCTCACTGATTATTATTATTATTATTATTATTATTATTATTATTTTGCCTAGAAGAAGTTGTTTAGTTTGAATCCATCCCATTTTTTGATTCTTGATTTTAGTTCTTGTGCTATAGGAGTCTTATTAAAGAAGTCAGGGTCTAATCTGACATAATGGAGATTTGGCCCTACTTTTTCTTTTATTAGATGCAGGGTCTTTGGTTTAATTCCTAGGTGCTTGATCCACTTTTAGTTGAATTTTGTGCATGGTGAGAGATAGGGATTTAATTTCATTTTGTTGCATATGGATTTTCAGTTTTCCCAGCACCATTTGTTGAAGATGCTATCTTTTCTCCAGTGCATGTTTTTGGCACCTTTGTCTAATATAAGATAATTGTAATTTTGTGGGTTAGTCTCAGTATTCTCTATTCTGTACAATTGGGCTACCAGTTTGTTTGGGTGCCAATACCATGCTGATTTTGTTACTATTACTCTGTAGTATAGTTTAAGGTCTGGTATAACGATGGCACCTGCTTCGCTCTTCCTGCTAAGGATTGCTTTAGCTATTATGGGTCTCTTTTTTTCCCAGATGAATTTCATGACTACTTTTTCTATTTCTATGAGGAATATCATTGGGATTTTTATTGGAATTGCATTAAATCTGTATAGTGCTTTTGGTAGTATGGTCATTTTGACAACGTTAATCCTGCCTATCCAAGAAGAAGGGAGATCTTTCCATCTTCTAAGGTCTTCTTTAATTTCTTTCTTCTTTAATGTCTTTCATAGTTTTCATTGTAAAGGTCTTTCATTTCTTTCACTAGGTTGATTCCCAAGTATTTTATTTTTTTTTCTTGAGGCTATTGTAAATGGGGTAGTTTTCCTCAATTCTATTTCAGAGGACTTGTCACATACACAGAAATGCCTTTGATTTAGGGGTGTGGATTTTGTATCCTGCTACTTTGCTGAATTCATTTATTAGTTCTAGAAGTTTTCTGGTGGAATTTTTTGCATCTTGTAGGTATAGAATCACATTGCTGGCAAATTGTGTTAATTTGAGTTCTTCTTTTCCTATGTGTATCCCTTTAATTTCTTTCATCTGTCTAATTGCTCTGGCCAGTGTTTCAAGAACTATGTTAAATAGAAGTGGTGAAAGAGGGCATCCCTGTCTTGTTCCAGTTTTCAGAAGGGATGCTTTCAATTTTTCTGCATTCAGAATGATGTTGGCCTGGGACTTAGCATAGATAGCTTTTATGATGTTGAGATATATAACTGTTAACCCTAGGTTTTCTAGTGTTTTGAATGTGTATGGGTGATGTTTTTTGGCAAATGTTTTTTCTGCATCTATTGAGATGATCATATGATTCTTATCTTTAAGTCTATTGATTTTCATATATTGAACTAACCTCGCATCCCTAGTATGAACCCCACTTGATCATGGTGCAAATATCTTTTTGATATGTTTTTGTATTCGATTTGCCAGAATTTTTATTGAGAATTTTTGCATCTCTGTTCATTAGAGATATTGGTCTGAAGTTTTCTTTGATGTATCTTTGCCTGGTTTTGGAATCAGGGTGATATTGGTCCCATAGAATGAGTTTGGAAGTGCTCCCTTTTTTATATTTTATGAAATAATTTGAAGAGTATTGGTATTAGTTCTTCTTTATAGTTCTTGTAGAACTCAGCTGTGTATCCATCTGGTCCTGGGCTTTTCTTGGTTGGTAGGCTTCTGATTGTAACTTCTATTTCATTGCTTGAAATTGATCTGTTTAAGTTGTGTATATCATCCCAATTCAATTTGGACAAATCATATGACTCCAAAAATTTGTCAGTGACTTTGATATTTTCTATTTTATTGGAGTACATGTTTCAAAATAATTTCTAGTTATCTTCTGTATTTCTGTAGTGTCATTGTGACATTTCCTTTTTCATCATGTATGTTAGTTGCTGGGGTCCAGCCCTAGCGGGGTTCAGGGAGTCCTGATGGATGAGTGGCATTGGCAAAAAGATGAGACAGGAGTCATTTCATTGGAGCAATCGAGAGAGAGAGAGAGAGAGAGAGAGAGAGAGAGAGAGAGCGCTCTAATGCAGTTTCTCTGGATCATCTTTTATTACAATTTTTCTAATCATTATAGATTCAGAATACGTCATTAATTATACAATTTCAAAACTTTGCCAAGACATAACGTTTCCTTAACCATAATTAGGGGTATAGAAAAATGGAATATCAATTTAGATTTTTCCAGAATTTGACTTTTTAGTTATCAATCATTAATAAAATGTGTCACTAATTTACTTTTTTTTTCAGATTTTCCCAAGATATACTATTTTCTTATTAACTAATGCCAAACTATGTAACCAGACTAAGTCTCCTAACCTATCATTAACCTTTAAGTTTTAAAGTACACCTGCACTTTTATTTCTAATCTAAAATTCCCATCTAAAAAAGTCCCTTTAAGTCTTATACTTAAAATATCCTAAAGTTTATAAATCATTCTTAAAACGTATCAGAAACCCATACAACTAAAAACTTAAGAATTCTAAACCCAAGAATCTAAATAGAATAATACTTCTAACATTATTCTAAAAATATGTCATAAAGCTACTTTAATTAATTCCTAAATTTATTCTCATAAAACTGGTTGAGCTGCTTTCTCAAAGAGTTTCTTTGTTTCTCAATCAAGGTGCACTAGTTCTTATATCTTTATAACCTTTCTCAATAAAAAGTAAGTTCTAAACATTGGTCCATTTTCCACCAATATTAAATATGCTCATCATAAATCCCTATGTGAAGTCAAAAAGGGTTTATAGAAATGAAAAGAATGTATCCTTATATGTCTTAACTTTCCTAAATGTATAACATAACTTTCCTTAATCAAGAATGAAACTACATATGGTGGGTTTTGTACAATGAGCATAATGATTAGGTTTTCTAAGAGGCTGGAAATATGGGCTTGGGTTCTATTTGATATAATCAATGTGGTGCCTAAAATTCTCATGACCTTTCGGAGAATGATTGTTGTCCATTATCAGTTTTGTCCTCAATGTGCTGAAATAGTAGAGCAGCTTTCTACTTTGTCCTTGATATGCTGAGAGGTAGTAGAACAGCCTTCAAGGCATGAACTACCTGTTATGTTCTAGCCATCTGAAATTTAATTTGGTTTGTTATTTAGCATACTCATGCCTCCTGTCAGGAACATGAGCATGAAAATGAAAAGTCCCAATTACATAAAAAAGGGTCTCATGGTTTCGGTTTCCCACCAACCAGCACGGCTTTGCCAGCATTCATCCTCACTGTGACCTTATCAAGACAGTGGGAGAGAGGCTTTGCCAGCACTTATTTTTACTGTGACCTTGTCAAGACAGTATTGGGAGGGGGATCGCCTTCACCAGTTAGTAATTTCTCTTCTCTTCCTTAGCATGGCTAAGGGTTTTTCAATTTTATTTATTTTTTCAAAGAACTAACTTTTTGTTTTGTCAATTTTTTCAATTGTTTCTTTTGTTTCAATTTTATTGGTTTCAGCTCTGATTTTAGTTATTTCCTGTCTTCTACTGCTTTTGGTGTTGATTTGTTCTTCTTTTTCTAGGACTTTGAGATGTAATGTTAGGTCATTTGTTGATTTTTTTCTTCTTTTAAGGAATGAACTCCATGCAAAGAACTTTCCTCTTAGTACTGCCTACATAGTGTCCCAGAGACTTTGATATGTTGCATCAGTGTTCTCATTTACCCCTTAGAATTTTTTTTATCTCCTCCTTGATATCTTTTGAAACCCATTGTTCATTAAAAAGTAGCATATTATTTAGAGTCCAGGTGTTGGAGTAACTTCTATTTTTTTTGTTGTTGTTAAATATATCTTTTTAGTTGGTGGATACAATACCTTTGTTTTATTTATTTTTATTTATTTATTTATTTTAATTTTTATTTATTTATTATTTATTTATTTTTATGTGGTGCTGAGGATCGAACCCAGTGCCTTGTATGTGCTAGGCGAGAACTTTCTCACTGAGACACAACCACAGCCTCTCTATTTTTATTTTATCATTGATTTCTAATTTTCATTCCAGTATGATCTGATAGAAGACAGGGTATTATCTCTAGCTTTTTGTACTTGCTAAGAGTTGCTTTGTGGCATAATATAATATCGATGAAATATTCTATATATGTCAGTTAAATCTAAGTTATTGATTGTAATATTGAGTTCTATAGTTTCTTTTTCTTTTTTTAAATATATATATATTTTAAATATCTTTTTAATATATTTTTTAGTTGTAAATGGATTTTTTGTTTTATTTATTTGTTTATATGCGGTGCTGAGGATCAAACCCATGGCCTCACACATGCGAGGCAAGTGCTTTACCACTGAGCCACAACTCCAGCCCCTATTTTTAATATCTTTATTTTGTTGTTTGTTTATTTTTATGTGGTGCTGAGGATCGAACCCAGTGCCTCACATGTTTGAAGCAAGTGCTCTGCCACTGCACCACAACCCCAGCCCAGAGTTCTATAGTTTCTTTGTTCAGCTTTTGTTTGGAAGATCTATCCAATGGTGAAAGACGTGTGTTAAAGTCACCCAGAATTATTGTGTTGTGGTCAATTTGACTCTTGAACTTGAGGAGTTTTCTTGATGAACATAGATCCTTCATTGTTTGAGGCATATATATTTATAATTGTTACATCTTGTTGTGTATGAGTCCCTTGAGTAGTATGAAATGACCTTCTTTATCCCTTTTGATTATCTTTAGCTTCAAGTCTACTTTATTTGATATAAGCATGGAAACCCTTGCTTGCTTCCACAGTTCAGGTGAGTGGTATGATTTTTCCCAACCTTTCATCTTCAGTCTGTGGATGTCTTTTCCTATGAGATGAGTCTCTTGGAGACAGCATATTGTTGAAACTTTTTTTTTAACCCAATCTGCTAGCCTATCTCTTCTGATTGGTGACTTTAGGCCATTAACATTCAGGGTTATTTTTGAGACATGATTTGTATTCCCAGCCATTTTTGTTATTTAACTTGACTTGGTTTATCCTTTGTTTAGTTTTTTCTTTAGTGTATTACCTCCCTCTGCTGATTTTCATTGTTGTTTTTCACTTCCTCTTCATGGAATACTTTGCCAAGGATGTTCTATAATGAAGGTTTTCTAGGTGTAAGTTCTTTTAACTTTGCCATGAAAGTTTTTTATTTTATCATCAAATCTAAAGCTTAATTTTGCTGGATATAATATTCTTGGTTGACATTCATTTCTTTCAGAGCTTGATATATGTTGTTCCAGAGTCTTCTAGCTTTTAGGGCTTGGGTAGAAAAATCTGCACATAATTTAATTGGTTTTCTCTTATATGTAATTTGATTTCTTTCTCTTGTGGCTTTTAATAGTCTCTCCTTATTCTGTATGCTAGGCATTTTCATTATAATGTAATTTGCCTTGGTTCTGTTGTGATTTTGAATATTTGGCATCCTGTGAGACTCTCAAATTTGGTTTTCCAATTCATTCTTCATGTTTGGAAAATTTTCTGATATTATTTCATTGAAAAGATTGTTCATTCCTTTGGTTTGGAACCCCATGCCTTCATATATCCCAATAACTATTAATTTTGGTCATTTTTTTTATGGAGCCCTATGCAAGTAAGTGAGACCCTGTGTCAAAAAAATAAAATGGGTTGGGGATGTGGCTGGGAATGTGGCTTTGGGTACAATCCCTGGTACCAAAAAAAATAATTTTGGTCTTTTTATGCTATCCCATATTTCCTGAATGTTCTGCTCATGGTTTCTTACCATTTTCACTGTGTGGTCTACATTCTTTTCAAGATTATATATTTTGTCTTCATTGTTTGAGGTCCTGTCTTCCAAGTGGTCTAATCTGTTAGTGCCTGTATGTGCTCTCTTATATCATCCTTTAATTCACAGAAATTTTAATTGTGTACATCCTGAACTCCTTCTCTGTAATTTCATCTGCTGTGCTGGCCATGGATTCTAATAATGTGATATCTTGATTTGTTTGGGCACTTTCTTCCCTTGTCTTTTCATATTGTTTGTGTGTCTTCCCTTCTAGCACGCATTACCATTTTTACCCTATAGGTTTATAGTGCCCCTGTAGGGTTCTAATACCTCTCCTTAGAGTGGAAGAACAATGTTAACAGATCCCAATATAAACAATATACAATCCAATATACAAATAGATGCTGTTAAGATGTTTATTGTTTGGTCATAATGTACAGAAATGGTGAATTCAACTATTATCTTCAATATAATCAGTAGGTTTGTATAAGGGTTTACAGTTTCTGATGGTGGACAAAGAACTGGGGGTGAGGTGTAGGAAGACATGCTGAAGCTGTAGGAGGTGATGTAGTTATTATATCTTAGGAAGTGTGAAAGAAATCTAAAGAAGGTTAGTAGTAGGAGAATATAGAGGAAGTAAATTTGGGTAGACTAGTGACAAGACGGTAGAGTACTCAGAAAAAATACGTATATATTAATAAAAATAGAAAATGTTAAAGTAGTAAAAATTGGAGAAAAAAAAGAATATACAACACAACTGTAATATACTATTCAGTCATCCCAGTCCTCAATATCCTAATCCATGCAAAATACTTGGTTTCACATATGTTGGAGATGTGAGGGAAAGAGAATAGGGAGAGAAAAGAAAAAAAATCTCAAAGAAGAAATAAGGATTGTTTTGGTTGGAGATCAGTATCTTTCCTGCTTCCTTTCTCATCCAATAGAAAGGTCATCTGTTGTTATCTGGTATCTCCACCCTCAGGATGGTGAAGGTAACCAGGGAGGGAGGCTTGGTTCCGGGTGAAGGGCATCTGAAAGTGGGGTGTGGCACCCGTCGGTCCCTGAAGGGAGACTGTACCTCAAGAACCTCTTTTTGGGCCCACTCCTGTGATGTGGGCACCTGGTCTTATTTCCTTATCTTGCATGAAGACCTCCAGTTCCTGGTCTCTATGTTAGTCTCTAAACTGTATCACACTCACCTTTTCCCGTACTTCTATCTTATGTAGAGCCAGGGTCTCACTGAGTCGCTTAGCACCTTGCCTTTGCTAAGGCTGGTTTTGAACATATTATCCTTATGCCTCAGACTTCTGAGCTCTTCTGAACAGTTGATACTGTTCTTGTGCCACTGTGCCCAGCTGTTAATTTGATTTTTAATATTGAGGAGAGCTTGTTTCATGTACATAGATTCACCATTATTTAGGGCCTTATTATGAACAATATCTTGTTTTTGGTTAATCCAGTATGGATGAACCTTTTTGTCTCTTCTGATTGAAGTCCACTCTCTGATATAAAAATAGCTACTCCATTTGTTTATGCATACCATCTGTGTGGTATGTCTTTCCCCAAACTTTCACCCTTAGTCTGTGGATTTCTTTGTCTGTAAAGGAGTCTCTTGAGAACAACATATTGTTGGGTCTTGTTTTTTTAATCCAATCAGCAAACCTATGTCTTTTTGTTGAAAACTTTAGACCATTTACATTCAAAATTATTATAGAAAGATGATTTTTACTTCTTATTGCTTTGATTTATTTCTAATGTTTAATTTAGACTTGATTCTCCTTTGATTGTTCTTCTAGTACAATTAATTTTATGCTAGTTTTAATTTTAATTTTTTATTTTTTCTGCATGAAAAATTTCATCAAGTACTTTTTGCAGTGCAGGTTTGTGGTTATGAATTATTTTGGTTTATGTTTATCATGGAAAGTTTTTATTTCATCTTAATTTCTGAAGGATGACTTTGCTGGGTATAGTAATCTTGGTTGGCACTCATTTTTTTTCAGAGCTTGGTATATACTACTCTAAACGCTCCTGGATTTTAGGGGCTGGGTTGAAAAATGAGTTGTAATCTCAATTGGTTTACCTCTAAGTTTGACCTGCCATTTTTCTCTTGTAGTATTTCCTATTGTTTTTAGTAGGCATATTTATTATACTGTTTTTTGGAGAGTTTTTTAAAAATATAGTTTAGCTGTCAGTGGTTTTTATTTTATTGATTCATTTATATGCAATTCTGAGAATTGAACCCAGTGCCTCACACATACTAGGCCAGCACTCTGCCACTGAGCTACAACCCCTGCCTGAAGAAGATATTTTTTGATCCTGCCTATTTGGAGTTCTATATAGCTCTTGTATTTGAATTTCCATCTCAATCATAAGATTTGGGAAAATTTCTAATATTATTTCATTGAAAAGATTGTGCATCCCCTTAGTTTGTATTCCATAGTCTTCATCTACCCCATTGATTCTTAAATTTTTTCTCTTGATGTTATTCCAGGTTACCTGAATGGTCATGGTCTCTTAACAACCTTTTTTTTTAATAGTTGACTGTATTTTCAATATTATGTACATTATATTCAAGGCCAAAAATCTATCTTCAAAGTGGTCTAATGTGATGCTTTCAATTGAATTTTTAGTTTGGTTTGTTGGGTCTTTCATTCTCAGGATTTTCATTTGATTCTTTTCCAGAATCTATATCTTTTTATTGGAATGATATTTCATGTCCTGTATTTTGTCTCTAATTTTACTCCTTCCATATTCTTTGAGCTTATAGAACATTTTAACTATGAACTTTCTAAATTCTTACTCTGTCATTTACTCCATGGTTGTATCAATGTAGTGAGTTGTTGAAGTGTTATGAGCTGTTTGGGGTGGTGTGTTCCCTTGCTTTTTCATATTACTGGTATATCTATCCATCTATTTGGATGGCCATTGCTTCTTTTTTAAAACAAGGACTATTTTGTAAGTTTCTTTCTCTGATGAGCCCTGGGCTTGGTGAATATCCAGGAATTGACATTTTAACTCAGTGTGTGGCCTCTGATGTTACAAGCATCAGTGTCATTTTGAGAGAAGCCACTAAGCCCTATTTACTACATTCACTTCAGGATAAATCCATGTACTATACAACCATATGAAGTAAAAAACTTGTTGATACTGTTCTTCATAGTTCCTTTAATCCAGGTATAAACTTGTTGTAGAGTTCTGAAATAGTTTGAAAAATTAGTTAACTATAGTAAAATTGCTATAACATTATAGTAACTGAAAGGGGTAAAGGGAAAAAATGGACAGAAGAGAGAATAACAAAATAGAAAAAAAGATAGAAAAGAATAATATACACCAAGGTAAAAGGGAGAAAAAGTTGGATGGGGGGATTTGAGGCAGTAGGAGATAATGTAAGGTGGATAATAGTGGGGGTAAGGGGAACAAATATAAATCAGAACTTAGAAAAATGTAGAATGATGCCAATCAGTGCAGTAAACCATTGAAAAAATACATTCAAATGGGTTGAGGGTACCATGTTTGCTATTAGGCTAACAATTATTAAACCAAGATAAAGAGTGATATATATGATCAAAGTTGATGTTAGAATTATTTATAATAAACTATGCCAAGGTGAAGAATTCATATTGAAATTTGGTTTGGATTTCATCAGGATTTGGGACATTTAGAAGATGTTTGTCATTCTTTGGCCTTGGATCCTTCCAGAGGTGCTGGAGTATGGGACCACTCCCTTAATTACTATGGATCACCCACCAGACAGTTCTGCTTTGTCAGCTCAGGGACCTAGGACTGACTCTTTGTGGGTGTGATGTTATGTCTGTTAGTTGTTTCTGTTGTGTGCAGGAATTTAGATTGCAGGGCTCTGGGCTGTCACTATGATTTGGTCACTGTGTAACTGGTCTCATCTACCAGATCCTTTTCAAAGTGGCATAAAGCCTGGTTGATATCTATAAGCACAGGTCCTGTGATTGTGGAATGGATGATCTGTAGTGCAGAAGCATTCCCCTGGCTGATGCAGCTTACTAGGATAATGTCCTTACTACTGATTAAAGACTCAATCAGTTTGCCTGAATTCTAGCTTCCACTGCCCCAGGATTTGAATGGGCACTGCTTCCCTCACTATGACTGAGGCATCATGCAGCCAGTGTCCAAACATGGGTATTCTGGGTGTCACTGCTCCCTATTGCCTTTGATCCAGGCAGTTTTCCATCTTGACTAATTACCACCTGACTCTAGGCATCTTCTCTTTTAGCTTCCTTGTACTCAGGCAACTTCTTGACATGACTGGCCCTTTTCTGGCTGCAGTTACAATCTGGGGACAATCTCTCCATGCTGCTAGGGATCCAGGTAGCTTTCCACTGGGATAGGGTCTCATGATTGGGGATACTGTCCTTCTAGGTTTCCCAGGATGCAGGCAATTTTCTGCCATGAATGCCTCTTGTTAGCTGCAGCTGAGTCCTGAGTCCCTCTAGGCTGCCAGGGATGCAGTCATCTTCCTGCCATGACATGTTTCTCATCAGTGGGGTAAAAAGTCCTGATATGGTCTCTTTCTTGGACCAAAACTGCCTTCCCTCTTCTATCTGGGCTCTCAATTATTGCCACAGTGAATTGCAGGCAATTACTACCTCTCTTCCTGGGCTCCCATGCAGGCCATACAGAGCACTGGGTTGAACTAGCACTTTCCAGGGTCTGTCTGCTCCACTGAACTCCCCTTTTTTGCAGTGGGGGCAGGGAGAGTGTTTCAGTGACTTTTGGCTTGTAATGACTCCTCTACAAGGTCTTTCAGATGAATCATTAAGATATCCAATTGTAAGAGTATTCCATCTTGTTTAATTTGTTGCTATTTGGAGGTGGGAGAATGCCATGATAATTTAAAGGGTGACCATTCAGCTGTGGGCTCCCGAAAAATGGCTGCAGACCCTAGTATGTCTTTGTATACATAATTTGATTTTAAACTGCTTGAACTGCTTCAAGGACCCCAATGCTATTGTCACATTTTAATTTGGTGTCTTTTCTTTCCAGATGTTTTTAAAGGGGTGAACTTATGTGTATTTCGTCTTCCTCTTTCTCTATTTTCTCTCCCCCTTCCTTCACCTGAATCCTGGTTTGGGGCTAGGGAACTCTGCCCTTATTTTCCACTCTGTTAACTACAAGTCTCTCCAGGTCTCAGACTCTTTACCATTGTGTCTTAGAACATTTGTTCTGTCATCCATCTCTCAGATCAGCTGTTCCTTCACTGCCTCCTTTCTGTGTTGTAGGGAGGTTGGGGATCAGTGCCTAGGTCCATTCTGCCATCTTTGATCTCACTTCTATATCTTATGATTGGAGAATTGAGATCATTTATATTCAGTGTTATTGTAAAGAGATAATTATTATTTTTTGACATTTTGATTTCTAATTCTTCATTCAGACTTGGTTCTTCTTTAATTGAATATTCAGTGATATTCATACCTTTGTTGGTTCTCATTTTAATTTCTTCTGCATGAAATATTACATTGAATATATTTTATAGTGAAGACTTAAGTGGTTGTCCTGGGGATGTGGCTCAGTGATAGAGTACTTGCCTAGCATGTGCAAGACTCTGGGTTCCATCCTCAGTACCACATACAAAGAAATAAAGATATTGTGTCCAACTACAACTAAAAAAAATAAAATATATTTTTTAAAAAAGACAGTGGTTTGCATTCACTCCCCTTAGCAGTAGTTCATTCTCAGTACATTTGGAGAATAAAAAAAACAACACACATACATACATACACACCAAAAAAAAAAAAGCTTCCATGATAAGCTAAAATAATTCATAACCACTGTCTTCACTATAAAATATATTCAATGTAATATTTCATGCAGAAGAAACACTGAATATAAATGATCTCAATTCTCCAGAAAATATAAACCTAGAAGGAAAAGATGCATGTTGGGATTTGAGGCAATAGCAGTTAATGCAAGAAGGAAAAGAGGGGCTAAGGGGAGTGAATGCAAACCTTTACTAGGAAAACAAAGATAGTTTGATTCCAGTTAATGCTTTAAAATATTAGAATACAACCAAATGGTTTGAGGATACTATCAAAATAAAGTTTAATATATGTAAGATCAAATTGGCATTGGAATTATTTCTAATAAATAATCCTTGCCAAAGTGAAATTATTGAGTCTTACCAGTTTGGATTTCATCAGGATTTGGGACCTTTAGAAGATGCCCATCATTTTCAGCTTTGAATCACCCTAGAGGTGCTAAGGGCACAGGAGCTACTGCCTGGTTGCTTTGGATTTCTTATCAGTTGGTTATTGTTGTCAGCCCAGAGTCCTGAGGCTGCTAGGAGGAAGCTGTGTTGCATCTTCTGGGTGTTTCAATTGGATATAGGAGCACAGGGTACCAGGATCAGGGCTGTTACACTGACTGTGGCACTTAGAATAGGCCTGAGAATATGCAGGAAGCTCATTAAATGGGGTGTACAGAAGGAGATCAAATGTTGTCTTGCTATAAACTCCCACTCGCTAACACAGCCAGGTGCAGGGAGGACTCTCAAAGAAAATATGTTGACTTGACCCACAGCCTACCTTTGTTTACACACTGAACCCCTGTGGTAGTTTTTGGTGAATTCAACTAGATAGTCGATGTCACCACTGTCATGATGGTATATGTTTTACTTTTTCCTCAGTCTCTCACCCTAGACCTGTTTCATGGACCTGTCAACCCATGAGAATGGAGACGCGGCCTGCTTCCCTCACTGATGTGTGCTGTCGGCAACAGGCCCAACTCCGCAGGGTCTCAGGGAATGTGAACACTATGAGCCAGAAACAAGATGTTCCAGGTGGTGATAAGAGTAGTTTATTCTCTATTTATTGAGCCACTACTGTGTGCCAGGCACTGACCTAGGCCATGGGTATAGTAGTGAATGGGACAAGCAAAAAGCCCAGCTGCTCTTGAGCTGACACTGTGGAGGGAGAAACACAACAAATGTGACTGTGACACACGAAGTGAGTCTTCACACTGACCAAGTTTCCAGCTTCTGTAAACTGGAAGCTCCAACACTCACCCTACATGCATGTGCCAGGTACCCCTGGCTTTGGATAAGCCAATGATATGTCTGTGGCCTTGGGCTTCATCCCCCTTCATGAGGCCTTGGTTAACACATAGTTAGTAGTTCTCCTTTGCTGGCATACCCCACAACTAAGTAGAGATCCTCTGCTGTGATGATGACTAGAGAGGGCCTTATGACATTGGAGGAATTCAGAGACCTCATTAGGTCCACTTTGTGGAGTATTCCATGGAGTTTGGAGGAGCTCTGCTGTCCTTTATGGATGAATTTCATGGCCACCTGGGTATGTGTTAGTACTTGCTGTGCCAGTTTGCCTTGGTGAAATTGTCCTGGCCGATGGTATTAGGAGTCTGTAGTTATCAATAAGGGTCTTCTCCTTAGCATAGATATCTGCTGGACCCTGCAGCATGGTGACCTTACTAGTCTAACTACAAATGAGCAATGCTACCTAACAACACCAACTATACTAACAGGGAGGAACCACCACCAACCCAGCAACCCAGCAATCCCCAGCAGGGAAGCCTAAGCATGTAGTTTCATCGAGGCCACCTGACCCCAGGACAGACATAAAGACAGAGGTGGAGGAAACACATGACCAAAGCTCCATGCACTTTCTCTTTCAGACCTGCAATGAGAATAACACACACTTAGATGCAAGTATCCTCTGCTCTGGGAGATGTGCAGAGGGATATTACATGCTGGGACCTGAGATGTTGCCCCTATCTCCTCTCCAGCCTCATCAGGCTTTCCCTAAAGCCTGCTCCCAGGGTCTGTCTCTAGGTGATTCTTTTGACCTGGGATTTTACCCTGAAAACCACCCATCCCCTAGAAGCCTTAGAACTCATTCCCACTCCCTTCAGGTGCTCATTGCCTGTAATTGCTTTCCCAGGACCTGAGAATGCCCCAAGAGTTGGGGTGCAGCCCTTGAGGAGGGAAATGTGGGTTCCAGAATCCTGCAAGCTGGGCTCTTGTGAGACAGCAACTCTGAATTAGTGAATGATGAATGAGTGGGGGATAAGGGACTGGCCTAGTGGAATCCCATAGTTTTGGCATTCCCAGAGAATTTTCTCACCATCTGCTCTCTTCTTAAGTTCTCACAAATCAGCTACAACCATCTTTACAAAGAAGACAAGTTTGAATGATCAAGAATTGTATTGATCTCTCAGTATTTTGGGAAACAACCTAAACAACTTTCTTAGTGCCTGGATTGTCCAAGGCTCTAGCTTGGGTTCAAGTCTGTTGGGGGAAACGTGCCATTGGCTGCTCACAGCTGCTCTGTGTTCTCTAACACATAGAAATTATTTCTTCCCATGGCATTTCTGGCAGAGTGACAAGCCAGAGCTCAAGGGTACTAGGCACATCCCTGCCGGCACATACAGCACAAGGGATGGCTTTCCAACCATCCAAGCTTTCTGATAGCCTTGCCTTCCCAGGTGAAACCCAGCCTACTCAATACACTTACCAGGAGCCAAAACCCATGAAAACTCAACCAAGTGACATAAAATGGTCAACAGACCTTTGTTGTCTCCTTGACCCAGGGTTGCAGGGTTACAAGGTGCCAGAGAACTCTAGCAGCTAAAGACTTTCTAAAACCCTTCTCAGGAAGTCTGGAGAAAAAGCCAGTCACACTGATGAGAAAGATGGTCCCTTAGGAGCAGCCACAAAAAAGTTGTTTCTACTGGATCATCACCAGGACAAAAGAGAAAGCAGGCAGGGAGGAGATGGTGTGTGTGTGTGTGTGTGTGTGTGTGTATGTGTGTGGGTGTGTGTATGTATGTGTCCATCTCCATTTCCATCTAGGTCACTCACCCTGGAGGAAGCCAGCTGTGAACTGTGCCATGCTTTGAGCTGCCCTCTGGAGAGGCTCATGTGGGCAGGCCCTTGAATTCTGCTGCCACCAGGCTCGCAGCAAGCTCAGAAGCAGATGTCCCAGCCTCTATGCTGCTGCAGCCCCAACAATATTGTGACTTACCTCAGGAGAGCCCTGGAGGCACAACCATCCATCCATGCTGTTCTGGGTCCCTGACCTACAGAAATTGAGATATAGGAGTGTTCCCACTTTCCCTTTTCCTCTCATATATACTATTGAAGAACACAGGGCAGCTGTGAGCAGCCATTGTCCTGTTTCCCCCAACAGACTTGAACCCAAGCTAGAACCTTGGACAATCCAGGCACTAAGAAAGTTGTTTAGGTTGTTTCCCAAAATACGGAGAGATCATGCATTTTACTGAACATATAGAAAGCAGCCCAAGGAGCCGCCCCCTCCCCCTGCGCCGGCATAGTAGAGGGAACTGGGACCAAAGACAGAGCAGGCCCAGCGGCCTGCTGAGGGGCAGAGCCGCCCCCCACCCCCCTCGCCTGCCAGGTAGGGGAAGGGTGACCACCGACAGAAAAGGCCCAGTGGCCCAGGGCAGGACAGAGCTTCCAATCACTCCTGCAAGGTAGGCGGGCCTGCGACCCACTGGCAGAAGAGGAGCAGCCGCCTGCTGAGAGGCTGAGCCGCCCCCTCCCCCTGCGCCGGCATAGTAGAGGGAACTGGGACCAAAGACAGAGCAGGCCCAGCGGCCTGCTGAGGGGCAGAGCCGCCCCCCACCCCCCTCGCCTGCCAGGTAGGGGAAGGGTGACCACCGACAGAAAAGGCCCAGTGGCCCGCGGCGGGACAGAGCTTCCAATCACTCCTGCAAGGTAGGCGGGCCTGCGACCCACCGGCAGAACAGGAGCAGCGGCCTGCTGGGAGGCAGAGCCGCCCCCTCCCCCCCGCGCCTGCAAGGTAGTCGGAACTGAGACCACCATCAGAACAGGTCAGACCTGCAACTGAGAGACAGAACAGGCCCAGTGGCCTGAGGAAGGGTAGAGCCGCCCCCCCCCCCACGCCTGCAAAGTAGGCGGACCTGGGACCCACTGGCAGTACAGCCCCAGAGGCCTGCAGAGGGGCAGTGCCGCTGCCTGCGCCTGCAAAGTAGGCAGAACTGCGACCACCGACAGAACAAGCCTAGCGGCCCGCAGAGGGACAGAGCCGCCGCCCACGCCTGCAAGGACGGCGGACCTGCTACCGACTGGCAGAGCAGGCCCAGCGGCCTGCCGGCGTGGTAGGCACATTGCCCCAATTGGCGGAGGGGCAGAGCCGCCGCCCGTGCCTGCGAGGGAGACTTTGCAACTATACAAGACCAATATAAATATATAGGGGGAAAATTCAATAGCACAACAGTTTCACCAAGAAGAAAGGAACGCGAACAGTATGAAGAGACAAGGAAAGAAAGGACCACAAGCATTGCAGGTCAACTCAACTTTAGAAGAGGTAATAGCTGCAGCTGATGGAATGTCAGATAAAGAATTCAGGATATACATGCTTCAGATGATCTGGAGTCTCAAGGAAGACATCAGACAGCAAAATCAGACAATGAAAGATCACTTCAACAATGAATTACATAAACAAATCCAAGAAGCAAAAGATCAACTATACAGGGAAATAGAGGTTATAAAAAACAAACAAACAGAAATCCTAGAAATGCAGGAAGCAATAAGCCAACTTAAAAACTCAATTGAGAATACTACCAGCAGAGTAGAACACTTAGAAGACAGAACATCAGACAATGAAGATAAAGTATATCAACTTGAAAAGAACATAGACAGCTCAGCAAGACTGTTAAGAAACCATGAGCAGAACATCCAAGAAATATGGGATAACATCAAGAGACCAAATTTAAGAGTCATTGGGATACAGGAAGGAACAGAGTTTCAAACCAAAGGAATGAGCAATCTATTCAATGAAATAATTCGAGAAAACTTCCCAGATTTGAAGAATGAGACAGAACCCCAAATCCTAGAAGCCTACAGGACGCCGAATGTGCAAAATCATAAGAGACCCACACCTAGACACATTATAATGAAGATGCCCAACATACAGAACAAGGAGAGAATTTTAAAAGCTACAAGAGAAAGGAAGCAGATCACATTTAGGGGTAAGCCAATCAGGATAACAGCTGATCTTTCAACACAGACTCTGAAAGCTAGAAGATCCTGGAATAACATATTTCAAACACTGAAAGAAAATGGGTTCCAACCAAGAATTGTGTTTCCAGCGAAATTAAGCTTCAGGATGGAAGATGAAATTAAAACCTTCCACGATAAACAAAAGTTAAAAGAATTTGCAGCTAGAAAACCATCTCTTCAAAACATCCTTGGCAAAACATTACAGGAAGAGGAAATGGAAAATAACAATGAAAACCAACAGTGGGAGGTAGGACACTAAAGGGGGGAAAATAATCAAAGTGGAAAACAAACCATGTTTAGTATCATAAATAAACAAATATGGCTGGAAGAACAACCCATATCTCAATAATAACCCTAAATGTTAATGGCTTAAACTCACCAATCAAGAGACACAGGCTAGTAGAATGGATCACAAAACAAGACCCAACAATATGCTGCCTACAGGAGACGCATTTGATAGGAAAAGACATACATAGGCTGAAGGTGAAAGGTTGGGAAAAATCATATCACTCATATGGACTTCGGAAACAAGCAGGAGTATCCATACTCATATCAAAAAAAATAGATTTTAAGCCAAAGTTAATCAAAAGGGACAAAGAGGGACACTACATACTGCTCAAGGGAACCATACACCAACAAGACATAACAATCATAAATATATATGCCCCAAACAATGGTGCAGCTATGTTCATCAAACAAACTCTTCTCAAGTTCAAGAGTCTAATAGACCACCATACAATAATCATGGGAGACTTCAACACACCTCTCTCACCACTGGACAGATCTTCCAAACAAAAGTTGAATAAGGAAACTATAGAACTCAATAACACAATTAATAACCTAGACTTAATTGACATATATAGAATATACCACCCAACATCAAACAGTTACACTTTTTTCTCAGCAGCACATGGATCCTTCTCAAAAATAGATCATATATTATGTCACAGGGAAACTCTTAGACAATACAAAGGAGTAGAGATAATACCATGCATCCTATCTGATCATAATGGAATGGAACTGAAAATCAACGATAAAAGAAGGAAGGAAAAAGAATATATCACTTGGAGAATGAACAATAGGTTACTGAATGATCAATGGGTTATAGAAGACATCAAGGAGGAAATTAAAAAATTCTTAGAGATTAATGAAAACACAGACACAACATATCGGAATCTATGGGACACATTGAAAGCAGTTCTAAGAGGAAAATTCATTGCTTGGAGTTCATTCCTTAAAAAAAGAAAAAACCAACAAATAAATGATCTCATACTTCATCTCAAAATCCTAGAAAAAGAAGAGCAAAACAACAGCAAAAGAAGTAGAAGGCAAGAAATAATTAAAATCAGAGCTGAAATCAATGAAATCGAAACAAAAGAAACAATTGAAAAAATTGACAAAACTAAAAGTTGGTTCTTTGAAAAAATAAACAAAATCGACAGACCCTTAGCCATGCTAGCGAAGAGAAGAAGAGAGAGAACTCAAATCACTAACATACGGGATGAAAGAGGCAATATCACAACAGACACTTCAGAAATACAGAAGATAATCAAAAATTATTTTGAATCCTTATACTCCAATAAATTAGAAGATAGTGAAGGCATAGATAAATTTCTTAAGTCATATGATCTGCCCAGATTGAGTCAGGAGGATATAGACAACCTAAACAGACCAATATCAATTGAGGAAATAGAAGAAACCATCAAAAGACTACCAACTAAGAAAAGCCCAGGACCGGATGGGTATACAGCAGAGTTTTACAAAACCTTTAAAGAGGAACTAATACCAATACTTTTCAAGCTACTTCGGGAAATAGAAAAAGAGGGAGAACTTCCAAATTCATTCTACGAGGCCAACATCACCCTGATACCTAAACCAGACAAAGACACTTCAAAGAAAGAAAACTACAGACCAATATCTCTAATGAACCTAGATGCAAAAATCCTCAATAAAATTCTGGCCACTCGGATACAAAGGCACATCAAAAAAATTGTGCACCATGATCAAGTAGGATTCATCCCTGGGATGCAAGGCTGGTTCAATATAAGGAAATCAATAAATGTTATTCACCACATCAATAGACTTAAAAATAAGAACCATATGATCATCTCGATAGATGCGGAAAAAGCATTCGACAAAGTACAGCATCCCTTTATGTTCAAAACTCTAGAAAAACTAGGGATAACAGGAACATACCTCAATATTGTAAAAGCAATCTATGCTAAGCCTCAGGCTAGCATCATTCTGAATGGAGAAAAATTGAAGGCATTCCCTCTAAAATCTGGAACAAGACAGGGATGCCCTCTCTCACCACTTCTGTTCAACATAGTTCTCGAAACACTGGCCAGAGCAATTAGACAGATGAAAGAAATTAAAGGCATCAAAATAGGAAAAGAAGAACTTAAATTATCACTATTTGCAGATGACATGATTCTATACCTAGCAGACCCAAAAGGGTCTACAAAGAAACTATTAGAGCTAATAAATGAATTCAGCAAAGTGGCAGGATATAAAATCAACACGCATAAATCAAAGGCATTCCTGTATATCAGCGACAAATCCTCTGAAATGGAAATGAGGACAACCACTCCATTCACAATATCTTCAAAAAAAATAAAATACTTGGGAATCAACCTAACAAAAGAGGTGAAAGACTTATACAATGAAAACTACAGAACCCTAAAGAGAGAAATAGAAGAAGATCTTAGAAGATGGAAAAATATACCCTGTTCATGGATAGGCAGAACTAACATCATCAAAATGGCGATATTACCAAAAGTTCTCTATAGGTTTAATGCAATGCCAATCAAAATCCCAACGGCATTTCTTGTAGAAATAGAGAAAGCAATCATGAAATTCATATGGAAAAATAAAAGACCCAGAATAGCAAAAACAATGCTAAGCAGGAAGTGTGAATCAGGCGGTATAGCGATACCAGACTTCAAACTATATTACAGAGCAATAGTAACAAAAACAGCATGGTACTGGTACCAAAACAGGCGGGTGGACCAATGGTACAGAATAGAGGACACAGAAACCAATCCACAAAACTACAACTATCTTATATTTGATAAAGGGTCTAAAAGCATGCAATGGAGGAAGGATAGCATCTTCAACAAATGGTGCTGGGAAAACTGGAAATCCATATGCAACAAAATGAAACTGAATCCCTTTCTCTCGCCATGCACAAAAGTTAATTCAAAATGGATCAAGGAGCTTGATATCAAATCAGAGACGCGCCGTCTGATAGAAGAAAAAGTTGGCTACGATCTACAGTCGGTGGGGTCGGGCTCCAAATTCCTCAATAGGACACCCATAGCACAAAAGTTAATAACTAGAATCAACAAATGGGACTTACTCAAACTAAAAAGTTTTTTCTCAGCAAAAGATACAATAAGAGAGGTAAATAGAGAGCCTACATCCTGGGAACAAATCTTTACTCCTCACACCTCAGATAGAGCCCTAATATCCAGAGTATACAAAGAGCTCAAAAAATTAGACAATAAGAGAACAAACAACCCAATCAACAAATGGGCCAAGGACCTGAACAGACACTTCTCAGAGGAGGACATACAGTCAATCAACAAGTACATGAAAAAATGCTCACCATCTCTAGCAGTCAGAGAAATGCAAATCAAAACCACCCTAAGATACCATCTCACTCCAGTTAGATTGGCAGCCATTATGAAGTCAAACAACAACAAGTGCTGGCGAGGATGTGGGGAAAAGGGTACACTTGTACATTGCTGGTGGGACTGCAAATTGGTGCAGCCAATTTGGAAAGCAGTATGGAGATTTCTTGGAAAGCTGGGAATGGAGCCACCATTTGACCCAGCTATTCCCCTTCTCGGTCTATTCCCTAAAGACCTAAAAAGAGCATGCTACAGGGACACTGCTACATCGATGTTCATAGCAGCACAATTCACAATAGCTAGACTGTGGAACCAACCTAGATGCCCTTCAATGGATGAATGGATAAAAAAAATGTGGCATTTATACACAATGGAGTATTACTCTGCATTAAAAAATGACAAAATCATAGAATTTACAGGGAAATGGATGGCATTAGAGCAGATTATGCTAAGTGAAGCTAGCCAATCCCTAAAAAACAAATGTCAAATGTCTTCTTTGATATAAGGAGAGTAGCTAAGAACAGAGTAGGGTCGAAGAGCATGAGAAGAAGATTAACATTAAACAGGGATGAGAGGTGGGAGGGAAAGGGAGAGAGAAGGGAAAATGCATGGAAATGGAAGGAGACCCTCAGAGGTATACAAAAGTACATACAAGAGGAAGTGAGGGGAAGGGGAAAAATAATACAAGGGGGACAAATGAATGTCAGTAAAGGGGGCAGAGAGAGAAGAGGGGAGGGGAGGGGAGGGGAGGGGAGGGGGGATAGTAGAGGATAGGAAAGACAGCAGAATACAACAGACACTAGTATGGCAATATGTAAATCAATGGATGTGTAACTGATGTGATTCTGCAATCTGTATATGGGGTAAAAATGGGAGCTCATAACCCACTTGAATCAAATTGTGAAATATGATATATCAAGAACTATGTAATGTTTTGAACAGCCAACAATAAAAAATTAAAAAAAAAAAAAAAAAAAGAAAGCAGCCCAATACCAGAGCCCAGTTCCTTAAGCCTTCACACAAACTGCATTACCTGAATTCCTCTTACAGACATACCTGGGTAGAAAATCTCTTTTTCTCTTTTCTCACTCTGTTGTAAAGATGCTACAGCTGTACATATGGAAGTTCCCCTTCCAAGTGCTTTGGATAGACTACCTGATGATTCTCTGAAACCACACACAGCCCCATCTGAGAGTTTGGAGGCAGTCCCTTATGGGAACCTCCCTTCACTAATTTTGGGGTGATGCCAGCTGTAGGTTCAGCTGGGATGAACACAAGACAGTAGACATCTGCTATATTATTCTGCTAAGTTTTGGCCCCTTCATCCTGCAGCAATAGATAATTGGCATGCAGCTATTCCTCTATGCCTTCCTGTCACATCACCCCATTTGTGGCCTTCACCTTAAGCACAGCCACACTGCAAATGCCACTGAAAATGCCACAAGGTAGCAGATGTGTGCGTGAGGGGATGCGCCTTATTAAGTGGATACAGCATAGCATAGCCATCCCAGGAGCTCCAGAATTCTGGGAGGTGGCATCTGAAAGACTGAGATATGCCAAGAAACAAGTACAGGCCTAGAGCCACCAGACCTCCCGTTATACTCTGCTTCTGTGCCTGCAACAGGGCCCTCAGGCCAGCAGCCCCAGCAGGATATTCCCAGCTTCTTCCCACCTTGTTTGGCCCCAGATCCTGTGTCCTTATGGCGCTCAGTTCCAGGCTCTCTTAACTCCTGCTGTTCAGGAGTTCAGGTGCAGCCTTAGTTCAGCCCCTTCCTGGCTTCCAAATAGCCTCAGAAGTCACCTGAACTCTGATCTTCAGTTTCCTCATTTGTGGATTAGAGGTGACAGCAATTGTTATCTCCCCAATAATAATTATAATCACATGATTTTGTGAGGAGACAATGACCATGCTTGGGATAATGGGAATTGCTGCCTAAAAGATCTGTGCCTGGTTATTGATCTCCCTTGTTCCTCTCCTGATTCACATTTCACATATGTGTGAACTTGTGTGTGTGTGTTGCTGAGATGAAACCCAGTTATCTCCTGATGCTAGGCAAAGTACTCTGCCATTAAGATACATTTGGTTTCTCTCCTGCCTTTATATTTTACATGGGTGTATGTCTAGATTTTGCAGGCAGGTACTCTACACACTTAAGATATGTTGCCAGCCCACATTTCACTTTAAATGCTACCTCCTAGGTGATGCCTTCCCTGTATCCCACTCTAAATAGCCCTGCCCAACAACTCCAGATTTTCTGACACATCACCCTACTTATCCTTCTGTGTGCATGTCACAATCTGAAATTGTCGATGATTTGTCTGGTTACTGTCTCTCTCTTTCCCAGTAGCATGGCAACTCCAAGAGACAGGTACTATGTGTATGTTACTAGCAGGTGCCCTGCAAATTTCTTGTAAAACACCATTTACAATGACAATATAGCCGTTAGTGTACACCATACACACTTGCTTTGCCCCTTCTTATTTGATGATATATAGTAGTCTCCAATTGAGCAGCACTGTTTTGAACATCTTTGTGCTGAACTGCTGAACAGTCTCTGTCTTTGCATCTGACGATTTCCTTTAATAATAGACCCAAAAGAAGAAATATGAGGTTGAAGAACATGAAGAACTTTTAAAGCTCCTTCATATGTGTTATAGTGCCCCCTGAAGGCCCAGTTTGGCTCATGATGGCTTGGTCTTCAATGTGACAGTATTCAGAGATGGAGCTTGTGGGAGGTGATTAGATCAGGAGAGCTCTGACCTCATCAATAAATTCATAGCTTTATGGATTATTAGGAGGTGGTAGGAAACTGCAGCAAGTGGGATCTAGTTGAAGGGAATGGATGCTTGGTGACATGTCTTTGGGGAGTATACCTGGCCCCTCTCACCTCCTTCCTGGCTTCCAGGAAGGTGAGCACCTTTGCTCTGCTACCTTTGCCCTCCCCACCATGATGCCTCACTACAGGCTTAGAATCGGCAGAGCCAAGTGACCACACACTGACAACTCTAAAACCATGAGCTAAACAAATCCTTCTTCAAATTGTTTTTCTCAGTTATGTGTCACAGCAATGGAAAGCAGACTAATACAATAAGCACAGCCACACTGCATTCCAGATTGTGGTGGAGTGGGCAATGTGAGAGCCTTTCAGACTAGTGGTACCTGGAAATCATCTAAAGGATCTAATTGCAATTCAGATTCTGATGCAGGGGGTCAGCATGGATCCGAGATGTGCATTTATTTCTATCAGGCTCCCAGGGAATCACCTGGAGGCTCATCCTCATGCTCTCTGCCTGCTCATCTTGTCAAGAGTCTAGAATCCACACTGATGCATCCTGTTGCACTCTGCTTCTGAGCATCCCACAGGGGCCCTGAGGCCAGTAGCCCCAGAAGGACGTTTCCAGTTTCTTCCCACCTTACTTGGCTTCAAGTCCTGTTTCCTTATGGCTCTCAGTTCCAGACTCCCTTAACTCCTACTGTTCACTGATGTTCAGAGGGCTCTGAGGAGGTTTCAGTTGGGTTTTCTCAACCCAAGGTAGGAAGTGAGGGGGCACAGGGCAACAAATGAAGACTTCAGGGGTTTTGAGGGCCAGAGGGAAGTTTTGGATTTTTCAAGACCTGTTTCCAGGTCATTCCGATGAGGATTAGGGCACCCACTCACTTGTGTTTTGAAGCCCAGGCACCACGGGGTCAGGATTTACAAACCACCACTCCATCACTGTTGGGCTGGGATGTGTGGATTGTAAAGTGAGGACTCCCTGTCATTGAACCTCAGGGGAATCACACCCACCCATCATCAAGTTGCTCCTAGAACAGCTCAAGCCCAACTGCAGCTTTGTGAAAACATGCCCTGCCCTCTCCTATACCTGTCCTAAATCCTGGTTGCTCTTGCACTAGAACAGCAGAGTCCAGGAGTGTGAGAGGAACCGTGTATTCCTCAACACCTACAATATTCAGTCTCTGCCCCTGGTCTAGCAGCCAGTGATAGTAAAAGAAGCAATAATTGTCCTAGATAGGTGTGCTCATCCCCCCGGGCTTCCACAGTGTCACTATATTTACTCTAATCACTGCCTCCCAACCCTCAGAGGGAGATACTTCAATACTGCTGCCAACTACAGAGGAGAAGACCAAAGCTTCTTTTGCATTTGGTGACTTGCCATGTGGTGAGTCTTGAATCCCAGATCTCTGAATTGAAAGGCACACTATGAGCACCTGCATTCTGGAGGCTGGGCTCCAAACCCACAGGCCCCTCAACACTTAGGGTTTCTTTGTGCACTTGGAGCTCCAGGTCCTGCCATCCTAGAAGTTGGAATAGCACTTGGAGTTGCCTTATTCTGAGCAGCTCAGGCCCTAGCCATTGTATTCACTTGTTTTTGCTGCCTAACCCTTCAGCCAGCTGAGCTCTTGTGGGTGAGCCATAACCCTGCCTGTGAAGCAGTCCCCTCCTAGCCTGGTGTCCTAAATCCTTGGTTCCTAAACCTGCAGAACTATATTAAAAGAGTCCTGTTTGCCTGGTGTGGAGGCCCTAGCAACAGAAGGGAGGGAGACCTCCAGGTGAGCTAATAGGGAAGTTGACACATGCATGGGCAGAAGGATTTGGGTCCTTCATTCCATGTGGAGAACTTGATTTCAGAGCGCAATGAAAACTGAGAGTCTAGAGTCTGGAAAGGAGTAGCAATGGGCCTGAATATTTGTTTAATGAAAGTGTAATTGAATGAAGCAAGTCAGCCCTGGGATGATAATAATTTGCCCTCGAAGGCCAGATTTAGCCAAATGTGACTTCAGCTTGCTTCAGGATGCAATTGTCTGGGCATGAAGTGGGAGGGCTTTCCTGGGAGCAAGTTATCTCAGTTAAAAAACTATCTCCCAGCCTTGGATTGTGAAGGCCTCCTGTAATGCACCGCTGTGTATGTGTGTACCCCATGCCTGAGGCATCCTTGTTGCTCCACCTGGGAGGTTGCCATGTAATGGTGAGGGACATATCTGGTAGGTTCACATGAGCCCCTTTGCATGGGCCAACATTGCCATGGGAAGAGCTCCCTTTGCACCCCTCCAAGCAGATGGATGAGACCCTTGGGGTTTTCAAACATCCCAGCTCAGAAGGGCATGTGGACCGCTGGAGTCATAAGGAGCCCCAATTGTTTTATCTATCCCTGCATTGGCTAAAACAATGCTGTACCACACAAAGGCAAAGACCCCTGGAGAGTAAAAACAAGAATGTTGGGGTCTTGTTGAGAGGGAATCCAATCCAGCCCCATCTCTATCACTTTGTGACCTCCTCATGCCCTGTCCTTCCTCACCTGGAACTCCATTCCTCCTGAGCTGCTGGGGTCCACACACAGCATCCTGGGGGAGAGCAGGTTCGGACTGAGGGTCTCCATTAGCTCTGTATCCTGAGCAGTTGTTCCTTATTCCTAGACAAGTGGCAGGCTGTACTGGGGAAGACAGAAGCCCTGGGTTCAAATCCCACCCTAAAATCCCCAACACATCTCTTTCCCACTTCCAGCCTGAATTTCTTCTCCACAAATGAGAGCATAGTCACCCTCGGCCCTTCTCTGTCTGGTGGGGGTGTCTGTGAGAAACTGAAAGTCATGGACTGTTTCGTGGGCCCATGGGTGTGAGGCCCAAAGGAGAAAGAGCTAAGACCCCAGCATCACAGATATGAACATGGCACCTTCTACAGGACTGTATAGATGTGTGCATTGTAATCTCCAGAGACAAGGAGCTGTTGTTAACTAGTCACCCATTAAGGTCATGTTCACTCTCTTATCAATATAATCATCTGAGCAGAGGCCTCTGGAGTTTATTGGTAACATTATTGCCTATAACTAGTGGCTCTGCTCAGGTTCTAAAGTAGAGAGTTAATGTGCATACCTGCGGTTTCCCACTTACTCCAGCACTCACTCAGGGTGCCAACATTCCTCAGTAGCTCCCCATTCACCTGCTGACCTACTTACTACAGAAAAGTATGTCATGGGAGTCTTGCCCTTATTTCCCTGCCAGTGCTGTGTCTCCAATACTGAGTCTGCCAGTAATTCCAGGTACCCAGCTGCTCTGTACACCTCAGTGCATTTGCATATGCCTGACCCTCTACTCTTGCCCCTGTGGCATTGAAGTCTGGCCATTGTCTAGGGCTCCTTAAGTGTGGACTGATGTTAGGTGCCCACTGGCAGCCTGTGCTCATCTTACCTCCTTCTTGAGGGGGATCAACTTGGGGGGAGGAGTCACTATTATTTTAAGCTAGTTGTGGCCTCCTCTTTCCCTCCTGCTAGAGGTTGGGACAAATGATGAGGGGATTGGTGTGGGGGGGGAAGTTCTGGTAAAGGAGATGATAGAGTTTGCTTTATGGAGCTTCTGCTACAGATGATCCCTACCAAAATAAAGAATGGTGGGGAAGAAGATGTCTCCTTTGTGTCCCTCTTGGACACTGACTTTTGCAGGCATAATATCTGGAGTGGAGGCAGCCAGAATGTGATGCTGAGAGTTTCACCAACCCTCTTCTTAGTGTGTGAAATGTGTGGCCTTTGGGACACTGAGAATATTTAAAGGCCACCAGAACAACCACAGAGCTACCTTACTCTGGACCTCTCATGGCTTACCTCAACATTAACACTACACAGCATATGCTTTTGTAGTTTCAGCCACTCTTATAGGTTTTTCTGATTCTTAAGCCTCATGCCTTCGAAACTGTATTAGTCCTAGAGGCTTAGTTGCAATTCTATGCCCATGTCTAGTTCTCCATTTGCCTCATAGGTGTGTCCCTGTCCCCTGCCATTCAAACATGGAGGCAGGTCATGTGTACTATCTGTATTCCTGTGAATATGGGACTATCTGTGAGGTCACATGAGCATAAGTCTATCATTGCCGAACAAAGCAAGAATGGGATGCCTGGCATGGTGGGGTGGTAAAGCAAGAATCAGAAAGAATGTCATGGAAAAGATTTGAGCTCTGGCCTAGTTTCCTCCCTTCTCTGAGCCTCACTTTTCCCCTCCAAATCTTGGAGGATCCATTGTTAATCCCCTGAGGACTCATATGGTTCACACTAGTTGCACTGCCTATAGCAGGGTCCAGCAGGTACTGGACAGACACTGCTTGAATCCATTGAATTCAGGTTAGAGGCCCATGGGCTTCTTCTTTATAGTCTCACAGTATTGTCAGGAACTACACCTTGGAAGCTAGCCTAGTTCTAGACTCTAGTTGCTTCAAACAACTCTATTTAGCCAGTTGGTGGGGACTGCCAGGACTCTGTAGGGGGCAAGGGAGAGAAAGCTCAATTCAAAGTGGCTTAGGCAAGCAAACCAATGAGGGAAAATGATCTATAAAACTCAGAAGTATAGTGGCAGATGGCATAAGGTGAGGCCATACCTGGGTTTTGGAGGATGTCCCCAGGATCTTCCCCAAACCTCTTGGCTCTGCTTACTTCTCTGAATTGATGGCATCCTTGTGAGGCCTTTCCCTTCAAGGTGGCAAGATGAGTACTAACTGTCAACTGAATCCAACAGAAATAGAGCTTCTCCTCTAATAAGTTTCCCACCACAAAGTCTGACCCATGAGACCTGACTGGTCCCTACCCAGACCTTAGCCAATCACATGGCCAGGGAGAGTGGTCTCTGCTGATTGGCCACATGGAGGTCAGGTGACCCCTGTCTCCAAGATAACTTAGGGGCTGCCCACCCTGTTTCCAGGTGGGAGATCCTGTGATGCCTGAGAGATCAGGATGAAGTTTCAGAGCCTCTGGTCCTCCCTGCTTCACTTCCTGGGCTGGCCCTGCTCATGCCCTCTTCCCACAAGCCTTCTCTACCTTCTGCAGAAGGCTCCATGGCAGCAATTCTTCCTTTCCCAGCCCCACTTCAACCCCACTCAAAGGAGCAAGACTTTCTGTGTTAGGTAGAATTTGGGATTTCCTCCCAGTTTCCAGCCATGATCTTTATGTCCTATGGAAATCAGTTCTTCAGTCAACAAACATTCAAAGAGCACCTACTTAATGCCAGGCCCTTCATATATCAACAAGACTAATGATGTTCCTGTCTTCAGAGAATTGACAGTCTAGTGAGAGAGTTCAGAGAAATTGGAAAGAGAAATACGGATGGTGCATATGCACATTAATGAAGTGAAACAGGGTAATGGCACATAGAGTGTGCATGAAGCATGGAGAGGAAGGTAGTCATAGCCCCCATGATGAGGCAACATTTAGGCAGAGGTCAGGTTTTAGAAGAGAAGCCATGTATTGGTCATGTGGAAAAAATGTCCCAGGCAGGGAGGGCAGCCTGTGCAAGGATCCTGAGGGTGGAGCAAACTTGGGGAAACCAGAAATGGGGCTGGAAATTCTTATGAAAGAGACACATAGTAAATGTCTGGGGCTTTGACAGCCATATGATCTTGGTCATAAGTACTCAACTCTGTCACTGCTGCTCAAAATTAGCCATCTACAAGACATAACAGGGGAATGGATTGCTGTAGTACACTTTGTTTATGAGCAGAAAAAGGTGAATTTTATGACTTTGGTTTGTCATGAAATAGATTCTTCTTTTGATTTGTTTCTGCCTTTTTTTATTTGAAGCAGAAACATCCTTTATAACTTGTGGGCCCTATGAAAACAAGTGGCAGGTACCAGGTTGGCATGAGACAAAGTCTCACATCCACCTCAGTTTGAACCTACCAACTCATTTATACTCAATGCCTGTGTTTCTTCATTGGGTTTATATGAGAATTATATAATGTAATATGTGAACAGCACCTAAAGGAGTGAATGGAACTGGTGAGGATGATATAAGAATTTTTTTATTATTATCTGAAAAATGTTTTAGGCATGTGCCTGAGTAACCACACATATCTCACCCAGTGGTCCCATAACCCATTCCCTCAGGCCATTCATTCCCACTGTACCTACCATGCAGGGACCCACACTTCTATACTTATATTGACAGATGGAAATCAACAAGCATTCAAAGAGCACCTACTTAATCTCTCAGGCATTATAGGATCTCTCTGAGCACTTCAATGGAGGATAGGCCCAGCTGCAGCCACAGGATAGGCTCCAAAATCCAGGGTACAGCAGATGCCCATCTAAGAAGTGTCATCAGCCTGATTGAACACTTAGCCTTTTACCAATAGGAAATATGAAAGCAAGTATAAACATAAAGAAATACAATTTTATGTTTTGTGTTTTTGTGGTGTCCTTTGCCTCAACAACCACATGAAGCCAATGTTTCTGATTATCTAAATCCTGCAAAGATGAAATTCTCTTCTCCTTTTAAAAAATTGTGTTTATTTTTCTCCACAAGTCAGGGCTATCTGCAAAATCTTGAACTAACAACATAACCCAGAGAGCTAATTGACTCATTAGTGTAGCTACTGTGAAATTATTGCAATTCTTAACAAACAGGTAGAGTCTGGAAGGTTCACATCTAATTTTTTTATCTATTCAAGATAATAATATCTGGTGTTTTAATTTTCACCATAATTTGTGAAAATCAGGAGCTGCAGATTAAATTCTCAATGCCATATACTGAAACCAATAAAGATTAAATAATACCCAATGCACAAAACAAACTTCACCGGTTTCCACACTTACTCTGGAAGATTGTTTAAGACTGAAATAATAAAAACAAAAAGATGTTCCAATTCTATCAGAATAGTCCCTTATCCCTTAACAGTGCTGTTTTCAGACTCTGGGGATTGAAACATCACAGAATAAACAATTCACCCTCTTATTGAAAATCTGACCTTCTTATTGAAGATAATGTAAGTACTGAACTAATGAATGTACAAATGGACATTGGGTGTAAAAATAAAAGTCCCCAAGACTTACTTCTTACATATCTTTAAAGAATGAGAATGCATGCTTTTAACATAGGGGTCATAGATGGCTAATTTTGAGCAGCAGTTACAGAGTTGAGTACTTATGACTAAGACCATATGGCTGTCAAAGCCCCAGACATTTACTACGTGGCTCTTTCATAATAATTTCAGTGTGTGAGCTGGGGATGTGGCTCAAGCGGTAGCGCGCTTGCCTGGCATGTGTGCGGCCCGGGTTCGATCCTCAGCACCACATACAAAGATGTTGTGTCTGCCAAGAACTAAAAAAATAAATATTAAAAAATTCTCTCTCTCTCTCTCTCTCTCTCTCTCTCTCTCTCTCTCCCACTCTCTCTTTAAAAAAAAATTTCAGTGTGGGATTTAAGTTTCCCAAAACTAACTCCATTTTTAATACAGTGCCTCCCCCAAAAGAAAAACTACCACTTTATGCAATCCTTGGCATATTATCAATGCTCAGTGATTAAAAGTGTGTTAGAGGGGAAACAACCAGAGTGATTTCTTGTAAGTGTTCAAATGATTTGGCTTCAGAAATGAGCAAGAATGCCACACCCCTCCCATAGGCCACGTTTCCCAGGCAGGAGCAGTGAGCCCAGTTGCATGTGGACACAATGATAGCACAAGCTTGACAGTTGTTTTGGCTTCCTCAGCAATGCATGTTAGCACTCCTTGACAATTATCTTTTTTTTTTTTTTTAGAGAGGGGGGGTGAATTTTAATATTTATTTTTTAGTTTTTGGCGGGCACAATATCTTTGTTGGTATGTGGTGCTGAGGATCAAACCCGGGCCACACGCATGCCAGGCATTTGAGCCACATCCCCAGCCCTTGACAATTATCTTGATGCCGACATTTCACTGAAATGAAAAGACTTGGTTCATAGGAAACTGACACTTGTCTTTCAAAACCACCTTTCTGTCCATCCCTCCATTGCTAATTCTTCTTCTGGACCCTCAGATGTCTGGGTCCTGGTGAAGCACCCTTGAGTGATGGGGCTGGCTGGGCTGGGTTGAGCAGCTCTCCCTTTGCCAGGCTTTTCAGAGGGACTATCCATGCCATGTGTAGAAAGGAGGAAAAAATTCTCTGTGGAAGTCCAACTCATGTACTGTACAGACAGGAAAGAACTACACAGGTGAGTGGCCATAGCCTTGACATTTTACTCAGATCTCAGACAGTGTGGATTCTCTCCCACCTTTCACTGTCTTCCTCTTCCTCCCCCTTGCACCACTGACTTTCCTCTGATGCCACTCCAGGATAACTCACACCCTTCTTTCTCATGCCCCTCTCTTCACAGAGTAATCCTTCCTAGTCTCACAGTTTTATGTATGAGCTACCTGTTGATGACCCCCAGGCCTAGATCCTCTGAGCTTAAGGGAGCACCTGGAGTCATCCCTTACTCTTCCCTTCTCACTCTCAATGCAGTCCCCCAGCAAGTCCCATTAGTTCTGCTTGCAATGAGTATCCTGCCTCTTCTTGCTGTCTCGAGGTCTACAACCAGATCCGGACACCTTCTCTTACTGCTTTGCTGCCAAACCCATACTAAATCTTGCTCTCCTTTTGTCTCTTGTCCTCCAATAGACCACTCTCTACTCAGCATCCAGAGTGAAAAACATGATATAAGTCACCAACCTCCATGTAAACCTGGCACTTGCTTCTTATTGCAGCAGAATAAAAGCTTAATCCACCCACCCCCTGCTTGCCCTTCTCCTACCCTTGCTTTTGTGTGCATGATTTTTCTGGTGTCTAGAGCTGGAAGAAACTTAACTGGCAAACACAAACTAGATCATGAAATTGAGATCACAGGTCATGAAAGGAAAATCCTTGAGATAATGAAGAGCCAGAAATGGGTTTTAAAACCGCCACAAGGAACAATGAAAACATAACTGTACTTATGTCTATACTCAAGTGTGGGAGGCCATTCTCCCACAATTTGTGTTACCTCCCTGGCTGGGTGAGAGGCACTTAGGCACATTTTGTGCCAGAGCTTTCCCCACCCTTCTCAGGTCCGAGGGCTTATCCATGTGGAGGCATGTCTAATCACTACCCCAAAGACCCAATCGTCACCCCTGACCTTGGGATGCTGCCCCCCTTAATCTTCATTGGATGGGATTTTCCCCAGAATTTTTTGTTCCCCAATAAAAGTCCACTTCCTGGTTGCCGCAGTCCGGCTGCAGCAAAATAACGGGGGGTGGGGGGTGACGAACAACTTGTGTACCTTGATACAGCAGGAGTGGAAGCCATTTATTGTAGGACAGGAGCGGTATTTATACATTCCACACAGCTTATCTAATTAACATAAACTAGATACAGCAGTCAATCAATCAGGAATCTCCACACTTAATGGCTCGCTTTTGTTACTTCTCAAACCACTCCCTCTGGCATTTTGCCAGGCACCATCCAGACTTGTTTACGAACTCTAACATTCCCCTGGCAAAATGCCAGGTGTTATTTTGACTTGTTTACAGACTCTAACACCTGGTGTGTTTGCTCTCTCTCGCTAGCCTCTTCAGTAAACCTTGCTACCACAATAGGTGGCTGGAGGCTGGAGCTAGGAGGAGCTGTCCTGGAGCTGGTTTAAAGGTAATTAGAGTCTTATCTCTTTAATTCAAAACTCCCTATTGGTTTCTCATGTCTCGGTCCTTCATTCATGAAGCCGGTGTGGGTTTCAGGCTAAAATTGGCGACCTGAAGTGAGGCACATGTGTCAAATTGCTTAGATTGAGTTGGAGAGTGTGCTATAGAAATGCAGAATTTGTGACAATTTTTAGGGTCACAGAGGTACCAGGCAGTTTTTGGAGCTAAGGGACATTAAAAGAATTAATAATGCGAATTCAACTTCTACCAATAAGGACATGTATTTGACCATTTTAAAGACAATAATTAATCAGAAGGGAAAGCAGGTCAAAAGGACCCAGCTGCTACAATTTTTAAAAATTGTTGGTAAATTTTGTCCTTGGTTTTGTGACCAAGATTCACCAAATTTACATACATGGGAAAAATTAGGAAGAAAATTACATAAAGTTTGCCTTTCTAATGAAATACCTGGCAATATTGAGAATATTCAAAATGTTTAGACTACATTAGAGATCTGTCTTTTTTTATTATTAGTTGTTCAAAACGTTACATAGCTCTTGACATATCATATTTCATACATTTGATTCAAGTGGGTTATGAACTCCCATTTTCCCCCCATATACAGATTGCAGAATCACATCAGTTACACATCCACGTTTTTACATACTGCCATACTAGTGTCTGTTGTATTCTGCTGCCTTTCCTATCCTCTACTATCCCCCCTCCCCTCCCCTCCCCTCCGATCTTCTCTCTCTACCCCATCTACTGTACTTCATTTCTCTCTCTTGTTATTTTTTTTCCACTTTACCCTCACTTCCTCTTATATGTAATTTTGTATAATGATGAGGGTCTCCTTCCATTTCCATGCAATTTCCCTTCTCTCTCCCTTTCCCTCCCACCTCTCGTCCCTGTTTAATGTTAATTTAATTTTCTTCTCATGCTCTTCCTCCCTGCTCTGTTCTTAGTTGCTCTCCTTATATCAAAGATGACATTTGGCATTTGTTTTTTAGGAATTGGCTAGCTTCACTTAGCATAATCTGCTCTAGTGCCATCCATTTCCCTGCAAATGCCATGATTTTGTCATTTTTTAGTGCTGAGTAATACTCCATTGTGTATAAATGCCACATTTTTTTATCCATTCATCTATTGAAGGGCTTCTAGTTTGGTTCCACAGTCTAGCTATTGTGAATTGTGCTGCTAAGAACATCGATGTAGCAGTATCCCTATAGTATGCTCTTTTAAGGTCTTTAGGGAATAGTCCGAGAAGGGGGATAGCTGGGTCAAATGGTGGTTCCATTCCCAGCTTTCCAAGGAATCTCCATATTGCTTTCCAAATTGGCCGCACCAATTTGCAGTCCCACCAGCAATGAACAAGTGTTCCCTTTTCCCCACATCCTCGCCAGCACTTGTTGTTTGACTTCATAATGGCTGCCATTCTTACTGGAGTGAGATTAGGTATCTTAGGGTGGTTTTGATTTGCATTTCTCTGACTGCTAGAGATGGTGAGCATTTTTTCGTGTACTTGTTGATTGTTTGTATGTCCTCCTCTGAGAAGTGTCTGTTCAGGTCCTTGGCCCATTTATTGATTGGGTTATTTGTTTTCTTACTGTTTAGTTTTTTGAGTTCTTTGTATACTCTGGATATTAGGGCTCTATCTGAAGTGTGAGGAGTAAAAATTTGTTCCCAGGATGTAGGCTCCCTATTTACCTCTCTTATTATTTCTCTTGCTGAGAAAAAACTTTTTAGTTTGAGTGAGTCCCATTTGTTGATTCTTGTTTTTAACTCTTGTGCTATGGGTGTCCTATTAAGGAATTTGGAGCCCGACCCCACAATATGTAGATTAGAGCCAACTTTTTCTTCTATCAGATGCAGAGTGTCTGTTTTGATATCAAGCTCCTTGATCCATTTTCAGTTAACTTTTGTGCATGGTGAGAGAAAGGGATTCAGATTCATTTTGTTGCATATGGATTTCCAGTTTTCCCAGCACCATTTGTTGAAGATGCTATCTTTTCTCCATTGCATGCTTTTAGTAACTTTGTCAAATATAAGATAGTTGTAATTTTGTGGATTGGTCTCTGTGTCCTCTATTCTGTACCATTGGTCCACCCGCCTGTTTTGGTACCAGTACCATGCTGTTTTTGTTACTATTGTTCTGTAGTATAGTTTGAAGTCTGGTATCGCTATACCACCTGTTTCACTCTTCCTGCTTAGAATTGCTTTTGCTATTCTGGGTCTTTTATTTTTCCATATGAATTTCATGATTGCTTTATCTATTTCTACAAGAAATGCTGTTGGGATTTTGATTGGCATTGTATTAAACCTATAGAGAACTTTTGGAAAAATCGCCATTTTGATGATGTTAGTTCTGCCTATCCATGAACAGGGTATATTTTTCCATCTTCTAAGATCTTCTTCTATTTCTCTCTTTAGGGTTGTGTAGTTTTCTTTCTTTTCTTTTTTTTTTAATATATTTTTATATTCTCCATAGCTTTTTTTTTAAATTTTTTATTGTGGGTTGTTCAAAATATTACAAATTTCTTGACATATCATATTCCTCACTTTGATTCAAGTGGGTTATGAACTCCCACCTTCACCCCATACACAGATTGCAGAATCACATCAGTTACACATCCATTGATTTACATATTGCCATACTAGTGTCTGTTGTGCTTCGCTGCCTTTCTCATCCTCCCCCCTCCCCCCTCCCCACCTTTCCCCTCCCCTCCTCTCTCTCTACCCCCTCCACTGTATAACCCTGAGGGTCTCCTTCCATTACCATGCAATTTCCCTTCTCTCTCCCTTTCCCTCCCACCTCTTATCCCTGTTAAATGTTAATCTTCTTCTCCTGCTCTTCGTCCCTACTCTGATCCTAGTTACTCTCCTTATATCAAAGAAGACATTTGGCATTTGTTTTTTAGGGATTGGCTAGCTTCACTTAGCATAATCTGCTCTAATGCCATCCATTTCCCAGCAAATTCTATGATTTTGTCATTTTTTAATGCAGAGTAATACTCCATTGTGTATAAATGCCACATTTTTTTAATCCATTCGTCTATTGAAGGGCATCTAGGTTGGTTCCACAGTCTTGCTATTGTGAACTGTGATGCTATGAACATCGATGTAGCAGTGTCCCTGTAGCATGCTCTTTTTAGGTCTTTAGGGAATAGACCAAGAAGGGGAATAGCTGGGTCAAATGGTGGCTCCATTCCCAGCTTTCCAAGAAATCTCCATACTGCTTTCCAAATTGGCTGCACCAATCTGCAGTCCCACCAGCAATGTACAAGTGTACCCTTTTCCCCACATCCTCGCCAGCACTTGTTGTTGTTTGACTTCATAATGGCTGCCAATCTTACTGGAGTGAGATGGTATCTTAGGGTGGTTTTGATTTGCATTTCTCTGACAGCTAGAGATGGTGAGCATTTTTTCATGTACTTGTTGATTGACTGTATGTCCTCCTCTGAGAAGTGTCTGTTCAGGTCCTTGGCCCATTTGTTGATTGGGTTGTTTGTTCTCTTATTGTCTAATTTTTTGAGTTCTTTGTATACTCTGGATATTAGGGCTCTATCTAAAGTGTGAGATGTAAAGATTTGTTCCCAGGATGTAGGCTCCCTATTTACCTCTCTTATTGTTTCTTTTGCTGAGAAAAAACTTTTTAGTTTGAGTAAGTCCCATTTGTTGATTCTAGTAATTAACTTTTGTGCTATGGGTGTCCAATTGAGGAATTTGGAGCCCTACCCCACCGAATGTAGATTGTAGCCAACTTTTTCTTCTATCAGATGGCGTGTCTCTGATTTGATATCAAGCTCCTTGATCCATTTTGAATTCACTTTTGTGCATGGCGAGAGAAAGGGATTCAGTTTCGTTTTGTTGCATATGGATTTCCAGTCTTCCCAGCACCATTTGTTGAAGATGCTATCCTTCCTCCATTGCATGCTTTTAGCCCCTTTATCAAATATAAGATAGTTGTAGTTTTGTGGATTGGTCTCTGTGTCTTCTATTCTGTACTATTGGTCCACCCGCCTGTTTTGGTACCAGTACCATGCTGTTTTTGTTACTATTGCTCTGTAGTATAGTTTGAAGTCTGGTATCGCTATACCGCCTGACTCACATTTCCTGCTTAGCATTGTTTTTGCTACTCTGGGTCTTTTATTTTTCCATATGAATTTCATGATTGCTTTCTCTAATTCTACAAGAAATGCCGTTGGGATTTTGATTGGCATTGCATTAAACCTATAGAGAACTTTTGGAAAAATCGCCATTTTGATGATGTTAGTTCTGCCTATCCATGAACAGGGTATATTTTTCCATCTTCTAAGATGTTCTTCTATTTCTCTCTTTAGGGTTCTGTAGTTTTCATTGTATAAGTCTTTCACCTCTTTTGTTAGGTTGATTCCCAAGTATTTTATTTTTTTTAAAAGATATTTTGAATGGAGTGGTTGTCCTCATTTCCATTTCAGAGGATTTGTCGCTGATATACAGGAATGCCTTTGATTTATGCGTGTTGATTTTATATCCTGCCACTTTGCTGAATTCATTTATTAGCTCTAATAGTTTCTTTGTAGAGTCTTTTGGGTCTGCTAGGATAGAATCATATCATCTGCAAATAGTGATAATTTAAGTTCTTCTTTTCCTATTTTTATGCCTTTAATTTCTTTTGTCTGTCTAATTGCTCTGGCCAGTGTTTCGAGAACTATGTTGAACAGAAGTGGAGAGAGAGGGCATCCCTGTCTTGTTCCAGATTTTAGAGGGAATGCCTTCAGTTTTTCTCCATTCAGAATGATGCTAGCCTGAGGCTTAGCACAGATTGCTTTTACAATATTGAGGTATGTTCCTGTTATCCCTAGTTTTTCTAGAGTTTTGAACATAAAGGGATGCTGTACTTTGTCGAATGCTTTTTCCGCATCTATCGAGATGATCATATGGTTCTTATTTTTAAGTCTATTGATGTGGTGAATAACATTTATTGTTTTCCATATATTGAACCAGCCTTGCATCCCAGGGATGAATCCTACTTGATCATGGTGTACAATCTTTTTGATATGTTTTTGTATCCGATTCACCAGAATTTTGTTGAGGATTTTTGCATCTAGGTTTATTAGAGATATTGGTCTGTAGTTTTCTTTCTTTGAAGTGTCTTTGTCTGGTTTAGGTTCAGGGTGATGTTGGCCTCATAGAATGAATTTGGAAGTTCTCCCTCTTTTTCTATTTCCTGAAGTAGCTTGAAAAGTATTGGTATTAGTTCTTCTTTAAAGGTTTTGTAAAATTCTGCTGTATACCCATCCGGTCCTGGGCTTTTCTTAGTTGGTAGTCTTTTTATGGTTTCTTCTATTTCCTCAATTGATATTGGTCTGTTTAGGTTTTCTATATCCTCCTGACTCAATCTGGGCAGATCATATGACTTAAGAAATTTATCTATGCCTTCACTATCTTCTAATTTATTGGAGTATAAGGATTCAAAATAGTTTTTGATTATCTTCTGTATTTCTGAAGTGTCTGTTGTGATATTGCCTTTTTCATCCCGTATTCTAGTAATTTGAGTTCTCTCTCTTCTTCTCTTCACTAGCATCGCTAAGGGTCTGTCGATTTTGTTTATTTTTTCAAAGAACCAACTTTTAGTTTTGTCAATTTTTTCAATTGTTTCTTTTGTTTCGATTTCATTAATTTCAGCTCTGATTTTAATTATTTCTTGCCTTCTACTTCTTTTGCTGTTGTTTTGCTCTTCTTTTTCAAGGATTTTGAGATGAAGTATGAGATCATTTATTTGTTGGTTTTTTCTTTTTTTAAGGAATGAACTCCAAGCAATGAATTTTCCTCTTAGAACTGCTTTCAACGTGTCCCATAGATTCCGATATGTTGTGTCTGTGTTTTCATTAATCTCTAAGAATTTTTTAATTTCCTCCTTGATGTCTTCTATAACCCATTGATCATTCAGTAACCTATTGTTCATTCTCCAAGTGATGTATGCTTTTTCCTTCCTTCTTTTATCATTGATTTTCAGTTTCATTCCATTATGATCAGATAAGATGCATGGTATTATCTCTACTCCTTTATATTGTCTAAGAGTTGCCCTGTGACATAATATATGTTCTATTTTTGAGAAGGATCCATGTGCTGCTGAGAAAAAAGTGTAACTGCTTGATGTTGGGTGGTATACTCTATATATGTCAATTAGGTCTAGGTTATTAATTGTGTTATTGAGTTCTATAGTTTCCTTATTCAACTTTTGTTTGGAAGATCTGTCCAGTGGCGAGAGAGGTGTGTTGAAGTCTCCCATGATTATGGTATGGTGGTCTATTAGACTCTTGAACTTGAGAAGAGTTTGTTTGACGAACATAGCTGCACCATTGTTTGGGGCATAAATATTTATGATTGTTATGTCTTGTTGGTGTATGGTTCCCTTAAGCAGTATGTAGTGTCCCTCTTTATCCCTTTTGATTAACTTTGTCTTGAAATCTATTTTATTTGATATGAGTATGGACACTCCTGCTTGTTTCTGAAGTCCATATGAGTGATATGATTTTTCCCAACCTTTCACCTTCAGCCTATGTATGTCTTTTCCTATCAAATGCGTCTCCTGTAGGCAGCATATTGTTGGGTCTTGTTTTGTGATCCATTCTACTAGCCTGTGTCTCTTAATCGGTGAGTTTAAGCCATTAACATTTAGGGTTATTATTGAGATATGGGTTGTTCTTCCAGCCATATTTCTTTATTTCTGTTACTAAACATAGTTTGTTTTCCTCTTTGATTATTTTCCCCCCCTTTACTGTCCTACCTCCCACTGTTGGTTTTCATTGTTATTTTCCATTTCCTCTTCCTGTAATGTTTTGGCGAGGATGTTTTGAAGAGATGGTTTCCTAGCTGTGAATTCTTTAAACTTTTGTTTATCGTGGAAGGTTTTAATTTCATCTTCCATCCTGAAGCTTAATTTCGCTGGATACACAATTCTTGGTTGGAACCCATTTTCTTTCCGTGTTTGAAATATGTTATTCCAGGATCTTCTAGCTTTCAGAGTCTGTGTTGAAAGATCAGCTGTTATCCTGATTGGCTTACCCCTAAATGTAATCTGTTTCCTTTCTCTTGTAGCTTTTAAAATTCTCTCCTTATTCTGTATGTTGGGCATCTTCATTATAATGTGTCTAGGTGTGGATCTCTTATGATTTTGCACATTCGGCGTCCTGTAGGCTTCTAGGATTTGGGATTCTGTCTCATTCTTCAAGTCTGGGAAGTTTTCTCGTATTATTTCATTGAATAGACTACTCATTCCTTTGGTTTGGAGCTCTGTACCTTCCTGTATCCCAATGACTCTTAAGTTTGGTCTCTTAATGTTATCCCATATTTCTTGGATGTTCTGCTCATGGTTTCTTAACAGTCTTGCTGAGCTGTCTATGTTCTTTTCCAGTTGAAATACTTTGTCTTCATTGTCTGATGTTCTATCTTCTAAGTGTTCTACTCTTCTGGTAGTATTCTCCATTGAGTTTTTAAGTTGGTTTATTGCTTCCTGCATTTCTAGGATTTCTGTTTGTTTGTTTTTTATAACCTCTATCTCCCTGTATAGTTGATCCTTTGCTTCCTGGATTTGTTTGCGTAATTCATTGTCGGGGTCATCTTTCATTGTCTGATTTTGCTGTTTAATGTCTTCCTTGATACTCCAGATCATCTGAAGCATGTATATCCTGAATTCTTTATCTGACATTCCATCTGCTGCAGCTGTTACCTCTTCTAAAGTTGCATTGACCTGCATTGCTTGTGGTCCTTTCTTTCCTTGTCTATTCATACTGTTTGCGTATCTTTCCTGCAGGCGCGGGCGGCGGCTCTGCTCTCTCCTTATTCCAATTGGGGTGTCGTGGCTACCACGCCAGCAGGCCACTGGGCCTGATCCGCCGGTCGGTTGCAGGTTTGCCTACCCTGCAGGCGCGGGCGGCGGCTCTACTCTGCCCCTACTCCAAATGGGGTGACGTGTCTGTCGTACTGGCAGGCCACTGGGCCTGTCCCGCTGGTCGGTTGCAGATCTGCCCACCTTTCGGGCACGGGTGGTGGCTCTGCTCTGCCCCTACTCCAATTGGGGTGTCGTGACTACCCCGCCTGCAGGTCGCTGGGCCTATTCCTGGCACGGGAGGCGACTCTGCTCTGCCCCTACTCCAATTAGGATGGTGTGTGTACCACGCTGGCAGGCTCCTGGGCCTGATCCGCCGGTCTGTCGCAGGTCTGCCTACCTTGGAGGTGCGGGCGGCGGATCTGCCCTGCCCCTCCTACCACGCCTGCGGACCCCTGGGCCTGATCTGCAGGTTGGTCACAGGTCTGCTCACCCTGCGGGCACAGGTGGCGGTTCCGCTCCGCCTCCTCTCCAATTGGGGTCACGTGGCCACCACACCGGCAGGGCCTGATCCGGGCGTGGGAGAAGGATCTGCTCTGCCCCTACTCCAGTTGGGGTGACGTGTGTACCACACTGGCAGGCCACTGGGCCTGACCCGCCAGGCTGTCACAGGTCTGTTTACCTTGCAAGCGCAGGCGGCGGCTCTGCCCTGCCCCTCCTACCACGCCCATGTACCACTGGGTCGTGGGTCTGCCCACCTTGCGGGTGCGGGTGGCGGCTCCGCTCCGCCCCCTCTCCAATTGGGGTCACGCGGTCACCACGCTGGCGAGCCACTGGGTCTGCTCCGGGTGCTGGCGGTGGCCCGGCTCCTCCCCTCTGGCTCGATGACAAATTGAGGAGACTCGGGTGTCTGTGCCTCACCCCCCCTACCAGGAGACCAACTGTTTCTGTCGCCGCTGGTATTGATGAAGTTCTCTCCTCCGCTGCTTTCTGATGACATCAGATCTCTGCCATGTTGGTATCCTATGCGAATGGCAGCATTTCGTTCCCCTTGCCGGGCAACCAAAGCAACGGGTGAGTCCTGACCGGCCCTCAGCAGGACCCGGACGGAGAAGCAGTTTCCGTGGGCTCCTAGCCCTGGGCCAGGGCAGTTCCGGGAGCCGGAACTCGGCTGCTCCATGCTCGGTGTAAGCTCCTATAAAGGTAGGCTCCAAGAAGCAGTCCCCGCGGGCTCAGTTCGGGTTCTGTAGTTTTCATTGTATAAATCTTTCACCTCTTTTGTTAGGTTGATTCCCAAGTATTTTTTTTTGAGGATATTGTGAATGGGGTGGTTGTCCTCATTTCCAACATTTACTGATTTCCGTATATAAAATTGAACCAGCCTTGCATCCCAGGGATGAATCCTAGATGGATAGATTGTGTAAATACCTTTTCAGTACAACATAAGGTGTCTAAAGATAGTGGGTATATTTTAGACTGGTCTCCAAAAATTGATAAAAGACAATTACAAAAAAGTTCTGCTATGACACCTGCAGGATTTGTTAGCAATATTTTGACCTACAGTGAAGGTGGTATTCAGAAAGATGTTTGGCGCTTAGATGTTTGCCTCAGAATTCTTACATTTTACTGACAAGCCTTTACCAAAATTTGTTGGCAAGAGCTGTAAGGAAGGTTCTTGCTATGGCTTATGAGCCTGTGTTTAATCTCCTTACATTTTAATCATTGAAAATGCAAAAGTTAAATGGATAGATGACAGATATGTTGTAACATGTAACAAATGTAAGCTAACCAATTGCATTACTAGATATAATAGAGGAAAAGGAGTGCTGGTACATTGTCAGCCCTCTTTTGTTTTATTGCCTGATAATATTTCAGAGCCATGGTACGCTGATGCTGGTTTTCAAGTCTTACAGCAAATCCATACCCAATTAGCAAGACCTAGTCAGGCCATTGGAATTATAATTGTGGGAGTTATAGCCTTGGTTTCTTTCATTGCATCCACAGTCACAGCTTCGAAAACTTTATCTCAAAGTATTCAACATGCAAAATTTCTTAATAATTTAGCCCAAAATACTTCCAAGTCTCTGCACAATAAAGTAAATATTGATGAAAGGATTGAGACTAAGTTAAATGCCTTAGAGGCAACTGTTATAAATATAGGTAATGAACTTTTGGCCTTAACGTTTAAAGAAAGGCTTAAATGCCATGCAAGTTATAAATTTGTGTGTTACAGCTGCCAAATACAATGCTTCTTTCTGAGATTGGGAGAAGGTATTTGGCAAAATAATAATAATAGCTTGGATCTTTTGGAACTCCATCATCATGTCCAAGGTATTCAAAATAATAGAGCTAATTTTTCAGATCCTTCTTCTTTAGCTAATCAAATATTGAAGGAATTAAATGGATTTAACCCTGGAAACATTATTAAACACTTGGCCTGTACATTATTGCATTGTTCTCTTTGCTGTTAATTCTCTTTTGTGTTGTAATTATAGGATGGTGAGTCTTCAGAGTAAGAGTGCAGAGACTTGAGAGAGTAAATCATCACCTGCTTTTTAAAAGAAAAAAGGGGGAATATGTGGGAGGCCATCCTCACATGTGATTTGAGTTACCTCCCTGTCTGGGCTAGAGGTGCTTAGGCACATTTTGTGTCCAGAACTTTCCCCACCCTTCTCAGGCCCGAGGGCTTGTTCCTGTGGAGGCATGTCTGACCACTACCCCAAAGACCCAATCATCACCCCTGACCTTGGGATGATGCCCCCCTTAATCTTCATTGGATGGGATTTTCCCCAGAATTTTGTGTTCCTCAATAAAAGTCCACTCCCCAGCCACCTATTGTGGTAGTGAGGTTTACTGAAGGCTGGAGCTAGGAGGAGCCATCCTGGAGCTGGTTTAAAGGTAATTAGATTCTTGTCTCTTTAATTCAAAACTCCCTAGTGGTTTCTCACGTCTTGAACCTTCATTCATGAAGCCGGCGCTGGTTTCGGGCTAAATTCAAGAATGCAGTAAAAAGATGATTTTTTAAAGAAGGCTCAAAAAATTTGGAATACTTTTGATCATGTTCTGAAAGCAAAAATACTTCCATAGTAAATATAAAATGACAAAACTTTACACATTTCATTTCTGGATTATAATATAGGAAAAGTTGAAGCAGCAGAGACAATGCTTAACTGCTTGAAAATGTTAAAACAATGAATTAATGATGAAAATCATGTAAATATACATGAGTGCAAATGTAGCAGATCCATTTAAACATGAGAGTGTTCCCTGACTTAGAAGCCCTAGAGTAACCTAGTATGCTCCTAGACCCCAAGCACTAGTCTCCAAAGATTCTCACCTCCATGTTCTTGGATTCCAGAGTAGATAATTCGGTGAGGCACAAAGGGTTGGCAAGCAAGGCAGAGGTTTATTGAAATTCAAAGAAAACACTCTGGGAAAGCAGAGTAGGCCAAGATGCAAAGTACTTCAAGGGCCAATTTACACAGTGGAGCTCACTTTTATTGAGCTGTGCTGTTTCTCCCACTTCTCCCCTGTCTGGAGCTGGGGTTGATTGATACTTTTATTGATAGCTTAACCTGGCATAATTTTTTCTCTACTACCCATGCATAAGTTTCTTTTCCCCCTAGGAAATGCAGACAGGTAGAAAACCTCAATGCTTTCTCCTTTTAACCTAAGATGTGCCTGTTTCCCCACAGGAAATTTGAGGTAGAAGTTTCAAGTGGAGTTGAGGGTAGGGATGCGAGCCCTTCCCCATACCCTATCTCCTATCTGAAGTACCTAAGACCTAACATTATTGCTCTGCCTCTACCTGGATGGAAATCAATGATGCACATATTGGAAATGGCAAGAACATGGGCCATGTCAATACGGGGAAGTAAACAAATGAGGCAATATTTTAAAAGACAGAACACAGAATTGTCTGCACAGGTTGCTTAAAGCTCTGTTGTGGTGTTTATAAACAAGGTTGGGAGAGAATTTGAAAATAGCTGGAATTGTTTCATAAAGCTTAATCTTTTGGTCTATGTAAATTTAAAAACACGTTTAGACAAAAATTGGTACATAAAAGATTTAAATCTTAACTATTCATACACTTCATCTAGAATGAAACATTTCCCACAAGTCTGTGTAACTCAGATTTTACTACAGTTTGAAAACTGCATGCTTAGTGCCCTTGATGAAATGATACACTTTCACAGAAAATGAGGCAATTTTTGTAAGAACTCCCCATAGTAATTGTGTGCATATACACACATACACACAGACACACACACACACACACACAGTAATTTCTTGAGAAAGATGTTATGTTTGTATCAATATTTTTGTTACTTTGTTTTGCATGTGATTATGCAGCTCTAGTACCATTCTCTATGGGTTTTTCATGAAATATAATTACACATAATTATAGTGGTGTTCATTGTGACATATTTGTACATGCACATAACATCACTTTTTCCTGGTACTTATATATTCCCTCCTCTCCATCTGCCCCTTGGTCCTCTTCCACTATTCTATAGGTCCCTTCTGTTTATTTACTTCTTTAAAATTGATGCATTATAATCCTACATAAATGTGTGATGCCTTGTGATACATTTGATTATGAACCTAGTGTAATTTGGTCCATTTCATTACCCATCACCTCCCCTTTCCCTCCCTCCTCCTCCTCCTTCAATCCCATTCATCTACTCTACTGTTGTCCCATCTATTTCCATGAGATCCCCCTTTGTATTACTTTCTTCTCCCTAGCTGCCACACTTGAGGGAAAAAATTCCACCCTTGACTTCCTGAGTCCAGCTTATCTAGCTTGGCACGATGATCTCCAGTTCCATTCATTTACCAGCAAGTGACAGAATTTCATTGTCTATGCTGAGTAGAATGCCATTGTTACTACTTTTCTTTTACCCACTTATCCATAGATCGATATTGAGGCAGGTTCCATAACTTGGCTATTGTGAATTGTGCTGCTATGAATGTATTTTCTCTGTTCTTACACCAATATCACACATTCTTGATCACTGTAGCTTTATACTAATTCATCAATTTCAGTAGTGCCAATCTTCTGTCCTTTCCAGTATTTATTGATGGCTCTGAGTCATTTACCTTCCCACATAAACTTTAGACTTAAACTGTTGATATCACAAGTTTTCTGGGATTTTAATGGGGATTGTGTTAGAATCTGTAGATCAAGTAAGAAAGTCCTGGTATCTTCACAATGTTGAGTCTTATTGTTTATGAATATGAACTAGTTCTTCATTCATTTAGATCTTCATTGAATATCAGAATTTAATGGCTTTCTTCTTGTAGAACTTGGATTAGGGGGGTAATAAAGAAAGAGGGAGAAGGAAAGCACATAAATTTACTTCCTTAAGAACAGCTGGAAAGGGATGGGGCTGTGGCCTAGTGGTAGTGCACTTGCCTGGCCCATGTGTGAGGCACTGAGTTTGACTCTCAGCACTACATATAAATAAATAAAGGTCTATCAACAACTAAAAAAAAACAAACAAACAAGAACAGCTAGAAAGCAAACCAGATCAAGTTAAAACATGAAAGCAAGAGCAAAGACAGTGAACATCAGCATTTTAACCCAAATTTTGAACAGAAAGCTGTGATATTCCTAGCTATTTTGTACACTCCACTATTATGTGCCAGTTAATGTGATAGACTTATTTAAGAATGAAATAAACACCAAATTGGCTCTACCTTAGGCAAAAGTATGTGTCTGAGGCTTGTGCTTCAAAATAGCCCAGTAAGTATACTTCCAAAATTCTCCAATGGCTTTACCAAACAGTCTCACACTGAACATAGCTCAAGTGTCCTATTCAAAGAGATGCTGTTTCTTGAGTAAGCAGTGGGAGCCAGTGTAGCTCAGGTAGGGGCCCTACTGTGACTCTCCCAGAAGGTGTCAATTTAATTCTGTTGCATCATCTGCAAAGAGAAGACAAATGTAGAGGAACACATCCTTAATCACGAAGTCTTAGTCCATTTTGAGAAAAGAAGAAAGTTTAGTATCAAAAACTTTCTTGTCTTGTGTTTATTCTCAGAGGTTTCTGCCTATAATAAAGGGCCCATCCTCTCCTCATAACAAATTACAAGGCAGAAATAGCTTTGTGAATTGTTCCCATCGCTGGTGAAAAGTGGTCACTATCTTCTTCCTCATTAAAATGACACTTACATAACTAAAGTAGTATTCATATCCTTTACTTCACATGTGGACAACAGAAAAACCATAGTGCTTCAACACCACAAATTAATTGAAAATAATTCAGAACATGTGTCTTTCCTTCTTTTTGGGGGGAATTGTAGTCCAAATTTGTTCTGACATTTATGAAATAAATCTTATTGATTAGAGGGCTAAATCAATTTTGCAATACATGAAATATGCCCATGCCATTTTAGGAAAAATTTTTAGAGCTAAAAATACATTTAAATTATTTTATTTTATAGATTTCTCTTGCTCTTGGATCTGAATCTTCTGCACATGATGTGTCTGATACATGTAAGCCTCATGAGAGAGGAAAAACACTCGGCTGAACTAAGACAAATAAGATTCAAGCTAGAAAAATCCACATGTAGGAGTTTTCAACTCTTTGCTATCATGCTGAAGCTGCTAATTGCTAGGACAATAATATATATTTCCCCTTTTACAACACCTAAGATGTTTCTTCTATAAAAAATAAGGACACCTAAATTTATACCATGGTACAATAATATGCAGAGAAGAGTGGGCCCAGTTGGCCACATTCACAACAACCAAAATTGTGTTGATCTTACTTTCAACCAATGCATCATTCCACTCTGAACTTGCAAATAGATGATATATTTGCTTTCTAGACATATTCCAGTAAGGCCAAAGAAAGTAGCTTGATATCTATATGAAATAATACACTGGTGAATTTCTTCACACACATTGACCAGTAGACTATATTTATCTAGAATATAACCTTTACATATTTGGATACTTTAAACTAAACCCAAGGTACAGTTCAAAGATAAATGGAGAATGAAGCTCTGATGACAGTTATTGCTTACATCTTCCAAGAAGACTGGAGACCAGTGTGGGTCTCAGTCAACTTATGAGTTGACAACTTCCAAGGCAACGCATATACTCATTACTGATATGACATAGTGCTCAGGACCAAAGGACTTCAGAAAAGGAAATGTTTGTGCACAATGTATTTATGATGGGGAGGCACCATGGTCAGAGGATGAGTTCAGAAGTCATACAACCTGTGTTCTATCTCTGTTGCCTAAGGAGAGATTTTAGTCTCAAATATGGTTTTGCCTATGGAAGAGTCTTAGGCTCAAATGTAGTTTCACCAAATGGGTAAAAATACATGAATAGAACCACCATACAGGAAGAGATGATGTGTTTTGCATCATCCAGTCAGCTCAGGGCATGGAATCCTCTCCTTACAGTGAGGCTGGAAAGGCCAGGGTGGCCATGCAGAAGGTTCACCCAGATCAAGGCAGAATAGATAATAATTGAGGAGGTCCCTTGAGAGACCTAGTAGTATCTGAGTTAACTCATACCGGGCTTTCCTCAGGATATGTTCCCCATACCCAACAGGAGGCCAGCAATTCACAGGCTTTTTGTGGTCTTGGTTGGGTACAAAGGAACCTGAGGACCTCTGTTGGATAGCCTTTGCCATCACCAACAATCCCTGCACAGTGGCCATTTGATGCCAAACATTGGAATGAGCAGCAGGAAATCCCCAGGAGCAAGAAACACAGCTGGACAAACAGTAGGCCTTGCTTATTTCTCTGTAGTGCCTTTTCTTGATGTTCTCAGCTTCTATCTCTGTCACACGTTCCAGTGAGAAGTTATGAGACTTCAGCTGGAGAACATATGTTTGACTTCCAGAGGAGTTGGAAATGAAGAAGAGCTCTCTTGTTTCTTATTTCTTCTGTGGGCAGAAAGCACACAATCTGCTATAAAAGAACAACTTTTTAAACATGCATTATCACCTGCCTCCCCAACCAAGCCATAGCTGTCCATTCCCTTGAACCACCAAGATTCCACTCCTGGGGTGGATCACTCTGCTGTCCTAGCACTTTCTATATGCTTTGACTGCAAACTGTTCTACTTGGATCCCCAACATATGCCTTTACTAGCTGGGATTTACAGTACCCCTGTCCATCAGGTTTTGAATTCCTCCATGGATATCCTCCATTGGCAACAGATGAGGGGGATGCCAGGAAAACCCTGTGCTGCCAACTCTCTACTCCTGGATGTTTGGGCCTTCCAGAACCATTAGATCCCTCCCCTGTGGTGCACATCATTCCTTAGCAGATAGACCAGATTATGAAGTCTACAACACCCAGTCATCTTTTTCATTGCTCAGAGGAGGCAGAGTTGAGGGCTCAAGAAGAGGCTAAGGAAGAGTGGATAAGTGAAAGAGAAAGGATAATGAAATAGAAGTAACAGGGTCATAAAGAGATAGATATATAGTAAGATAAAGAAAGTAGATCCCTAGCAATTGTGAAGTTGCATCATCTAATCTCCAGGAAACCTCACTTCCATGAGCCATAGTCCTGGGCCTAAGGAGTGAAATTTTCGTCTCAAAGACTTAGAAAACACCTTGGATGAGATGATTCACTTGTATCCCATGAGCTTCTCCTTTTACTGGCCAAAATGTCTTCAACTCATGCAGCCCTGATGGAGGCATCTGAACTCTGGGACAGTCTGATGCTCACGCAACAGTCTGATCCAGCCACAGTCTGCTCTGTATTTCTGGAGAAACTGGCCAAGGAAGTGCTATGTAAAGACTGTAAAGCCTAGTTTTCCAGGCTCCCAGGATCAAGGAAGAAGTTGCAGGCTGAAAAACCTTTAGCTAGCCCATCAGGTAGCTGTTCTCCACACATACCTTCTACTCATGGGCCCTGTAGAAGAAAATATCCATGCTAAAGTTTCTATTACTGCTACTGTAACTTTCTGTGGTATTGAGATGATCTGTCTCCACCTCCAAAGCTTCTCTGTATTCATATGGAGGAAAACTTAGGCACCTTGGAGAATAAAATTCAATGTCCAAAGAAGAAAAATATCTTGGAGATTAAAATTGAGACTTTGGAGGGTAAAACAGGTTGCAGCAGACTGCATAGTCACTCAGTATGCCTACATTTACCTCACATCCTTCAGGAAGTGTAGATTCCCTGCCCCTTTCCACTTACTCATTCCCAGTTATTCCTACCACAACTGACTTGGAAGACCAAGCTTATGGGCTTCTGATTCTGTCTAGCCCTTTACCTTCCCTGACAACATTTAGTGATGAGGGAATAATGCACATAACACCTAATTCTTCCCCTGTGTTTTTTCTTATTGATCCTCTTCCTCCTTTGGTCTGGTCCCAATTTGGGGCATCTACCTATGAGAAAGAAGACTATTCATTTAGTTAGAGCTGTGGCACCTCTAATTTCTTAAATTACATAACTCCTAATCCAAAAACTTTCTGCTTCAAAATTTCCTCCTGCAGAAGATATTCCTGAAACCCATGTGTATTGATTCCCTTCATCCTCTTTCCTTCCCTACCTCTGCTTTACTCCTTCCACAACAAGCCTTTTATCATTGGCAAGTCTATATGTTACTAAGCTTTTTTATTAATATGACAAAAATTCCCAATACAAACAACTTAAAGGGGAAAATTTTATTTTGGTTCAAATTTTCAGTGGTTTTAGTTCATGATCAGTTGGCTTCATTGCTTTTGGCCTAAGGTGAGGTAGACCCTCAAAGAAGAGCATGGGTAAGAAGAGCATGGCAAGAAGAATATGTCATGTTAGCTCATGACATTTGGGAACAAGAAAGAAAGAAAGAGGCTGGGGACAAGATATAGTTCTTAAGGGCACACTGTCCGGTATGTACTCCCTTCAACCAGATCCCACTTTCCATAGCATATATCATCTCCCAGTAGTCTCATTCAGTTATTAATGGATTAATTCCACTTATCAGAAAAACATTTGGCCTTTGTTTCTTGGGGATTGGCTTACTTCAATTAGCATTATATTCTCCAACCCCACCCCATTTACCTGCAAATGCCATAATTTTATTCTCTTTTAATGCTCAGTAATATTCTATTTTGTATATATACCACAGTTTCTTTATCCATTCATCTATTGAAGGGCATCTAGGTTTAGCTATTGTAAATTGTGCTGCTATAAATATTGGTGTTCCCATAAATTATAGTTCTTTCATGACATGAATCATACATTTACCTTCATTGTAGCAGGTAAAGCCTGTGCAACATCATTGTCCATGTCAGCAACTGATGCTGTGAATACCACCTCTCCTTCTGAGATTGTCTTCTTTCAGTCTCCCACTATCTCCAAGGACAACTGCACCTTTTTTATATGGCATCATTGCCTAAGCCCAAGTCTATACCAGTTTTCATTCAGAGTCAGTACAGGGACTAATCACAGTGTTTAGTCATTCTTTTAATACAGGAGCCATACCACAACATATTTGTGACCATTAGCAGGAAGCAACCTGATGGCTGTGTTTGGGGAAACCAGCAGTTTGAGCACCAGCTATTGGCCTAAACCTATCCTACAGCCTAACCAACAGGGGCAAAATAATGAAAACAGGATTTGTGATATGACATCACCTTGATCTATATTTGGCATGCTAGTCACTATCCAGCTGGCCTGTAGTGAGAAGACAGGTCATTTTCATTCTGACATAGCCTCAATTTCCCCAAGAGCTCAGGCAAAGTCATGATACCTTACCCTCATCATGGTGACAGGTAAAACTCCAGCGATCTGCAGCAGCTAGGGTGGAGGCTTCTGTGCCTTTGATTGCCCACAGAGAGCCTGCATGCATAGTCCCAAAATTGTAGACAGTCACCAAATGCTTAGATAATGCCTCTATAAATAAGACCCAGCAGAGGGGAGTGGGAGTTCTGTGTTTTACAAATGCCATATGAAGTTGGGCCAACTCTATCCCAGTCAAAGAATAGTACCCTGCTGATCTAATTCAGCCAGAGACCCTTGCATTCACAGGCCCCATAGTTGCATATGCATGCCAAGCTGTATGCTTACACAAAGAAAACCCTGTGGAGGGAAGTACCTACTCATTATCCCACAGCAATGATAGTATTAAGCCCTGAATTCTGCACCCCTACACCCAAACGAAAGATCCAGAAGACACAGTACCCTTTAAGCATGCAAACTCAGTCCTCTGGGCCAATGAGCAAGCACTAGCTGTGAGAAGATCATAGCAAGCAGGGAAGTATCTCCTGTGTCTCAGCACTTCTAGTAAGGTTTCCAGCTGTGAACCCTAGTTTCCTGTTATCTCCATTCTCACTCAGATGAAAGGACCCACAGAGGCAATTCCTGAGGATAACCTCAAGGAGCAGGTGGATAAACTTGTGCATACACAATGGCAGTATACCTCACAAAGAGGCTTAGAGAGAAGCACTTCACAGCCACTAGCCACAACGCAGTGTTCCCATATACAAGCTTACTCATCTGCAACATGTATACTACAACCTGCAGCCCTACACCATTCATGGGACAACTAGCACCACATCAAACAGACTACAACACCTCTACTTGAGATCACCACACACCACACACTTCAAAATATACACATGGGAGGGGGGCACTGGATTTTCCAGCACCGAATACACAGACATTTTCTGCAGGAGGACACACAAAACTGTGCCCCCTACAAGAGAATAATCTGGCTGCTAAGCCAGATATTTAGGAACTGGAAGAAGCTAATAAATAACTAGACACATTAAATATTGGAAGTGGCCTCCTATAATTGTACAAGAGTTGAGCTGGTGTGGTCACTACCTCCACACCCAGAGTAACTTAGACGTAAAGTTCAATAGTGCTAAGCATCTTCTAAAGGTCCAAATCCTGAAGAAAAGTAAACGAGAAAGACTCCATAAGAAATCTCTCCACCTTGTCATGGATTATTATAAATATCTTTAATGTAAATTTTTACCTTTGGTATTAAAGTGATAGGTATTTGCTTATTCTATATTAAAGCCCTCAACTCATTTGATTTTATTTCTTTAATATTTAAAGTATTAACTGCAATCATTCCTATTTTCCTAGCTCAGGTTTACACTTGCTATTTTTTTTTTTTTTTTGAGAGAGAGAGAGAGAGAGAGAGAGAATTTTTTAGTATTTATTTTTTTAGTTTTCGGCAGACACAACATCTTTGTATGTGGTGCTGAGGATCGAACCCGGGTCGCACACATGCCAGGCAATCGTGCTACCACTTGAACCACATCCCCAGCCCTACACTTGCTATTCTTAACCTCTCTTTTCCATCATGCATTACCTGCTTCTGCATGAAATCTTTTACCTTTTTCTTCTTTTCAATCTAAGTTTGTATTATTATTTATTTCATTTTTTCCTTTGCCATTTTTATATTCTCACCCTTTCACATCCTATATAGTAATTTTACTATATTTAATAACTATACTCTCAACCTAGTGAAGGATATTTCTACCAATTTTATACCAATTAGAAGAACTGTGGTAAACATTTTCAAGACATTTTTTCCCTTAAGTTTTCTTAGTACATACTATTGCTCTGAAGTGATTGCAATTAATAGAATTTAGTATCTTTTCTTAAAGTGTTGCTGATACCAAGCATAGCAGGGTGGGGATATCAATATGTTGACATTTTCATAGCCTAGGGAATGTAAATGAAAGAAGCCCAATAAGTAGTGCCTTGCACAAAAGTAGAAGAGATAGTCATCCTAGCAGATAGGTAGACATACAAGCAACATGAAAAAGCCAGGGAAAAAACCACCCCAAATAGCCCACAATGCTACAACAACTGAACCTTTTGACACAACAGTGAAAGAAAGGTCAGATAAAGAATTTTAAAAGCTCATAGTAGAAGTGTTCAATGAGTTAAAAGAAGATATAAGGGCTGAATGTAGAGAGAAAATACAGAAAGGGAAAGGTCATTTAAATAAAGAGAGATTCTGAAAAAGAATCAAACAGAAATCCTGAAAATGAAAGACAAGATGCAGGTACACCAACATTTGGGGCAATAAATATTTACAATTATTATATCTTTTTATGATTTTATCTTATTAGTTCATCTTAGTTATACAGAACAATAGAATCCATTTTGACATAAATATACAAGAATGGAATATATCTTGCTCTCATTGAAATCCCAGTACTTCTCCTTCTCCTTCCCTCCACCTACCATCTGCTCCTTTTCCCATATTGATAATTCTGCATTTTCCCATAGGTTTTTTGAAAAATTGCTAATGGATGTACACAATGGTGAGGTTCACTGTGGTGCATTCATACATGTATATAAGAACCTTATGTCAGATTTATTACACTGTCTTTCCTTTTCCCATCCCAGCCCTTCTCTTTATTCCCCTTTGTTTGTTATACTAAACTTCTATTCTCCACCCACCCCTTATTATAGATTAGCTTCCACACATCAGAGTAAACATTGGACCTTTAGTTATTGGGGTTTGGCTTATTTTACTTAGCATGATAGTCTCAAGATTCATCCATTTACTGGAAAGTGTCATAAAGTCATTGTTCTTTATGGTTGAATAATACTCCATTGTGCATATATACCACAATTTCTTCATCCAGTCATCTATTGAAGGCACCTAGGTAGGCTCTATATCTTAGCTATTGTGTATTGTGCTGGTATGAATATTGATGTGGCTATATCACTGTATGCTGATTTTAAGACTTTGGGTACATACAGAGGAATGGGTTACTTGGTCAAATGGAGGTTCCATTCCTAGTTTTATGATGAATCTTCATAATGCTTTTCAGAGTAGTTGCACCAATTTTCAGTCCCACCAACAGTGTACGAGCATACATTTTCCCCCATATCCTAACCAACAATTATTATTACTTGTGTTTTTGATAATTGTCATTCTGATTGGGGTGAGGCAAAATATCAGCATAGTTGTTTTTTTAAATTTTTATACTTTTTAGATATACATGCCAGTAGAGTGTATTTTGACATATTATACAAACATGGAGTATACCTTACCCATTCTTGTGGGATCCACTTCTTCTGTGAAGTGACTATTCACTTTCTTTATACATTTATTGATTATGTTATTTGTTTTTCTGGTGTTATATTTTTTGTTTTTTATATATCCTGGGGATTAATGCTCTTTCTGGGGTACAGGTGGCAAAGATATTCTCCTATTCTGTAGACTCTCTATTCATATTCTTGATTATTTCCTTTGCTGGAAGAAGATTTTTTTTTTGTTTTTTACCATTACACTTGATGATTCTTGATTTTCCTTCTTGTGCTCTAGGAGCCTTGTTGAAGAATTTGGCACCTTATTCAAGATTATAGAGATTTAGGCCTACTTATTCTTCTACTAGGGGCCAGGTTTCTGGTTTAATGTATAGGTCTTTGATCCACCTTGAGTTGAGTTTCATGCAGGGTGAGCTATAGGGGTTTAATTTTATTTCACTACAGATGGATTTCCAGCTTTGCAGCACCATTTATAAAACAGGTTATCTTTCCTCCAGGGTATGTTTTTGGTGCCTTTGTCTGTAACTGTATATATGTGGGTTTATCTCTGTGTCCATTGGTCTTCATGTCTGCTTTTGTGTGGACATTTTTGTTATCATAGCTCTGTAGTATAATTTAAGGCCTGGTATCATGATAACATCTTCAATTTTCTCATTAAAGATTGTTTTGTCTGTTTTGGGCCTCTTATTTTTCTATATTAATTATGTGACAGGTTTTTTATTTCTATTCAGGACATAATTATAATTTATTAAGAATTGCATTAAATCTTTATAGTGCATTTGGTTTATTTGGTCATTTTGACAATATTAATTCTGTCTATCCAAGATCATGGGAGATCTTTCCATTTTCTAAGTTTTTTTCCAAGTTCTTTCTTTAATGTTCTATAATTTTCAGTGTAGAGATCTTTTATCTCTTTTTTTGGATTGATTCCCAAATGTTTTATTTTTTAAGGCTATTGTGAATGGGATAGTTTTCATAATTTTTCTTCCAGCTGATTCATGATTGGTGTATAGGAATGCAATTGATTTATAGGTGTTGATTTTACATCCTGCTACTTTGATGAATTCATTTATGAGTTCTATAAGTTTTTGGTGAAGTTTTTTGGGTCTTCTACCTAATGGATCATATTGTGAGCAAATAGGACTGGACTGAGTTCTTCTTTTCCTATTGGTATCCCTTTAATTTCCTTCCCTTGCTGAATTTTTCTGGCTATAGATTCAAGGACTATGTTGAATTAAAGTAGTGAAAGAATACATCCCTGTCTTGTTCCAGTTTTTAGAGGAAATGCTTTCAAATTTTCTCCATTTAGAATGATGTTGGCCTTGGGTTTAGCATGGGTAGCTTTTACTATGTTGAGGTATGTTCTTACTATCCCTAGTTATTCTAGTGTTTTGAACATAAAAATGTGATGTATTTTGTCAAATGCTTTTTTATGCATCTATTAAGATGATCATATAATTCTTGTCTTTAAGTTATTGATGTGATGAATTACATTTATTGATTTCTGTATGTTAAAACCAATCTTACATCTCTGATATAAACTCCACTTAATCATGGTGCACTATCTTTTAAATAAGTTTTTAATATGTTAATATGTTTTTAATATGTTCATTAGGGATATTGGTCTGAAGGTTTTTTTTTCCTTGATGTGACTTTGTCTGGTTTTGGTATTAGGGTGATACTAGCCTCCTAGGATGAGTATGGAAGGGTTTCCCCTTTTCCTACTTCATAATTAATTTGAGGAGGATTGGTGTTAATTCCTATTTGAAGGTCGGGTAGAACCTGGATAAAAATTCATCTGGTCCTGGGATTTTCTTGGTTGGCAAGATTTTGATGCCATCTTCAATATCCTTGCTTAAATTTGATCTGCTTAAATCTTTAAGTCCTCTGAATTCAATTTGAATAGGTCATATGGGTCTATAAATTTGTCCATGTCTATTTTATAAGTATATAAATTTTCAAAATAGTTACTGATTATCATCTGTATTTCAGTAGTGTCCATTGTGATTTTTTTCATCATGAATTTTAGTAATTTGAGTTTTATCTCTCTTTCTCTTCATTTTCTGGGGTAAGGGTTTATCAATTTTATTTATTTTTTCAAAGAAGTGACATTTTGTTTTATTGATTTTTTGGAATTTTTTTGTTTCACTTTTATTGATTTCAGCTCTCATTTTAATTATTTTCTACCTTCTTCTGCTTTTGATATTGATTTGTTCTTTTCTAGGGATTTGAGATGTAATGTTATGTTACTTATTTGTTGACTTTCTATTATTTTAAGGGATGAGCTCAATGTAATAAACTTTTCTTTTAGAACTGCCTTTATAGTATCCCAGAGAATTTGATATGTTGTGTCACAATTCTCATTTACTTTATAGTATTTTTAAAAATTTTATCTCTGATATCTTCTGCTATCCATTAGTCTTCAGGTGTTATTAGAGTACTTTCTATTTTTATTTTTTCATTGATTTATAATTTTATTCCATTATGATCTGATAGAATGTAAGGTATTATCTCTGTTTTTTCTATTTGCTAAGAGTGGCTTTGTGGTATAAGATATGGTCTATTTTAGAGAAGAATCTGGGTGCTGCTGAAAAGAAAGAGTAATCACTCATTGATGGATGAAATATTCTATATATATCTGTTAAGTCTTAATTATTAATAGCATTTTTTTAGTTCTATAGCTTCTTTATTCAGTTTTTGTTTGGAGGATCTATCCAGTGGTGAGAGAGGTGTGTCAATGTCTCCCAATATTATTGTGGTTTTTTTATATTTGAATTTGAGAAGGGATTGTTTGATGTATGTAGGTGCTTCATTGTTTGGGGCATAAATATTTATGATTATTATGGCTTGTGGATGTATAATTTACTTAAGCAGTATAAAATGTTCTTCATTGTCCCTTCTAATTAACTTTGGCTTGAAGTCCATTTTATTAAAATGAGGATAGAAATCCCTGCTTGTTTACAAGATGCACATAATGATGTTTTTTCCCCCAAACTTTGACCTTTAGTCTATGGATATTTTGCCTTTGAGGTGAGTTTCTTAGAAGCAGCATATTTTGGGGTATTCTTTTTTTAAAATACTTTTTTTTAGTTGTGTATAGATCTTTATTATATTCAGTGCTGAGTATTGAACCCAGTGCCTCACACATGATAGGCAAGAGCTCTATCACTGAGCCACAACCCCAGCCCCAGATATTCTTTTTTTATTACAATCTGCCAGTCTATTTTTTTGATTGATGAGTTTAGGTCATTTACATTCAGTGTTATTATTGAGACATTATTTTTATTTGCTGTCATTTTGATTTATTTCTGTTTTTCAACCTGAATCAGTTTCTCTTTAATTGACTATTATTGCAGTGTAGTTCCTACTTTTGCTGGGTTTCACTTTTATTTTCCATTTCTTCTTAATGAAATATTATGTTGAGAATGTTCTGTAGTGCAGGATTACTTGTTGTGAATTATTTAACTTTTGTTTCTCATGGAAGCTTTTATTTCATCATCAATTCTGAAGCTTATGTTCAGTTGTTATAGTATTCTTGGCTGGCAATCATTTTCTTTTAGAGCTTGATATATATTATTTCAAGACCTCCAAGCTTTGAGAGTTGGGGTTGAGAAATCAACTGGGATCTGGATTGATTTCATTCTAAATGTGACCTGTTGTTTTTCTCTGACAGCCTCTAAATTCTTTCCTTGTTATGAATGTTAGACATTTTCATGTACTCTGTTTTGGGTCTGTTGTAATTTTGTATACTTGGGGTTCTGTAAGCCTTCTGTATTTGATTTTACATTTCAGTCGCTTAGGAAAATTTTCTAATATTATCTTTAAATTTTTTTATTAGTTGCTCAAAAAATTACAATAATCTTGACATATCATACATTTGATTCAAGTGGGGTATGAATTCTTTTTTTTCCACGTGTACAGATTGCAGTATCACATTGGTTTTACAGCCACGTTTATACATACAGCCATATTAGTGTCTATTGTATTCTGCTACCCTTCCTATTCCCCCCTCCCCTCCCTTCCCCTCCCATCACCTCTCTCTACCCACTCTATGACACTTTTCTCTCTCTCTTTTTTCTTCCTCACACCATCTTATATGTAATTTTTCATAACAATGGGGGTCTCCTTCCATCTTCCATGCGACTCCCCTTCTCTCTCCCATTCCCATGCATCTCTCAACCCTATTTAATGGTAATCTTCTTCTCATGCTCTTTCTCCCTGCTCTGTTTTGAGTCGCCCCCCCTTATATCAAAGAAGACATTCAGCACTTGCTCCTTAGGGATTGGATAGCTTCACTCAGCATAATCTGCTCTAATGCCATCCATTTCCCAGCAAATGCCATGATTTTGTTAATTTTTAATGCTGAGTAATATTCCATTGTGTATAAATTCCACATTTTTAAAGTCCATTCATCTATTGAAGGGCATCTGGGTTGGTTCCACAGTCTAGCTATTGTGAATTGTGCTACTATGAACATTGATGTAGCTGTATCCCTATAGTGTGCTCTTTTAAGGTCTTTGGGGAATGGTCCAAGAAGGGGAATAGCTAGGTCAAATGGTGGTTCCATTCCCAGCTTTCCAAGGAATCTCCATACTGCTTTCCAAATTGGCCACACCGATTTGCAGTCCCACCAGCAATGTACAAGTGTACCCTTTTCCCCACATCCTCGCCAGCACTTGTTGTTGTTTGACTTCGTAATGGCTGCCATTCTTACTGGAGTGAGATGGTATCTTAGAGTTGTTTTAATTTACATTTCTCTGATTGCTAGAGATGGTGAGCATTTTTTCGTGTACTTGTTGATTGATTGTATGTCCTCCTCTGAGAAGTGTCTGTTCAGGTCCTTGGCCCATTTGTTGATTGGGTTATTTGTTTTCTTTTTTTAAAATTTTTTAATTTATTTTTTAGTCATACATGACAATAGAATGCATTTTGATATATAATACACACATGGAATGTACGTACATCAATCATATTGTCTATTCTATTCTGCTGCCGTTCCTATCCTCCCTACTCCTCCACTCCTCTCCCATCCTTTCTCTCTATCCAATCTAATGTGACACACTTTTTTTTCTTTTTCTCATTACAACATCATATATGTATTCTGTATAACAATGAGGTTCTCCTCCCATCTTCTGTGCAACTCCCCTTCTCCCTCTTTTCCCCTCCCACCTCTCTTCCCTATTTAGTGGTAGTCTTCTTCTCATGCTCTTCCTCCCTATCCCATTTTGAGTCACCCCCATTATATCAGAGAAGACATTCAGCATTTGTTTTTTAGGGATTGGCTAACTTCACTTAGCATAATCTGCTCTAATGCCATCCATTTGCCTGCAAATGCCATGATTATTTTTTAGTGCTGAGTAATATTCCATTGTGTATAAATTCCACATTTTTTATCCATTCATCTATTGAAGGGCATCTAGGTTGGTTCCACATTCTAGCTATTGTGAATTGTGCTGCTATAAACATTGATGTGGCTGTATCCCGGTAGTATGCTCTTCTTGGGTCTTTTGGGTATAGTCCAAGAAGGGGAATAGCTGGGTCAAATGGTGGTTCCATTCCCAGCTTTCCAAGGAATCTCCATACTGCTTTCCAAATTGGCTGCACCAATTTGCAGTCACACCAGCAATGTATGAATGTACCTTTTTTCCCCACATCCTCACCAGCACTTATTGTTGTTTGACTTCATAATGGCTGCCATTCTTATTGGAGTGAGATGGTATCTTAGAGCAGTTTTAATTTGCATTTCTCTGATTGATACAGATGGTGAGCATTTTTTCATGTATTTGTTGATTGATTGTATGTCCTCTTCTGAGAAGTTTCTGCTCAAGCCCTTGGCCCATTTGTTAATTGGGTTATTTGCTTTTTTGTTGTTTAACTTTTTGAGTTCTTTGTATACTCTAGTGGTTAGAGCTCTATCTGATGTTTGAGGGGTAAAAATTTGTTCCCAGGATGTAGGCTCCCTATTCACCTCTCATATTATTTCTCTTGCTGAGAAAAAACTTTTTAGTTTGAATTCGTCCCATTTGTTGATTCTTGGTTTTAACTCTTGTGCTATAGGTGTCTTATTAAGAAATTTGGGGCCTACTCCCACGTGATGAAGATTAAGACCAACTTTATCTTCTATTAGACGCAGTCTCTGGTCTGATTCCTAGCTCCTTGATCCATTTTGAGTTGACTTTTGTGCATGGTGAGAGAAAGGGATTCAATTTCATTTTTTTTTGCATATGGATTTCCAGTTCTCCCAGCACCATTTGTTGAAGATGCTATCCTTTCTCCATTGCATGGTATTAGCACTTTTGTCTAATATAAGGTAGTTGTAATTTTGTGGATTTGTCTCTGTGTCCTCTGTTTTGTACCATTGGTCTACCAGCCTGTTTTGGTGCCAGTACCATGCTGTTTTTGTTACTATTGCTCTATAGTATAGTTTAAAATCTGGAATCGTGATACCACCAATTTCACTCTTCCTGCTTAGAATTACTTTAGCTATTCTGGGTCTCTTGTTTTTCCAGATGAATTTCATGATTGCCTTTTCTATTTCTGCAAGGAATGTTATTGGGATTTTGATGGGAATTGCATTGAATCTGTAAAGTGCTTTTGGTAGTATGGCCATCTTAATAATATTAATTTTTCCAATCCATGAGCAAGGTAAATACTTCCATCTTATAAGGTCTTCTTCTATTTCTTTCTTCAGGGTTCTGTAGTTTTCATTGTATAGCTCTTTAACCTCTTTTGTTAAGTTGATTCCCAGGTATTTTATTTTTTTGAGGATATTGTGAATGGAGTAGTTGTCCTTATTCCATTTCAGAGAATTTGTCACTCATATACAGGAATGCCTTTGATTTATTGGTATTGATTTTATAACCTGCCACTTTGCTGAATTCATTTACTAGTTCTAGAAGTTTCTTGGTTGAATTTTTTGGGCCTGCTAGGTATAGCATCATGTCATCCGCAAATAGTGCTAATTTAAGTTCTTCTTTTCCTATATTTATGCCTTAATTTCTTTCATCTGTCTAATTGCTCTGGCTAGTGTTTCAAGAACTTTAGGTTGTTTATATCATCCTGACTCAATCTGGGTAGCTCATATGCCTTAAGGAATTTATCGATGCCTTCACTGTCCTCTATTTTATTAGAGTATAGGGTTTCAAAATAATTTCTAATTATCTTCTGTATTTCTGAATTGTCTGTTGTGATGTTGCCTTTTTCATCCCACAAGGTACTAATTTGGGTTCTCTCTCTTCTTCTCTTTGTTAGTGTGGCTATTGGTCTATCAACGTTTATTTATTTTTTCGAAGAACCAACTTTTAGTTTTGTCAATTTTTTGATTGTTTCTTTTGTTTTGATTTCATTGATTTCAGCTCTGATTTTAATTATTTCTTGCCTTCTACTCTATTTGCTGCTGATTTGTTCTTCTTTTTCTAAGGCTTCGAGGTGCAGTGTGAGGTTATTTATTTGTTGGCTTTTCCTTCTTTTAAGGAATGAACTCCATGAAATGACTTTTCCTCTTAGTACTGCTTTCATAGTGTCCCAGAGATTTCGATATGTTGTGCCTGAGTTTTCATTTACCTCTAAGAATTTTTTTAATATCCTCTTTGATGTCTTCTGAAACCCTTTGTTCATTCAGTAGCATATTGTTTATTCTCCATGTGATGTAGGATTTTTTCTTTCTTATTTTATTATTGATTTCCAATTTCATTCCATTATGATCAGATAAAATACATGGTAGTATCTCTACTCCTTTGTAATTGCTAAGATTTGCTCTGTGACATAATATATGGTCTATTTTGAGAAGGATCCATGTGCTGCTGAGAAGAAAGTGTATCCGCTTGATGTTGGGTGGTATATTCTGTATATATCAAGTAAGTCTATGTTATTAATTGTATTATTGAGCTCTATGGTTTCTTTATTCAACTTTTGTTTGGAAGATCTGTCCAGTGGTGAGAGAGGTGTGTTAAAATCTCCCATGATTATTGTGTTGTGGTCTATTTGACTCTTGAACTTGAGAAGAGTTTGTTTGATGAACGTAGCTGCACCATTGTTTGGGGCATATATATTAATGATTGTTAAGTCTTGTTGGTGTATGGTTCCCTTGAGCAGTATGTAGTGCCCTTGTTTATCCCTTTTGATTAACTTTGGCTTGAAGTCTATTATATTTGATACAATTATTGACACCCCTACTTGCTTCTGGTGTCCATATGAGTGGTATGATTTTTCCCAACCTTTCACCTTCAGTCTGTGTATGTCTTTTCCTATCAGATGAGTCTCCTGTAGGCAGCATATTGTTGGATATGTTTTTTTTAAATCCGTTCTACTAGCCTATGTCTTTTGATTGGTGCATTTAAGCCATTAACATTTAGGGTTACTATTGAGATATGGTTTGTACTTCCAGCCATATTTGATTATGTATGTTACTTAACATGGCTTGTTTTTCCTCTATGGTTAGTTTTTCCTTTACTACACTACCTCCTGCTATTGGTTTTCATTGTTATTTTTCATTTCCTCTTCCTGTAATGTTTTGCCAAGGATGTTTTGAAGAGCTGGTTTTCTAGCTACAAATTCTTTTAACTTTTGTTTATCTTGGAAGATTTTTATTTCATCTTCAATTCTGAAGCTTAATTTCACTGGATACATGATTCTTGGTTGGAACCCTTCTGTTTCCCAGCATTTGAAATATGTTGTTCCAGGATCTTCTAGCTTTCAGAGTCTGTGTTGAAAGATCAGCTATTATCCTGATTGGTTTACCCCTAAATGTAATCTGCTTCCTCTCTCTTGTGGCTTTTAAGATTCTCTCCTTATTCTGTATGTTGGGCATCTTCATTATTATGTGTCTTGGTGTGGATCTCTTCTGATTTTGTACATTCGGCGTCCTGTAGGCTTCTAGTATTTGGATTTCTTTTTCATTCTTTAAGTCTGGGAAGTTTTCTAGTATTATTTCATTGAGTAGACTACACCTCAGGGATCTTCTCTGGGTTCCACTCATGTGGTGGAGGAGCCAATTCTGAGTCAGTCTACTATGTCAATTCTAGACCCTACTTTCCTGATCTTGGATTTAGTCTCCAAACTCAATCACTCCCTCCCCTGCCCAATCAAATTCCCTGCCAGATGCATTTCTCCCAGCCAGTTTTGCAAGGACTCAGAATGGAGGGGAATGAGGAGAGCTGGGTAGTTTTCCATGACCAATATTTATGTGTATAAACCTCTCTCCACATTTGATTTTCTCCTGGTCACTTAGGCACACTATGTCATGCAGTGTGGTTTTGCCAGGCCTGTATTTTGGGCCAATCTCAGGTTTGCTAGGAATTACCTCCCAGGGTTGCAGGCCCCCATGCTACAGCTGCAAGATGTTACTTTCCTCTCTTTTCTGCATACAGCTAGGAGAGATGGAGGCTTTTTTCCTGCACAAGGATATTGTGCAACCCACATTTCAGTTTAGTTGGGTATTGTCTTTGATATCTGAGCTCCCCATACCCAGAAAAACTTCAGGCTTTCTAAAAGTGTGTGTTCCTTTAATTTCCTTATTCCTCCACTTTGCTTGCAGAGCAATCACTCTGGCTGGAGATTCTGGCCAGAACAGCAGCCATGGCACTGGGGATTTTTTTCCTTATTTTATTATATTCAATCTCCCAGGTCCCCTGATATGCTTTGGATGTCCAGTATTAAATTCTAGTAAAGTCATTCCCCTTTTTTTGTTCATCCACCTTGCTGAGAAGCTGCATATCTGCTTTCTTGGTTTCATGCAAAAGACCATTCAAGGAAGCAACCTTCTCTATTCCACCATCTTGAAACTGCCATTATTATTTATTTATTTAATTACTCTTCTCATGAGATTCATCCATTTGCTGGCACTTAAGTTTATTTAAATTTAATCTGCATGTAATATTTTAAAGTATGTTTTTAAATGTTGGCTTAATAATCATGAATTTTTAAAATTTCTGCTTATCTTGGGAGGTCTTTATTTTTTATCATCAATTATTTTTTACCATCAATAGGTTTGCTGGATACAGCAATCTTTTTTTTATTAGTTGCTCAAGACAATACAATGATCTTGGCATATCATACATTTGATTCAAATAGGGTATGAATTCTCATTTTTCCACTGTACAGATTGCAGGATCACATTGGTCGTACATCCATGTGTATACATACAGCAATTCTAGTGTCAGTTGTATTCTGCTGCCCTCCCTATCCCCCTCCCCTCCCCTCCCCTCCCCTCACTATTCCCTACCCATTCTACTGTGACACTTCTCTCTCTCTTTTTCTTCCCTTCCCCCTCACACCTTCATTTATGTATTTTGTGAATCCATGAGGGTCTCCTTCCATCTTCCGTGCAATTCCCCTTCTCCCTCCCTTTCCATTTCTCCTTTTCCTTGTTTTGTGGTAATCTTCTTCTCATGCTCTTCCTTCCTACTCTGTTTTGAGTCACCTCCCTTATATCAGAGAAGACATTCGGCATTTGTTTTTTAGGGATTGGCTAACTTCGCTTAGCATAACTAGCTCTAGTGCCATTCATTTCCCTGCAAATTCCATGATTTTGTTATTTTTTAATGCTGAGTAATATTCCATTGTGTATAAATGCCACATTGTAAAAAATCCATTCATCTGTTGAAGGGCATCTGGGTTGGTTCCAGTCTAGCTATTGTGAATTGTGCTGCTATGAATATTGATGTAGCTGTGTCCCTGTAGTATGCTCTTTTTAGGTCTTTTGGGTATAGTCTGAGAAAGGGAATAGCTGGGTCAAATGGTGGTTCCATTCCCAGCTTTCCAAGGAATCTCCATACTGCTTTCCAAATTGGCCACACCAATTTGCAGTCCCACCAGCAATGTATGAATGTACCTTTTCCCCCGCATCCTAGCCAGCACTTATTGTTGTTTGACTTCACAATGGCTGCCATTCTTATTGGAGTGAGATGGTATCTTAGAGTATTTCGAGTACTATGTTGAATAGAAGTGGTGAGAGAGGGCATCCCTGTCTTGTTCCAGATTTTAGAGGGAATACCTTCAATTTTCCTCCATTTAGAATGATGCTAACCTGAGGCTTTTCATAAATAGGTTTTACAATGTTGAGGTAAGTTCCTGTTATCCCTAGTTTTTCTTGAACATGAAGTGATGCTGTACTTTGTCAAATGCTTTTTCTGCATCTATCGAGATGATCATATGGTTCTTATCTTTAAGTCTATTGATGTGGTGAATAACGTTTATTGATTTCCGTATATTGAATCAGCCTTGCATCCCAGGGATAAATCCTTGATCGTGGTGCACAATCTTTTTGATATTTTTGTATCTGATTTGCCAGAATTTTATTGAGGATTTTTGCATCTATGTTCATTAGAGATATTGGTCTGTAGTTTTCTTTCTTTGAAGTGTCCTTATCTGGTTTAGGAATCCGGGTGATGTTGGCCTTGTAGAATGAATTTGGAAGTACTCCCTCTTTTTCTATTTCACGAAATAGCTTGAGAAGTATTGGTATTAGTTCTTCTTTAAAGGTTTTGTAAAACTCTGCTGTATACCCATCCGGTCCTGGGCTTTTCTTGGTTGGTATTCTTTTGATGGCTTCTTCTATTTCCTCAATTGATATTGGTCTGTTTAAATTGTGTATATCCTCCTGACTCAATCTGGGAAGATCATATGACTTAAGAAATTTATCGATGCCTTCACTATCTTATATTTTATTGGTGTATAAGGTTTTGAAATAATTTCTCATTATCTTCTGTATTTCTGTAGTGTCTGTTGTGATATTGCCTTTTTCATCCTGTATGCTAGTAATTTGAGTTCTCTCTCTTCTTCTCTTCATTAGCATAGCTAAGGGTCTGTCAATCTTATTTATTTTTTTGAAGAACAAACTTTTAGTTTTGTCAATTTTTTCTTTTATTTCAATTTCATTGATTTCAGCTCTGATTTTAATTATTTCTTGCCTTCTTCTGCATTTGCTTTGTTTTGCTCTTTTTTTTTCAAGGGCTTTGAGATGAAGTGTGAGATCATTTATTTTTTGGTTTTTCCTTTTTCTGAGGAATGAGCTCCAAGCAATGAATTTTCCTCTTAAAACAGCTTTCATTGTGTCCCATAGATTCTGATGTGTTGTGCCTGTGTCTTCATTTATCTAAATGAATTTTTAAATTTCCTCCTTGATGTCTTCTGTAATCCATTGATCATTCAGTAACATATTGTTCATTCTCCAAGTAATGTAGGGTTTTTCCCCTCTTCTTTTATTGTCGATTTCCAGTTTCATTCCATTATGATCAGATAGGATGCAAGGTATTATCTCTACTCCTTTATAATTGCTAAGAGTTGCCCTATGGCATAATATATGGTCTATTTTTGAGAAGGATCTATGTGCTGCTGAGAAAAAAGTATATCCGCTTGCTGATTATTGATATATCCTATGTATGTCAGTTAAGTTTAGGTTATTCAGTTATTCAGTTCTATAGTTTCTTTATTCAACTTTTGTTTGGAAGATCTGTCCAGTGATGAGAGAGGTGTATTGCAGTCACCCGTATTTATTGTGTTGTGGTCAATTTGTCCCTTGAACTTGAGGAGGGTTTGTTTTATGAATGTAGCAACACCATTGTTTGGGGCATATAAATTGATAATTGTTATGTTTTGTGGTGAATGGTTCTCTTTAACATTATATAGTGTCCTTCTTTATCCCTTTTGATTAATTTAGGCTTGAAATCGATTTTATTTGATATGAGTATAGCCACCCCTACTTGCTTCTGAGGTCCATGTGCATGGTATGGTTTTTCCCAGCCTTTCACCTTCAGCCTGTGTGTGTCTTTTCCTATCAGATGAGTCTCCTGAAGCTAGCATATTGTTGGATCTGCTTTTTTAATCCAGGTTGCTAGCCTATGTCGATTAATTGGTGAGTTTAGGCCATTAACATTAGGGGTTACTATTGATATATGGTTTGTACTTCCAGTCATGTTTGATTATTTATCTTTTTTTAAAATTTGGTTTGTTTTTCCTCTTTGATTAGTTTTTCATCCCCCCCTTTACTGAGGTACTTCCTACTGTTGTTTTTTGTTGTTGTTTTTCATTTCCTCTTTGTGTAGTGTTTTGCCCAAAATGCTTTGCAGTGCTGGTTTTCTGGCTGGAAATTCTTTTAACTTTTGTTTGTCATGGAAGATTTTTATTTCATTGTCAAATCTGAAGCTTACTTTTGCTGGATACAAAAGTCTTGGTCTGCACCCATTATCTTTCAGCGTTTGAAAAACATTGTTCCAGGATCTTCTCACTTTCCGTGTCTGTGATGAGAAATCTGTCGTTAACTTAATTGGTTTACCCCTAAATGTAATCTGCCTCCTTTCTCTTGTAGCTTTTAATATTCTGTCCTTGTTCTGTATGTTGGATATCTTCATAACAGTGTGTCTTGGAGTTGGCTTTTTGTAATTCTGTATGTTTGGTGTCCTGTAGGCTTCTAGGATTTGTAAATCCGTTTCATTTTTAATGTCTGGAATGTTTTCTAAAATTATTTAATTTAACAGATTGCTCATTCCTTTGATTTGGACCTCTATACCCTCCTCTATCCCAATGACTCTTAAATTTGTTTTTTTTTTGGATATCCCATATCTCTTGGATGTTTTGCTCATGATTTCTTACCAACCTTTCTGAGTTGGCTAGACTCTTTTCGAGATGATATATTTTGTCTTCATCGTCTGATGTTCTGACTTCTACTTGGTCTACTGTACTTGTGATACTTTCATTTGATTTTTTAGTTTGGTTTATACTTCCTTCATTTCTAGGATTTCTGTTTTTTTTTTTTTTAATAATTTCTATATCCCTGTTTAGTTGTTCGTTTGCTTTTTGAATTTGTTTGTGTAATTCATTGTCAAGGTGTTCTTTCATTGCTTGAATTTGCTGTCTAATGATCTCTTTAAGATTCCATTCCATCTGAGTCAGGTATGCCTTGATTTATTTATTTGACCATTTTTCTGATGCATCTAGCATCTCCTGTAAATTTAAGCTGTCCTGCATTGTTTGTGTTCATTTTCTTCCTTTTTTTATGGTGCTCATGTTTCTTTCTAGCTCTGTTTGACTGCTGTTAATTTGTTTTGGTTTTGTATAGCTCCAAGATCTCTCCTTTGTATTGGGAGACAATGTTTAGTGATGTTGGATTTAATTGTGATTTAAAGTAAATTCATTAGTTTCATTACAGGCCTACAGATTTTGATGGCATATAGAGAACTGAGGTTTGAACTTAGGATTTTATGTTAAGGTCGGGAGATGTGATGGTATGGAGGTTAGTATATCTTAGCTTCTTTGGGGGGTTGCTCAAATGCAGGTGGATATTAACAAGAGAATAGACAGGAGTACTTGGGGGTAGTTAAGGGCTTAGGCACACTATAGACCGTCTGGTAACATTCATCTATTTGCATTTGTAAATTACAGTAATTGGAGTGGTCATGCTTGGGAGGAAAGATAGGGAAAAGGCAAGGAAGCAAACCAAGAAAGAGAGAGGGAGAGAAGAAAGAAAGAGAAAAAAATAGAAAAGAAACAGAAGAAATGATAAAAATAATAATAAAATAAAGTAAAATTTATTATTAAAAATTACAGTTAAAAAATGCACTGTTAGGCTTCTATTTTATTTGCTTCCAGTAGGTGGAGCTGTGCTTTCCGGACCAAGATTTTGCCCTTGGGCTGTAGGAAACAATCCGATTGAAACAGCTCCCACCCCCCTACCTGGTGTCTCTCCAATTCTTTTCACTTAGGGTTGTTCCTGGTCTCTAGCCTCCTCGCTTCTCCCGCCAGCCAGGCCTTCCCCATTTTGGTACCTCTCTACAGTTCAAGCTACACTCTGGGCCTGCAGTTTCCTGGATGTGGAGCATGCGAATTGGGAACCAGCCCCCTATTCTTTCGCTTCCTTCTGATAGCCACTCCCCTGAGAGCTAGCGAGACAGGTTTCATTTTTGCCGCTGGTGGGAGGCGGGAGTTGGAGGTCAGGTGCATTTACCTTTCCCCATGCCTCTGATATTCATGCCCACTCTGATATTCACACCCACAGAAAGCTGGGGAGAGATTTTATGCGATTTCCCCGCTGTATGGGAGAGGGGCTGAGTGTCACACACCTATTCTATAGCTGAACTTGCTGTGATGGGGTCTGATCTGTCGGAAGTTGGTGATGGTGACATCAGCTCCCCAGTGTGGTGGTCGCTGGCTTCCTCGGTGGGCTGTCTGGTGTGGAGGGCAGATCTGGACCATTTCTCTCCCCTGTATCAATCCCAGAACTCAGCCTGGAGCACCGTGAGGGCACATTTGGCAGGACCCCACAGAATCCTTAGCACCATTTCTCTGTGTTGCTGGCATGTCGGAGCTCAGGGTCTGGCTGCGGGGTGGGTGCTGATAAATCAGCTTGAATCTCCAGGTGCATGGTTCACTCACCACGATAACTGATCCTCGGGTGTTGAAATTCTTCCTGTAGGTTTCAATGCACCCCAATTTTGCTGGACATTCCTAACAAGATAGCTTCCGGTCATTCTAAACTCGTTAATCACCTGCGCAGTGACACAGGGGTGTTGCACTCCATTCGCCGCCATCTTTGTAAACAGCAATCTTAATTGACAATTATTTTCTTTCAAAGGTTGATATACATTATTCCAAGCCTTTCTGACTTTAGAGACCATGCTTATAATTTAAAGGCTTTTCTCTAAATATGATTTGGTGTTTGTCTCTTGATGCTTTTAAAATTCTATCCTTGTTCTGTATATTAGATCCTTTAATTATAATATGACTTAGAATTCCTTTTTAAACTTTTGCCTGTTTGGGGTTCTGAATGCATGTTTTATTTGGCTTTCCAGCACATTCTCAAAGTTTGGAAAAGTTCTGAAACTGTTTTGCTGAAAAAGTGAAAAGTTGTCCTAGTTTTTATCTTGGTGCCTTCCTCAATGCCATTGATTCTTAATTTTGTCTCTTAATCTCAGATTTTTTTGAATATTCTGGTTATGGTGTTTTGTCATATTTACTTTATTGCTCTGTATTTCCAAGATCACATACCTTGTCTTTGAGGCCTGAAAATCTGCCTTCTGGTGTAATCTGTTTGTGTACTTTCAGCTGAATTTTAAATTTGATTTATATATTCTTTCACTTCCAGGATATCTGTTTTGCTCTTTTTCATATTATTTATATTTTACTCAAAATATTATTTACCTTCCTGTGAGTTTACCTCTATTATTTACCTCTATGAGTTCTTTCCTTAGATCTTCTTTTGGATGATTAATTATTTTAACTCTTGGCTTTAAAATTCTTTCTCTGGATTTTCATTCATTTGACATATGAGTGTCCAGTTGTTTCCAACCTGTAGCACTTTTGGGAAACAGTGGAACATTTAAGAAGTGGGGACCCCCTTGAAGGAAGTTATGTTATTTTTGTGTGATTTTTCAAGGAATATTGGAATGCCTCTTCCTCTTATTTTTTTTTTCTTATTCTTCCCCCACCCCAACTTTCATGATATGAGCAGTTTTGTTTAGTCTGCAGCCAGCACAGATGGTGTGACTAGTTTGGTCACACAGGAAAATCCTCAGAGAGTTTAAATTAAAGACACAGACAACTTTTTACCTTTAAACCAGCTCTGGGATGGCTCCTTGAACCTTCAGCTTCAAGCTCCCCAGGGGGACATTGAAGTTTTACTGAAGAGGCCGGTGAGAGACAGTGAGTATGCTAGGGAGAGGGCTTTTATTGGGGAAAAAATTCTGGGGAAAATACCATCCAATGAAGGTCAAGGGGGGCAGTGTGAAAGGTCAGATGATTGGATCTTTGGGGCAGTGGTGAGACACCCCTCCACATGGTCCATCTTTCGAACCCAAGAAGGGTGGGGAAAGGTCTGACACATTAAAAGTGACTGAATGCCTCACACCCAGCTGGGGAGGAAACTCCTTCATGTGCAAAGATGGTCTCCCACAGTTTTGCTTTACCATGTTCTCCCTGCCATGATGTTCTGCCTGGACACAGATCTAGGCAACCACCAACTGAAACCATGATGCAAAATAATTTTTTACTTCTTATTAGTAGTTTATCTGAGCTATTTTGTGATACATGTGTTCACAAAGGGTCTATGATATTTTTTAATGCATTTTGTATGTATTTTATACCATGTATATTTATCTTTTTATCTGTTGATGGATGTGCTGGTTTCTACATTTTGGTTGCTATCAACAGTGTTGCTATGAACATTCATGTACAAATATATGTTTGGGTATCTTTTTTTTAGTTCTTTTAGATACAGGTCAAGGGTGCAGTATCTAAAAGAACTAAAGGAATAAAATTGTTAGATAAAATGCTTTTATGATTTTGTTTTGAGGAATTGCCATATTGTTCACAGAATTTGTATCATTTTACATTATTACCAACATTGCAAGGTTTCCAATTTCTCCACATTCTTGCCAACATGTGTCAATGTTACCTTATTACAGCCATGCTGGGTGACACAAAATGGAATCTCATAATGGTTTTGGTTTGCCTTTTTCTAGTGATTAGGGATCTTGAGCCTCTTTCTACATGATTTCTGGCCAATTGTGTAACTTCTTTTGAGAATAGTTTCCTCAAGTCTTATGGTTTTGTCTGATTCAGTGGTTGTCTCATTGTTACCTGATTCACTTGGCTCTGTCATATATCCAAGTGATGCTGAGAAATAGCTCTGTCAGTGGTGTACCTGTCAGAGTTTGGAACCCTGTCCCTGGTGAGAAAAACAAGAGTTTATTTGATGTTCTTCTGTGGAATTGGATCACTGTGATCACTAGGAGCCTGAGACCATTCTTATGAGACCTGACCTTGAAGACCTTAGGTAGTGATTTTCAATCTTCCCACAATATGAAAAAGAACCAGTAAAGGAACAGCTGACCTGAGATGTGGGTGACAGAATAAATGCTCTAAGACCTTATGTGAAACAGTTTGAGACCTAGAAAGACTAGAATGTCAGTTACTGGAGTCGAAGTTAAGCATAGTTTCCTAACCCTAAACCCAGACCATGGTGGGGGGAGGAGATAGGGACAATAGAGATAGAGAAAGAAGGAGAAGAAAAGCCCATAAGAACACTCTCTTAACATCTGGAAAAAAGAAGACAAAGTTAAAGCATGAAGGGAGCAATGTGTCTGTGAAGCAAATCAAGCAGTTTAAAACCAAGTCATGTGTAGATAGCTGTGCCAGGTTCCACAGCCATTTTGTGGAGCTCACAGAATATCATTTACTCTTTAAGTCAACACAGCATTGACACACCAACATATAGCAACAAAGTAAATCAGAGGGAGTACCCCTGCAGTGAGATCTCTTAAGAATCCACCTATAAAGAACTTGTAGAGGGATTGATACTAACCATAACTCATTTAACACTGATTCTACACTGAGAACAAGGGAAATCAGGTGGAGTAGTCCTGCTCGGAAAGATAGCCCAACCCAGTGCTCCACAAAGATTCAGTTCCTGGGCAGAGATGCCCACAATTCATGTTGGTGGGTCTTGAGAACTCAGATCTGGATAGCAAGGCAGTTGATCCCAAGCAGAAGAAAGAAAATCATCAGGATTGCTTTCATGGCTGCCAGGAGGCACATCATTGTGAGAAGTTGCCCAAGACCTGGAAAGTCTATAGGAACTTTCCATCCAATTGTGGTCATAGTCTGCAAGAGGTCCATCTCAACAGGAATTTATATGGATCTCCAGCAGCAGAGAGAAACATTCTCCAGATTGTGGTTGAATTATGACTGGACCAAGGAAGTGGAGAATGATTTCATCCAGCCTGACTTGTGGCCACAAAGGGCAAATGTTTGGACACTGGCTGAACACTGCCTCAGTCACAGTTAGCAGAGGGTAATGGCACCTGCCATTTCCAACCTGGGACAGTGGATTCCAGAATTCAGGCAAAATATCTGAGACTCTACTCAGTAGTAGAGACTCCATGAGCTGCATTGTGCAGGTGAATGATCTGCACCATAGATAACCCACGAAGAATCCACAACCACAGGACCTATGTTTGTATATGACCACCAGGTTCTGTGCCACTTTGAAGAGGATCATGTAAATGGGTGTAAGTATGCAGTGAACCATGGCAATAATGGTAATAGCTCAGAGCCCTGAATCCTGACATTCTCTACACAAAAGAAACAACCAAAGAACAAAAATTATACCTTCTGAGTAGTCATACTCAGGTTCCTGAACTGAAAAATCAGAATGAGCTGGTAGGAGGTCCATAGCACCAAGGGGTAGTGATTCCAAAGCCTCTGGAAGGATCCAAAACCAAAAAATAATGAACATCTTCTAAATTTTCCAAATCTCAACGAATTGCAAACCAAGAATCAGTAAAAAAATTCTTCACTTTGGCATGGCTTACTATAAGTAACTCAAAGGTCAACTTTGGTCATATATATCACTATATTGATTTGGTAGCTATTTCCCTCATAGCCAACATTGTGCCCTGAACTCATTTGAATGTTATTTTTCTAATAGTTTAAAGAGTTAATTGGAATCATTCTCTCTAACTTGTTTTCCTAGCTCTTGTGTATACCTCTTATCCCTTCTTCTCCCTTTTACATTATCTTCCACTGCCTTAAATTTCCCATCAATATTTTTCTCTGATGGAAATCTGTGACTTTCCTGGCTTCTATGATTTGAGGATCCTCTATTAATTGTGTATCCCTTATCACCTGAGTAGCCTAAATATCCTGAGTGGCTTCTATGACCTCTTTAGCCACTTTGATTCGCCTAGACTCTATGCCTACATTGCCTATATTGCCTTGAACCCTCTATTACCTGGTTAGCACAATGGCTTATGTAGCCTCTTTGACTTGTGTACTTTCTATGACCTACACACCTTCTATGACCTCTGGAACTTCTATGACCAGAATACCTTGATGACCTGAGTAGCCTGTATGCTCTTCATAGCTTTTCTAACTTTCTTATTCTCTATCACCAGATGAGCCTCTATAACCCACTTAGCCTCTATGACATGAATAGTATAAGTGGCCAGCTTAGCATTTATTACCTATGTATCCTTTATGCCCAAGGGCCTTTATTACCTTTCTTTAAAGCACAATTCATTTTTTTCTCATTTTTTTGGAAGTTTAGCATCATTTGTAAATATATTTATCATATGTATATCTGCTAACATGAGATGTCTGTGGATATATTTGCCCATATATTAAACTGGAAATTTTATTTTCTTATTGGGTTGGGTTTTACAAGTTCTTGGTATATTTTGCATGCAAATATTTCTTTGTTTAGGCATTTTTCAAATACTTCTCCCAGTCTGGGACTTATCTTTTCATTCTTTAAATGTGTTTTTAGAAAAGTAGATATTTTTATTTTAATAAAGTCCACATTATCAGTATTTTCATGAACAATGTTGCATACAAAAACTAATCAACAAATGGGTATCATATACATTCTCTCCTATGTATTCTTTTTGTAAGATTTTTTGCATTTAAAAATATAATTCTATGAACTATTCTTAGTGAATATATGTTAAGTGTGAAGTTTTTGTTTCTGTACATTTTGTTTTCCATATGGTCATGATTTGTGCCACCAACATTTGTTTTGAATTGTATGCTTTCTGTACTGAACTGTTTTTGCTTCTTTGAAACAGATCTGTTAGGTATATTTGTATTAATCCATTGATGCTGTTCCATTTATCTGCATGTATTTTTTACAATCCCATAATCTCTTGTTTACCATAAGCTTATAGTAAATCTTGAATATAAGTTTTGAATTCTTCAAGTTTCTTCCTTTTCAGTATTTTTTTTTGTCACTCAGTGTTGTAAGAACTTGTCATTATCTACCGAGTACTAGCTGAGATTTTTATTTGGATTGCATTGAATCTATAGATTCACTTGGGAAACACTGACTTTATCTTAATAATGTTGTAAACTTTATCATTTATAAGGACTATAGTTTCATCAATTTAATTTTTCATTTTTTCAACAATTTTTCACAACTTAAAAAAATGTTGCACAGATTTTGTTATGTTTATACTTGAATGGTTTTTTGTTTCTTTGTCTTTTTTTGCTATACCATGAAATGTATTATTTTTGTTTCAAATTTTAATAGCAGTATATTTGTACATTGTTTTTATTTCAAATTTTAATAGCAGTTTATTTGTACATTGAAATTGCAGTATTTTTTATGCTCTAGTAATAATTATTTTATCAAAGAAGTGAGTGAATATTCACTGAGACTTTTAATGAGTCAATATTGTATCAATGTCCTAGAACTGTTTTGTGGGTTTAGAATATCTTCTGAGGAAAAATCCCAACAAAGTTTAAAGAGAAGAGAACAAGCAGTTATGAAATGAATATGAAAATATTAGGCTTGGGTGAAAGAATGGGAGACATTTGTGGGGAACCACTCTGAATGACTCACGCCTTTCTTCCTGAAGCAAGAGGCTTTGACCATCACTACATTTCATAGTGATCTGGGCATTGTCCCACTTCAGGAAGTTGAGGACATGTCTTCAGATGTAGGTGATGTCCCTTGGGTTGAATTATACTCACTTGTCCTTTGTAACCCTGCCCCTTCTGGCCTTTTTTGGATGAAACTTTCTAAGAATAAGGTCCTCCCAAAAAAGCCCACTTCCAAACATGCTTGCCGTCTCTCGCCAGCCTCTCATGACTTTCTCTTGCTCTCCCATTTGGAGAGCCTGAGGCCAAGAGTGAAGAAGCCAAAGAAGCCATCCTGAAGCTTGTTTAAGGAAAAGTGTGTGTCTGTGTTTTATTGGTGCCCTGGAAATTCACACAAGTGACCTTAGGTTCAGCTGCCTGTGTGGTTGGGGACAGCAGGTGGTGCCCAAAACAAGGGACTGCTCAGGGTGAACTTCCAAGTTGACTGAGAGAGCATGCTGTAGAAATTTAGAACTGTGTTTTTTTGAGGTCACAGAGGAAGCAGACAGTTTTAGAGCCAGAGACATTAAAAGATTATCATGGGCGGTTTCATGTCTTCAGATAAAGAAATTTAATAATTTTGGAGAAGATAATCAACCAGAGAAGAAAACAAGTCAGGAGAGCCCAGCTAGCTCACTTCCTGAAAATGGTTAGTGACATATACCTGTGCTTTTGTGAACAAGAATCACCAGATTTATATACTTGTGAGTGCTAGGTAGAAAATTGTATAAAGGCTGCCTCTCTGCCAAGCTGTCTAAAAGTACAATAGAGAGTGTTAAAAAGGTCTGGACTGCTTTAGAAATGTGTCTTTTTGAAGATCTAGAGCAGGACCAGTGGTCCTTCATGGACCTGTTGAAAAGGCTTCAGAGAGCCATTAGAAGTTTGGAGCAAGAGAAACAGCCTGAGGCTGCTTCCAAGTGTTTTTTTTTTTTCTTTCTGTGGTGGGACTGAGGGCGGAGTCTATTTTCCCTCAATCTGCAGCTCTAAAACCAAAGACAGATGGCCTGGGGGCAATACATAAGACCAAAAGTTCAGTCTCTGCTGAACCAGACAGATCCAGCAGTTTAGAGGAGCACCAAGGGGCATGTTACAAAGAGGAAACTAACCCTGATCAAATTTCTGTAAGGCAGATTTAAAATTGACAGGCACAAAATGGACAGGAAGATACAGATGAAAAAGAGTCACAGTCTGAGGGGACTCAGTCAGAAGGTGAGAAATACCTGGAGGGTTTTTTTCTAAATAACATCTACCTGGCCCAGTACTCACCATTAAAATTTGGCCACTCTCCTCCAGGAGAACAGTGTTCAATAATTACTCTGAACTGGTGGTTGCCAGGCTTACCCCGCTACAATGTGGCCTTAGAAGAGTGCAGGAAGTGGGGTAAGACATTACAGGTTTTCAGCTTTTTCCAGTCTTTGAGCAGATTAACAAACTAAACCAGCACGTCTGCATGCACACTGCAGTTCCTTTTAAGACTCTAAAGGAGCTCAAAAGTGCTTGCTGTACCTATAGTCCAAACTCACCCTTTGTGCAAAGTCTGCTTGATTCATTATGCCATGAGCCTTACCCCCAAATGACTGGGTTTCTATGGCAAAAGCTTGACTTTCTGAGGATGATTATCTCCTTTGGTTATCTCGCTGAACTGATTATTGTACCAACAGGCTGAGAGGAACAGGAGGCAAGGTTTTGATTCCCCCTTGGAGATGTTAATGGGAACAGGGGAATTTGCAGACCTAGAGAGAATACTGAATTATGATCTAGCCATTTGTGATCATATCACTGCATGTACTAAAAGATATCTTCCTGGGATCAATCTTAGTTGGATTTAGTCAGATTAAACAGGGATCAGAAGAATAATTCTCTGATTTTGTAGCATGCCTCTACCAGGTAGCGAACAGATCAATCAGAAACTTAAATGCCTCTGAGTTCATAGTCAAAGTGTTAGCACTTGAAAATGCCAATAAAGTTTGTCAGGACATCCTCCAACCCCATTGGAAGAAAGGGACAGTTTCTGAATTCATTCACCTTTATATAGATTTTGGTCCCACACCATTACCAGGTTTTACAATCAACGGGCTTTAAAACAGGTACTCCATCCCCAATCCCAGAGACACCATTCTTGAGGGTGGTGTTTCAATTGTGGCAGGACTGGGCATTTGGTGCAGGACTGCATATCTCTGTACAATAGGGCAGAGACCTCTCCTGGTTCACACCAGTGGCACGAAAGCCACATGGTGAGTAGGGATGGGAACAAACATGGTGGTAGCTCGCCTCCATTTCTGATCTCACTTCCGCCTCCCCCAGGGCCAAAAAATGGGAGGTGGGGTCTACCCCAGGTCCAATACACAATGGGGCCTCTGAAGCATGCATGGGAGGAGGAGTCAGAGTCCCAGACTTTGACATCATCACAGCTGGTCATGGCGGATCTTCACTGTAAGGAGCCAGCTCCACCCAGACAGTACTTTTATGACCAGCCATGGTAGTAAATTTAACACCTGAAATGGGACCACAGTGAGTTCCTACTGGAATCTGTGGGATATTACCCCCAGGTATCATAGGCTTACCTTTGGGACAAAATAATTTAAAAGGGGGAATTCAGATAATGCCAGGGGTTTGGATTTTAGAGATGAGATTAAAATCACTGTGCAATCAGAAAATACCATTTGGCTCTCTACAAAAGATGTGCTGGCATAGTTAGTACTTATGCCTTGCCATTCCTTGGGACAGCCTGCTTAAGACCTCAACTTCTGGGTCCCTGGACCAAGTATACTAGGCTCAATTAATCTGGCAGGAGCACCTATTACTGGAACTTAAAATCAATCATAAAAAATTTTGAGGTATCATAGATACTGGGGCAGATAAATCTGTTTTATCACATAGATTTTAAAGGCTGGCCTTTACCCACTGTGCCTGCCAATTTAGAAGGCATAGGACAGATATTTCAACCTGCTCAGAGTGCCCAGTATCTTCACTTGGAAGACCAAGATGGTAATGCTGGAATTTTCAAGCCTTATGTTTTAGACACCTTACCAGTACATTTATGGGGTAGAGATTATTTTAAGCAGCTTATGATTATTATTAGTAACTCTAATTCTATCATGTCATTTGAGGGTCTTAATCAAGGATTTATTGCTAGGGAAATTTACAGAAAGAGTACCTACGTATAACCCAAACTCCCCAACAGAGATTAATAAATGCACCCAGCCAAAATTTTTGGTAGGGGCCCTGACCCTTTCACTGACCCCAAAGAACAGCAAAAAATTTATTGGCTCACAGAAGAGCCAATCTGGGTTAGTCAATGACTCCTAACAGGGAAAAAACTTAAAATAGCCTACATGTTATTCGAGGAACAACTTCAGGCTGGTTATTTAGAGCCTACGCTCAGCCCTTGGAACACACTCATCTTTGTAATTAAGAAAAAATCTGGTAATTGGAGATTATTACTAGACCTTAGAGCTATTAATAATGTTATAGAGCCCATGGGAGTGTTACAATCTGGCTTCCTTCTCCTACAAATATTCCTTTAGATTATTATTTAATAGTAGTAGATATAAAAGATTGTTTTTCTCTATACCTTTGTACTCAGATAAATGTAAAAAGTTTGCCTTTAGTATCCCAGAAAATAATTTTAAAGATCCAATAAAAAGGTATTGCTGGAAAGTATTGCCTCAGGGAATGTGTAACAGTCCTACCCTAGTCAAAATTTTGTGGCATAGGCTATCATGCCTGTGAGAGATGAATGTATTATTATATCGGATGCATGTATTATTCATTTTATGGATGATATACTTTTAGTTCATGCTAATTAAGATGTACTCTTAAATTTTTTCCCAATTAGAGACTTCACTTACAGCAATGGGTTTGTGCATTGCGACCTCAGATTGTGCAATGTTTTCAATATCTAGGTCATATGATTGAAGGACATACAATCTGTCCTCAAAACTTACAAATTAGAGTCATGGAGCTGCACACTATTAATGATTTTCAAAAATTATTAGGAGATATTAATTTGCTGAGGCCATCTTTAAAGCTAACTACTTGATATTTAAGTCCTTTATTCCAAATATTTCAGGGAGATCCTTTTCCAACTTCTTCTTATCAGCTCATATCAGAAGCAAGAACAGCCTTGAGGAAAGTTGAAATTGCTTTTAAGAATGCTCAGCTTACTAGAATTAATCCACAAGAGCCTATATATTTATTAATATTTCCAACTGCTTATGCTCCTAAAGGGGCAATATGGCAAATATTGGGAGTTATTGAGTGGATTCATTTAGCCCACTCTCCTTAAAAGTCATTAACTCCTTTTTATGATTTTGTTGCTCAATTAGTGATAAAGGACAGAACTAGAGTTTTACAGCTAGTTGGATAAGAATCTAATAATACAATCATTCCATTTTCTGCTTAACAGAATGATTGGCTTTTTCAAACTTCTAGTTTTTGGCAAGTAGCTTTTGCTAATTTTGTGGTCAGATAGAGAGTCATTATCCTCATGATAAAATTATTCAATTTGCATTCATAACTACATTCATATTTCCAAGGATTGTGCATGCACAACCAATAGATGGTGCACTAACAGTATTCACTGATGGCTCAAGCTCAGGTAAAGGAGGTTTTTTTTTTTAAGAATAGTTTTTAAAATATTTTTATTTTAGTTGTACACAATATGTTTATTTTGTTTATTTTTTGTGTGGTGTTGAGGTTCGAACCCAGGGCCTCATGCATGCTAGGTGAGTGCTCTACTGCTGAGTCACAGCCCCAGCCCCAAAGCAGGTTTTTATAGTCATGCTCATACAGAGGTAATACAAACCTCATATGCTTCTGCCCCATGAGCAGAACTACAAGCTCTCATTTGTGCTTTAAGCCATTTTTCAAATGAGCCCATCAATATTTATTCTGACAGTTTATATGCAGTTGGAGTTACAAAAATATCAAAACTTCAATTATTTGGTATACATTATCACAAGAGTTATTCAATTTGTTTCATACCCTACAAAGGATGTGCAAATGCAAAAGCATCCATGTTTTATAGGGCACATATATGGGTCCACACTAATCTTCCAGGGCCTCTAACATCAAGTAATGATAAGATTGATAAATTGGTTGCTGTTTGTCAACAGAAGTCTTTGTATGACTGAACATAAGCTTTGCATTCTTTGTATCATCCAAATGCTTCTAGCTTACATAAAAAATATAATATTACTAGAGAACAAGCTCATCAAATTTATGTCACTAGCCCCAGTGTGTTATACACACTCCATCTTTACCATCTGGGGTAAATCCCCATGGATTAAAACCAAATAAATTATGGCAAATGGATGTAACTCACATTCCTCAATTTGGCAAACAATGTTATGTACATGTAGTTGTAGATACTTATTCTAGATTTATCTTTGCCACAGCCTATGCAAAAGAAAATACTCAGTGTGTTTTTTCTCATTGTTTAGCTGCCTTTGCAGTATCAGGATGTCCTTTATAGATTAAAACTGATAATGTGCCAACTTATGTAAGCTCTTCTTTTCAACAATTTTCATATTCACCATAAAACAGGTATTTCTTACAACCCTCAATGTCAAGCCATTGAAAGAATGAGCTAATTTATCTATTAAGCTACAATTACAAAAACTAAAAGGGAGAGATAGGAATAGGACTTTCCAAAAATAACCTCAATCATGCTCTGTTCATTTTAAATTTTCTAAATTGTGACTCAGAAGGTCACACTGCAGCCATGTGACACATATCTTCCACGGAAACAGGCCCTTTAGGCAGAGTTTGGTAAAAGGACATGTAGACAAGTTAATGGAAGGGACCAGATCCAGCAATTATGTGGGGTAGAGGTCATGCTTGTATTTTCCCAGAAAGTGCTCTTCATGGAGGACATAGAACCAAATTCAAATGACTGAAAATCAACCCAGAGATGCCAGACCTGACTTCCCTAAAAAAAAAAGAACTCTCAAAGGAAGAGAAGAAAGATGGCCCAGAGAGACTGAATGAGGAAGCTACCCTTATTGAAGGACCTGAGGAAATTGACACTGCAGGCTGCACAAATGATTCAACAGTAAGGAAAATTTAAATCTCCGATGCTGCTGCTTCTGCTGCTGCTGAAATAATAGCTCTATTGGGATGTCAGGTAAATGGGAATCAGAGATAAACTTATTGGACATATTTTCCAGATCTACCTTTAGTACACCCAGTGGTGTGGACTGGAGAATCCATCCCAGTATTTACTAATGACTCATATATGATGGGAGGATTTAAAGACACCCATATTACCCCCAACCATGTAACTGGATTTAATTATTCTGGCTATGGTCCTAAATTATCTTTGTGTTGGTCCCACAATAAATATGCTATCTGTCTAAAAGTGTCATTTGAGGGAAAGATAGCAGTTGGGAGACATGGACCAACTATTCCTATTGTTCTTGGGGACTCAAAACCTTATATCAGATCAGTTATTAAAATGGGACTTTCTCATAACAAACCAGTCATCTCAGCAGAATGTCCCCGAATACCTCATGTCCTAACTGTTCTGTGATAGAAATTGTCACCTTTCCTAAGTGGATGGATTGTATAAATACTTTTCCAGTACAACATAAGGTGTCTAGAAATAGACATATTTAGGACTGGTCTCCTAAAATTGACAAAAGGCAATTGTGCAAGTGTACTACCATGACTCCTAGAGGATTTGTTAGTAACATCTTGACCTTCAGCAAAGGTGAAATTCAGAAAGATATTTGGTGTTTAATTGCTGCTTCAGAATTCTTATATTTTACTGACAAAACTTTACCAGACTTTATAGGCAAAAACTGTAAGAAAGGTTCTTGTTATGGCTTATAGGCCTGTGTTCAATCTCCTTATGTCTTAATTACCGGAAATGTAAAAGTTAAAAGGAAATACTTAAATGTCACAGTAGATATAAGTATGTGTGTGTTACTTCTGCCAAATACAATGCTTCCCACTGGGATTGGGAGAAGATTAAAAACCATTTGTTTGATATTTGGCAAAATAATAATAACCATTTGGATTTTTTGGAGCTACATCATCATATTCAAGATATACAAAAAAGTAAAATTGATTTTTTTGGATCCTACTTCTTTAGCTAATCAAATACTTAAAGAATTGAATGGCTTTAACCCTGGAGGCATTCTTAAAAATTTTGTATGGTATATCTCCATATTATTCTCTTTGCTACTAATTCTCTCTTGTATTGTAATTATAGGATGGCAAGGCTTCAAAACAAGAATTTAGGAACTCAAAATAGTGACCCATCGCCTACCTTTTCAAAGAAAGATAGGAGAATATGTAGGAAGCCACTCTGAGTGACTTGCACCTTTCATCCTGAAGCAAGAGGCTTTGACCATCACTACAATTTGTAGTGATCTGGGCATTGTCCTGGTTAAGAAAGTTGAGGGTGTGTCTTCAGATGTAGGCTGAGTTTGGTGGAATTCAACCCTTAGGTTGAATTAAACTCACTTGCCCCTTGTAACCCTGCCCCTTCTGGCCTTTTTTGGATGAAACTTCATAAGAATAAGGGTCCCCCCAATAAAAGCCCTCTTCCAAATGCTCACTCTCTCTTGTCAGCCTCTCATGACTTTCTCTAGCTCTTGCATTTGGGGAGCCTGAGGCTGAGAGTGGAGAAGCCATCCTGAAGTTTGTTTAAAGGTAAAGTATGTGTCTGTGTTTTATTTGGTGTCCCTGGAAATTCACACAAGTGACTTTAAGTTCCATTCCCCTCACAGGTTGGGGGCAGCAGACATTTCCATATTTGGCCATGCCACATCAAAGTCTGAGAGAAATGGAAATAAAACTGCAGCTATAAACACATTTTACCAATTTTTATATCACAGATTCTTATAAAGTAACTGAAAAACAGATAGAAAATTATATTAAAACAAATGTTATTTTAAGTTCAAATAAGTATTTAAAAACCAGAATACTCTGAATTTTCTGATTTTAAAGGAAGGAGATATCAGTAATATTTTATAAATCAACAATGTTTTATCAGTAATATTTTGTGTATCTGAGCTTATTTAATTTTCATATACAAACATTGCCATGTTAACATTTTATTGTAAGACAGTAATGATCTTAAATTAAAAAGTACTTAAAGATTGCTAAAATATTATTTGTGGGACTTCACTGTAAATGCAATTGTTAAAAAACAAATGAACCAAAGCCATTTCCAAATTTTTTAAATAAGATTTTATTCAGCAAAATTAATGAATCAGCATTAGAAAATTGGAACACTGTAGTGATTTGTAATACTTGATGTTTAAAAGATAAAATACCTGAGGACTCAAATTACCAGAAATGTGAGTCAAGACAGTAGTTGTATTTTCTAAATAAGTTGCATTTATTAAGAATAGCTTTACTTTTTAATTTTATTTTTACTTGTTTTAATTAACTATACATGATAGTAGAATGTATTTTGTTATATCATACAAATATATGGAGTATAACTTCTCATTCTCCTGGTTGTACATGATATAGAATTACATTGGTCTTGTGATCATAAATGTACCTAGGGTAACAATAATTGATTCATTCTACTATCTTTTCTATTCCCATTCCCCCTTCCTTACCCTATGTCAAATCCAAAGTACTTCTATTCTTCCATAACTCCCCCTCCCCACTATTGTGAATTAGCATCTGCATATCAAAGGAAAACATTTGTCCTTTGGTGTTTGGGCACTGGCTTATTTCACTTAGCATGATATTTTCCAGCTCCATCCACTTACCAGCAAATGCCATAATGGGTAATATTCCATCATGTATGTACACCACGTTTTCTTCACCCATTCATCTGTTAAAGGTCACTTAAGTTGGTTCCATAGTTTACCTATTGTGAGTTGAGCTGCTATAAACATTGATGTGGCTGCATCACTGTCATATGGTGATTTTAGGTACTTTGGATATAAATCAAGGAGTGGGATAGCTGGGTCAAATGGTGGTTCCATTCCAAGTTTTATGAGAAATCTCCATAATGCTTTCCATAATGGTTGCAGCAATTTGCATTCCCAACAGTAATGTATGAGTGTACATTTCCCCCCACATCCTTGTCAATATTTACTGTTGCTTGTATTCTTTTTTTGGAAATTATCAGATTTTATTTAGAATGCAATATAATTTATTCTGGTAATGTTAATATGCACAGGTATAAAAGTATTTGGTGCTATCCAAGAAAACTGCTTCTTAATGTATATAAAGTATATGCAAAATCTTTTAAACAGCCAATTTAATTTTCAAACTCAGAAGTGTGGTAACACTGTTGATGAAAATTGGAGTTTCCATTTCTGGTTTCATGATTCAGACAGTTTTGAGTTTATAAAGGTTTCAGTTTCACTTTCTGTTCTGGCAAGCTCCCACAGCTGAAATGAGAAATGACAGCTGAAAACTTTCTGACCCTATCTCCTATACCTGTAAAAGCGAGGGATTCACTGGCCTGGCCTTAGACTCCAGAGCTAATCAGACAGAGACTGGATTAACTTAGTTCACAGAGGTACTACACAAATGTCTCTGAGGCTAAGTAAGACACAAGCTTCACTAAGAATTCCAATCATACCTGAAAAATCTTGATTTTACTTTCTGCTTATAGATTATAAGAATTAATTCCTGTTCTTTTGTAGTTCTCAAACTTAAGCAACACAATTGCTTTAAAATAAAATCATTCCTATTATTGCAGAATTATTAACAATCACTGACTGCTAATGCTATTTGTATTTCTTCTGGAATGTTTGAACTTGGGCAATTTTTCTTCCTGTTCTATGCTCATAGTTGACCTATACCAAGGATGTCTGCTTTTGCTTGAAATTAATTGGTAGCAGAGAAAGTTTATATGTTAGCACCATCTATAATGAGCTTGAGATAGTTCATTTCTCTTTTCAGGTCCATGCCACAAAAGTCAACCTGTACCCTGCTCTGTTCACCTAAATAGTCACTTTGCTTTTCAAAGCAGTGTGTATTATTTATGGGTGGACAGTGTTCCAAACATCAGTGAGATTTCTCACCATAACATGAATATGCCATATATTGTACCAAGTACATCTAGCATATAAGATTTGATTTATTATGTTTCAGCCTAATGGCTGCCTATAGCCATGATGCTGCCAGGCTTAAAAACTCCACTTGTTTTAATTTAAACTTCCAAGGAGTGTGCATATTTCATTTATTAATCAGTATAGAACATTCATACTCTATCAAGCTTTTCTAATTGCAGGAGCCATACACCAAACAACTTGTCAGGTATCAGTGCATTTTCATATATACAGAAAAGGTCTGTTTGTAATAAAATTTTCCAATCTTCTTGTGATTCTAATTTCTTCCTACTCTCTGCACTCTAGCAAAGGAAGACTAATAGTCTATCTTCATATATTTCTCTTCTTCATGGCAACATTTCTCTGTCAGAGTGCATGGTTGGGTTGCATGCTATAGAGCCTTACTAGATGTGTCCACATGGACATATTCAGAGTAGGCATCCCATTTTCAAGTTCATTCTCTATTGTAGATGCTTTACATTTTAGGAGTAGTGACACAATACTGTGATAGACAAAAATCACTGGTACCAGCCACAGAGACTTGGCATTAACCCCTATATGAAATGCAATTTCATTAGTTCTATCAGAAAATAAACAAAAATTTAGATACAAAAATATCTGCTTTGATTTGGTCAAATAGTTAAAGCATTAATTTACTAAGTTGGCACATTTAACTCCTCTCATTGTTAACAATTTTGCTTCCTTCATTTTTAAAAAAGTCTTCTCATGATTTTTAAGGAACATAAGGAATCTCTACTTCTTTGACCATTTCACTTTAGTCTTTTCTTCCTTATTCACTAACCTGTAGGATGGAGAAACTGTAGCCAATCTTTTCTCTTTAATACCACAATAGAACTCTCTGCATGAAGTGCAGCAGAAATGACATGCTGAACAGAACATGAACATTCTAATAATGGCAAGACTGGGAAGATTGGCTTGATGAGAGAACCAGAAGTACAGTACTGATGAAGCAATGGATTTCTTTTTAAGTTAGAATAATAAAGATGATGTCAAATTTCAAAGAAAAGGCTAATTTTAACCATCTTGGTAACTAATTAAAATATAATCTCTTTTTAATTAAGAAATCCTAATGTCTGAGGTAGATGATGCCGTTATCATATATCAAATTAGGTTTCAGGTATAAAAATGATAACTAAGGGAAAGAAACCACTGATTTAAAATTATTTTCTTTTAAATTCAGATAGATAATTAAGAATGCTTCCAATAAAGTGGCCTAAACATGAAATCTGTGTATAACATGTCTGGGACTCACTTCTCTATTTAAAGATGAACTCAGCAGTTGGCAAAAAGATCCACATGCTAACAGAATGGCAATCCACAAAACAGCTGTACCCTTGAAAAATTCAGCTATTCTGCATTTGACATTTCCATCTGGGCTCATTTTTAACTGTTTATGATGTGCATTTCTGAAGGTTTCTTCAGCATTTAACTAGTTCTTTGTTGGTTGAAGGAGCTGAGACTGTTTCTCCACACAGAAATTGATCTGTCATAAATCACTTTTATAATGAGAGAGCAGCTAGAACATGTTGCCACATCTTGCCCATTCTCCATATCTTCCTTGGTGATGGAAAAGTTATTCCCACAGGGGCAGGGGTAGAAATATGTTTTGGAGTCCTCATCATATTGGAAATCCTCAATCTCCACCTGAAACACCATCATTGTTGTTGGGGTTGGCAAAGTGCTGGTGTCCCAGCAGTCTGACAATGCCTCTGTTGGTCTAACTTCCCAATGCTGGCTGGGACCCAGTGCTGTTACCATGCACTTGTGCAGGAACTCCTGTTGCTTGTATTCTTGATAACTGCCATTCTGACTGAAGTGAGATAAAATCTTAGAGTAGTTTTGATTTTTCATTTCTCTAATTGCTAGATATAATTAACATTTTTTCATACATTTGCTGGTTGATTGTATTTCTTCTTTTGTGAAGTGTCTATTCAGTTCCTTAGCCCATTCATTGATTGATATATTTGTTTTATTGGTGTTTAGTGTGTGTGTGGGGGGGCAATGGCCAGTGTCTCATTGGAGAGTTTTTCTTCCTGTTTAGGAGGATGTAAGCCACCCTAAAACTTAAAGTCTCAAATAATTAGTGAATAACAAAACACAAATAGCCACAAATATATTACAAAAGTGAAGCCCCTGATAGATCTAGTCCACATGGGTGCTGGAACTAGACAGAGAAAAGATGGCTCCAGTGGTTTATTGAAGAGGATACATCAAAAGCAGGGATAAGGTTTCAAGAGTGGAGTCTTTCTTCATGATGTCTAGCAGTCAGCAGGTTGATTGGCATCTTCTCAGGTCACTCCCATCTCAGGTGCTGTGTGGATTTTTGGCAGAACTTGAGGGTGAAGTTCACTTGCATCAGGCAATCAGTCCCTGTGAGGAGGTGTCCAAGGAAGTTCCTAATGCTAGACTTATCCCTTCACTAGGTTACAATGCACAACATAGTCCACACACAGCTCACAGAGGGCTCATGACAGATGTTGAGTTTTTTGAGATATTTACATACCCTGGAGATTAATGCTGTATCTGTGGTGCATGTGGTCCCATTCTGTATACTGTTTCTTCATGTTATTGATTGTTTACTTGGCTGAGAAGAAACTTTTTAGTTGGAAATCATCCCATTTATTGATTCTCGATTTTACTTCTTGCGCTTTTAAAGAAGTCAGATCCTAAGCTGACATGGTGAAGATTGGCCTTACTTTTTCTTCTGTTAGGTGCAGGGTCTCTGTTCTAGTGCCTATGTCCTTGATCCACTTTGAGTTGAGTTTTGTGCGGGGTGAGAGATATGGGTTTAATTTCATTTTGCTACATATGTGTTTTCAGTTTTCCCAGAACCATTTTCTCTGATGTATGTTTTTGGCACCTTTGTCTAGTATGGGATAACCATATTTATTTGTCTTCTATTCTGTACTATTGATCTACATGTCTTTTTTTGTTCCAATACCACTCCATTTTTGCTACTATAGGTCTGTAGTATAATTTAATGTCTGGTATTGTGATGCCTTCAACTTCACTTTTCTTGCTGTGGATTGCTTTGGCTATTCTGGGTCTCCAATTTTTCCAAATAACTTTTATGACTGAATTTTCTGTTTCTATGAAGAATGTCATTGGATTTTCTTTTTGGTGGGTGGGGGTACTGAAGATTGAACTCAGGGAGACTCAACCACTGAACCACAGTCCCAGTCCTATTTTGTATATTTTTTTTAAATTTAGACACAGGGTCTCACTGAATTTCTTACCGTTTTGCTGTTGTTGAGGCTGGCTTTGAACTCACAATCTTACTGTCTCAGCCTCTCAAGATTCTGGGATTACAGACTTGTGCCACCATGCCAAATGTCATTGGAATTTTAATAGTAATTGCATTAAATCTGTATAACGCTTTTGGTGGTTACATTTTGACAATGTTAATTTTACCTTCCAAAAGCATGGGAGATCTTTCCATCTTCTGAAGTCTTCAAATTATTTTGTTAGTGTTCTATAGTTTTTCATTGTAGAGGTTTTTCACCTATTTTGTTAGATTGATTTCCAAGGATTTTATTTTATTTTTTTTGAGGCTACTATGAATGGGATAGTTATCCCAATTTCTCTTTCAGAGGATTCATTTTGATGTATAGGAACACAATTGATGGGGTATTTATTTTTATATCCTGCTAATTTTCTGAATAAATTCATTAGTTCTAGAAGTTTTCTGGTAGAATTTTTGGGTCTTCTAAATATAGAATGATGTCATGGGGATGTAGGAATAGTTTGAGTTCTTTTTTCCCTCTTTTTTAATATTTATTTTTTAGGTGTAGATGAACACAACACAATGCCTTTATTTTTATGTGGTGCTCAGGATTGAACCCGTGCTAGGTGAGTGCTCTACCACTGAGCCACAATCCCAGCCCTCTTTTTTTCTCTCTTTGTATCCCTTTAATTTCTTTAGTCTGTCTGATACTCTAGCTAGAGTTTCCAGGGAGATGTTGAATAAAAGTGGTGAAAGAGGACATCTTTATCTTGTTCCAGTTTTTAGAGAAACTGTTTTCAATTTTTCTTCATTTAGAATGATGTTGGCCATGCTTGGGCTTAGCATAGATAGCTTTTACAATGTTGAGGTATGTTCCTACTGTCTCTAGTTTTTATTTTGTTTTAAATATGAATGGATGCTGTATTTTGTCAAATGCTGTTTCTACATATATTGAGATGATCATATGATTCTTGTTTTAAGTCTATTAATATGAAGAATTACATCAATTGATTTATGTATGTTGAGCCAACTTGGCATCTCTGGGATGAATAACAATTGATCAAGGTGCACTATCTTTTTTTTGGGGGGGAGGGGGACAGGGGATTGAACTCAGGTGCACTTGGTCACTGAGCCATACCCAGGTTTATTTTGTATTTTATTTAAAGACAGGTTTTCACTGAGTTGCTTTGTGCCTCACTTTTGCTGAGGCTGGCTTTGAAAATGTGATCCTCCTGTCTCAGTCTCCAGATCTTCTAGGATTACAGGCAAATGCTACTCTACCTGGCTTATGGTACACTATCTTTTAAATATATTTTTGAATATGATTTGCCAGAATTATATTAGGATTTTTGCTTCATGTTCACAAAGGATATTGGTCTGACATTTTCTTTTCTTGATGTGTCTATGTCTGGTTTTGGTATCAATGTGTTACTAGTTTCATAGAATAAGTTTTAAAGGGTTCCATCCTTTTCTATTTAATGGAATAATTTGAGGAGTAGTGGTGTTAATTTTTCTTTGAGTTCTTGTAGAATTTAGCTGAGAATCCATTTGGTCCTGGGCTTTTCTTTGTTGGTAGGCTATTGAGGTTGTCTTCTAATTCATTCCTTGTAATTGATCTGTTTAATTTAAGTATGTCCTCATGATTCAATTTGGGCAGGTCATATGTCCCTAGACATTTGTTGATGTCTTCATAATTTTCTATTTCATTGAAGTATAAATTTTCAAAAAAGGTTCTAATTATCATTTGTAGCTCAGCAGTGTTCGTCACGATATTTTCTTTTTAATCACAAATTTTAGTAATTTGAATTGTGTATCTCTTTCTCTTCATTAATGTGGATAATGGTTTATCAATTTATTTTTTCAACAAACCAACTTTTTGTTTTGTCAAGATTTTGAATTGCTTCTTTTTTTCAATTTTGTGGATTTTAATTATTTCCTGTCTTCTACTGCTTTTGATTTTGATTTTTCTTATTTTCTCTGATTTTAATTATTTTCTGCTTCTACTGCTTTTGATTTTGATTTGTTCTTCTTTTCCTAGGGCTTTGAGATGTCATGTTATGTTATTTATGTGTTGACTTTCTATTCTTTTAAGAAATGAGCTCAATGCAATGAAATTTCCTCTTAGCACTGCCTTCATAGTGTCACAGAGATTTTTATATGTTGCATGACTGTTCTCTTATGTTATGAATTCTTTATTCAATAGAATATTATTTAGTCTTTAACAGTTAGAATAGCTTCTATTTTTATTCTATTGTTGATTTCTAATTTCATTTTATTTTGATCTGATAAGATGCAGGGTATTATATCTATTTTTTGTATTTGCTGAGTTGCTTTATGGCATAAGACATGGTCTATTTTAGAGAAGGATCCATGTGCTGTTGAAAAGAAAGTGTAATCACTCATTGATGGATACAATATTCCCTATTTGTTAAGTCTAAATTATTGATCATATTATTTAGTTGTAGAGTTTCTTTGATTAATTTTTGTTTTGAAGATCTATTCAGTTGTGAGATAGGTATGTTAAGTTGCCCAGTATTATTGGTCTATTTGATTCTTGAAGTTGAGAAGGGTTTACTGATATGCATAGATGCTCATTGTTTGGGGCATAAATATTTATGATTGTTATGTTTGTGTATATATAATTCCTTTGTCAGTATAAATTTTTTTCTTTGTCCCTTTTGATTAACTTTGGCTTGAAGTCCACTTCATGTGAGAGGAGGATAGAAAACCCTGCTTATTTACTCTATCCATGTAAGTGATATATATTTTTTTTCAGCCATTCAGCTTAAGTCTGTAAATTTCTTTGCTTATGAGGCAAACCTCTTGGAGACAGCATATAGTTGGGTCTTGTTCTTTAATCTAATCTGCCAGCTTATGTCTTTTAATTGATGAGTGTAGGCTATTAATATTCAAGGTTAGTATTGACATATAATTTGTATTCCCAATCATTTTGGTTAATTTCTGGTTTTTAATTTGACTTAGTTCCTCCTTTGACTATTCCTTTAGTATTGATCTTCTTTTTGCTGGTTTCACTTTATTTCCACTTTATTCTCATGAAATATTTTGTTAAGGATGTTCTGTAGTGTAGGCTTTCCAGTAGTGAATTCTTTTAACTTTTGTTTATCATGAAGGTTTTAATTTCATATTCAAATCTAAAACTTAATTTGGCTGGATATAAAATTTTTGGTTGGCATGCATTTTCTTTCAGGGATTGAAATATATTATTCCAGGACCTCCTAGCTTTGAAGGTAGGGTTGAGAGATCATTTGAGATCTGAATTTTTTCCCCTATATGTAATTTGTTTTTTTCCCCCTCTCATGGCCTTTAAGATTTCATCTATTCTCTGTGTTAGTCATTTTCATTATAATGTGTCTTGGTGTGGGTCTGTAATTTTGGACATTTGAGGTTCTGTGAGCCATTTGTATTTTTTCCATTTCACTGTTTAGGTTTTGGCAATTTTCTAATATTTTATTTATTATTAAAAGATTGTGCTTTCCTTTGGTTTGCATCTCCCCTCTTTCATCTATCCCAATAACTCTTAAATTTAGTCTTTTCATGTTATCCCATAATCTTGGATGTTCCATTCATGGTTTCTTATCATCTTCTCTGCATGGTCAACTCTATTTTCAAGATTATACATATTGTCTTCATTGCCTGAGGTTCTGTCTTTCATGTGATCTAGTCTGTTGGTGATTATTTCTGTTGAATTTATAATGTGTTTATTGATTCCTTCATTTTTAGGATTTTTGCTTTTCTTTCACAATCTATAACTCTTTATTGAAGTGATCTTTTACTTCCTGTATTTTTTTATTTGATTTCACTCATTATACTATCCTTTACTTCACAGATCAGTATAGCTATGTACATTCTAAATTCCTTCTCTGACATTTTTCTGCCATGTTGTCAATGGATTCTGTTATTGGAGCTTCTCGCTTTGTTTGGGATGCTTTATTCCCTTGGCTTTTCATGTTGCTCATGTGTTTTCCCATCTAGCAGTGTGGATCTGATGCAGTACAGATTCTACCTTGTGGACTTATAGTGTTCCTGAAGGTTTCCAGTATGATGCCTTTAAGTGGGGAGACCAATATCAACAGCACCCAATGCAAACAACATATAGGCTGAAACCCACTAGATCCTCTTAAGACTTCCAAAGTTTTCTCACAATAAACAGAAATGATAAGTTCAATTATTATCCACATTATATACAGTAAAATTTCTAAAAGATTTTATAATTTCAAATGTTGGACAATAAGAGAACAGAAGTGGTGCAGAACATGATGTCCATGAGGGAGGAGGATATAAATCAGAAGTGAAAATCTATAGGAAGAGTGGAAGAGGAATTGTTTAATCTTTATCAACTATTAGAGAGGAAAAGAGAGGATCCAGAAAAACAGACAAGCAAGAGGAAAAGTATATGCAATAAAAAATTAAAAAATAAAGTAAAAAAAATTATTAAAGAAAACACACACACACATACACACAACCAAAAAATTCAATGGATAATTGAACAACTATTTGCTTCAGCATTCAAATATTTCTCAGTCTTGTCTCTGACTCTTCATGGGATTGCCATCCCAAGCCAGCCCATGCAGATCCAGTCATTATCCCATGGATTTGGGTCTCAGATACCACAGGCTAAGCCATGTTGCAGTCCCAAGATCTCAATGCCATTTCAATTTGCAGAGAGAACCCAAGTGATGTGCTCACACAGTGGAGTAATCCTGAAAGAAGTTGCAAGAGGGCAGTCACTAGCACTCCTAACAGGAAGACTCCAGGCACAGCCAATCCCACAGGCACCCAGACACTGGACCTCCAGATCCTACTGGTGTCCCCAACCAAAGGTAGCTGCATCCCAAGATGGTGGTGGCAGCAAAATGGCTGGCCCCCAGGTGCTGGACCATTTCCCAAGGTGGAGGTGGCTGCATGTAACCAAACCTACAGGCACTCTGATAGTGAACCTCTGGGTGGCTGTGGCAGTGGTAGCAGTGGAGGGTCAGCAGCAGCAGGTGGTAGGTCATCAGCAGCAGCACCTAGAGAACCAGTTTGCATCAGCAGTGCTGATGGCAGCAGTGTCTTAGAAAAGACCTTTGGGCATCGGGAGCAGTTGCGTTGGTGGCAGTTGCACCTGGAGAAAAGACCTCTATGTGATGGTAGCAGTGGTGTTAGTGGCAGTGGTGTAGACAGCCACCATGCCTGAAGAAAAGACTTCTGGGTGTCAACAACAGTGTCGGTGGCAGTGGTGCCTGGACCTCTGGGTGTCAGCTGCAGCAACATGAGCAGCAGGGGTGTCAGAGGCATCAATGGCAGGAGTGACAACAGGTGGCAGCCACACCCTGAGAAAAGCTTTTTTTTTTTGAATTTCTGTATGCCAGTCTATGTCTTTTAATTGATGGGTTTAGGCCATTTACATTCAAGATCATTACTAAGATATTATTTGTTTTCACATTTACTTTTGTTTATTTCTGGCTTTTAATTTGAATTAGTCCCTCCTTTGATTGACTATTCCTTTAATGTAGTTTCTCCCTTTGATGGATTTTATCTGTTTTTTAATTCATCTTTATGGAGTACTTTTTGAGAATGTTCTGTAGTGTAGACTTTCCATTGTGAATTCTTCTTCTTCTTTTTGTAATATAAAGTACTCTAATTAGTAAGTTTATACAAACACTTTTTCTATAGCACAGTAACAAGATCAGTTCAGTATAGAGAAGAAATATTGAATTGGGCTCAAGCCACTCTTTCTGGCTGTTCTTCCTATGTAACATGAAGAATTTGAATTATGGAATCTCTAAGATTTTTTAAATTAAATATTTTATTCTAATTTGTTATATATGACAGCAGAATGCATTACAACTCATAGTATATGTATAGAGCACATTTTTTACATCCCTGCTTGTATACAAAGTATATTCACACAATTTGTGTCTTCTTTATTCATGTACTTAAGGTAATAAATTCTTTTAACTTTTGTTTATCATGGAAGGTTTTTTTAAATATAGTTTTTTAGTTGTAGGTGGACACAATATTTTTTATTTTATTTATATGTGGTATTGAGAGATCAAACCCAGTGCCTCACATGCTAGGTTAGTGCTCCACCACTGACCTACAATCACAGCCCTGGAAGGTTTTTATTTCAAATTTATTTATTTATTTTTAAAATTTTATTTATTTAAGCTAATTTGTTATACATGACAGCAGAATGCATTTCAATTCACTGTACACATATAGAGCAGAATTTTTCATTTCTCTGATTTTACAAAAAGTAGAATCATATCATTCATGTCTTCATACATGTACTTAGAGTAATGATGTCTATCTTGTTCCACCATCTTTCTAAACCCATGCTCCCTTCCCTCCCCTCCCTCCCTGTTTCTCTATCCAAAGTGCCTCCATTCTTCCATTGTTCCCCCAACAGCCATTATGAATCAGCATCCACATAGAAGAGAAAATATTTGGCCTTTGTTTTTTGGGGATTGGCTTGCCTCACTTAGCATTATATTCTCCAACTCCATCCATTTACCTGCAAATGCCATGATCTTATTGTTTTTTTAATGCTGAGTAATATTCCATTGGAGATATATATATATATATACACATCTCACAGTTTTTTTATCCATTCATATATTGAAGGGCATTTAGATTGGTTCCACAATTTAGCTATTGTGAATTGTGTTGCTATAAACATTGATGTGGCTGTGTCACTGTAGTATGCTGTTTTAAAGTCCTTTGGGTATAGACTGAGGAGTGGGATAGTTGGGTCAAATGATGGGTCAATTCCAAGTTTTCCAAGGAATCTCCATACTGCTTTCCATTTTGGCTGCACCAACTTGCAGTCCCACCAACAATTTGTAAGTGTGCCTCTTTACTCACATCCTCACCAACACTTATTGTTGTTTATATTCTTAACAGCTGGCATTCTAACTGGAGTGAGGTTAAATCATAGAGTAATTTTGATTTGCATTTCTCTAATTGCTGGAGATGTTGAACATTTTTTCATATATTTGTTGATTGATTGTATATATTCTTCTGAGAAGTGTCTGTTCAGGTCCTTGGCCCATTTATTGATTGCATTGTATGTTTTTATGGTGTTAAGTTTTTTGCATTCTTTATAAATCCTGGAGGTTAGTGCTCTATCAGATAAAATTTGCTCCCATTCTGTAGGCTCTTTCTTCACCTCATTGATTGTTTCTTTTGCTGAGAAGAAGCTTTTCAGTTTGGATCCATCCCATTTATTGATTCTTTTTTTTCCTCAGATCTCTGGGTATCTTTTTTTTTATTTTTTAAATTTGTTTTAATTAGTTATACATGACAGTAGAATGCAATTATATACTTTGATGTATCATACATAGATGGGATATAATTTCTCATTTTCCTGAGTTTACATATTGTAGAATCACATTGGTCATACAGTCACATACATACTTACAGTAATAATGTCTGTTTCATTCTACTATTTTTCTTATCCCCACATCCCCTTCTTTCCCCTCCTTTCACTTCCCTATACCTAATCTAAGGTAACATTATTATTATTATTATTATTTTGCATTACAATTCTTAATACACATAAATACCATGCTTTTGTATTTCTATTTGTATATAAAGTATGTTGACATCCAATTAAAATCTTCATACATGTACTTTGTATAATGATGACCATCACATTCTACAATCCTTGTTACTCCTCTACTCCCCTCCCTTTTTCTTGCACCCTTCTTCCCTATCTTGAATTCATCTATTCCTCCCTCGCTCTCCCTCCCTGTCCCACTAAGAGTCAACCTCCTATATCAAAGAAAACATTCAGTATTTGTTTTTTTTTTGGGGGGGGATTGGCTGACTTCACTTAGCATTATCTTCTCCAATGCCATCCATTTACCTGCAAATGCCATGGTTTTGTTCTTTTTTAATGCTGAGTAAAATTCCATTGTGTATATATGCCAGATTATTTTTATCCATTCATCCACTGAAGGACATCTAGGTTGGCTTCACAGTTTAGCTATTGTGAATTGTGCTGCTATAAACATTGATGTGGCTGTGTCCCTGAAGTATGCTGTTTTTAAGTCCTTTGGGTAGTTCAAAGAGAGGAATATCTGGTTCAAATGGTGGTTCCATACCCAGTTTTCCATGGAATCTCCATACTGTTTTCCAAATTGGCTTCACCAGTTTGCAGTCCCACCAGCAATGTATGAGTGTACCTTTCCCCCCACATCCTCACCAACATTTATTTTATATGTCTTCATAATAGCTGTCATTTTGACTGCAGTGAGATGATATCTTAGAGTGGTTTTGATTTGCATTTCTCTGATTGTTAGAGATGTTGAGCATTTTTTCTTATATTTATTGATTGATTGGGTAACCTCTTCTGAGAATTGTCTGTTCAGATCCTTAGCCCATTTGTTGATTGGGTTATTTTTGTTTTGGTATTTAGCTTTTTGAGTTCTTTATATACCCTAGAGATTAGTGCTTTATCTGATGTGTGAGGGGTAAAAATTTACTCCCACGATGTAGGCTCTCTGTTCACCTCACAGATTTTTTTTTTCTGAAAAGAAACTTTTTAGTTTGATTCCAATCCATTTATTGATTTTTGGTTTTAATTCTTGTGCTATAGGAGTCTTATTAAGGAAATTGAGGCCTAATCCCACATGATGGAGATTAGAGTTTCCTTTTTCCATTTATTGAATCTTGATTTTATTTATTATGCTATAGGAGTCTTGTTAAAGGAAGTAGGGGCCTAATCTGACATAATAAAGATATTGGCCTACTTTTTCTTCCATTAGGTGCAGGATCTCTGGTCTAATTCCTAGGTCCTTGATCCACTTTGGGTTGAGTTTTGTGCATGGGGCCTAATTTCATTTTGATGCATATGAATTTTCAGTTTTCCTAGCACCATTTGTTGAAGAGGGTATCTTTTCTCCAATATATATTTTTCGTGCCTTTGTCTAGTATGAGACAACTGTATATATTCCAGTTTGTCTTTATGTTCTCTATTTTGTACCACTGGTCTACAAGTCTATTTTGGTGCCAATACCATGCTGTTTTTGTTACTATTGCTCTGTAGTATTGTTTAATATATGGTATAGTGATACCACCTGCTTTACTCTTCTTGCTAAAGATTGCATTGGCTATTCTGGGTTTTATTTTTCTAGATGAATTTCATGGTTGCTTTTTCTATTTCCATGAAGAATTTCATTGGGATTTTTATTGAAATTACAATAAATCTGTATAAAGCTTTTGGTAGTATGATCATTTTGACAATATTCATTCTGCCTATCCAAGAACAAAGGAGATTTCCATCTTCTAAGGTCTTATAAAATTTCTTTCTTTAGTGTTCTGTAGTTTTCATTGTAGAGGTCTTTCATCTCTTTCATTAAGTTGATTCCCAGGTATTTTATTTTTTTGAGGCTATTATAAATGAAGTAATTTTCCTTGTTTCTATTTCAGAGGACTTTTCACTGATGTACAGAAATGCCTTTGATTTATGGGTGTTGAATTTATATCCTGCTACTTTGCTGAATTCATTTATTAGTTCTAGAAGTTTTCTGGTGGAATTTTTTGGATCCTCTATGTATAGAACCATGTCATTGACAAGTAATGATAGTTTGTGTCCTTCTTTGCCTATCCATATCCATTTAATTTCTTGTCTGTGTAATTCCTCTGGCCAGAGTTTCAAGGACTATGTTAAATAGAAATGGTGAAAGAGGGCATCCCTGTCTTATTCCAGTTTTTAGAGGGAATGCTTTCACTTTTTCTCCATTTAGAATTATGTTGGTCTTGAGCTTAGCATAGCTAGCTTTTATAATGTTGAGATATGTTCCTGTTATTCCTAGTGTTTCTAGTGTTTTGAACACAAAGGAGTGCAGTATTTTGTCAAATGTTTTTTCTGCATTTATTGAGATGATCATATGATTCTTGTCTTTAATCTGTTCATGCAATGAATTAAATTTACTGATTTTTCTATGTTGAACCAACCTTGCAAACCCTAGGATAAACCCCACTGTATCATGGAACACTATCTTTTAAATATGTTTTTATATTTTATTTGCCAGAATTTTATTGAGAATTTTTGCATCTGTGTTCATTAGAGATATTGGTCTGAAGTTTACTTTTTTTTGGATGTGTCTTTGTCTTGTTTTGGAATCAGGGTAATATTAGCCTCATAAAATGAGTTTGAAAATGTCCCCTTTTTTCTATTTAATAAAATAATTTGAGGATAATTGGTATTAGTTCTTCTTTCAAGGCCTTGTAGAACTCAGTTATATTCATCAAGTCCTGGGCTTTTCTTGTTTGGTAGGCTTTTGATGGAACCTTCTACTTCATTGTTTGAAATTTATATGTTTAACTTGTGTATATCACCCTAATTCAGTTTGGATAAATTGTATGATTCTAGAAATTTGTCAATGTCTTCAATATTTTCTATTTTATTGGAGTACATATTTTCAAACTAATTGCTAATTATCTTCTGCATTTTTTATAGTGTCTGTCATGATATTTCCTTATTCATCACAGATTGTAGTAATTTGAGTTTTCTCTTTCTTTATCTTCATTAGCATGACTAAGGCTTATAAATTTTATTTATTTTTCCAAAGAACCATTCCTTTGTTTTGTTAATTTTTTAATTGTTTCTTTTGTTTCAATTTCATTGATTTTTAATTCTGATTTTAATTATATCCTGTCTTTCACTGATTTTGGTGTTGATTTGTTTTTTTTTTTCTAGAGTTTTGAAATGTAATGTTAGGTCACTTATTTGTTGACTTTTTCTTCTTTTAACAAATGAACCCCATGAAATAAACTTTAATCTTAGAACTGCCTTCATAGTGTTCCAGAGATTTTAATATGTTATATCAGTGTTCTCATTTACCTCTAAGAGTTTTTAAATCTCCTCTTTGATGTCTTCTGCAATCCATTGCTCATTCAAAAGCATATTATTTTGTCTTCAGGTGTTTGAGTAGCTTCTATTTTTATTTTGTCATTGATTTCTAATTTCATTCCATTATAATATGATAGAATGCATAGTCGTATCTCTAGTTTTTTTTGTGTTTGCTAAGAGTTGCTTTGTGGCATAATATATGGTCTATTATAGAGAAGGATCCATGTGCTTCTGAGAAGAAAGTGTATTTTGCTCATTTGTGGGTGAAATAGTCTATGTATGTCAGTTAAGTCTAAGTTATTGATTGTATTATTGAGTTCAATAGTTTTTTTCTTAGCTTTTGTTTGGAAGATCTATTCAGTGGTTAAAGATGCGTGTTTAAGTCACCCTGTATTATTGTGTTGTGGTATATTTAACTCTTGATATCAATAAGTGTTTGTTTGATGAATGTAGATGCTCCATTGTTTGGGGAACATATATTTATGATTGTTATGTCTTGTTGATATATGGTTCCCTTAAGCAGTATGTAATATTTTTCCGTATCCCTTTTGATTAACTTTGGCTTGAAGTCTACTTTATTTGACATGAAGATGGAAACCATTGCTTGTTTCTGAAGTTCCTGTGAGTGGTATGTTTTTTCCCCTAACCTTTCACCTTCAGTCTGTGGATGTCTTTTCCTGTGAGATGAGTCTCCTTAAAGCACATATTGTTGGATGTTTTTAAAATTCAATCTGCCTGTCTATGGCTTTTGATTGGTGAGTTTATGTTATTAACATTCAGGGTTATTATGGAGACATGATTTGCATTCCCATCCATTTTTGTTATTTTACTTTATTTGGTTTCTCCTTTGATTTTTTTTTCTTTAGTGTAATACCTCCCTTTGCTGACTTTCATTGTTGTTTTTCATTTCCTCTTCATGGAATATTTTGCCAAGGATGGTCTCTAGTGTAGGCTTTCTAGTTGTAAATTCTTTTAACTTTTGTTTATCTTGGAAGTTTTTTTTTTATTTCATCATCTAATCTAAAGTTTAATTTTGCTGGATATATGATTCTTGGTTGGCATCCATTTTCTTTGAAAGCTTGGTATATCTTATTCCAGGATTTTCTAGCTTTCAGGGTCTGGGTTGAGAAATTGTAGAGATCCTAGTGGTTTCCCTCTATATGTAATCTGATTCATTTCTCTTGTGGCTTTTAAAATTCTCTCCTTATTCTGTATGCTAGACATTTTCATTATAACCTACCTTGGTATAGATCTGTTGTAATTTTGTACATTTCGTGTCCTGTAAGCCTCTTGCACTTGATTTTCCAATTCATTCTTCGTGTTTAGAAATTTTTCTAATATTATTTCATTGAAAAAATTGTTCATTCCTTTGGGTTTTGCAATTCTATGCCTTTCACTATCCCAATAATTCTTAAATTTGGCCTTTTTATGTTATACCAAAATTCTTGTTCTGCTTATGTCTTCTTACTATCTTCACTGTGTGGTCAACTTTATTTTCAAGATATATATTTTGTCTTCATTGTCCAAGGCTCTGTCTTCCAAGTGATCTAATCTGTTGATAGTGTTTTCTGTTGAATTTTTTATTTGATTTATTGTTTCATTTTTTAAAATTATTTCTGTTTTTTAAACCTCTTTTTATTGAAATAATATTTTTCTTCCTGTATTTGCTTATGAAGCTCTTTATAGGAATGATCTTTTGCTGCCTATATTTGCTCTCTTTATCATTCTTTAATTCACAGAACATTTTAATTATGTACCTTCTGAATTTCTTCTCTGTCATTTCTTCTGCTGTGCTGGTCATGGATTCCAATAATGTAGTATCTTGGTTTGTTTGGGGTACTTTCCTCCCTTGTTTGTTTTATGTTGTTTGTGTGTCTTCCCTTCTAGCACTGTGGATATGATGTGTTACAGTTTTTACCCTATAAGCTTATAGCATCCCTGCAGGGTTTCAATACCTTTACTTTAAGGGGAAGAACAATATTAAAACACCCAATACAAACAATATATAGCCTTAAGCCAAATAACTTCTATTAAGGTATTTACAGTGTTGTCACAATATTCAGAAATGGTAGTTACACTATTATCTATAATATAAACAGTAGGTTTGCAAAAGAGTCTACAGTTTCTGATGGCAAACAAAGAGAGTACCAGGGGTGGGGTATAGGATGAGATGTTAAGGAGGTAGGAGGTGAGGATATAGAGTTATTAGATCTTAGGAAGTGTGAAAGAAGAATCTAAAGGAGTTGGCTAGTAGCAGGAGAAAAAAGAGAAAGTGATTTTGGGAAGACAAGTAAGTGGAAAGACAATAGAGAGAGTACAAAATACAAAGAAATATAAAAATAAAAAAATAAAAAAATGTAAAAATAGGAGATAAAAGAATATACAGCACACACTGTAATATCTTATTCAGACATCCCAGTCCTCAATAGCTTAATTCATAGAAAATACTTGGTTTCACAAATGTTGGGGATGTTAGGGCAGGAAAGGAGAGAGAGAAAATAGAAAAAAATAAAATAAAAAATGGAAAGAGAGAAAGAAAAAAACCTCAAAGAAAAATACAAGGATTGCTTTTGTTGGAGTTCAGTATCTCTCCTGCTTCATTTCTCACCCAATAGGTGGAGTTGTCTGTTGTTTGCTGGTATCTCCACCCTCAGGGTGGTGAGGATTATTAGGGTGGGAGGGTATTTCTTGGTGATGGAGCTTGGAAGTGGGGTATAGCACTTGCCTCTCCCCAGTGGGAGAATGCACCCCAAGGATTTCCTTTGGGCCCTGCTCATGTGATATGGGTGCCTGGTCTTATCTCCTTATATTGCCTGTAGACCTCACAATTCCTGGTCTCTAATTTAATCTCTAAACTGTATCTCCCTCCCTCCCTGCCTCCATTTCTACTTTCTAATCAGTAACCTCTCTCTCCAGAGGTTATGGGCTGTGCTCTGGGGGCTATGTAACTGTCATGGAGAACTGTTTTGTATTGGGCAGTTCAGAACCAGGCTTTGTGAGATACAGACCAGCAGTGTAGCCCCAAGCACTGTGCTGGGTTAGTGACTGTGGGGGAGAAGGGAGAATTGGGGACTATAAGTACCTTGATATTGCTTCTAGTCCCCAGCCAGTGTCCTAAGCTGGGAGTTGCCTCAACTAAACATGGCAACAAAGGTGTCCCAAGATAGAGGTGGCTGCTTTTAGAGATGGAGTGTCAGGTCAGGTTGGGTCATGTGGTGGCATTTGGTGGCATTTTCAGAAATGCAACTCTGTGGCATGCTGTGTTGTGGCTGTCAGCTGTCTCCAGACCCTGTCCAGTGTCCCCAGGTGCAGGCTACTCCTTGTAGGGCCCTATGGAAGTTGTTGCAGTGTCCCAAGATGAAGGTGACAGGAAGCCCCATGAGAGTGGCAGGGGTCCACACAGGAATGGCAGCTGGAAGTCCTGTATATGGGCAGCAGCTGGGGGTCTTGTGTGGGAATGACAGCCAGGATTTCTGAGAGGGTGGGCATCCAGGGTTTCTGCATGGGTACTGAAGCCAGTGGCCTTGCTCAGGCATGGCAACCAGAGGTCCTGCATTGACAAGTGGCTAGGGGGCCTGCACTGATGCTGAGGCCTGGGGAACTGCATGGGCATGGCAGCCAGGCTTCCTTTGTGGAGTAGCTGCTGGGGGGGGGGTCCTCTAATAACTTGCAGAGAAACAGTACTCCCACTACTTGAATCCCAGTTCATGGAGTGACACAGAATGCAGCCTCCCTCTAGCCTGCCATCTTAGATCTCCCTATTTATTTCATATTTAAATATGAAGCTTAATTTTGCTGGATATAGGATTCATGGTTGACGTTCATTTTCTTTCAGAATGTGGTATATGCTATTGTAAGACTTTCTAGTTTTGAGGCTCTGGGTTGAGAAATCAGCTGAGGTTTGAATTTGTTTCACCCTAAAAGTAATCAGACATTTTTCTCTGGCAACCTTTAAAATTCTTTTCTTATTCTAGATGTTAGTGCTTTTCATAATAATTTGCCTTGATGTTGATCTGTTGTAATTTTGTACATTTGGTGTCCTGTCAGCTTCCTGTATTTGATTTTTTCATTTCATTCCTTAGGTTTGGATAATTTTCTGATATTATTCCATTGAAAAAATTGTGCTTTTCTTTGGTTTGTATCTCCATGCCTTCATCTATCCCCCCAAAATCTTAAATTTAGTCTTTTTAAGTTATCCTATATTTCTTGGAAGTTCTGTTCATGGTTTCTTACCATCTTCTCTGTACAGTCAACTTTATTTTCATGTTTATATATTTTGTCTTCATTACCTGACACTCTGTCTTCCAAGTTGTCTAGTCTGTTGCTGATTCTTCCCATTAATTTTTTTTTGTAACCAATGTATGAACTCAGGGGCACTTGACCACTGAGCTATATCCCCAACCCTATTTTGTATTTTATTTAGAGACAGGGTCTCACTGAGTTGATTAGCACATCACTTTTTGCTGAGGCTGGCTTTAAATTTGAAATCTTCTTGCCTCATTCTCCCAAGCCACAGGTATTACAGGTGTGGGCTACTGTTTCCTGGTTCACTGAAATTTTAATTTTGTTTATTGATTCTGTCATTTTGAGGATTTCTGCATGATTTCTTTTCAGAATATCTATCTTTATTTAAGTGATCTTTTACCTCATGAATTTTTTTCTCTAATTTTACTCCTTTACATTGTTCTTTACCTTGCAGATCAGTTTCGCCACATACATTCTAAACTCCTATGTTATTTCTTCCACTGTTGTGTCATTACATTCTATTATTGGAGCATCTTGGTGTGTTTGGGGTGATTTTCCTTTGTTTTCCTGTGGTTTATGTTTCTGCTCATCTAGCAGTGTGGATATGAGACAGTACAATTTCTACATTGTAAACTTATAGTGTCCCTGAAAGTTTCTAATACCTTGCCTATAAGGGGGAGATAAATAATAACAGTAGCCAATGCAAACAATACACAGCCTTAAACAAAATAACTCCTACTAGGATGTTTACAGTTTTGCACAATAAACAGAAATGATGTGTTCAGTTATTGCCTACAATACAAACAGTAAGTTTGCAAAAGTGTTTACAATTTCAAGTGGTGAACAAAGAGAACAGAAGTAGCATAGTGTGTGATGTTATGAGGAAAGAGGAGAGAAGATAGATAACATTTATAGAAAAAGTGAAAGACAGGAATAATAGATATTTCCTGTCATCTGGAGAAAAGAGAGAGAAAGAATGCAAGGAATCAGATAAGTGAGAAAAAATATATCTATATCTATAAAGTAAAAATTTAAATATAGAAATAAAAAAGTAAAATACATGACAAAATAGTAATATACTATTCACACATCCCAGTCCTCAATAAACTTATGCATGAGAAATACTTGATTTGGGGGCTGGGGTTGTGGCTCAGCAGTAAAGCACATGCAAGGCCCTGGGTTTGATCCTCAGCACCACATAAAAATAAATAAATAAAATAAAGGTATGTGTCCAACTACAACTAAAAATAAATATTAAAAAACTACTTGATTTCAAAAATGATAGAAATGTGAGAGAAAAAAGAAAAGAAAAAAAAAAAGAACAAAATCTCAATGAAAAATTGAACAATTGTTTTTCTGTCACAGTTTTCCTTCTCAACAGTCAGTTGGGGTTGTCAGGCGTATGATGCTAGCTCCACCTTTAGGATGGGTGGGGTTGATAGGGTAAGAGGGTTAATCTTGGTGGTGAAACTCCTGGAGGCAGTGTAGGATAAAGTATGCTCCAGTCTTTGTACTGGATGCCATTGGTCTGGAGATTTTAAATCAGTGCACCACCAGGACTCAGAAATTGCTTGTCCAGGCTGGAAATTTTCACCCCACAAATGTCTTTTGGGTTTCACTCATGTGGTGTAGGTATAAGAAAATCAAAAGGAAACAAAAGCAAAGTGCAGAGGCAAAGTGGCAGAATAGCAAGATGGTAGAATGGCAGAAAGACAGAAAAGCTCTTGTCCAAGCTGCCAGCCTTATTTATATTTGTAGGTCACATTAGGTCACTGGCATCAATACTGTAATATTATTCATTGTGTCATTAGGCAGGTTACAGAGTTAGTAACATTATGCAGCTTATTTCTCAGTTACATACTATGGTTGCAATGTGCAATGTTAGGAGTTTTGTGTAGCTCTCAAGAGAGTCCACTGTTTAAAATTACTGTTATATGAACAGGTTCAGGCTCAGCAGAGCTTGGTGAAACATTGTTGTCTAAAAGAGAGTTCCTTTTTTCCCAGGAGCTGAGTGCCTGAGATCAAGGTTAAGGATGATAAGACTCTAGCACAGAGCCTCCTAATGCAGGGCATTGCCACAGCAGCTAGGCATTGCACATGTATTAGTTATCTTATTAGTTCCTGGGAGAAACTGCAGAATATTCCAAGTGTGGAAAACAGGGTTCCTGTTACTCCCTGGGAGTTTTCTCACCAGAAGAATGTTGTCCTGTACATTTACACAGTCAGAATCCTTACATGTAGGAGCCATTTCTTATCCAACTATGTCACCTACAGACCCCCCAATTCCTGGTCTCTGACTCAGTTGAAAAATTCAATTTCTTCTACACCCAACCTTTTGAATTCCTGGTCTGGTCCTTCTCTCCCAGCTAGTCCTGCAAGCAGCTGGGTTGGAAGGGGAGGGAGTAGCCAGGTGAGTTTCCATGGCCAGTATTCTCCTGAGGCTTCCTGTAATCTGCTCAGCTACTGGCTGAGTATATATACATGGTAACTGCACAATAAAATCAGACCTGCTTCCTGCTTGGTCTCAGGAGGTCTTGAATAAAAACTCTGCAGCCACACTCTCCTCTACCTTGTTCCATGGGTCTCCTCACTGGATGAGACAAAGCCCATGCAATAGCTTTAAAATTTTTGAATTATTAGTTAGTTTATTTGCTAAAGAAACATTATAAAAAGTCTGTTGAAAAATTTCACAATTGTGTCCATAATTACACAGTTTATTTTATTATTCAGTCAAGCTAGATCTCTTGGATATTTCCAAGCAGAAATTACCCAACCCTAATCTCATTAAAAATGGAACTATCCCCTTTTCATGCTTCCCTCCATCAAGAGTCAAAGATTCTGTGGGAGACTCATTTCTCTTCTGAACTGGTTAATTGGGATAATTGCTTATTTACAAAATATTCTACCTAATGGAGTTTGAAGCACTAGTTGATTTTATTTATGATTCTTATGTTTATTAGCTATGAATTGAATTCTAATTGAAATAATATGATCCTTGTGTTTACTTTGTACCATTCAGGCCATTTTCTTTTTATCTCAAAATACTTAAAATATGCTGCTCTTTCCCCCCAAAGATATATCTCATGTGACATATTTTAAGGATTTGAGGTAAAATGCCATGGAATTTTACATTACTTCACTTCAGCTTCATTCTGGACCACTTTTTATAAAGTCAGTTTTTTTTCTTTTTTCCCTTTTCAAGTTTGCATAGACATATTATTCAAAATTAGGAGGGACAACTTATGAGTTAAATAAATAACATGGATTTAAAATTTATTAAGTGGATCCAACATGGCGGCGGGCGTGGAGAGATCAAGTCTCTGACCTCTTCAGCTGCGCGGGCATAGGGAGTCGTAAATTGTCTAAATGCTGTTTGCTCAGGATCACTAGGCAATACTGAGCTGACGTGGATCTGGGGCGAACAGTCCGGGCCCCTCAGAACACACACACTGAGCCCTGATCGGCTGCATTCAAGCTCCGGTTCGCCTGCTTCTCGTGACTCAGCACTAACGATCCCGCTGAAATAACTGGTCGGCCCCTCTGAACTTACAGAGGTAAAAGCCAATGGAGCCTTCATAGGCAGTGGCCACAGGATTGAAACGGGGCTTGGGAGAGACAGTCAGGATCCACCCGTTGCATTGGTCACCGGCAAAGGGAACAAACGGTCATCATTTGCATGGGATACCACCATGACAGAGAACTGACGTCACGGGTGGAGGAGATAACTTCATTGAAACCAGCACAACAGGTGTGTAATCCCCTAGCCATCTCTCTCCACACAGCGGGGAAACCTTAAGGGCCCCTCCCAGCTCTCCTGTGAGCGAGATAGCCAGACCGAGGGAATCAGGAGTGGCACGGGACTCGCGTTGCAGAACTCCCAGCTACCGCTCCCACCAGTGCTGACAACTGAGGTCTCTTGCACCAGCTACCGGGGGCGTGGCTACCGGAGGGCAAGCAAATTCGCTGGGGGTTCTCAGCCCCAAGCTCTACAAACTTAGGGTCTGAGGGAGGCAAACAGGGAGAGTGTGCCCAGGCGTTCATGAAAACAGGGTTCCCAGGAGCAGCAGACCTGGCGTATAGCCAGTATTGTGGTGAGCATCACCGGTGAGTGGGGCCTGGCTTGAGGAAAAGTGGGGAAGTGACTAGACACAAGAGAAGGCCCTAGGCACTCAGGATTGGAGACCCGCTCAGTCTGGGAGGAAGAGCTGCTGCACAGTGATTGGTTCCCACCTATTGAGAGGAGAAGCTTGGCCCAGTGGGCACAGCTCCACCTACTGGAAGAGAAGTTAATCGAACTCTATGACTGCATTTATTATTATTATTTTTTCTTTTTCTTTCATTTTCATTTTTTTTGTTGTTGTTCTTTAACTTTTTTTAATGTTTTTAATTTTATTATTATTTTTTTAAATTTTAATTTTCATTTTTTTATTATCATTATTATTTTTTAAAAAAATTTTTCTTTCTTTATTTTCTATTTTTTTCTTTTGTCTTTTCATTTCTTTTCAATTTTCTTATTCCCCCTTCCTTGAATTCTACCTGCCTACTCTCATTCTCTTTAGTGACTTCTTCCCTTCCCTTCTAATATCTTTCCTCCCAAGCATCAAATAAATTTATAAGAGTAAACAGTAACTCAGCAGTCAAACAGAACAAGAATTAACATGAGCAGCATAAAAAATCAAGGAAGAAAAGGAGTACAAACAATGAAGGACAGCCTAAATATTCAGGAGGACCTAGAAAAATGGTCATATAAAGAGCTCAAGGAATACCTTAGACAGATGGAATGGAACCTTAAAGAGGATACGAGACAGCAAATCCAAACAGTGAAAGAACTCATTGAAAATGAATTACATGAACAGATAAAAGAAGAAGTTAAGCATCTTTATCAGGAGATAAAGATTATAAAAAAAATCAAACAATAATTCTAGAAATGAAGGAAACGATAAACCAAATTAAAAACTCAATTGAGAGTATCACTAACAGAGTGGAGCAAGTAGAAGCCAGAATGTCAGATAATGAAGACAAAATATATCATCTTGAAAAGAGTCTAGCCAACTCAGAAAGGCTGGTAAAAAATCACGAGACAAACATCCAAGAGATATGGGATAACATAAAAAAAACCAAACTTACGAGTCATTCTGATAGAGGAAGGTACAGAGATTCAAACCAAGGGAATGAGTAACCTGCTGAATGAAATAATTACAGAAAACTTTCCAGAAATAAAAAAGGAAATGGATATACAAATTGTAGATGCATACAGGACACCAAGCACACAAAATCACAGTAGACCAACACCAAGACACATTGTTATGAAGATATCCAATATACAGAACAAAGAGAAAATAATGAAAGCTACAAGAGAAAGAGGCATATTACATTCAGGGGTAAACCAATAAGGTTAACAACGGATTTTTCATCACAGATGCTGAAAGCGAGAAGATCCTGGAACAACATATTTCAAACACTGAAAGACAATGGATGCCAACCAAGAATTCTGTATCCAGCAAAATTAAGCTTCAGGTACAACAACGAAATAAAAATCTTTCATGATAAACAAAAGCTAAAAGAATTTGCAGCCAGAAAACCAGCATTGCAAAGCATCTTGAGCAAAACACTACACGAGGAAGAAATGAAAAACAATAACCAAAACCATCAGTGGGAAGTGCCTCTGTGAAGACAGAGGGCGGGGGGAAACCTAATCATGGAGAAACAAACTAAATTAAAAAAAAAAGAAGATAAATAATCAAACATGGCTGGAAGTACAAACCATATATCAATAGTAACTCTAAACGTTAATGGCTTAAACTCTCCAATAAAGCGACATAGGCTGGTAACATGGATTAAAAAAACAAACCCAACAATATGCTGCCTCCAGGAGACACATCTGATTGGAAAAGACATACACAGGCTGAAGGTGAAAGGTTGGGAAAAAATATACCACGCACATGGTCCTTGTAAGCAAGCAGGGGTGGCCATCCTCATATCAAATAAAATCGACTTCAAGACTAAGTTAATCAAAAGGGATAAGGAAGGACATTATATACTGTTAAAAGGAACCATTCACCAACAAGACATAACAATTATCAATATTTATGCACCAAATAATGGTGCTGCGATGTTCATAAAACAAATTCTCCTCAAGTTGAAGAATCAAATAGACCACAACACAATAATTATGGGTGACTTCAACACACCTCTCTCATCATTGGACAGATCCTCCAAACAAAAGTTGAATAAAGAAACTATAGAACTCAATATCACAATCAATAACCTAGACTTAACCGACATATATAGAATATATCAACCATCATCAAGTGGATATACTTTTTTCTCAGCAGCACATGGATCCTTCTCAAAAATAGACCATATATTATGCCATAGGGCAACCCTCAGTAAATATAAAGGGGTGGAGATAATACCATGCATTTTATCTGATCATAATGGAATGAAACTGGAAATCAATGGTAAAAAAGGAAGGAAAAATCCTACATCACATGGAAAATGAACAATATGCTACTGAATGATCAATGGGTTACAGAAGACATAAAGAAGGAAATCAAAAAATTCTTAGAGATAAATGAAAATACAGACACAACATATCGGAATCTATGGGACACAATGAAAGCAGTTTTAAGAGGGAAATTCATTGCCTGGAGGTCATTCCTCAAAAAAAGGAAAAACCAACAAATAAATGAGCTCACACTTCATCTCAAAGCCCTAGAAAAGGAAGAGCAAAACAACAGCAAATGTAGCAGAAGGCAAGAAATAATTAAAATCAGAGCAGAAATCAACGAAATTGAAACAAAAGAAACTATTGAAAAAATTAACAAAACTAAAAGTTGGTTCTTCGAAAAAATAAATCAGATTGACAGACCCTTAGCCATGCTACCAAAGAGAAGAAGAGAGAGAACTCAAATTACTAACATACGGGATGAAAAAGGCAATATCACAACAGATGCTACAGAAATACAGAAGACAATTAGAAATTATTTTGAAAACCTATATTCCAATAAAATAGAAGATAGTGAAGACATCGATAAATTCCTTAAGTCATGATTTGCCCAGACTGAGTCAGGAGGATACTCACAACTTAAACAGACCAATATCAATGGATGAAATAGAAGAAGCAATCAAAAGACTACCAACCAAGAAAAGCCCAGGACCAGATGGGTATACAGCGGAGTTTTACAAAACCTTCAAAGAAGAATTAATACCAATACTTTTCAAGTTATTTCAGGAAATAGAAAAAGAGGGAGCTCTGCCAAATTCATTCTATGAGGCCAACATCATCCTGATTCCAAAACCAGACAAAGACACCTCAAAGAAAGAAAACTACAGACCAATATCTCTGATGAACCTAGATGCAAAAATCCTCAATAATATTCTGGCGAATCGGATACAAAGGCACATTAAAAAAATTGTGCACCATGATCAAGTAGGATTCATCCCTGGGATGCAAGGATGGCTCAATATACGGAAATCAATAAATGTTATTCACCACATCAATAGACTTAAAGATAAGAACCATATGATCATCTCGATAGATGCAGAAAAAGCATTCAACAAAGTACAGCATCCCTTTATGTTCGAAACTCTAGAAAATCTAGGGATAACAGGAACTTACCTCGACATTGTAAAAGCCATCTATGCTAAGCCTCAGGCTAGCATCATTCTGAATGGAGAAAAATTGAAGGCATTCCCTCTAAAATCTGGAACAAGACAGGGATGCCCTCTATCACCACTTCTATTCAATATAGTTCTCGAAACACTGGCCAGAGCACTTAGACAGACGAAAGAAATTAAAGGCATAAAAATAGGAAAAGAAGAACTTAAATTATCACTATTTGCTGATGACATGATTCTATACCTAGACCCAAAAGGGTCTACAAAAAAACTACTAGAACTAATAAATGAATTCAGCAAAGTGCCCTGGACCCCAGGTGCCGTGGGACCTCTCCCTGACACCCAGATTCGGGGTATCTTGCCCCTCCCAGAGGTGGGGAGTGCTCTCCACCCCAAGTATGGTGGGAGCTTCCCCCGACACCCGGAATCAGGGTGTCTTGTCCCTACCGGGGAGGGGAAGTGCCCTCAAGCCCGGGTGCAGTAGGAGTTCCCCCCACACCCGGGTTTTTGGTGTCTCGCCCCTCCCTGCAGGGGGAGTGCCCTCGACCCTGGGTGCCGTAGGAGCTCCCCCCAACAGCCAGGTTCGGGGTGTCTCACCCCTCCCAGAGTCGGGGAAATGCCTTTGACCCTGGTTGTGGTGGGAGCTCCCCACTACACATGGGTTTGGGGTGTCTTGCCCCTCCTGGGGGGGCGGAGTTCCCTTGACCCAGGGTGTAGTGGGAGCTCCCCCTGACACCAGAATTCGGGGTGTCTCACCCCTCCTGTGGGGGATATGACCTCGACCCCAGGTGTGGTGGGAGCTCCCTCAGACACCTGGGTTTGCAGTGTCCCCCACCTTCTGGCGGGGGGAGGGGAGTGCCCTCCATCCCGGGTGCTGTAGGAGCTCACCCCAACACTCTGATTTCGGTTGTCTCCCCCCTTAATGGGGGGGGAGTGCCCTCCACCTGGGTGCAGTGGGAACTGCCCGTGACATCTGGGTTCAGGGTGTCTTGCCCTTGGGGGGTTGCCCTCGACTCCCCGTGTGGTTGGAGTTCCCCCCAACAACTGGGTTCAGTGTGTCTCTCCTCTCCCAAGGTTAGGGGAATGCGTTCGACCGCGGTTGCAGTGGGAACTTTCCTCGACACCAGGGTTTGGGGTGTCTCATCCCTCCTGGAGGCGGGGGAATGCCCTCGACCCAGGGTACGGTGGGAGCTCCCCCAACACATGGGTTCAGGGTGTCTTGCCCCTCCTGGGGGGGGAGTGCCCTCAACTCTTGGTGCAGTGGGAGCTCCCCCCCGACCTCTTGGTTCGTGGTGTATCACCCTCCCAGTGGGGGGAGTGCCATTGACCCTGGGTGCAGTGGGAGCTCCCCAGACACCAGGTTTGGGGTGTCTCTCCCCTTCCAGGGGGGAGAGTGCCCTTGACCCCAGGTGTGGTGGGAGCTCCTCCTAACACTCAGTTCGGGATGTCTTGCCCTTCCTGGTGGGGGGAGTACCCTCGAGCAGGAGTGTGGTAGGAGCTCCACCAGACACTGGGATTCAGAGTCGGGGTGTCTCTCCCCTCCCAGGGGTGTGTGCCCTTGACCCCGGGTGCAGTGTGAGCTCTCCCCAACACCAGGGTTTGGGGAATCTCACCCTTCCTGTGGTGTGAAGGCCTCCCAACACCAGGGTTTGGGTGTCGGGGTGAGTACCCACTGCCGCTGGGCTATAGGGGACTCTCCCCTCTCTGGGGGGAGACCCCCTGAACCTGGGTGTTGGTGGGAGCTCCCACGCTGCCTGGTAGAGGGGACCCTCCCCTCCTGGGAGGGGGGAGATCCCCCGAGCCCAGGTTTCAGGAGTCCCCTCTAAACTGGTGGTGGTTGGAGCTCAAATTGCTGGGGGACTAGAGGGGACTCCCCTCTCCCAGGAGGAAACCCTTGAAACCGGGTGTTGGGGGGACCTCCCACTGCACCCGGGGTTGAGGGCACTCCCTCCCAACGGGAGGGGAGAGACCCCCGAAACTCGGGTGTCAGGTGATTTTTCCCCCAGGAGAGGCAAGACCACCAGAACCCTGGTGTCAGGAGAGCTCCCACCACCATGAGTTTAGAGGGGACTCCCCCCTCCCGGGAGGGGGGAGACCCCCAAACCCGGGTGTCATGGAAGCTCCCATTGCCGCGGGACTAGAGGGGACTCCCCTCTCCCAGGAGGAAACCCTTGAACCCGGGTGTTGGGGGTACCTCCCACTGCACCCGGGGTTGAGGGCACTCCCTCCCAATGGGAGGGGACAGACCCCCCCAAACTCGGGTGTCAGGTGATTTCTCCCCCAGGAGAGGTGAGACCACCGGAACTCGGGTGGCAGGGGGAGCTCCCACCGCACCTGGGGTTGAGGGCACTCCCCATGCTGGATGGGAGAGACCTCCTGAACCTGGGTGTCAAGGAGAGCTACCACCACACTCAGGGTCAAAGGCACTCCCACACCCCATAGGGGCAAGACACTCCGAACCCGGGTGTCTGGGAGAGCTCCCATGGAACCGGGGTAGAGGGCACTCTGACCCCCGGGAGACGAGAGACCACCCATACCCGGGTTTCAGGAAGAGCTCCCACCACACCATGGGTGGAGATATTCCCCCCAATCCTGGGAGGTGGGAGACTCCCAAACCGGTGTGTCAGTGGGAGGTCCCACCAAACTCGGGCAGAGGGGACTCCCCTCCTTCTGGAGGCTGGAGACCCCCCAACCCGGGTGTGGTTGGGAGCTTCCACCTCACTCGGAGATGATGGCACTCCTCCCCAGGATGTTGGTGAGACCTCCCACTGCACCCGGGGTTGTGGGCACTCCCCCACCACGGGAGGGGCAGACTTCCCAAACCTGGGTGTGGGGTAGACTTCCCTCCCTGGGAGAGGCAAGACTGCTGAACCCATTTGTCTAGGGGAGCTTCCAACTGCACCTGGGGTTGAGGGCACTCCCCCCCCAGGCAGGAGACCCCCTGAACCTGGGTTTCAGAAAGACTCCCCCCCAAAGGATGAGACCCCTGAACCTGGGTGTCAGGGGAAGCTCCCACTGCACCTGGGGTCGAGGGCACTCCCCCCAGGACAGTTGAGACCTCCCGAACCCGGGTGTTGGGGAGAGCTCCCACCTCACCCGGCATCAAGGGCACTCCCCCTCTTCATCAGAGGTGAGACCCCCCCAAACCCGGGTGTCAGGGGTAGCTCCCAGTGTTCGCAGGGTTGAGGGCACTCCCCTCCACCAGGAGCAGCAAGACACCCCAACCCAGGTGTCAAGGGAGCTCCCTCCGCACCTGGGGTCAAGAGCAATCCACCACACCAGGAGGGGTGAGACGCCCCAATCCATGGTGTCGTAAGTAGCTCCCACCGCCAGGGTCAAGGGCACTCCCACACCCATTAGGGGCGAGACTCCCTGAACCCAGGTGTTGGGAGAGCTCCCATGGCACCCGGGGTCGAGGGCACTCCCACCCCTGGAAGGGACGAAACCCATGAAACCCATGTGTAGGGGAAAGCTCCCAAGGCCGCCAGGCTAGAGAGGACTCCCCCTGGGAGAGGGGAGAACCCATAAATCTGGGTGTTGGGGGAAGCTCCCACCTCCGATGGACTAGGGCGGACTCCTTCCGGGAGGGGGCAAACTCCCAGAACCCAGGTGTCAGAGGGAGCTCCCACAGCCACCAAGCTAGGGGGGACTTCCCCCAGGATGGTGGAAACCCCCCTAACCGGGATGTCGGGGGAGCTCTCATCACCACCAGGCTAGAGGGGACTACCACAGGGATAGGGGAGACACTCCAAACCCGGGTGTTGGGGGGGAGCTCCCACTGCCGCTGGGTTAGAGGAGACTCTCCCCTCCTGGGGGTACCCCGAACCTGGGTGTTGGGGGCAGCTCCCACCGCCACTGTGCTAGGAGGGACTCGCCCCTCCCATGTGAGACCCCCTGAACCCAGGTGTCAAGGGGAGATCCCACTGCACCCAGGGTCAAGGGAACTCCCCCCAAGCAGGAGGGGTGAGACCCCCAAACCCGGGTGTCAGGGGTAGCTCCCACTGCACCTGGGATAGAGGGCATGCCCCCCTGGGACCGGCGAGACACCCCAAACCCAGTTGTTGGGGGGAGCTCCCACTGCACCTGGGTCAAGGGCACACCCCTGCTGGAAGGGGCAAGACACCCCGAACCTGGGTATGGGGGGAGCTCCTACTGCACCCAGGATGGAGGGGAATCCTCACCCTCCAGGAGGCAAGAGAACCCTCATCCTGGGTGTTGGGGGGAGCTGCCACCGCACCTGGGGTGCAGGGCACTCCACCCCACCGGGAGGGGCTAGACACCCCGATCCCGGGTGTCAGTAGGAGCTCCCACGACACCTAGAGTTGAGGGCACTCCACCTCCCAGGAGGGGCGAGACACCACGAACCCTGGTGTCCGGGGAAGCTCCCATCGCACCCGGGGTTGTAGGCAATCCCCAACCAAGGGGGGAGCCCCCCGAACCCCGGTGTCTGTGGGAGCTCCCATAGTACCTGGGGTTGTGGATATTCTCCCCTCCCCTTGGAAAGATGTGACCCCTGAACCCAAGTTTGGCGGGAGCTTCTGCACACGGGATTGAAGGCACTTCCCATCCCTGAGGGGTGAGACACTTGGAGCCCGAGTGTCAGGGGGACCTCCCACGCACTCGGGGTTGAGGGCACTCCCACCCCCAGACAGGGATGAGACCCACAGAACCCGGGTATTGGGGGGATTTCCCCCTCGGAGAGGTGAGACCCCCAAAACCGAGGTATTGGGGGGAGCTCCCACTGCACCCGGGGTCGAGGTCACTCCCTCCCCCTGGGAACGGGAGACGACCCAAACCCGGGTGTCAGGGGGGAGCTTCCACCCCTCCCCAGGGTTGAGGGCACTCCCCCCCTCCCTGGGAGGCGGGAGACCCCCTGAACCCAGTGTAGGGGGACCTCTCACCGCACTCAGGGTCGAGGGCTCTCCCCACCCCAGGAGGGGGTGTGACACGACGAACCCAGGTGTCAAGGGAATCTCCCAACGCACCCGGGGACGAGGGTACTCTCCCCCACCCAAGGTTGAGACACCTCGAACCCAGGTGTCGGGGGAGCTCCCACCACACCTGGGGTCGAAGGCACTCCCCCCAGGAGGGTCAAGACACCCCAAAACCAGGTGTTGGGGGGAGCTCCCACCTCACCCTGGCAGAGGGGACTCTCCAGCCCTGGTAGGCAGGAACCCCCAACCTGGCTTTCTGCGGCAGCTCCCACCGCACTGGGGATAGAGGGCACACACCCCCCCAGAAGGGGTGAGACACCCCAAACCCTGGTTTTGGAGGGAGCTCCCACTGCACCAGGGATCTAGGACACTCTCCCAAAGGAGGGGCGAGACTTCCCAAACCCTAGTGTTGGGGGGAGCTCCTTCAGCATCTGAGGTCGAGGGGGCATCCCCAAACCCGGGAGGGGCAAAACACCGGACCCTGGGTCGAGGACACTCCCCTTCCCCAAAATAGGTGAGACACCCAAACCAAGGTGTTGGGGGAAGGTCACACCGCACCCGAGTCGAGGGTAGTCTCTCACTTGGGAATGACAAGACACAAGGAACCCAGGTGTCTTGGGGAGCTCCCACACCACCCGGGGTGGAGGGCACCAAAAGGCACCACCCCTGGGAGAGGCGATACAACCCGAACCCGGGTGTCGGGTGGAGGTCCCACTGCACTGCACCTGGAGGTCGAGGGCACTCCCCCCGCTGCGAGGGGCGAGACACCTCCAACCTGGGTGTCAGGGGGAACACTGACCACACCCGGGTCAAGAGCACTCCCCATTGCCCTGAGAGGGGCAACACACCGGGAACCCAGGTGTCAGGGGAGTTTCCACCACACCCGGGATCGAGGGCACATCTCCACCCGGAGAAGCAAGACCCCCATACTAGACTCGCAACCTGGGAAGGGGAGACCCCAAACCCGGTGATGGAGAGAGCATCCACCACAACCATGGTCAAGGGCACTCCCACCCCCGGGAGGGGTGAGACACCCTGAACCCGGGTGTTTGGGGGAGCTCCCACCGCACCTGGGGTCGAGGGCTGCCGCAGCCCGGCTGGCTGGGCAAAATAACCGGGGGGTGACGAATAACTTGTGTAGGTTGATACAGCAGGAGTAGGAGCCTTTTATTGCAGGACAGGAGCAGTATTTATACATTCCACACAGCTTATCTAATTAGCATAAACTAGATACATCAGTCAACCAATAAGGAATCTCCACACTTAATGGCTCGCGTTTGTTACTTCTCAAACCACTCCCTCTGGCATTTTGCCAGGCACTATCCAGACTTGTTTAAGAACTCTAACATTCTCCTGGCAAAATGCCAGGTGTTATTTTGACTTGTTTACAGACTCTAACAGAGGGCACTCCCTTATTGCCCTGGGAGGGGCAATACACCCGGAACCTGGGTGTCGGGTGTACTCCACCCCGGGAGGAGGATACCCCCGCACCCCGGTGTCGGGGAAAGCTCCTAGTGCAATTAGGGTCAAGGGCACTCCCCCCCCCCAGGAGGAGCGAGACCCCCACCAACCTGGGTGTCCTGCGGAGATCCCACCGCACCCAGGGTCAATGAGACTCGCCCCCACGGAAGGGGCGAGACCCCCCAAACCCGGGTGTCAGGGGAGCTCTCACAGCACCCAGAGTCGAGGCAGTCCCCTCCCTGGGAGGGCGTGACCCCAGGAACCCGGGTGTTAGAGGGAGCTGGAGCCGCACAAAGGGTCGAGGGCACTCCCCTCCCCGTGAAGGACAAGAAAACCGGAACCCGCACCTGGGGTCGAGGGAACTCCCCCCCAGGAGGGGCAGGACACCCCGAACCCAGGTGTCTAGGGGAGCTCCGACTGCACCCCTCATCAAGGGCACTACCCCCCAAAGGGGTGAGACACCCCTAACCCCAGAGTCTGGGTGTGCTCCCACCACACCCAGGGGTCTAAGACACTCCACCGCCCTGAGAGGGGCGAGACACCCTGAACCCAGGAGTGGGTGGGAGCTCCCAATGCACCTGGGGTCGAGGGCAGTCGCTACCCTGCGAGTGGTGAGACACCCCAAACCCAGGTGTCGGGGGTAGCTCCCACTGCACCCGGGGTAGAGGGCACTCCACACCCCCTGGAGGGGTGAGACTCCCCGATGTCGGGTGTTGGGGTGACTTCCCCTGGGAGGAGGCTACCCCCAAACCCGGGTGTCATGGGGAGCTCCCACCACACCCGGGTGGAGGACACTCCCTTCCCTGTGAGGGGTAAGACACCCCAAACCCGAACCCGGGTGTCCAGCAGAGATCCCACCGCACCCAGGGTCGAGGGGACTCCCTCCCCAGAAGTGGCGAAACCTCAGAACCCAGGTGTTGGGGGGAGCTCCCACCGCACCCAGGGTTGGTGCACTGTGCCCTTGGGAGGGGTGTGACCCCACGAACCCGGGTGTCAGAGGGAGCTCGAGCTGCACCTGGGTCGAGGGCACCCCATCCCCAGGGGCGATACCCCAGAACCTGGGTGTGCGGGGAGCTCCCACAGCACGCGAGGTCGAAGGCATGCCCTCCCCATGAGGGACGAGAAACTCTGAACCTGGGTGTGGGAGGAAATCCCACCGCATCCGGGTTCGAGGCCATTTCCCCCGCCCCCCCAAGGGGGAGATCCATGAACCCGGGTGTCAGGGGCAGCTCCCACCATATCTGGTGTCGAGGGCACTCCCCTCTACCCTGGGATTTGGGAGACCTCCAAACCCGGGTGTCAGGGGAGGTCCCACCGCACCTGGGGCAGAGGAGACTCCCATCCCACCGAGGCGGGAGACCCTCGTGTCTGGAGGAGCATCCATCGCACCCAGGGTCGAGGGCACTCCCCCCTTCATGAGGGGAGAGACTCCCCCCAACACTGGTGTCAGGGGTACTTCCCCTCCCAGGAGGGGCGAGACCCGCGAACCTGGGTGTCAGAAGGAGCTCTCACCTCACCCGGGGTCGAGGGTACTCCACTCTCCCGCGAGAGGCGAGATACCCTGAACCAGGTGTCGGGGGGAGCTCCCACCGCACCTGGGGTAGAGGACACTCCACCCTCCCGGGAGGAATGAGAACCCCCAAACCCGCGTGTCAGGGGTAACTCCAACAGCATCCAGTGTCGAGGGCACTCCTGCCACCGTGAGAGGTGCGAGACCCCCGAACCCAGGTTTTGGGGGGAGATCCCACCGCATACAGGGTCGAGGGTACTCTCCCCGCCAGGGGTGAGACCCTCTGAACCCAGGTGTCGGGGGGAGCTCCCAACACACCCGGGGTGTAGGGCATTCCCCCGCCCAGAGGGGTGAGACCCCCGAACCCAGGTGTCGGGGGGAGCTCCCACCGCACAGGGTGAGGAGGGGACTCCTCCCTTCCGGGAGGCGGAAGACTGCAGGAACCCAGCAGTAGGGGGGAGCTCCCACAGCAACCAAGGTCGATGGCACTCCTCACCCCGGGAGGGGGGAGTCCCCCTGAACACAGGTGTCAGGGGGACTCCCTCGTCTGGGAGGGGCGAGAACCCCGAACCCAGGTGTCTGGGGGAGATCGCTCCTCACCCGGAATTGAGGACACTCCCCCACCTGTGAGGGACGAGACCCCCATACCCGGGTGTCTTGGGGGGCTCCCACAGCACCCCGGTTGAGGGCACTCCCCCATCCCGGGAGGTATGAGTCCCCATGATCCCAGGTTCTGGGGGAGATCCCATCGCACCCGGTGTCGAGGGCACCCCAAACTGCCGCAGTCCGGCTGCAGCAAAATAACTGGGGGGTGACAAGTAACTTGTGTACTTGATACAGCAGGAGTGGGAGCCGTTTATTGCAGGACAGGAGCAGTATTTATACATTCCACACAGCTTATCTAATTAGCATAAACTAGATACATCAGTCAACCAATAAGGAATCTCCACACTTAATGGCTCGCGTTTGTTACTTCTCAAACCACTCCCTCTGGCATTTTGCCAGGCACCATCCAGACTTGTTTAGGAACTCTAACATTCCCCTGGCAAAATGCCAGGTGTTATTTTGACTTGTTTACAGACTCTAACACCAAACCTCCCCAGGATGGGAGAGAATCCCCCCGAACCTGGGTGTCAGTGGAAGCTCCAACTGTGCCGAGGGTCGAGGGCCCTCCCCCATGCATGGGAGGGGCAAGAACCCCCAAAACTGAGTGTCGAGGGGAACTCCCACCACACCCGTGGTTGAGGGCACTCTCCCACAAGGGGCAAGACTCTCGAACCCAGGTGTCATGGGAGCTCCAACTGCACCCAGGGTCGAGGGCACTATCCCCCCACGGGGGTTGGGAAACCTCCAAACCCGGACATTGAGGGGTCGAGGGCAATCCCCCCCACAATGGGAGGCAGGAGACCCCATGAACCCGGATGTCAAGGGGAGCTCCCACCACACCCAGGGTCGATGGCACTGTCCCCCCCAAGGGGCAAGACCTCCAAAACCCGGGTGTCGGAGGGAGCTCCCACCACACCTGGGGTCGAGGGCACGCCAAAACCCCCTGGGAAGTGCGAGACCCCTCGAACCTGGCTGTCAGGGGGAGCTCCCATCGCTGCTGGGGTTGTGGGTACTCCACCTCCTGGGAGGGTCGAACCCCGCAAACATGGAAGTTGGGGGGACTACCCCTCCCAGGATGGGAGAAACACCCCGAACCCGGGTGTCCGAGGGAGCTCACACCCAACTTGGTGTTGAGGACACTCCCCCCCCGGGAGGGGCGAGACCCCTCTGAACCCCAGTATTGGGGGGAGATTCCACTGCACCCAGGGTCTAGGGCACTCCCCCCCCCCCCGAGGGGCGAGACTGCCCGAACCTGGGTGTCGGGGTTATTCTTCCCCCTGAGAGGGGTGAGAGCCCCCGAACATGGATGTTGGGGGTATTCCCCCCAGAGGGATGAGACCCCCAACCCAGGTGTCGCGGGTATTCTCCACCCAAGAGGCACAAGACACCCCAGTCCTTGGTGTCAGGGGTATTCCCCCCGCGAGAGGGACGAGACCCGGAAGCTGGGTGACTGTGGGAGCTCCCAAATCACCCAGGGTGGAGGGAACTCCCCCCCCCCCAGGAGCGAGAGCCTCCGAACCCGGGTTTCGGGTGGAACTCCCACCATGCCCGGGTCGGGGTCCCTCTCAGCCCCGGGAGGGGCAAGACCCCCAAACCCTGGTGTTGGAAGGAGATCTCACCACACACAGGGTGCACTCCACCAAGTGGAAGGGCAAAACCCTGAACCTTGGTGTTGCGGGGAGCTCCACCACACCCAGGGTATAGGGCACTCCCCACCAGAGGGGGGAGACCCCCGAACCCAGGTGTTGGGGGACTCCCTCCCCTGGGAGGGGCGAGACCCCACAAACCCTGGTGTCAGGGGAAACTCCCACCACACCCAGTGTCGAGGGCACTGTCCCATGGATGGGAGGGGTGAGACCTCCATACCCAACTGTTGGGGTGAGCTCCCACCCAACCCAGGGTCGAGGGCACTCCCTCACAAGGGGCGAGACCCTCCGAACCCGGGTGTAGGGGAGAGCTCCTCCGCACCTGGGGTCGAGGGCAGTCCCCCCCGGGAGGGATGAGACCCCCGAACCCGGCTGTTGGGGGGACCTCCATCTGCACCCAGGGTCGAGGGCACTCCCCCCCCCCCACGGGAGGTGGGAAACCCTGAACCTGGGGTCAAGGGGACTCTCCCCACCACGGGAAGTGGGAGACCCCCTGAACCCGGGTGTTGGGGAGAGCTTCCACCTCACTCGTGGTCGATGGCACTTGGCCCCCCCAAGCCACGAGATCCCCAAACCTGGGTGTGGGGTGGAGCTCCAACCGCACCCTGGTCGAGGGCAATCCACCCCCTGGGAGGGGCAAGAACCTCTGAACACGGGTGTCAGGGGGACTCCCCACGACACTGGGAGGGGAGAGACACCCCGAACCCGGGTGTCAGGGGTAACTCCCACAGCACCGGGGTCGAGGGCACTCCTCCCCCGCCAGGAGGGGCGAGACACCTCGAACTCGGGTGTCAGGGGGGAGCTCCCACTGCACACGGGGTCGATGGCACTCTCACACTGCAGAGGGCACTCCTTTTCACCTGGAGAGGCAAGACCCCCGAACAAGGGTGTTGGGGAGAGCTTCCACCGCACCCAGCGTCGAGGTCACTCGCCCCCCTAGAGGGGCGAGACTCCCGAACCCTTGTGTCGGTGGTAGCTCCCAAAGCACCCCGGGTCGAGGGCCCTCCCTGCCAAGGGAGGGGCGAGACCCCACGAACCCGGGTGTCGGGGTGAGGTCCCACCACAATTGGGATCGAGGGCACTCCCCACCCCCCAGGAGTGAGACCCTCTGAACACGGGATATTGGGACAGTTCCCTCCAAACCCGGGGTTTAGGTCCCTCCCTGCCCCCAGAGGGGCGAGACACTCTGAACCCTGGTGTCAGTGGGTATATCCTACTGCACATGGGGTCAAGGCGACTCTCCCTCCCGGGAGGGGCTGGACACCCTGAACCCGGGTGTCGATGGGAGTTCCCACCACACCCGGGGTCGAGGGCACTCCCTCCCCCTAGAGAGGCGAGACCCCTTGAACCTGGGTGTCGGGGGGAACTCTCACCAGAGTCTATGGCACCCACCCCCCATGGAGACCCCCGAACCCGGGTTCCTGGGGGTGCTCCCACCGAACCCTTGTTTGAAGGAATTCCCTCTCTCTGGGAGGAGTGAGACACCCGAACCTGAGTGTTGGGGGGAGCTCCCACCTCACCCGGGGCTGAGAGAACTCTTCCCACCCCGGAGGTGGGAGACCCCAAAACCCAGGTTTTGGGGGACCCCCACCTCACCTGGGGCCGAGAGCACTTCCCCCCATGGGAGGGGTGAGACCCCTGAAACCCGGGTGTCGGGGAGAGCTCCCACCGCACCCGGGGTCAAGGGCTCCCCCCCTCCTCGGGAGAGGCTAGATACCCTGAACCTGAGTTTCGTTGGGAGCGCCCAATACACCCGAGGTGGAGGGACTCCACCCCACGGGAGGGGCGAGACACCCTAAACCCGGGTGTCGGTGAGCTCCCACCGCACCTGGGATTGAGGGCACTCCCCTCTGGAATTTGCAAGACCCTCCAAACTCAGGTGTTGGAGGGATTCCCTCACCCATGAGGGGCAAAACCACCAGAACCCAGGAGTCGTGGGGGAGTTCCCACCACACCCAGGGTTGAGGGCTTTCCCACCGTGGGAGGTGCGAGACGCCCCAAACCTGGGTGTCGGGCAGGGTTCCCACCGCACCCAGGGTCCTGGGCACTCCTCCTTTCAGGAGGGGCAAGACACCCCAAACATGGGTGTCAAGGGGGGTCCCACCACACCCGTGATAGAGGGCACACGGGTGTCGGGTGGAGTTCCCACCACACCCGGGGTCGAGGGCACTCCCGACCAGGGAGGCATGAGATGCCCAGAACCTGGTTGTCGGGGGGGGGGGGGGGGGGGGGAGCTCCCACCGCACCCGAGGTTGAAGGCACTTCCCCCCAGGGGCGAGAAAACCCAAACCCGGATGTCTGGGGGAGCTTCCACCGCACATGGGGTCGAGGGCACTCCCCCTTTCTGGAGGGGTGAGACACCCCATATCCAGGTGTCAGGGGGAGCTCCCATTGCACCGGGGGTCGAGGCCACTCCCCCACTGGATAGGTGAGATAGCCTAAATCTCGGTGTCTGAGAGAGCTCCAACCGCACTCGGGGTTGAAGGCACTCCCCCGGGGAAGGGTGAGACACCCCGAACCTGGGTGTCATGGGGAACTCTTACCACACTTGGGGTCGAGGGCACTCCCCCACCCAAGGGAGGAAAGAGACCCCCGAACACTGGTGTCAGTGGGAGCTCCCACCGCACTGGGGATGGAGGGCACTCGCCCCCCCCCCCCAGGGGCTGAACATCCCGAACCCGGGTTTTATGGGGAGATCCCACCGTACCTGGGCTCAAGGGCACTTCCCCTCCCCCGAGAGGGGCTGGAAACCCTGAACCCAGGTGTCGGTGGGAGCTCCCACCACACCCTGGGTGGAAGGCACTCCCCCCCCCAGGGGCGAGACACCCTGAACCCTGGTGTCCGGAGGACCTCTCACCACACCTGGGGTCGAGGGCACTCCCCCACTATGGGAGGGGCAAGATTCCTTGAACCTGGTGTTGGGGAGACTTCCCCCCCTCCCTGGGAGAGGCGAGACATCCCAAACCTACTGTTGGGGGAGCTCCCACCGCATGCGGTGTCGAGGGCCCGCCCCTCCCAAGAGGGGCAAGACCCCCTGAATCCCGTTGTCTGTGGGAACTCCCACTGCACCTGGGGTTGAGGGCAAAACCCATCTCCCTGAAGCTGGAGAACCCTAGAGCCTGAGTGTCATGGGGAGCTCCCAACGCATCCAATGGCTAGGACACTCCCTCCCCGAGGCAATCCTCTCCCCCAGGAATGGCGAGACCCCCTGAACCCTAGTGTCCAGGGTAGCTCCCACTGCACCCGATGTCGAAGGCACTCCCTCCCCGGTAGGGGCGAGACCCCCGAATCAAAGTGTTGGGGGGAGCTCCCACTGCACCCGTGGTCAAGGACACTAACCCCCACCGGGAGGAGAGAGACACCCTGATCCCGGGTGTTGGGGGGAGCTCCCAATGCACTCAGGGCGGAGGGGACTCGCCCATTCCAGTAGGTGGGAGACCGCCATACCTCGGTGTTGGGGGGAGCTCACGTTGCACCTGTGGTCGAGGTCACTCCCCCCTGGAAGTGGGAGACCCCGAAACCGGGTGTGGGGGGGGAGCTCCCACCACAGCAGGGCTTGAGGGCACTCCCCGCACCAAGGTCGGAGATACCCCAAACCGGTTGTGGGGGAGCTCCCATAGAATAGGGGTCGAGGTCACTTCCCCCACCATGGGAGGGGCAAGACTCCCCAAACCCGGGTGACAGGGGGACTTCCCCCCACTGGGAGGGTCAAGACCCACCGAACCCGGGTATCAGGGGGATCTCCCACTACACCCCAGTTCGAGGGCACTCTCCCCCAAAAGGAGAAGCGGACTTTCCTAACCCAGTGTCAGGGGGAGCTGCCACCACACCCGGGGTTGAGGGCTCATCCCCCCAGGAGGGGCGAGACACCCAGACCCTGAACCTAGGTGCCAGAGGGAGGTCCCACCACACCTGTGGTTGAGAGCACTCCCCCTGCCCCGCCAGGGGCGAGTTCCCCAAACCCAGGTTTTGGGTGGCATTCCCCCAGGGAGAGGCGAGATCCCCCTAACCCGGGTGTCGGGGGGAACTTCAATTGCAAGCAACACCGAACTCCAGTGTCGAGGGGAACTCCCATCGCACCCGGGGTCGAGGGTACTCCCCCCCCCAAAAGGGCGAGACCCCCGGAACCCGGTTGTCAGGGGGAGCTCCCACCACACCTGGGGTGGCGGGCACTCCTCCCCCACCAACGGGTGAGACCTCAGGAACCCGGGTGTCGGGGGTGCCCCCACCGCACCCAGGGTCAAGGGCACACCCCACCCAGGGAGGGGCGAGTCACTCGGAACCCTGGGTATTGGCGGAAGCTCCCACAGTACACGGGGACCCCTCCCAGGTGCGAGACACACCAAACCCGAGTGTCAGGGGTAGCACCCACTGCACCCGAATTCGAGGGCACTCCCCCCTGGAAGGGGCGAGACCCCCAGAACCTGGTTGTCAGGGGGAGCTCCCACCGCACCCGGGGTCGAGGTTTCTCCCTCCCCCAGGACAGGCGAGACCCCCAACCCAAGTGTTGGGGGGACTTCCCCCCCCAGAAGGAGACCTCCGAACCTGGGTGTCAGGAAAAGCTCCCAGCCCACCCTGGGTGGAGGGCACTCTTTCCCCCCCTGGGAGGGGCAAGACACCCCCAAACCGTGTGTTGGATGGATCTGTCACTGCACCCAGGGTCTAGGGCAGTCCACCCCCGGGGAGGGGCTAGACACCCGGAACCCGGGTGTTGTGGGGCCTTCCCCCCGGGAGGGGCGAGACACCCCGAACCCGGTTGTCTAGAGGAGATCCCACTGCACCTGGGGTTGAGGGCACAACCCCCCACCCCAAGGGCGAGACACCCTGAACCCGGGAGTCAGAGGGAACTCCCACCGCACTTGGGGTCGTCGGCACTCCCCCATTGATGGGTGAGCAACCCAGAACCCAGGTGTCAGGGGGAGCTTTCAATGCACCTGGGGTGGATAGCACTCCCTTCCACGGGAGGGGCGAGACTCCCGAACACTGGTACTGGGGGTACTTACCCCCCCAAGGAGGGGCAAGACCCTCTAACCCACATGTCCAGGGGAGCTGCCACCGCACCTGGGGTTGAGGGCACCCCCCCCCCCTGAATGGCGGGCGAGACCTCAGGAACCCAGGTGTCAGGGTGTGTTCCCACCACACCCCAGGTAGAGGGCTCTCCACTTTCTGCGAGGGGCGAGAAACACTGAACCCAGGTGTCAGTGAGAGCTCCCACTGCACCTGGGGTCGAGAACACCCAAGGGCGAGACACCCTGAACCCAGGTGTGTGTGGGGGAGCTCACACCGCAACTGGGATCGAGGGCACACCTCTCTGAAGGGGCAAGACACCCCAAACCCGGGAGTTGGGGGGAGCACCCACCACACCTGGTGTTGAAGGCACTCAGGCCCCCTGAAGGGCAAGACCCCTGAACCTGGGTGTTGGGGGTACTCCCACTGCACCTGGGGTCAAGGGCATTCCCCCCCAGGAGGGGCTGAGCCCTCGAACCTGGGTGTTGGGGGACCTTCCCTCCCAGGGACGGGAGAGATCCCCCAACCCTGGTGTCTGCATCAGCACCCGGGGTTGAGGGCACCCCCCCTCCCCGGGAGGGGCAAGACACCCTGAACCCGGGTGTCTGGGGGAGTCTCCACCGCACCAGAGTAAAGGGCACACGCCACCCCCCCAGGAGCCAGACACCAGGAACCTGGGTTTGGGGGGGGGGGGAGTTCCCTCCACACCTGGGGTCGAGGGCACTCCCCACCAGGGATGGTGGGACACCCCGAACCCGGGTGTTGCGGAGAGCTCCCACCGCACCTGGGTCGAGGGCACTGCCCCCCCCCCACCCCCAGGGGCAAGAACCCCCGGACCCGGGAGAGCTCCCACGGAACCCAAGGTCGAAGGCACTTTCCCCTATGGAAGGAACCAGCCCCCGCCCAACCCGGGTTCGAGGGCAATCCCTCTCCCCCAGAAGGGGGAGACCCCCCAACCCGGGTGTCAGGGGGAACTCACACCATACCTCGGGTCGAGGGCACTCCCCACCTAGAAGGGCGAGACCCAAGAGTCCTGGGGAGCTTCCTCAGCACCCTAGGTTGAGGGCACTCTCTCCCCGGGAGGAGCAAGGCCCCAGAGTCAGGGTGTGTGTGTGGGGAGCTCCGACCACACACGTGGTCGAGGACACTAACTCACAATGGGGGGAGCGAGACACCCCAATCCCGGGTGTCCGGGGAAGCTCCAACCGCACCCGGGGCAGAGGGGACTCCCCTGCCCCGGGAGGAGGGAGAACCAGAACCCGGGTGACGGGGGGGGGGGGGGGGGGGGGAGCTCCCAAACCCGGGTGTCAGGGGGAGCTCCCACCACACCTAGGGTCAAGGCACTCCCACCCACCGTGGGAGGAGGAAGACCCCCGAACCCTGGTGTCAGGGGTACTTCCCCCAACTGGGAGGGGCGAGACCCACCGAACCCTGGTGTCAGGGGGATCTCCCACCGCACCCAGGGTAGAGGGCACATCCCCCGCCAGGGACAGGTGAGACCCCCGAACCCGGGTGTAGGGGGGGAGATCCCACCACACCCAGGGTCGAGGACACTACCTCCAAACCAATAGGGGCAAGACATCCCGAATCTGGGTTTCTAGGGGACTTCCCCTCACTGAGAGGGGCAAGACCTCTGGAACTCAGGTGTGAGTGGAGCTCCCACCACAACCAGGGTTGAGGGCACTCCCCCCTCCAGGAGGGACGAGAAACCCAAACCCAGGGATTCCACCCTGGGAAGGGCAAGAACCACTGAACCCGGGTGTGTGTGTGTGTGTGTGTGTGTGTGTGTGTGTATGTGTGTGTGTGAGCTCCAACTGCAATCGTTTCGAGAGCACTCCCCACCCCTGGGAGGGGTGAGACACCCCGAAACCAGGTGTCAGTGGGAGCTTCAACCGCATTTGGGGTCGAGAGCACTCCCCCCAGGGGTGAGTCCCCAGAACCTGGGTTCAGGGGACCTACCTCCGCACCCTTGTTTGAGGGCACTCCCAATCTCAGGAGGGGCAAGACACCCTGAACCTGGGTGTTGGGGGGAGCTCCCAAGGCACATGGATCGAGGGCACTCCCCCCTCGGGAGGAGCGAGACACCCGGAATCCGGGTGTCGTGGGGTGCTCCCACAGCAACTGGATCAAGGCAATCACCTCTCCAGAGGGGTGAGAAGCCTCAAAACCGGGTGTCAGGGTGAGCTCCCACAGAACCCGGGGTCAAAGGCACTTTCCACCCCGGAGGAAGGAGACCCTCCAACCTGGGTGTGTGTGTGGGGGGAGATCCCACCACACCCGGGGTTGAGGGCACTCCGAACCACCCTGGGAGGCGGGAGACCAATGACCCACGTGTGGGGAAAGGTCCCAACGCACCCGGGGTGGAGGGGACTCCCCTTCCCCGGAAGTGAGAGACCATTGAACCCGCTGCACCTGGGGTCAAGGGCACTCCCACCCCATCAAGGGGCGAGACACCCCGAACCCGGGTGTTGAGAGGAGCTCCCTCCACACCAAGGGTTGAGGGCACTCCCACCACCAGGAGGGGCAAGACCCCCGAACCAGGGTGTCATGGGGAGCTCCCATCGCATCCTGCGTCGAAGGCACTCCCGACCCCCAGGGGCAGGCATCCCTGTATCTGGGTGTCAGAGGGAGCTCCCACAGCACCCCGGGTCATGGGCACTACCCCCCCCAGGGGCGAGACCCCACAAACCCGGGTATCTGGAGGAGCTCCCACCACATCTGGGATCTAGGGCACTCTCCACCCCAGGAGGGGAGGGACAACCCGAATCCAGGTGTTGGGGCAAGCTCCCACCGCACCTGGAGTGGAGGGCACTCCCCCTCCCAGAGGCGGAACACCACCAAACACGGGTGAGGAAAGCTCCCACCGCCCCCTGGGGTCAAGGGCTCTGCACCCCATGGGTGGGGCAAGACACCCAAACCCGGGTCTCTGGGGAATTTCCCACCCTTGGGAGGGAGGAGACCCCCGAACTTGGGTGTCAGGGTGAGCTGCACCACATCTAGGGTCGAGGGCTCTAGCCCCCCCCAAGACAGGCGAGAACTCCCAAATCCGGGTGTGTGTTGGGGGGAGCTCCCACGGAACCGGAGTCAAAGGCACTTCCCCGCTGGGAGGAAGGAGACCCTCCTACCCGGGTGTTGAGGGGAGATCCCCCCACACGCGAGGTCGAGGGCACTCCCCCCCACCATGGGAGGCGGGAGACCTCCGATCCCGGGTGTCTGGGCGAGCTCCCATCTCACCCAGAGTCCAGGGCACTCCTCCCCCCAGGCGGGAAACCTCCCAACAGGAGTATCGGGTTAAGCTCCCAGCGCACCCGGGGGCGGAGGGGACTCCCTCCTTCAGAGGCGGTAGGCCTTCTGAACCTGAGTGTTGGGGGACCTCCCTCTGCACCCGGGTTAAGGGGACTCCACCCCATGGGAAAGGCGAGACCCCCAATCTGGGGTGTTGGGGGACTTCCCCTCCTGGAAGGGGCAAGACCCCCTGAAGCCGGGTTTCAGGGGTAGCTCCCAGAGCACCTGGTGTGGAAGGGAGCTCCCACCACATGCAGGGTCGAGGGCACTCCCTCCCCCTGAGAGGGGTGAGACACCACGAACCCTGGTGTCAGTGGGAGCTCTCACCTCACCTGGGGTCATGGGCATTCCCCCCCTCACGGGAGGGGTGAGACACCCCGAACCCAGGTGTCTGGGGGAGATCCCAAGGCACAAGGGTTGAGGGCATTACCCACCCAGAAGGGGCGAGAACTCCAAAATCCTGGTGTCTGTGGGAGTTCCCAGGGAATCCGGGGTCAAAGACACTTTCCCTGCCGGGAGGAAGGAAACTCTCCGAACTCGGATGTCACCGGGTGATCCCACCACACCCTGGGTCCAGGGCACTCACCTCCCACCCTGCGAGGTGGGAGACCTCCAAACCCGGGTGTCGAGAAGAGGTCCCACTTCACCCAGTGCGGAGGGAACACCTCTCCCTCAGGAGTCGAGATACCCTCAAACCCTTGTGTCTGAGGGAGCTCCCACCACACCTGGGGTCGAGGCACTCCCCACTCCCGGGAGGCGGGAGACCACCCAACCCCTATGTCGGGGGAACTCCCACTGCACCGGGATTGAGGGCACTACCCCCCTGGGAGGGGTGAGACCTCACAAACCTGGTTGTGGGGGGAAGTCCCACTGCACCAGGGGTCGAGGGCCCTCCCCCTCTGGGGCAGAAGACCCCTGAACCCGCGTGTTGGGGGGAGCTCCCACAGCACATGTGCTCGAGGGCAATCCCCCCCACAAGAAGTGCGAGAACCCCCAAACCCGGATGTCTCGGGGACTTCTTCCAATTGGGAGGGGTGAGACCCACCGAACCTAGGTGTGGGGGGAGGACTCTCATAGCACCAGGAACGAGGGCACTCCCCACCCGGGTTCGAGGGAACTCCCCCCCCTGGGAGGGACGAGACCCCCGAACCTGGGTGTCAGGTGGACCTCCCACCACACCCTGGGTCGAGGGCACTACTCCCAAATACAGGAGGGGCAAAACTCCCGAACCTGGGTTTCTGGGGGACTTCCCCCCACTGGCAGGGGCAAGACCTCCTGAACCTGAGTGTCAGGTGGAGCTCCCACCACAACCGGGGTCGAGGGCACTAACCCTCCGGGAAGTACGAGATCCACAAACCTGGGGAGTCGGTGGGACTCCAACTAGGAAGTTTGAGAACCCCCGAACACGGGTGTCGGGGGGATCTCCCACTACACCCATGGTTGAGGGCACTCCACACCCCTGGGAGGGGTGAGACACCCCGAAACCGGGTGTCGGGAGGAGGTTCAACCGCACTCGGGTTCGAAGGCACTCCCTGCCCAGGAGTGAGACCCCCAGAACCTGGGTTCAGGAAACCTCCCTCCGCACCGGAGTTCGAGGGCACTCTCCCCCTCAGGAAGGGCGAGACACCCTGAACCCGGGTCTTGTGGGTTGCTCAGACCACAACAAGGCCGAGGCAATCCCCTCCCTGGAGAAATGAGAAACCCCTTACCCAGGTGTGTGTGTGTGTGGGAGCTCTCATGGAATCTGTGTGGAAGGCATTTTCCCCCCTGGAGGAAGGAGATCCTCCGACCCGGGTGTCGGGGGATATCACCCCACACCCGGAGTCGAGGGCACTCCCACCCACCCTGGGAGGCGGGAGACCTCTGAACCCGGGTGTCTAGGAGAGGTCTCAACGCACCCGGGGCAGAGGGGACTCCCCTCCCCCTGGAGGCGGGAGACCATTGAACCCGCGTGTCTGGGGGAGCTCCCGCTGCACCTGGGGTCAAGGGCACTTCCGCTCCATGGAGGGGCAAGACACCCCAAACCCCGGTGTCTGGGGGAGCTCCCACTGCACCCTGGGTCGAAGGCATTCCCCCCACCTGAGGGGCAAGCCTCCCCATATCCGGGTGTCAGGTGGAGCTCCCACCGCATCTGGGGTCGTGGGCACTCCCCCCGCCCAGGGGCGAGACCCCACAAACCCAGGTATAGGAGGGAGCTCCCACTGCACCTGGAGTCGAGGGCACTCCCCCACCCCGGGAGGAGCGAACCCCCTGAACCCGTGTGTTTGGGGGACTTTCTCCCCAGGCAAGGCAAGACCACTTGGAACCCGGGAGTCCGGAGGAGCTCCCACCGCACCGGGGTTCGAGGACACTCACCCCCAGGAGGGGCAAGACACCCTGAAATCGAGTGTCATAAAAACTGTTCCCCGGGAGGAGGAGACCCCCAAACCTGGGTGTTGGGGGTAGCTCCCAGTGCACCCGATGTCAAGGGCACTCCCTTTCTGGGAGGGGTGAGACCTCCAAACCTGGGTGTCGGGGGAGCTCAAACCACACACAGGGTTGTGGCCACTCCCCTCCCCCGAGGGCAGAGATCCCCCCAAACTGGGGTGTCTGTGGGAGCCCCAACCGCACCCAGGATCAAGGGCACTCCCCCCAGGAGGGGGGAGACACCCCAAACCGGGTGTTGGAAAATCTTCCCGTCTCCCCTTGGGAGGGGAGACCTCTGAACCCGGGTGTCAGGGGGAGCACCCAGTGCACTAGAGTCAAGGTATTTCTCCCTTCCCGAAGGGCTAGACCCATGAACCCGGGAGTTTAGGGGAGCTCCCACCGCACCTGGTGTTGAGGGCCCCCCCCAGGGCTGAGACCCCCTGAACCCCGGTGTAGGGGGGAGCTCCCACCGCACCCGGGTCGAGGGCACCCCCCACACACACTGGCGAGTTCCCTGAACCCATGTGTTGGTGGTAGCTCCCACCGCACCTGAGGATGATGGCACTCCCTCCCCGGGAGGGGCAAGAATGCTGTGAACCTGGGTGCTGGGAAGACTCTCCAGCCCTGGAGCGGAGAGACCCTAAACCCCAGGTGTCAGGGGGAATTTCCACCACACCCAGGGTAGAGGGCATTCCCCCTCCCGGGGAGGGGCCAGACATCCCGAACCCTGGTGTCCAGGGAGCTCACACCGCACCCAGGGTCGAGGGCACACCCCAACCCTAGCTGGGAGAGACACCCCGAACCCGGGTATCTGGGGGAGCTCCCACCACAACCGGGGGTCGTGGGAATGCCACCCCGGGTGAGGCGAGACCCCCAAACCCGGGTTTCGGAGGGAGCTTCCACCGCACCCGGGGTTGAGGGCACTCCCCACCCCCGGGAGAGGCAAGATCCCCCCCAACCCGAGTGTCGGTAAAACTACACCCCGGGGGGAGGAGACCTCTGAATCTGGGTGTCAGGAGGAGCTCCCACGGCACCCGGTGTCGACGGCACTCTCCCCTGGGAAGGCCGAGACCCTCAACCTGGGTTTCGGGAGGAGCTCCCACAACACACAGGGTTGAGGGAACTCCCCCAATCTGGAGGGGTGCAACCCCCTAAACCTGGGTGTCCCGGAGACTTCCCCCAATTGGAGGGGCGAGACCTACTGAACCCCTGTGTTGGGGGGATCTCCCACCGAATTCAGGGTAGAGGATACACCCCCCCCCCCCAGAGGGGCGAGACCTCTCAAACCCAGGTGTCAAGGGGAGCTCCCACTGAAACTGGGGTCGAGGGCATTACCCCCAAACCGGGAAGGGTGAGACACGCCCAAACGGGGTGTTGGGGCGAGCTTCAACTGCACTCGGGGTCGAGGGCACTCCCCCCAGGGGTGAGACCCCCAGAACCTGGGTTTGGGGGGACCTCCCTCTGCACCCGTGTTCGAGGGCACTTCACCCTTTGGCTATACACACCTAATATGGGTGTCAGGGGGAGCTCCTAAGGCACACAGATTGAGGGCACAACCCCCCTAGAGAGGAGCAAGACACCCTGAACATGGGTGAAGTGGGGTGCTCCCACTGCAACCAGGTCGAGGCAATCCCCCCAAACCTGGTGTCAGGGGGGAGCTCCACTGCACCCGGGGTCGAGGGCATTCCCCCCCCCCCCCCCCAGGTGGGAGACACCCGAAACCGGGAGTCAGGGGGTGGGGAGCTCCCACCGCACCTGGGGTCGAGGGCACTCCACCTCCCCAGGAAGGGGAGTCACCCTAAACCCGTGTGTCGGGAGTTCCCACCGCACCTGGGGGTCGAGGACACTCTCCCCCAGAAGGGGCAAGACACTTCAAACTCGGGTGTTGGGGTAAGCTCAAACCGCACTGGGGGTAGAGGGAACTCCACTCCCCCAGGAGGGGTGAGACACCCTGAACCCGGGTGTCAGGTGCAGCTCCTACCACACCATGGAATGATGGCACTCCCTACCCCCAAGGTGAAGACATCCAGAACCCGGGAGTGGGGGGTAGCTCCCACCACATCTGAGTTGAGGGCACTTCCCCCACCGGGAGGGGTGAGACACCGCAAACCTGTGTGTGTGTGTGTGTGTGTGTGTGTGTGTGTGAGCATCCAACACACCCGGTTTCAAAGGCGCTCATCCCCAGGAGGGGCGAGACCCACCGAACCCGGGTGTCGGTGTCGGGTGTCGGGAGGAGATCCCACCACACCCGGGGTCAAGGGCACTCCGCCCCACGCTGGGAGGCGGGAGACTCCCGAAACCGGGTGTTGGAGAGAACTCCCACTGCACCCAGAGTTGAGGGCACTCACCTCCCAGAGGCGGGAAACCCCTGAACATGGGTGTCGGGGAAAGCTCCCACCACAACCGGGGTCAATGATACTCCACCCCACCAGAGGGGTGAGACCCCAAACCCCGGTGTCAGGGAAACTTTTCCCCTTTGGTGGGGCAAGACCTCCGAACCCGGGTGTCAGGGGGAGCTGCACCGCACCTGGGGTTGAGAGCACTCCACCACCCCCGGGAGGGATGAGACCCCCAAACCTGAGTGTTGGGGGACCTTACCCCCAGGAGTGGCGTGAACCCTCTAACCCGGGTGGTTGGGAGGAGCTCCCACCGCACCCTGGTCGAAGGCACACCCCCCCAGGAGGGACGATACACCCCGAACCCTGGTGTGGGGGGAGCTCCCACTGCACCCGGGGTCGAGGGCACTCCACCCCCAGGAGGAACACGACACCTCCAACCCGTGTGTCAAGGACAGCTCCCACAGCACCCGAAGTCGAAAAAACTCCCCACCGCGGGAAGGGCTTGAAACCCCGACCCGGAACCCGGGTGTTGGGAGGTATTCCCAGGGCACCAGGGGTCGAGGTAACTCCCCTTCTCCGGGAAAGGCGAGACACCCCAAACTCGGGAATTGGGGGAAGCTCCCACCGCACCCGTGGTCAGGGCACTCCTACCCCCAGGGAGGGGTGAGACACCCCGAACCGGGTGTCGGGGATGAGATCCCTCCGCACCCGGGTTCGAGGGTATTCTCCCCACCTCAAGGTGCGGTTAGAGACACTCCGAAACCGAATTCCTGGGGGAGCTACCAACCCACCCGGGGTCCTGGACATTCCCCCCCCCCCCTGCCGAGGGGCAAGACCCTCCGAACCTGAGTTTCAGGGAGGAGCTCCCAACGCACTCTAGGGTCGAGGGCACTCACTCTCCCCAAGGGGGGAGACCCCTGAACCTGGGTGTTGGGGGCAGTTCCCACGGAACCCGGGGTCGAAGACACTTTCCCTCCTGGAAGGATGGAGACCCTCCAAACTGGGAGATCCCCCCCACACCCGGGGTCGAGGGCACTCCCACCCACCCTGGGAGGCATGAGACCTCTGAACCTGGGTCCCAATGCACGCAGGGCGGAGGGGACTACTCTCCCCACAGAGGCTGGAGACCATCTAATGCGCGCGTGTCTGGGGGTGCTCCCATGGCACCTGAGGTCAAGGGCACACCCACCCAATCGAGGGGAGAGACACCCTGAACCCGGGTATTGGGGGAGCTCCCTCTGCACCTGGAGTGGAGGGCACTCCCACTCCCAGGAGGGGCAAGACCCCCCAAACCTGGGTGTTGGGGGGAGCTCCCACCACATCCTGGGTCGTAGGCATTCCCTCCTGAGGGAAAAGCCTCCCCTTATCCAGGTGTTAGGAGGAACTCCCACTGCACCCTGGTCGAGCGCACTCCCCACCCGGAAGGTACGAGACACCCCCAACCTGGGTGTTGGGGGTACCTTCTACCACACCTGGATTCGAGGGCACTCCTCCACCCTGGAGATGGGAGACACCCCTAACCCAGGTGTCAGGGGGAGCTCCCACCGCACCCGGGGCTGAAGGTACTCCCCTTCCTCAGGAAAGGCGAGGCACCCCGAACCTGGGTTTTGGGGGTAGCTCCCACCGCACCAGTGGTCTAGGGCACTCCCCTACGGGGGGGGGGTGCTGACAACCCATACCTGGGTGTCAGGGGGAGCTCCCTCCGCACACACGGTCAAGGGCACTCCCCTCCCAATGGGACAAGACCTTCCACCGAATCTGGGGTTGAGGGCACTCCCCCTACCTGGGAGGGGCCAGACACCCGAATTTGGGTTTGTGTGTGGGATATCCCACTGCACCTGAGGCCGAGGACACTTCCCCCCACCCTGGGAGGCGCTAGACCCCCAAACCCAGGTGTCTGGGGGAAGTACCACCTTACCCAGGGCAGAGGGGACTTTCCTCCTCCTGGAGATGGGAGACCCCCCCGAACCCGAGTGTCGGGGGGAGCTCCCACTGCACCCAGATGCGAGAGCAGTCTCCCCACAGGAGGGGCAACACCCCTGAACCCGGTTGTCAGGGGGACTTCCCCCCGAGAGGCGAGACCACCCAAATCCGGGTGTAGGGGGAGCTCCCACGCTCAGGGGGTAGAGGGCACTTTCCTCACCCAGATGGGTGAGACCTCCTGAACCCGGGTGGCAGGGGAGCTCCCATCGCACCTGGGGTGAGGACAATCCCCCTACTGGGAGGGTCGAGCTCTCCGGAACCAGGGTGTTGGGGGGAGATCCCACAGCACTGGGGGTTGAGGGCACTCATTCCTGGGGAGGAGCGAGACACCCCAAACCCAGGTTTCCAGGGGAGCTCCCAGCACAACCGTGGTGGATGGCACTCCTCACCATTGGCGGGGCAAGACAACTTGAACCCGGGTGTTGGGGGAACTCCCAGCGCACCTGTGGTCGAGGGCGCTAGCCCCCCCAGGGGTGAGACACCAGAACCTGGGTTTCATTGGGATTTCCCACTGCACCCGGGTCCAGGGCACTCCTCACTCTGGAAGAGGTGAGACACCCTGACTCGAGTGTCAGGGGTACCTCCCACTGCATACGGGGTGGAGGGCACTCCGCTCCCCTGGAGGTGGGAGACCCCCAAAACCGGGTGTCGGGGGAGTTCCCACAGCACCTGGAGTTGAGGGTACTCCCCCCACTCTGGGAGGCGGGAGACCCCTGAACCTGGGGGTCGGGGGGAGCTCCCACTGCACCTGAGGTCGAGGGCACTCTCCCCCCATGGGAGATGCGAGAACCCCCGAAACTGGATTTTGGGGGGACTTCTCTCCACTGGGAGGTGCAAGACTCCCCGAACCCGGGTGTCGAGGGAGCTCCCAGGGCACCCGGGGTTGAGGGAACTCCCCCATATGGGAGGGGTGAGACAACCCCAACCTGTGTTTTGGGTGGAGCTCCCACCGCACCCAGGGTTCAGGGCACTCCACCCACGGAATTGCTAGACACCTCGAACCCGGCTCTTGTGGGGAGCACCCTCTGTCCCGGGGTTGAGGACACTCCCCCCCCAGGAGGGGCAAGACCCCCAAACCCGGGTGTTTGGAGACTCCCACCATGGGAGAGGTGCGACCCCTGAACCTGGGTGTTGGGGGGAATTCCCACAGCACCCGGGTCGAGGGAACTCTCCCCCGGGAGGGGCGAGACAAACCAAATCCAGTTGTTGGGGCAGCTATCACCGCACCCTGGGTCGAAGGCACTCCCCTTCTGAGTAGGGCAAGACCCCAGAACTCGGCTGTCTGGAGCAGCTCCCACTGAACCAGAGGTTGAAGGTACTACCTCCCCTGGAGGGGCGAGACACCCTTAACCCCTGTGTCTGGGAGGGGCTACCACCACACTGCCACCCCTGGGAAGGGTGAGACACCCCGAACCTGGGTTTCAGGGGGAGCTCTCACTGCACCCGGGGTCGAGGGCACTCCCCCTCCCTGAGAAGGGGCTAGACACCAAAAACCCGGGTGTCGATAGGAGCTTCCAGCACACCCTGGGTACTCCTCCCCATCGAGAGGCGACCCATCCCTAACCCGGGTGTCATGGGGAGCTCCCACTACACATAGGGTCGAGGGCACTCCCTCCTCCAAAGCGGTGAGACCCCCAAACCCAGATTCCTGGGGGTGCTCCCACCGAAGGCACTCCTGCTCCCCAGGAGGGGCGAGACACATGAACTTGGGTGTTGTGGGGGAGCTCCCAGGGCACCAGGGTCGAGGGCACTTCCCCCCACACTGGGAGGCAGGAGACCCCCAAACCCGTCGGGGGGCAGTCCCACCTCATCCGGGGGAAGGGGACTCCCCTCCCCCCATAAGTGGGAGACCCTCCATCCTGGGTGTCAGGGGGAGCTCCCACCACACCCGGGATCAAGGGCATTCTTCCCACCCTGGAGGCGGGAGACCCCAATACCCCGTTTTTGTGGGGACCCCCACCCAACCCGGGACTGAGGGCACTCCCCCCCATGGGAGGGGCGAGATCCCCCAAACCCATGTGTCGGAGGGAGCTGTCGCTGCACCTAGGGTCGAGGAAACTCCCAACCTTCCAGATGTGGGAGACCCGCTGAACCCAGGTGTCGGGGGACACCCACCGCACCCGGTGTTGAGGGCACTCCACCCCACGGGAGAGGTGAGATACCCCAAACCCAGGTTCGGGGTGTATTGCCTTTCCCTGGTGTCAGGGAGAGCTCCCATCACACCAGAGTCGAGGGAACTCCCCCCAACCTGGGAGGTGGGAGATCCCCTACACTGGGTGTCGGGGGATCTCTCACTTCACCTGGGGTCGAGGGCACTCCACCCCCAGGAGGGGCAAGACACCCCGAACCCGGCTGTCAGGGAGAGCTCCTATGATACCTGGTGTGAAGGGCACTCGCCCCCCACAGAGTGGTGAGACACCCCAAACCCTGGTGTTGGAAGGAGCTCCCACCGCACCCAGAGCCTTGGGCACTCCACCCCTACCCCGAGGGGCAAGACACAAACTCGGGTGTCGTGGGGAGATTTCACCATAACCGGGGTTGAGGGCACTCCCCTCCCTGGGAGGGGTGAGTCCCCAAACCTGGGTGTGTGTGTGGGGGAGATCCCACAGCACTCGGGGGTTGAGTGTACTCCATTTCCTGGGGTGGAGAGAGACACCCCCAACCCAGGTTTCAGGGGTAGTTCCCAGCACACCCGGTGTTGATGGCTCTCCTCACCCTGGGAGGGGCAAGACACCCCAAACCTGGGTGTCAGGGGGAGCTCCCACCGCACCGGGAATTGAAGGCACTCACCCCAAGCACAAAATCCCCTGAACCTGGGTGTTGGGGGACTCCCCTCGCAGAAGCGCGAGACCACGAACCCGTGTGTCCGGGGGAGCTCTCACACCACACAGGGTCGAGGGCACTCCGCCCCCAAAGGGGTGACACTCCCGAACCTGGGTTCCTGAGGGAGCTCCCACCAAACCCAGGGTGGAGGGCATTCCCCTCTGCGGGAGGGGTGAGACACCCTGAAACTGGGTGTCAGTGGGAGATCCCACAGTACCGGAGGTCGAGGGCACTCCATTTCCCGGGTGGGGTGATACATCCCGAACGCAGGATTGCGGGGAGCTCCCAGGGACCCGGTGTTGATGGCACTCCTCGCTCTGAGAGGAGTGAGACAACCCGAACCCCGGTGTCCGGGGAGCTCCAACCGCACCTGGGGACAAATGCATTCCACCCCCCAGGGGTGAGACCCCCAAACGTGGGTGTCCGGGAGAGCTTCCACTGCACCCGTGGTCGATGGTACTCCCACTCCCACAGATGTGGGAGACCCCCGAATCCGATTGTCAGGGGGACCTCCAACTGCTCCCGGGGTCGAGGGCACATCCCCCTCGGGGAGAAGCAAAACTCTCAGAACCCTAGTGTCGGGAAGACTTCACCCCCTGGGAGGGACGAGAACACCTGAATCCGGGTGTGGGAGAAACTCCCAACGCACCTGGGTCGAGAGCCCTCCCCCCCCCCTCGCCGGAGGCAGGACACACCCGAACCCGGGTGTCAGAAAGAGCTCCCACCACATCCGGAGTTGAGGGCACTCACCCCCACCCTGGCAGGCGGAATATGCTCTAACCGGGTGTTGGTGGGAGGTTCCACCGCACCCAGGGTCGAGGGCACTCTCACCCCCCCCAGAGGCGGGATACCTCCCGAACGTGGGTGTTGGGGGGAACCTCCTATTGATCCAGGGGTGGAGGGCACTCCCTCCAAACGGGATGGGTAAGACCCCCCAACCTGGGTGCCGAGGTGAGCTCCCACCGCAATTGGAGTCAAGAGTGCTCTCCCACTTCTTAAGGGGAGAGACCCCTTGAACCTGGGTGTCGGAAGAGCTCCCACCCAACCTTGGGTGGAAGGTACTCACCCCCCCAAGGGCAAGACCCCCCAACCAGGGTGTCGAGGTTACTTCCACCGCACTCCGGGTTGAGGGCACTCCCCCCCCAGGCGGGATACCCCTTGAACCCAGTTGTCGAGGGGACATCAGACCGCACTGGGGGTTGATGGCATGTGTCCCCTGGAGGAGCAAGACCCCACGAACCCGGGTGTCCGGGGAAGTTCCTACCACACAGGGGTCGAGGGCATTCCCCCCTGGGAATGGTGAGACCCCTGAACCTGGGTGTGGGGGGGAACTCACACAGCACCTGGGGTCGAGGGCCCTCCCTCCCTGAGGCAGGAAACCCCCCAAACCGTGTTTCAGGGGGAGCTCCCACCACAACCAGGGTCATGGGCACTCCCCCCAACCCTGGGAGGCAGGAGACACCCTAACCCGGGTGTCGGGGGAGGTGTCGGGGAGGTTCCACCGCTCTGGGCATTGAGGGCACACCCTCCCCACCGGAGAGGCGAGAATCCCGAACCTGGATATTGGTGGGGAGGTCCTATCGCATCAGAGGTTGAGGGCACTCCAGGCCCCTGGAATGGGCCAAACACCCAGAACCTGGGTTTCGGGGGAGCTCCACAGCACCCAGGGTCGAGGGCACTCCCCACCCCAGAAGGGGTGTGACACGACAAACCCAGGTGTCCAGGGAATATCCCAACCCCCCGGGGACGAGGGTACTCCCTCCCCCCGCCCCAGGGTCAAGAAACCCCGAACTGGGGTGTCAGGGGGAGCTCCCACCACACCTGGGGTGGAAGGCACTCCCCCCAGGAGAGGTGAGACACCTCAAACCTGGGTGTCCGGTGGAGCTTCCACCGCCCCCAGGTCTAGGGCACTCCCCACCCCTGGAGGGGAGAGACACACGGAACCTGGGTTTTGCGGGGAGCTACCACCACACCCTGGGCGGAGGGGACTCCCCAGCCCTGGGAGGTGGGAATCCCCCGAACCTGGATGTCGGGGGCAGCTCCCACTGCACTCAGGGTCGAGGGCATTCCTACCCAGGGAGGTGGGAGACCCCCCAAACTCGGTTGTCAGGGGGAGCTTCCACTGCACCTGGGGTCGAGGGCACTCCCCTCACTGCCAGGGGCAACACACCTCGAACCTGGGTGTCAGGGGGAATTCCGACCACACCCGGGGTCCAGGGCACTCCCCACCGCCCCAAAAGGGGCAACACAACCCAGGTGTTGGGAGGAGCTTCCACCACACCCAAGGTCGAGGGTACACCCCAACTGGGAGGAGCAAGACCCACAAACACGAACGTTGGGGGAACTCCCATCCCAGGTAGGGGAGACCCCCAAACCCGGGTGTCCGGGGGAGCTCCAACCACACCCGAGGTCGAGGGCACTCCCCATCACCCTGGGAGGGGCAACACACCTGGAACCCAGGTGTCAGGGTGACTCCACACTTGGAGGAGGATACCCCTGCACTTGGGTGTCAGGGAAAGCTCCTAGTGCAACCGGGGTCAAGGGCACTCCCCCCCTGTTAGAGTCTGTAAACAAGTCAAAATAACACCTGGCATTTTGCCAGGGGAATGTTAGAGTTCCTAAACAAGTCTGGATGGTGCCTGGCAAAATGCCAGAGGGAGTGGTTTGAGAAGTAACAAAAGCGAGCCATTAAGTGTGGAGATTCCTTATTGGTTGACTGATGTATCTAGTTTATGCTAATTAGATAAGCTGTGTGGAATGTATAAATACTGCTCCTGTCCTGCAATAAAAGGCTCCCACTCCTGCTGTATCAAGTACACAAGTTATTAGTCACCCCCCCTGATTATTCTGCTGCAGCTGGACTGCGGCAGATGGTGGCCCGTTTCGGGGAGCCCCGGGACACTCGGGGGTAAGTGACGAAAAAAAAAAAAAAAAAAAAGCTGCCCGTCCATAGATAGGACGGGAGCAAATCTGCTCCTCCCTAGGCAGATAGGGCCAGAGGAAAAATGGCCATTTTGAGAAAATGGAGAAGATTGATACAGTATGTTTGTGTCTTGTTTTGTCTCAGTGTATTGTATTGTCTTTGTAATGAAAATATGGAAGGGGTGAGAAGTAAATTGATAAGGGAAAGAGGCACCCCAGTGGAACCAAGAATAGTTAGGGCATGTGTTGATAAGAGCCCAGGAACTCTAGTCAGAAAGAAAAAGAAAGTTCAGAAGAAGAAGAATTATCAGGAAAAAAGTTGCAGCAAAAGGCTATTACTAAATACTTTTCATTACTGGAGGGTGCGTGAAGCGGAGAGGCGGCTGCCAAGTGTGCAAGCCTGTCACAGCGCAGCAAGGATTTTCCAAGAGGCGGCGGCGACTGGCCCTTCCCCGCCTCCTGGCCAGGGAGCTGGCTCTTCCACTGCTGCGAGCCCAAATCTAGACCTGACCTGGAGGCACAGTCTCACAGGCTCTTGCTCCCTGTGCCCAGTAGCAATTTGAGTCCGGGACACTCCCCAGGGCCATCTGGGGCTGCCCAGGCACTACAGCCAGCAGAAGACGCTACTGGTGTCCCTGATGTTTGGTCATTTTCAATGCCAGTAACTAAGCTACAATGATTCTCCCACACCTGGAAGCTGATGAGTAATGAGCACTATTAATGCTTATTTCAAATGCAAAAAAACCTTGAGATAATGTACTAAATTGTGCAGAAGGTTGTTTTCTTAGTAGAATGCTACAGGATTTTCTTTAGCCATCCGGAGTTCCTGCCTTCGTCCCAGTGCCGGTAAAGACCAAGGTGGAAGAATTTCCAGTGTTGCTGAAAACCGGATGAGACTTCGGCTGAGAAACGGGCGAGACTTTGGATCAAGCTAGCTGTCTGCAGAACTTACCTGGACTGTGATTTAAGCTAGCTGCCTGCAGAACTTACCTGGACTGTGAGTTAATCTATTGAGACACTGCTTTATCTGGACTGAGACAACAAACTGTAATCTACAACAAATTGTAACTCGGTATCTTTGCTAACGGTGTCATTGCTGGTATAATTTTTCCAAGGTCTTCTTGCATGGAGCCATCAATTGGCTTGGTATTGTGGCATTTGTATCCTCCCTTTCTGTTTGTGGCAGGTTATTTATGGTGTTTCTGTAAAAACCACTATGGTCGTTATTTAAATTAAACAAAAGGGGGAAATGTTAGAGTCTGTAAACAAGTCAAAATAACACCTGGCATTTTGCCAGGGGAATGTTAGAGTTCCTAAACAAGTCTGGATGGTGCCTGGCAAAATGCCAGAGGGAGTGGTTTGAGAAGTAACAAAAACAAGCCATTAAGTGTGGAGATTCCTTATTGGTTGACTGATGTATCTAGTTTATGCTAATTAGATAAGCTGTGTGGAATGTATAAATACTGCTCCTGTCCTGCAATAAAAGGCTCCCACTCCTGCTGTATCAATCTACGCAAGTTGTTCGTCACCCCCCCCCCCCCCGTTATTTTGCTGCAGCCAGACTGTGGCACCCCCCCCCCCCCCCAGGGGCGAGATCCCATGAACCCAGGTGTAGGGCGGAGATGCCACCACACCCAGGGGCGAGGGGACTTCCCCCCTCAGAAGGGGTGAGAAATCCCTAACCCAGGTGTCAGGGGGAGCAGGAGCAGCACCCAGGGTCGGTGGAGGGCACTCCTCACCCTGGGAGGGGTGAGACACCTGAACCTGGGTGTCAGGGAGAGGTCCCACTGCAGCTGGGGTCGAGGGCACTCTCACTCCCCCGTAGGCGGGAGACCTCCCGAACCCGGGTGTTGGGGGACCTCCTAAGCTCCCGGGGTTGAGGGTACTCCCCCCCACAAGAGAGGTGAGACACCCCATTGTAAGGTGTTGGAGGACTTCCAGCCCCCCAGGGGCGAGATCCCTGAACCTGGGCTCAGCTCTCACTGCACCCGGGGTGGAGGGCCCCCCCACTAGGAAGGGTGAGACTTCCCAAACCCGGGTGTCGAGGTGATTTCCCACAGTAATTGGGGTCGAGGGTGCTCACCCCCCTTTATGAGGGGCAAGACCCTTTGAAGCCGGGTGTAGGGGGAAGCTCCCACCCCACCGGGGTCCAAGGTACTCATCCCCTGGAAGGGCAAGCCCCCCAAACCTGTGTGTTGGGGGGTGCTTCCACTGCACCCGGGGTCGAGGGCACTCCCCTACCATGGAGGCGGGAGACCCCTGACTCCGGTTGTAGAGGGGACCTCCCACCACACCTGGGTTCCTGGGCTCTCCCCCGCCCCCGAGACCCCCGAACCTGGGTGACCCGGGAGAGCTCTCAATGCAACCTGGGTCGAGGGCTCTCCCCCCTCCCGGGAGGCACGAAACCTCACGAAACCGGGTGTCTGGCGAATCCCCCAGAAGAAGGGCAAGACCTCCCAATTCCAGGTGTCAGGGGGAGTTCCAACCACACCAGGAGTCAAGGGCCATACCCTCCTCTGGGCGGGAGACCCCGAACCTGGATGTCAGTGGGAGCTCCCACCACACCCGAGGTTACGGGCACTCCACCCAACCCTGAGTAGGGGGATACCCCGGAACCCGGGTGTTGGGAAGAGGTCCTACCTCACCCAGGGTGGAGAGGACTCCCCTCCCCCCGAAGGTGGGATACCCCTGCATACGGGAGTGTGAGGGAGCTCCCACCACACCCAGGGTCGAGGTCACTCCCCCCTGGAAGACACCCCAAACCCGGTTGTCATGGAGAGCTCTCACCGCACACAGGGTGAAGGGCACTCTCCCCCCAAAGGGGAGAGACACCCCGATCCCGGGTGTCGGGGAACTTTGCCCCCTCAGAGGGGTGAGACCCCCGAACCCAAGTGTTGGGGGGAGTTCCCACCTCACCTGGGGTCAAGGGCCCTCCCCCCTGAGGCGGGAGTCCCCCAGAACCCGGGTGTCAGAATGAGCTCCCACCGCACCGGGGGTTGAGGGCACTGACTCCCACCCTGGGAGGCGGGATACCACTGAACACGGGTGTCGGGGGGGAGGTCTCACTGCACCCAGGGTCGAGGGCACTCAGATTCCCCACCCCCCCCATGCGGGAGACCTCCAGAACCTGGGTATCGGGGACCTCCTACCGCTCCTGGGGTAGACGGTACTACCCTCTGAAGGAGGAGCAAGACACCCCGTAGCCGGGTATTGGGGGAACTTCCACCCCAGGGGCGAACTCCCTGAACCTTGGTGTGTGTGTGTGTGTGTGGGGTCCCACTGCACCTGGGGGCGAGGGCACTCCCTCCCACTGTGAGGGGCGAGACTCCCCTAACCCAGGTTTCAAGGTGAGCTCCCACCACAGCTGTGGTCGAGGGCACTTCCCCCTTTCATGAGGGGCGAGACCCCTTGAACCCGGGTGTCAGGGGGAGCTCCCACCCCACCCGGGGTTGACGGTAATCACCCCCCGGAAGAGCGAGACCTCCGAATCTGGGTTTCGGGGGGGTACTTCCACCACACCCGAGTCGAGGGCACTCCACCCCCCTGGAGGCCGGAGACCCCCAGAACCCAGTTGTCGAGGGGACCTCCCACCACACTCAGGGTCGAGGGCACCCCCACAAGGATGAGACCCGCCAAACCCAGGTGTCAAGGGGACTCCCCCCCCCCCCAAGAGCGATCCCCCGAACCCAGGCATCCGGTGGAACTAGCAGGGCACCTGGGGTTGAAGGCCCTCCCCTTCCCTGAGGCAGGAGATCCCAGAACCTGGGTGTCAGGGGAACTCTCACTGCATCCAGGGTCGAGGGCACTCCCCCCTTGGGGGCGGGCAAGACACTCAGAACCCGGTTGTGGGGCGGGGGGGAGCTCCCACTGCACCCAGCATCGAGGGCACTTCACTCCCCTGGGAGGGGGAGACACCCTGAACCTGGGGTTTGGGGGAGCTCCCACCGCACCCAGGGTAGAGGGCACTCCTCACCCCTGAGGGGCATGACAGGACAAATCCAAATATGGAGGGAATCTCCCAACGCACAGAGGGATGAGGGCACTCCCCCTCCCACGAGTATTGAGACACCCCGAACCTAGGGGTCCGGGGAAGCTCCCACCACACCCGGGGTCAAAGACCCCCCCAGGAGGGGCGAGACACCCCAATTCCGGGTGTGTGTGGGGGGAGTGCTCACTGCACCCTGGGTGGAGGGGACTCCCCAGCCCTGGGAGGTGGGAATCTCCCAAACCCAGATTTTTGGGGGAGCTCCCACCGCACCTGGGGTGGAGGGCACTCCACCTCTGGGAGGGGCAAGACCCCCCGAACCTGGGTGTCAGGTGGAGCTCCCACCGCTCCCAGGGTCGAGGGCACTCCCCCCAGACTGGTGAAACGCCCGAACCCGGTGTGTCAGGGGCAGCTCCAACTGCAGCTGGGGATGACAGCACTCCCTCCCAGGGAGGGGTGAGACTCCCAAAACCCGGGTGTGGAGGGTTGCTCCCACCACACCAAGAGTCGAGGGCACTCCCCCCACAAAAGTGGCGAGACCCCCAAAATCATATGTTGGGGGAGCTCCCACCGAAGCCGGGGTCGAGGGCACTTACACCCTCTGAGGGGCGAGACCTCCGAACCTGGGTTTCGGGGGAAGAAACCAACGCACCTGGGCTTGAGGACACTACCCCCACCCGGGAGCTGCAAGAACCTTTTAACACGGGTGTTGAGGGGCCTTCACCCCTGGGAGGGGAGAGACTCCCTGAACCTGGGTGTCGGAGGGAACTCCCACTGCACCAGGGATCCAGGGCACATACCCTGGGAGGGGCGAGACACTCCAAACCCTGGTTTCAGAGGAAGCTCCCAGTGCTCTCGGGGCAGAAGGGACTCCCCCGCCCTGGCAGGGACACTGTGCCCCAAGGAGGGGCGAGACACCCTGAACCCGTGTGTCAGTGGGAGTTCCCACAGCACCTGGGGTCAAGGATACTCCTCACACCCAGGAGAGGTGAGACACCCTGACCCCAAACCCGGGTATCAAGGGGAGGTCCCACCGCACCCTGGGTTGGGGGCACTCCCCTTTCCTGAAAAAGATGAGACCCACAAACCTGGGTGTTGGGGGAGGCTCCCAGTGCACCTGGGGTTGTCGGCAGGAGTGGGGGGGGAGATCTAACCGCACCCAGGATCGAGGGCACTTCCCCCATCAGGGGCAATCGAACCTGGGTGTCTGGGGGAGCTCCCACAGCACCTGGAGTCGAGGGCACTCCCCCCCCCCCCAAGTAGCGAGACCCCCGAACCTGGTTTTCAGGGGGAGCTTCCACTTCACCCGGGGTCGAGGACACTCCCCAACCCTGGGAGGAAGGAGACACCCTGAACTCGAGTGTGGAGGGGAGACCCCCAAAACACAGGTGTCGGGGCGAGCTCCCACCTCACAAGAGGTCGAGGTCCTTCTCCCTCCAGGAGGCGCAAGACCCCAGAAACCGGGTGTTGGGGGGAGATCCCACCGCACAAGGGATGGAGGGTACTCACCACCTGGAGGGGCGAGACCATCCAAACCTGAGTGTGGAGGGGAGCTCTCACTGCACCTGGGGTTGAGGGCACTCCCTTCCACCTGAGGGGCGAGACAGCCCAAACCCGGATGTCAGAGGGAACTCCCACCACACCCAGGGTCAAGGGCACTCCTCCCCCACTGGAAGGGGCAAGACAATTCTGAATCCAGTTTTTGGTGGGAGCTCCAACGGCATCCGGTATTGATGGCACTCCCACACCCCGGAGGGCACTCCCTTTCACCTGGAGGGGCAAGGCCCCCCAAACCCGGATGTTGGGGAGAGGTTCCACCGCACTCGGGGTCAAGGACACTCCCCCACCGGGAGGGGCGAGATACTCCGAACCCTGGTGTCAGGGAGAGATCCTACCACATACATGGACGAGGGCACTCTCCCTCCCGGGAGGGGCTGGACACCCCGAATCCGGGTGTTGGGAGCGCCCACCACGCTCGGGGTCGAAAGCACTCCCTCCCTCGGAGAGGCGAGACACCCTGAACCCGGGTGTCCGTGGGAGCTCCCACAGCACACAGGGTCAATAGCACTCACCCCCCCCATAGTGAGGAGAACCCGGAACCCGGGTTCCTGGGGGAGCTCCCATGGAACCTGGGGTTGAAGGAATTCCCCCTCCCCAGGAGGGGCAAGATACCTGAACCTGGGTGTTGGGGGGAGCTCCCACCGCACCTGGGGTTGAGAGCACTCCCACACCTTGGAAGGGCAAGACACCCTGAACCCGGGTGTCAGGGAAACTCCCACAGCACGAGGGGTTGAGAAAACTACCTCCCCCGGGAGGGGTGAGACACCCAAAAATCCGGGTGTTGGAGGGAGCTCCCACCACACCCTGGGTCAAGGGCATTCGCCCCCCGGAGGCGGGAGACCCTCGAACCCAGGTGTTCGGGGACCTCTCACCACACTCGGGGTCGAGGGCTCCCCCACCATGGGAGGGGTGAGACTCCTTGAACCCGGGTGTCGGGGAAACTTCCCCCCCCCCAAAGGTGAGACATCCTGAACCCGCATGTAGGGGGAGCTCCTACCGCACTCGGTGTCGAGGGCAATCCCTCCCAAGGAAGTGTGAGACCCCTTGAACCTGGGTGTTGGGGGGGGGCTCCCAACACACCTGATGTCGAGGACACTCCTTCGTCGGGGCAATCTCCTCCCCCAGGAATGGCAAGGCCTCCTGAACCCAAGTATCCAGGGGAGCTCCCACCGCACCTGATGTCGAGGGCACTCCCTCCCCGGTAGGGGCGAGACCCCCTAATCAAAGTGTTGGGGGGAGCTCCCACCGCACCTGTGGTCAAGGACACAAACTCCCACCGGGAGGAGCGAGACTCCCAGATCCCAGGTGTCTGGAGGAGCTCCCACCGCACCTGGGGCAGAGGGGACTCTCTCTCCAGTAGGCGGGAGAACGCCTGAACCTCAGTGTCGGGGGAGCTCCCATTGCACCCATGGTCATGGTCACTCCACCCCGGAAGCGGGAGACCCCCGAACTCGGGTGTCCGGGGGAGTTCCCAAGGCACCCGTGCTTGAGGGCCCTCCCCGCACCAAGGCGGGAGACCCCCGAACCCCGTTGTGGGGGGAGCTCCCACAGAATATGGGTCGAGGGCACTCCCCCAACATGGGAGGGGCGAGACCCCCCAAACCCTGGTGACAGGGGTACTCCCCCCCACTGGGAGGGTAGAGACTGACTGAACCTGAGTGTTGGGGGGATCTCCCACTGCACCCGGGTTCGAGGGCACTTCCCCACACAGGGAGAAGACTTTCCCACCCAGGGTGTCAAGGGGAGTTCCCACCACACCTGGGGTCGAGGGCACACAGCCCCAGTAGGGGCGACACACCCCAACCCCTGGTGTGTGTGGGGGGCTCCCACTGATCCCAGGTCGAGGGCACTCCCTCCCAGAAGGGTCGCAACACCTCAAACCCGTGTGTGTGGGGACCTCCCACTGCTGAGGGCCATTGCTAAGTAAGAATGACGCATGGCATGACCCAGGTCATTTGCAGTGTCATTGCATGTAAGGTGACCTTGCTCAAGGACCAGGGCGGATCCGGGTTTAGGGCGTTCCCGGTTTAGGACAATCTGGGTTTAGGGCGGTTCCAGGTTTAAGGTGTACCCTGCTGGGAATAGGGCGTATCCTGCTGCCTCAGGCGCGCCTACTCCTTGAGTCCCCGTTGAGTTCTGGTGGGATTCAGAGAGTATTTGGGATTTTGCCCAGAACGTGATTGGGACCCAGAACGTGAATTCCCCCAGAACGTGTTTGTAGAGTGCCGGTGTGAGTTCGGGAATAAAGAATTGCTGTTTGAATCTACAAAGGTGTGAGTGGCTCGTGATTTTGTGCCCAGCCAGACTGCGGCATCCCACCACACCTGGGGTCGAGAAAACTCCCCACCCCCGAAGAGCGAGACACCTTGAACCCGGTTTTTTGGGGGCCTTCCCCCCAGGATCCGTGAGATCCCCCCCTAACTCGGGTGTCAGAGGGAGCTCCCACTGCACCCCCCGGGAGGGGCGAGACACCCCGAACCCGGGTGTCTAGAGGAGATCCCATCACTCCTGGGGTCAAGGGCACTCTCCCCCTGGAAGGGCAAGACACCCGGAACCCAGGTGTTGGGGGGAGCCCCCATGGAACCCGAAGTTGATGGCACTTTCCCCCATGGGAGTAATGAGCCCCCCTGAACCGGGGTGTCAGTGGGAGCTCCCACGGCACCAGGTTCGAGGGCAATGCCCCTCCCACGGAATGGGGAGAACCCCTGAGCCCAGGTGTCAGGGGGAGCTCCCACCATATCCCTGGTAGAGGGCACTCTCCACCTAGAGGGGCAAGACCCCCGAACCTTGGAGTTGTGGGGAGTTCCCACTGCACAAGGGGACGAAGGCACTCCCCCACCTCGGAAGGTGCGAGACATCTGGAACCCGAGTGTCGGGCGGAGCTCCCCCCCACCCAGGGTCTAGGTTATTTCACCACCGAGAGGGGCAAGACCCCCGAACCTGGGTGTTGGGGATAGTTGTCACTATACCCAGGGTCCTGGGCATTCCCGCCCCCATGGGCAAGACCCCTAACTTGGGTGTCGATGGGAGCTCCCACCATACCTGGGGTCAAGGGCTCTCCCCCTGCCGGCAGGGGCTTGACTCCAGGACGCCAAGTGTGTGTGTGTGGGAGATCCCACTGCACCGGGGTCTTGGGCCCTCCCCACCCTGAAGGGCAAGACATCCCAAACTCAGGTTCCGAGGGAGCTCCCACTGTACCCAGAGACGAGGGCACTCCCCCCTGGGGGTGCGAGATCCCTGAACTCTGGTGTCGCGGGGAGCTCTCACCGCTCCTGGGGAGGAGGACACTCCCCCTTCCCGGGACTGGGGAGACTCCTTGAACCCAGATGTTGGGGGGAGCTGCCACCACACCCCGGTAGAGGGCACTCCCACCTTGGGAGGGGTGAGACCCCCTGAACGGGTGTTGGAGGAGCTCCCAGCGCACCCATGGTCAAGGGCACTCCCACCCCCGGAGGTGAGATCCCGGAACCTGGGTGTTGGGTAGAATTCCCACCGCACCTGGGGAAGAGGGCACTCCCCCCTACTGAGACTGGCAAGACTCCCTGAAACCGGATGTGGGGAAACTCCCACCACACCAGGGGCGAGGGCATTCCCCTCCAGGGAGGGGCAAGACACTCCAACCCGAGTATCAGAGTATCCGGTGGAGCTCCCACCGCCCTTGGGGACGAGGGCACTCCCCCCACAAGAGTGTGAGGCCCTCCTGAACCTGGGTGTGAGGGGAGGTCCCTCTGCCCCTTGGGTCGAGGTCACACCCCCCTCAGGGAGGGGTGAGACATCCCGAACTCGGATGTTGGGGGGAGCTCCCACCACGCCCGGTTCGAGGGCACTTCCCCCACCAAGAGAAGCGAGACACCCCGAACCCGGGTGTCTGGGGGAGCTCCACCAAACCAGGGGTCGAGGGCACTCCCCTCCCAAGGAGAGGCGAGAAATCGGGAACTCAGGTGTGTGTGGGGGGCGGGGGGGAACTTCCAGAGCTCCCAGGGTAGAGGGCACTCCCCCCCCAGAGGGGCAAGACATCCCAAACCCTTTCACTGCACCGGAGGTGGAGGGCACTCCCACCTGGAAGGGGCAACACTACCCAAACCTGGGTGTCAGGGGGAGCTCCCACCACAAACGGGGTTGAAGGCCCCCCGACTGTGAGTGGTGAGACCCCCAAACCTGGGTTTGGGGGAGCTGTCACCATATCCGGGGGTGAGGGTACTCCTCCCCCCAGAGGGGCAAGATCCCCAGAACCTGAGTGTAGGAAGTACTCTCACCCCAGGATGGGAAGACCCCTGAACCAGGGTGTCTGAAGGAGCTCCCACTGCACCTTGTTCGAGGGCACTCCCCCCATCAAGGGGCTAGAAACCCCAAACCTGGGTTTGGGGGGAGCTCCCACGGAACTGGGGTCAAAGGCACTTTCTCCCCCAGGAGGAAGGAGCCCCCGAAACCTGAGTATTAGGGGGAACTCCCACCATACCCAGTGTCGAGGGCACTCTCCCCCCTGGGATTCCGGAGACTCCCGAACCCGGGTGTCGGGAGGAGGTCACACCACACCCGGGGCAATGGAACTCCACTCCCCTCAGAGGCGGGAGACCCTCGAACCCAGGCGTCAGGAGGAGCACCCATCGCACCCAGGGTTGAGGACTGGTGTCAGAAGTAATTCCCCCCCAGGGGGGGCAAGACCCCTGAAACCGAGTGTCTGGGGGAGCTCCCACCACACCTGGGTTCGAGGGAACTTCCCCCCTGAACAGGAGAGACATCAGGAACCCAGGTGTTGGGGTGTGCCCCCACTGCACCCCGGGGACTGGCGAGTCACCTGGAACCCGGGTGTTGGGGGAGCTCCCACCATACACGGTGACGAGGGCACTCCCCAATCTGGAGGTGCGAGACACCCCGAACCCTGGTGTCTGGGGGAGCTTTCACTGCACCCGGGGTTGATGGCATTCCGCCTCTAGGAGGGGCAGGACAGCCTGAACCCGTGTGCTAGGGTAGCTCCCACAGCACCCGGGGTTGATGGCACTCCTTCACACGTGAGGGGCAAGACACCCGAATCAGAGTGTCGGAAACAGTCCCCCTCCCGGGGGTGGAGGCCTCCGAACCTGGGTGTCATGGGGAGCATGACTGCCCCCCAGAGGAGCAAGGCCCCAGAACCCGGGTGTCGGAGGGAGCTCCCACGGCACCGAGGTCGAGGGCACTCCCCCCCACTGGGAGGGGCAAGACACCCCGATACCTGGTGTCGGGGGAGCTCCACCTCACCTTGGGTCGAGGGCACTCTCCCACCAAGAAGAGGCGAGACACCGGGAACCTCTGTGTGGGGGGAGCTCCCACAGCACCCAGGGTCTAAAGCAGTCCCCCCACTTGGGAGTGGTGAGACATCCTGAACCGGGTGTCAGGGGGAGCTCCCATCAAACTCGGGGTCGAGGGCACTCCCCCTTCCTGAAGGGGCGAGACACCCTTAACCAGGGTGTCTAGCTGAGCTCTCAGCGCACCCAGGGTCGAGGGCACTCCCCCCGCAGAAGATGCGAGAGTACCGGAACCTGGGTGTTAGGAGGAGTTCCCACAGCACCTAGGGACGAGGGCACTCCCCCTTCCTGAAGGGTTGAGACACCCCGAACACGGGTGTCTGGCTGTGGTCCCAGCGCCACCAGGGTAGAGGGCATTCCCCCCCCCCCCACACACACACCAGGGGCAAGACCCCCGAACCCGATGTTGGGAGGAGCTCCCACAGCACCCGGGATCGAGGGCAATACCCATTCTGGGACTGGCTAGACACCTTGAACCCGGAAGTCGGGAAGAGTTCCCACCACACCCAGGGTCGAGGGCACTCCCCCTGTGGAAGATGTGAGATTCCCTGAACCTGGGAGTCGAGGGTAGTTCCCACCGCACCTGGGGTCAAGGGCACTCCCCACCCCCGAGACAGACCCCCTAACCTGGGTGTTGGAGGGACTCCCTCTCGGGAGTGGTGAAACCCCCTGAACCCCGGGTGTTGGGGGAAGCTCCCACCGCAACTCGGGTCGAGGGCACTATCCCCGTAGGTGTGAGTCACCCCGAACCCAGCTGTGGGGGGGAGCACCCACTGCACCCGGAGTTGAGGGGCACTTGCCCCCCCCGCCAGGGGCCAAATCCCGAACCCAGGTGTCAAGGGGAGTTCCCACAGCACCTGGGGTCTAGGGCACTCGCCACCCCTGGTAGGAATGAGATCCCCTGAACCTTGGGGGAACTCCCGCCGTGGGAGGGGCGAAACCCCTACATCCAGAGGTCAGTTGGAACTCCCACAGCACCCGGGGTCTGTGCACTCCCCCTACCCGGGAGGAGCAAGACCCCCAAATCTGGGTTTCGGGGGAGCTCCCACCACACCTGGATAGAGGGCAATCACCCTGCGGGAGGGGCAAAACCCCCGGAACCTGGGTGTTGGTGGAAGTTCCCACTGCACCCGGGGTTGAGGGCACTCCCACCCCAGGAGGGTGGAGACCCCCTGAACTCGGGTGTCGGAAGTACTACCCCCCCCCCCCCATAGGGAGACCCCCCAACCTGGGTTCTGGGTGGAGCTACCACTGCACTTGTGGTTGAGGGCACTCCCCCCCCAGAAGGGGCGAAACCCCCAGAGCCCAGGTGTCTAGGGAGCTCCCACCGCACATGGGGCCAAAGGCACTCCAATCGCGGGAGGGGTGAAACTCTGAACCCGGGTCTGGGAGAGCTTCCACCACACCCGGGGTTGAGGGCACCCCTCCTCAGAGGCAAGACCCCTGAACCCAAGTGTCAGAAGGTCTCCCAACAAGGGAGGGGGAGACCCCCTAACCAGGGTGTAGGGGGGAGATCCCAGCGCAACCAGGGACTAGGGCAGTCCCCCACCTGGAGGGGCGAGACCCCGGACCAGGGTGTGGGAGGGAGCTCCTACTGCACCCAGCGTCCATGGCTCTCCTCCCCGGGAGGGGCGAGACCCCCAAACACAAGTGTCAGGGGACCTCAGACAGCACTTGTGGTCAAGGACACTCCCCCCTGAGGGGTGAGACCCTTGAACCCAGGAGTGGAGGGAAGCTCCTACCGAACTGTTGCAGTAATTCACTTGCAGGTCAGTATGGGAAAAGAAAGAAGAAGCAGAGCAAGCGAAGCAGCAGCAGAAAAAAAGTCCTTTATTGTGTACAAGCAATCTTTTTATAGTATTGTGAACAAAGAAGGCAGCCTTCCACCATCAATAAATCAGGTCTTTCAGCTAATTAAACATAGCATACAGAAGTTTTACTTTCTAATCAGAAGTGACTCGCTTCTCATGGCTAATCTATTTTCGGCCCGGAGTATGTTGAGCTCTGCTTTTTGTTAAGAACAGATAATAAAATTTTTCTCAGCACCCTCCTAGCCCCCTTGGCAGAACATCCCGTTTGCAGGCAAGTCCTCCCAAGGACAGCAGACACCTCGTTTTCAAGCTGTCCACTGTTACCTTATCTAAACCTTGACAGAATATCCCGTTTGCAGGCAGACTCCATCAAGGACAGTAATAGTAATACAGTTACATCTGATTCTCTATATCTCCCTCCTTTTGTTTTTGTAAAAGAGCCATAGCAGAATTGAAAAGAGAGGTTTCATGCTTCAGTTGACTTCGCTTTTTTTCAGCATTGGAAGACTATATACAAAACACAAAACAAAAATTATTACAGTGTTACCTAAAGAAGTTGACAACAGTGTAGAGGAAATGACTTAAAGGATTTAAATTAGCAATACTTGAAGACAATTTTTGTAAAATGTTAGATCCTGTTAGTTCAGATAATGTCTTACTAAAGGTGTCCATAATAGTTTTTTCCAAATTCATAATTTCTAAAGTTAAATTTTGATGTCCATTTAATCGTCTTTTAACAGTTTCCTAGAAATCACTGGTATTATATGGCACAGGAGTCACACAAATATGAGAAGAATTCCAGTCACACTTCAGAACACTTCTGGTAGCCAAGATAGTCACTTGATTGCCAAGCCAGGAAACAGTATGTTGTAAATTGATCACATCTGTAGCCAATTGAGAGTTTAAGTCCTTTTGTTGTTGCCATAATAAATGAGCATCTTGATGCCATGTTTTCACGAAATTTGCAGTTTGAATGTCTTGATGCAAAGCAACACTAGCTATCGCAGCAGTGGCAGTTACAGAAGCAACTGCAAGGAATGAAGCTATAACTATTCATATTAATCATAGAGAGCAATGTAACAAAACTTGAACAGCAATGTACAAATGAGTAACAGACAATGAATCAGAGCAAGGATGAGTCAAATTAACAGGCACCCACAATTCTGTTCGAGCTTTAACAATAACTAAAGAATAATTATTAATTTCTATTAATTTCCAATTAGTTCTATTTACACATTGAGTAAGATAACAGTCTATACATGATATTGTTCCCCAAGTTACATTTTATTCCCAGTTTCCAATCATAAGAGAATAAGGGAATATAACACATGTAGAAGCAAAATAAGTCAGATTATTATGTAGATGTACTTCAAAAGGAGAGGAATGGTATACATCTAACGTGAAATTTCCAGTCCATACAGTGAGTTTCCCAGATACTGTCCTTAATTTCCATATATCCCCTTGAATATTGGAAAACCTAATATGTTGTAACATTGGAGGGACCAAAGCATAACATTGCATTTTAATTGTCTCATTACCACAAGCATTTATTGTCCCATTATGTCAATGCCATCTTAAAGTACGATTTGACCAACTTTCTATAAATTCAGAATGATCAGGACTCCAATCAACTATAGTGATATTTTGATATTTGACTACTGTTTTAGGGTGATGATCATGACATTTTTTCACTTTAAATGAGTTAAAAATGTTTCAGAATATTTAGCTGAACATAAAGGAAGATGAGTTCTGACAAAACATTCTTCAGATGATAGCTATGATTGATTAACATACATACTAGAGGTATTAAACCTTCGGGAAGATATTATGACAGTAAAAACAACAGTGGGATAACTATGATAATTAACTCCCCAAGTATTATAGGAATGAGAATCGTTATGTGCTATAAGAGGCAAACAGAAAGAACGAGCCCCTATACACAATGGGACTCCTTCAACAGCTACAGTTATATTAGAAATATTATACAGATTTTTATGGAATGGAATATTTTTAATTCCCCCACATACATGAGGGGGGAAAATTAGTATTATTAGTACACACACGAACTTTAGGTTCTCCCCAGGAAACACTGTGCACCAAAGGAAGGTTAGGAACATAGGCCCAATAAGCAAAAGAATGAGCAGAAACTATACTTACCTGGCAATTAATAACTGCAAGCATAGCTAATAAAAGATCAACAGGGTTTAAAGGCTGATTTGCCTTTTGAAGGTTTTTTTTTTTAGCTTCTTGAGTCAACTTTTTTATCTGTCCCCATGTTGGGGGTCCGCTGTTCTCATTGCCATCATAGAAGTTCTCTGCATTGTCAGCTCCTGAAATTGTCTGACAAATAGGTCGCTCATTCTGCAATTTGATAAGTCTTGAAGGTACTTAGAAAGGTGTCTTACCTGTAGAAATAAGAGCAAACCCCCTTCCCAAGTGGTGCAACAACCTAGAAATCCATTCTTAATTTTCATCCCTGTACCACATAGGTATTTCCAATTTTAGAAATAATGGCTGAGATTTAAATGTAGAGAAATGTTGCTGGGCTACAGGAACCTCAGAAGCTGACTAGACATTTAAAAAATTTAAAGTTAGTAAAGTTTTATGAAGTATATTTTGAGGTATATAAGCCATAGCCATATCCCCCCTTTTATTTTAGTATATATTCTCTTTTTTTAAATTATTTTTTATTGGTTGTTCAAAACATTACAAAGCTTATGACATATCATCTTTCATGCATTTGATTCAATTGGGTTATGAACTCCCATTTTTACCCCCAATACAAGTTGCAGAATCACAACGGTTACACATCCACATTTTTACATAATGCCGTATTAGTGACAGTGTATTCTGCTACCTTTCCTATCCCCTACTATCCCCCCTCCCCTTCCCTCTCATCTTCCCTCTCTACCCCATCTGCTGTAATTCAATTCTCTCCCTTGTTTTTTCCCCTTTCCCCTTACAAACTCTTATATGTAATTTTGTGTAACAATGAGGTTCTCCTTCCATTTCCATACAGTTTCCCTTCTCTCTCCCTTTCTCTCCCCCCACTCGTCTCTGTTTAATGTTAATCTTTTCCTCATGCTCTTCCTCCCTGTTCTGTTCTTAGTTGCTCTCTTTATATCAAAGAAGACATTTGGCATTTGTTTTTTAAGGATTGGCTAGCTTCACTTAGCATAATCTGCTCTAATGCCATCCTTTTCCCTGCAAATTCCATGATTTTGTTGTTTCTTAGTGCTGCGTAATACTCCATTGTGTATAAATGCCACATTTTTTTTTTATCCATTCATCTATTGAAGGGCATCTAGGTTGTTTCCAGAGTCTAGCTATTGTGAATTGTGCTGCTATGATCATTGATGTGGCAGTATCCCTATAGTATGCTCTTTTAAGGTCCTCAGGGAATAGACCGAGAAGGGCGATAGCTGGGTCAAATGGTGGTTCCATTCCCAGCTTTCCCAGGAATCTCCATACTGCTTTCCATATTGGCCACACCAATTTGCAGTCCTTCCAGCAATGTACAAGTGTACACTTTTCCCCACATCCTCGCCAGGACTTATTGTTGTTTGACTTCATAATGGCTGCCAATCTTACTGGAGTGAGATGGTATCTTAGGGTGGTTTTGATTTGCATTTCTCTGACAGCTAGAGATGGTGAGCATTTTTTTTCATGTACTTATTGATTGATTGTATGTCCTCCTCTGAGAAGTGTCTGTTCAGGTCCTTGGCCCATTTGTTGATTGGGTTATTTGTTTTCTTATTGTTTAATTTTTTGAGTTCTTTGTATATTCTGGATATTAGGGCTCTATCTGAAGTGTGAGGAGTAAAAATTTGTTCCCAGGATGTAGGTTCCCTATTTACCTCTCTTATTGTTTCTCTTCCTGAGAAAAAAATTTTTAGTTTAAGTAAGTCCCATTTGTTTATTCTTGTATTTAACTATTGGGCTATGGGCATCCTATTAAGGAATTTGGAGCCCGACCCCACAATATGTAGATCGGAGCCAACTTTTTCTTCTATCAGGCCAGAGTCTCTGATTTGATATCAAGCTCTTTGATCCATTTTGAATTAACTTTTGTGCATGGTGAGAGAAAGGGGTTCAGCTTCATTTTGTTGCATATGGATTTCCAGTTTTCCCAGCACCATTTGTTGAAGATGCTATCCTTTCTTCATTGCATGCTTTTAGCCCCTTTATCAAATATAAGAAAGTTGTAATTTTGTGGATTGGTCTCTGTGGCCTCTCTTCTGTACCATTGGTCCACCTGCCTGTTTTGGTACCAGTACCATGCTGTTTTTGTTACTATTGCTCTGTAGTACAGTTTGAAATCTGGTATCGCTATACCTCCAGATTCACACTTCCTGCTTAGAATTGCTTTTGCTATTCTGGGTCTTTTGTTTTTCCATATGAATTTCATGATAGCTTTATCTATTTCTACAAGAAATGCCTTTGGGATTTTGATTGGCATTGCCTTGAACCTGTAGAGAACTTTGGGTAATATCGCCATTTTGATGATGTTGGTTCTACCTATCCATGAACAGGGTACATTTTTCCATCTTCTAAGATCTTCTTCTATCTCTCTCTTTAGGGTTCTGTAGTTTTCATTGTATAAATCTTTCACCTCTTTTGTTAGGTTGATTCCCAAGTATTTTATTTTTTTTGAGGATATTGTGAATGGGGTGGTTTTCCTCATTTCCATTTCAAAAGTTTTGTTGCTGATATACAGGAATGCCTTTGATTTATGTGTGTTGATTTTATATCCTGCCACTTTGCTGAATTCATTTATTAGTTCTAGTAGTTTCTTTGTAGACCCTTTTGGGTCTTCTAGGTATAGAATCATGTTATCCACAAATAGTGATATTTTAAGTTCTTTTTTCCTATTTTTTTGCCTTTAATTTCTTTTGTCTATCTAATTGCTCTGGCTAGTATTTCAAGGAATAAATTAAATAGAAGTGGTGAGAGAGGGCATCCCTGTCTTGTTCCAGATTTTAGTGGGAATGCCTTCAGTTTTTCTCCATTTAGAATGATGCTAGCCTGAGGGTTAGCATATATAGCTTTTACAATGTTGAGGTAAGTTCCTGTTATCCCTAGTTTTTCTAGTGTTTTGAACATAAAGGGATGCTTTACTTTGTCAAATGCTTTTTCTGCATCTATCGCGACGATCATATGGTTCTTATCTTTAAGTCTATTGATGTGGTGAATAACATTTATTGATTTCCATATATTGAACCAACCTTGCATCCCAGGGATGAATCCTACTTGATCATGGTGCACAATTTTTTTGATATGCTTTTGTATTCGATTCACCAGGATTTTATTGAGAATTTTTGCATCTATGTTCATTAGAGATATTGGTCTGTAGTTTTCTTTCTTTGAAGTGTCTTTCTGGTTTAGGAATCAGGGTGATGTTGGCCTCGTAGAATGAATTTGGAAGAGCTCCTTCTTTTTCTATTTCTTGAAATAGCTTGAAAAGTATTGGTATTAATTCTTCTTTGAAGGTTTTGTAAAACTCCGCTGTATACCCATCCGGTCCAGGGCTTTTCTTGGTTGGTACTCTTTTGATGGCTTCTTCTATTTCTTCCTTTGTTATTGGTCTGTTTAAATTGTGTGTGTCTTCCTGAATCAATCTGGGCAGATCATATGACTTAAGAAATTTATCGATATCTTCACTGTCTTCTATTTTATTAGAATATAGGGTTTCAAAATACTTTCTAATTATCTTCTGTTTTTCTGTAGTGTCTGTTGTGATACTGCCTTTTTCATTCCGTATGTTAGTAATTTGAGTTTTCTCTCTTCTTCTCTTCGTTAGCATGGCTAAGCGTCTGTCAATCTTATTTATTTTTTCAAAGAACCAACTTTTAGTTTTATCAATTTTTCAATGGTTTTTTTTGTTTCAATTTCATTGATTTCCACTCTGATTTTAATTAATTTCTTGTCTTCTGCTATATTTGCCATTGTTTTGCTCTTCCTTTTCTAGGGTTTTGAGATGTAGTGTGAGTTCATTTATTTGTTGGTTTTTTCGTTTTTTGAGGAATGAACTCCAGGCAATGAATTTCCCTCTTAAAAATGCTTTCATTGTGTCCCATAGATTCCAGTATGTTGTGTCTGAATTGTCGTTTATCTCTAAGAATTTTTTGATTTCCTCCTTATGTCTTCTGTAACCCATTGATCATTCAGTAACATATTGTTTATTTTCCATGTGATGCAGGATTTTTCCTTCCTTCTTTTATCATTGATTTCCAGTTTCATTCCATTATGATCAGATATGGTGCATGGTATTATCTCCACACCTTTATATTTACTAAGAGTTGCCCTATGGCTTAATATATGATCTATCTTTGAGTAAGATCCATGTGCTGCTGAGAAGAACGTGTATCCACTTGATGATGGTTGATATATTCTATATATGTTGGTTAAGTCTAGGTTATTGATTGTATCATTGAGTTCTATAGTTTCCTTATTCAGTTTTTGTCTGGAGGATCTGTCTAATGGCGAGAGCAGTGTGTTGAAGTCACCCATAATTATGGTGTTGTGGTCTATTTGACTCTTGAACTTGAGGAGAGTTTGTTTTATGAACGTTGCCGCACCATTATTTGGTGCATACAAATTGATAATTGTTATGTCTTGTTGGTGGATGGTTCCTTTTAACAGGATATAGTGTTCTTCTTTATCCCTTTTGATTAACTTAGGTTTGAAGTTATTCGATATGAGTATGGCCACTCCTGCTTGCTTCCGAGGGCCATGTGAGTGGTATGATTTTTCCCAACCTTTCACCTTTAGCCTGTGTATGTCTTTTCCTATCATATGAGTCTCCTGAAGGCAGCATATTGTTGGATTTGTTTTTTTTGATCCAGGTTACTAGCTTGTGTCTCTTGATTGGTGAGCTTAGTCCATTAACATTTAAGGTTACAATTGAAATATGATTTGTACTTCCAGTCATGTTTGTTTGTTTGTTTATTTATTTATTTTAGTTTGGCTAGTTTTTACTTTTTGGTTATTTTCCTCCCCCTTTACTGAGATACCTCCTGCTGTTAGTTTTGGGCACTATTTTTCCATTCCTCTTCTTGTAGAATTTTGCCCAAAATGCTTTGCAGTGCTGGTTTTCTGGCTGTGAATTCTTTTAGCTTCTGTTTATCATGAAAGATTTTAATTTCATTGTCAAATCTGAAGCTTAATATTGCTAGATACAGTATTCTTGGTTGGAATCCATTATTTTTCAGCATTTGAAATACATTGTTCCAGGATCTTCTCGCTTTCAAAGTCTGTGATGAAAAATCAGTCGTTAACCTAATTGGTTTACCCCTGAATGTAATCTGCCTCCTTTCTTTCGTAGCTTTTAATATTCTCTCCTTGTTCTGTATCTTGGCTATCTTCATAATTATATGTCTTGGAGTTGGTCTATTATGGTTTTGGATGTTTGGGGTCCTGTAGGCTTCCAGGATTTGCAATCCATTCCATCTTTCATCTCTGGGAAGTTTTCTAGGATTATTTCATTTAATAAGTTGTCCCATTCCTTTGGTTTGAACCTCTGTGCCTTCTTCAATCCCAATGACTCTCAAATTTGGTTTTTTGATGAGATCCCATATGTCTTGGATAGATTGCTTGTGAGATTTAAGCATCTTTTCTGTGTTGACTATATTCTTTTCATGTTGATAAACTTTGTCTTCATTATCTGATGTTCTGACTTCTACTTGATCTAGTCTATTTGTAATATTCTCGTTAGAGTTTTTAATCTGGTTTATGGTTTCTTGCATTTCTAGGATTACTGTTTGGTTTTTTTTAAGATCTCTGTCTCCTGGTAAATCTCGTTCTTTGCAGTTTGAATTTGTTTGTTTAGCTCGTTTTCAAAATATACTTTCAATGTTTGGACTTGCTGTCTCATGTCTTCTCTAATATTCCGTTCCATCTGAGTTAGGTATGCCTTGATTTCTTTCCCTGTCCATGTTTCTGATGCTTCTAGGTCCTCCTGTAGATTTAAGTTGTCCTGCATTATCTGTAATCCTTTTTTCCCTTGTTTTTTCATGTTGTTCACGTTACTTTCCAGCTCTGTTTGACTGCTTTGTAACTGCTTTATCCTATACATTTGTTTTGGCTTTGTATATCTCTGTTGTCTCTCCTTTGTGGTGGGAGATTATGCCTAGAGATGTTGGGCTTTATTGTACTTTAGAGCTGATTCATTCAATTTATAAAGGGCTTCCGGATTCTGTATGCATATAGTGATCTGTTGTTTGTTCTTAGGACTTTAGGTTAGGTGCTATGAAGGTATAAGTGTTAGTATGTCTTGGTTACTTTAGAAGGTTGTTCTACTGAAGGGGGATACTAACCATTGATTGGATCAGGGTGTTGGTAGTAGCTAGGTATTTAGGAGCCCTATAGACAGCCTCAAAACATTCACCTATTTGCATTTAGACAATTACACGTAATGGAGGACGTAATGCTTGGGATGAAAGTTGGGGGGAAGGGGAAGGAAGGTGCTCTTGAAAAGAAAGAAGGAGAGGGAGATAGATAGCATAGAGGAGAATGGAAAATACAATAAAACTTGAAAGGGGAAAGAAAGAGGGAAAAGTGGGGGAGAAAAAATAAAATAAAATAAAATAAGAAATAAAATTAGGTCTTAGAGATCCATTTTCTTCTCTTCCCGTAGGCAGAGCTGTGCCCTCCGAGCTGAGTTTTGCCCTCAAAGTGTTAACAGCAATCCCTGTAAGGTGGCTCCTGGGAGTCTCTCAATCCTGTTGGTCCAGAGCTGTTTCACTTCTATGGCCCCTCCTCCCCTTCCTCCTGCCAGCCAGCCAGGTCCTGCTCCCCGGAGGCGGTTCCCCAAGGATCTGGTTACACTTTCAGCCCCACCACGTGCCCTATTTCCCAAACGACTGAGCACTCTCTCTGTCATTCATGTAAACTCCAGTGCTGTGGAGCTGTGGTCTGGGAGTCAATATTTTAATTTTTCCAGACCCCTTTGGTGGGCACGCCCTTGGAAGCTGGCGGCTAAGACCTTGGGTGTCGCCACTGGTGGTAATGGGAGTTGGGGGTCGAGGATCCCCTCTGCTTCCCTCAGCCCCTACAATCACGACCACTCTGCTGGCGGTAGGAGGGGTTGGGGGTCTGGAGTGTCTTCTGTTTCCCTCCGCCCCTACTGTCACGCCCTCTCAGTTGGCGGTTGGGGGAGTTGGGGGTGGGGAGTCTTCTCTGCTTCCCTCCGCCCCTACAGTCACACCCATGTCACTGGCAGTAGGGGGAGTTGGGGGTCGGGAGTCCCTTGGCCCTTACGGTCATGCCCACGGAGAGATTTTTGAAGTTTCCCGGTTGTTTGTGTCTTATGTGGGTGGGAGTCACACACCTGCTAAAGTAGATTCTGCTGGGAAGGAATCTCATTGGCCAAACTTTGGTGACTTCCCCTCTCTGCTATGGCGGGCCCCTGGCTCCTTGCCAGAGTGTCCTAAGGGAGAGGTGGGATTGGCTTGTCTCTGGTTTGACTCAATCTCTGGTTTTAGTTCCCAGTTCGCTATTTCATAAAGGCTTGGTTAGAGTCCCTTCACGTCGCCTCCTGAGCCGGGCAGGTGGGGGCCGTTCGCAGTGCGGGTGGGGCTGTTCGCCTAGCCGGGCGGGCGGGGGGCCGTTTGTGAGGCGGATGGGGCCTTTTGCTGGGCGGGCGGGCCGTTCACCCAGCCGAGTGGGCAGGGGGCCTTTCGCTGGGCCGGGCGGGGACCCTTCTCGCCTTGCCGGGTCACTGGGGGCCGTTTGCAGAGCTGGGCAGGCAGCGGCCGGCGGCCGTTCGGCGGCGTCCGGCAGGACTGGACCTCTGCACCACGTGGCCGAGATTCACTTGTCTGGGACAAACTGTCACCTCTAATAAACTTACTAATTCCCGGCAGGTCTCCTTTCAGCAGAATTTTGCTAGAAGTTCCTCAGCAGGTAGAATCCAGGCATATTAATGGGTCTTTCTAATCCCATTAATGTGGAGATACTGAAAGTGCTGCTTCCTCGCCGGCCGCCATGTTGGGTCTCCAGTATATATTCTCTTAACGTACGATTTGCCCTTTCTAAAATAGCTTGACCCTGACTATTATAAGGTATGTCAAATGTATGTGTAATGTCATACTTTTGTAAAAAATGAATGTAATTTTTGTGAGGTATATGCAGGTGCATTGTCAGTTTTAAGTTCTTAAGGAATTCCCATGATAGCAAAACAAGATAATAAATGAGAAAAGATTGCATCAGCTTTTTTTAAAAGATAAACTGTGGCCCATTGAAAATGAGTATGAGTGTCAATAGTATGATGTACATATCTTAGTCTTCCAAATGACTGAATTATAACAACATCAATTTGTTAAAGAGCAATAGGGTGGAGTCCCCTTGGATTAACACCAGGAGGACAGTAAGGAATATTAAAAGGAGCACATGATGAACAGTTAGCTATAGTTTCACATGTTTGTTTTTGAGTTATTTTGTATTTTTTATAAAGTCCTTTAGTGTTTGTATGATGTAAAGCATGTTCTAGATGAGCCTTTTGTAAGGGGAATAATAGTTGATCAATATTTTGATTTTTTCTAGTTAATGGTCCTGGCAGTGTAGAATGTGCTCTAATATGAGTAAAATATACAGAAATTTGGCCTACTATTTTTGTTGTTATTTTTACATATAGTCAGATAGGACATAGAGTCTTATCTCAGGTAAGTAGGGCTCTTTATAAATTTTAAGTAATGTTGTAGTTTTAAAGTTTATTTTTGTTTTTTTATTAAATATTAGGTTATAAATTTTATATAAATAATTGTTTAAGTTTATTTGAGTAAAAACTAACACAATATGATAACACATCTAAAACATGAAATAAAGAAAGGCTGAAAGCTTTTAGCTTTTTGTAAAAAAATAGAAAAATGTTTTTGTTTTTTATAATATTAACCTTTATGTAGATTAGGCTCTCATTAACTTAAAAAATACATTTAAATTGTACCTCAGTGTAAAAAATAACATAAAACTTTATATATCTTATTGATAATAGGCCCAGTTATAGAAATTAAATGATATAAATAAATCTCCAATATGTTATTTTTATAAGCCTAAAATTACCATGTAACCTTTTGGAGAATGCCAGCTTGATATAATTTTTTTAAAGCTTCTATCTTAATAATTATATACCTGGAAAATATGAACACATTTAATATACAAAGAAGAGTAATAGTACCATAATTACTATTGATGTTTTTATATTAATTAAGTTTAGCTCTAAAAGAAATAACATATTAGAATATTGCAAAATAATAGTTGTTGTTTAACCATAGTTGTATAATCTTTAATTTCTTCAAGATTATTTGCTTAAAAAACTTACATATATAGCTAACGTACATAGACCTTCTTTATCACTTGCTTAAACCTATATAGCCAACATACATAGACCTTCTTTATCACTTGCTTAAACCCTTTTATTTACTCATTTCTAGAAACACATTTTTAAATTAAATCCATAACTAGAACCTTCTAATTTTTTTAACCTCTTCTTTATTCACACTTTGAAACAATCCTTGTAAATTTTTGAATTTAAGCAAATTATTCCATTTTAATAAGAGATATTTTGTTATTTGTAGTACCACAATTAATCACATTTGTTTACCATACTATGAAAATATAGTGTCTAAATATTAGGGATGACAAAGCAACCATTTATTTATTTATTTATTTATATTATTTACCAATTTAAAAAATTATTAATAATGTTATCTCATGTAATTTAAGGAGTTAAAAGTATTTAATGGTATATTTAACATTTAGCATATTAACCTTGTAAATCAACCCGATATTTAACAAAAGTACTCATAAACAAGTAATCTTATGTCTAATTAATTTACTTATTTTATCAAAACATTAGACAAGTATAATGAACAGTCTTAGCCATTTTTTTGTTGTTGTTGAAGAAAAGTCCTAGAACCAAAGTACATCAGTCATTAACATATTAAAGACATCTTATTTTTTATCTGTTTACCCAATTTAAATTGAACCATTTAAATCAGTGAATTAAAAAATATTTGGATCTATTTTTTTTTTAATTTTTATGAGCACTCTTTACATATATATCAATCTTTATATCATGTATATGATATATGGACATACGCACAGAAATACAACATATAATACAAATGTGTACACATAACACAATAAAGGTCTTGTAGCTATTTTAGGTGAAATTTCCATCGTAATGTTTAAATATTCCACAGTTGATCAAAAATAGAACTGATCAGAAAAACATTAACTTAGGTCTGTAGGATCAAAATTATGAGCTCAAAAAATACAGAATCTAGGAAAAAGCAAGAGTCCTAGAAAAAATGACTGGCTGGTAATTAGAAAGTATCATAAAATTTATTTATTATTTATTTATTTTATTTTATTTATTTTTTTTACAATCCCTTTTAAAATGACCTGCTTTTCCACAATTGAAACAAGTTCCTGATTTATTAGGTTTAAGGGCTCCAGCCATGGCTGCAGCAAAAACAGAAACTTTGATGTTCAATTTTTCCCACTCCAGCACAAGCTTTCACATATTTACTCAATGAGGCGTTTTGCCCTTTTAATGGCCCCCAAATATGCTTACATTCAGGATTTGCATTTTCAAATGCTAATGTTTCCAATAATACCTTTGCTATTTGATCTTGACCCATTGCCCTCATTACAGAAGTACATGGTCTTGCAAGAAAATCAGTGTAAGGTTCAGTAGCCCCTTGTATAGTTTTAGTAAAGGAAGGTTGTGCCTGACCAGTGGGTATCACACATCTCTAAGCTCTTAAGAAAACCTGTTGAACTTGTTGAAGATCTGGATCTGTATATTGAGCCTGTCTCTAAAGGCATGGTAATTACCTTCCCCCATTAACTTATCTTCCATAGGTCCCTGGGGATTTTGAGCTTCACTCTCTCCAGCTTGTTTTTGTGCCTCATCTTCCCATCAACTTCTCAATTGTAACTACTGAGATCCCTCCAAAACTGTTTTGGCTAATGCCTCCCAATCCAAAGGAATAAGTAATTTAGAAGTTCCCAAATTTTCTAACATATCTAACACAAAAGGAGACTGAGGGCCATATTGAAAGACTGTAGCTTTTAAATCCTTTATAAACTCGTATTCCACTGCAGTATAGTGAACATCAATCATTGGGGGATTTTGAAGGTTTTGTTGTCTAGTTATAGGAAACAAATGTGGTGGATCAACAAAACAACCAGGAGGAGCTGCAAGATCATCATCATCATGTGTCATAGTAAGAGGAAATGAAAAACGTTGTTATTCTCTACCCACATCAACTCTATACTCTGTCATTGGAAAAAGAGAAGCATTAGAAGGAGTAGTAGGTTTAAGAGAGGACCTTTGCTTTTTAAATTTCATTTTATCCACAAAGGCCTCCATAATTTCTTTCATATTGGAGTCACTATCTGAACTTTTTAGATCTTCCTCATCACCCAGATCTGATTTAGGAGAGTCATCTATAGTATCACAAATATCTTCCTTGGGTTCCATTTTGTTAACCTTATTAGATTCTGATGTATAAACTTGTCTTTCACAAGAGAGCCCTTTTCATTATTGCTTTCTAATAATTGCAATGCCTGAGTAATAGCACTACACAATGTCCAAATCTTCAAAGAAATAACATTTCCAGCCTGATGCTGCTTATGGAGCTCTTTCTGAACCAATTTACATTCCCCTAAATTTAACTGGACCTTAGTTTGATACTGGAACCAGTGACAATGACATTCTATAATTTTAAATAACTCCTTGAGTCTCTTATGAGATGTTTTCACACCTATGGAATATAATAATCCTTGTAGTAACTTCACATATTGTTCCTTTAAGGACTGGGAGTTTCCCATGTTAGTTCTGAAAGTCCCCCTAAAGTTTCTTTCAACCCGGGGCGATACCTTTCGATATTTTGTTAATCCTGAAAGTCCCCCTTTTGTTTTCTTAACCCAGGGTGCTTACCCTTTCGGTGCTGGATCCTGCCAACTACGCCAAATGTTGCAGTAATTCACTTGCAGGTCAGCATGGGAAAAGAAAAAAGAAGCAGAGCAAGCGAAGCAGCAGCAGAAAAAAAGTCCTTTATTGTGTACAAGCAATCTTTTTATAGTATTGTGAACAAAGAAGGCAGCCTTCCACCATCAATAAATCAGGTCTTTCAGCTAATTAAACATAGCATGCAGAAGTTTTACTTTCTAATCAGAAGTGACTCGCTTCTCATGGCTAATCTATTTTCGGCCCGGAGTATGTTGAGCTCTGCTTTTTGTTAAGAACAGATAATAAAATTTTTCTCAGCGCCCTCCTAGCCCACTTGGCAGAACATCCCGTTTGCAGGCAAGTCCTCCCAAGGACAGCAGACACCTTGTTTTCAAGCTGTCCACTGTTACCTTATCTAAACCTTGAAGGAGCCTCTCGTTTGTGAGCAGGCCCTCCCAAGGACAGTAGACACCTTGTTTTCAAGCATGTCCGTTGTTACCTATCTATACCTTGACAGAATATCCCGTTTGCAGGCAGAATCCATCAAGGACAGTAATAGTAACACAGTTACCTCTGATTCTCTATACCGCACCTGGAGTCAAGGGCACTCCCCCCCCACCCCTGGGAAGGGCGAGACCACCAGAACACGGGTGTGGGGGGATTGCCCCTGGGAGGGGCTAGACCCCCCAAACCCGGTTGTCAAGGGGATCTCCCACAACACCCGGATTCGAGGGCATAACCCCCTCGGAGGTGCGAGACACCCCAAACCAGGGTGTCGGGGGTAGCTCCCACTGCACCCGTGGTCCAGGGCTTTTGCTCCTCCTAGGGGTGAAATCACCAACCCGGGTGTCGGCAGGAACTCCAAAGCACCTGGGGTGGAGGGCACTTCCCACCCCTGGGAGGGGCAAGACACCCCAAACCCAGGTATGGAAGGTTGCTCCCTCCGCACCCAGGATTGGGGGCACTTGTCCTTTGGAGAAGGGCCAGACCCCCAAACCCTGTTCTGGTGGTTTTCCCACTGTACCGGGGGTGAGAGCACTCCCCCACACCAGGAGGGGTGAGACACCCAAATCCAAGTGTCGGGGGACTTCTCACCAGGAGGGAGACCCCCGAACCCGAGTGTCGTGGGGAGCTCCCACCACACTCTGAGGCGAGGGCATTCCATCCTCCGGGACTGGTGAAACACTCTGAAACTGGATGTCGGGGGGAGCTCCCACCGCACCTGGGGTCAAGGGCACTCTCCCCCCTGGGAGGGGCAAGACACGCAGAGGGGAGACCCTCAAACCTCAATGTTGGGGGGCTCCCACCGCACCCGGGATTAAGGGTACTCTCCCTCAGTAGGAGTGAGACCTCCCGAACCTGGGTGCAGGAAGGAGGTCCCACCACACCTGGGATGGAGAGCACTCCCCCCCCTGGATGGGTGAGACCCCCGAAACTGGTGTCATGGGGAGCTCCCACTGCACCCTGGGTTGAGGGCACTCCCCCACCCCAAGGTCGAGAAACCAAGATCCCCGGTGTCAGGGGGAGCTTCCACCGCACTCTGGGTAGAGGGCACTACCTGCTGCCGGGAGGGGCAAGATACCCCCAACCTGGGTGTCTGGGGGAGTTGCTACCACACCCTGGGTCGAGGGCACACCCATCCCCCCACAGGGGTGAAACATTTCGAATCCAGGTGGCGGGGAAAGCTCCCACGGCACCTGGCGTCCATGGCACTGCTGGGAGGGGAGAGACAAAAGGAAACCCAGTTTTTTGGGGGAGCACCCACTGCACCCGGTGTTGAGGTCATTCCCCTTCCCGTGGAGGGGCGAGACACCCCGAACCCATGTGTCGGGCAGTGATCCCACTGCACCCGGGGTAGAGGGCTCTCCCCATGGAAGGGATGAGACCCCCCGAACCTGTGTGTTGGGGGATTCCCTTCTTGGAAGGGGCGAAAACACCCAAACCAGGGCGTCGGTTGGAGCTCCAACCACACCCGGGTCGAGTGCACTCCCCCCATCCAGGAGGGGCAAGAACCCCTAACTCGCGTTTGGGGAGGAGCTCTCACCACACCTGGTGTTGAGGGCACTCCCCCAGCTGGAGGGGTGAGACCCCCAAACCTGGGTATCAGTGGGAGCTCCCACTGCACCCAGGGTCGAGGACACTCCCACAGCCTGGAAGGGCGACACACCCTGACCTGGGTGTCAGGGAAACTCCAACCGCAAGCGGGGTCAAGGGCACTGCCACCCCTGGAAGGGGTGATACCTTCTGAACCCCAGTTTTTGAGGGGAGCTCCCACCACACCCAGGGTCAAAAGCACTCCCTCCCCTGAGGGTTGAGCCCTACAGAACACGGGTGTGGGGGGGATCTCCCACCCCACCCGGGGTGGTGGGCACTCCCCACCATAGGGCAAGACCCCATGAACCCGGTTGTTGAGGGGAGCCCCCACTGCTCCCGGGTCGAGGGCACTCCCGTAGGGGCGAGACTCCAAACCTGGGTGGTGGGCAGCGGTCTCACCGCACCCTCGGTAGAGGGCCCTACTTCCCCAGGTGGGGCGAAACCCACCAAACCTGGGTGTCGGGGGCATTCCCACCCCCAGGAATGGTGAGACCTCTGAACTTGGGTGTCAGGGGGAGCTCCCACCATACCTGGTGTCGAGGTCACTCCCCCCACCTGAAGGGGCGATACACCTCGAACTGGGTGTTGGGCAGCGATCCCACCGCACCCAGGGTAGAGGGCACTCCACTCACGGAAGTGGTGAGACCCCCGAACCTGAATGTCAGGGGGAGCTCCCACGGCAACTGGGGTCGAGGGCACTCCCAGCCGAGATGGGTGAGACCCCTGAAACTGAATGTTGGGAGGACTTTCTAAACGGGAGGGGCGAGACCCTCCAAACTCGGGTGTCAGGGAAAGCTCCCACTGCATTCAGGGTTGAGGGTATTATATTACCCCACAGGGAGGGGCGAGACCCCTGAGCCAAAGTGTTGGGGGGATCTCCCACAGCAACCGGGGTCGAGGGCAATCACCCCTGAGGGGCAAGACTCCCTAACCAGGGTGTGGAGGGGAGCTCCCACCCCACCTTGAGTCGAGGGCACACCCCCCTGGAAGGGGGGAGACCACCCGAACCGAACTGTTGAAGAGACTCCCCCCCCCAACAGGGGCTAGACCCCCTGAACCCTGTTGTGGGGCGGAGCTCCCACCGCACCCGGGGTCCAGGGCACTACCACCCCCCCCCTCCAGGTGCGAGACACACAGATCCCGGGTGTCGGGTCGAGGGCACTCACCCTCCATGGGTGAAATCCCGAACCCGGTGTTGGGGGGAGCTTCAATCGCACCTGGGGTTGAGGGCACTCCCCACCCACGGGAGGGACAAGACCCACCAAACCCAGGTTTTGGGGGATTCCCCCTCGGGAGGGGTAAAAAACTCCAAACCTGGGTATTGGTGGAGATCCCACTGCACCCAGGGTCAAGTGAACTCCCCCCATCCGGGAGGTGCGAAACCCCCTAACCCAGGTTTGGGGGCCGGGGAAGCTCTCACCACACCTGGGGTTGAGGGCACTCCCACCCCAGGAGGGTTGAGAACCCCTGAACCTGAGTGTTGGAAGTACTACTCCCCCAGGAGGGAGAGACACTGAAGGGTTGTGTGGGGGGGGGGACCTCCAAGCACACCCCAGGTCAACGGCACTGCACCCCTGGAAGCAGCGAAACCCCCGAACCCGGGTTCCGCCCGGTGGAGCTACCACTGTACCTGGGGTTAAGGGCACTACCAACCCCAGAAGGAGCGAGACCGCCCCAACCTGGGTGTCGAGGGAGCTCCCTCCTCACCCAGGGTCAAAGGCATTTCCTTGGGGGTGGGGGGGAGACTCCCGGAACTGTGTTCTGGTGGGAGATCCCTCCACATCCTGGGTCACAGGCACTCCCCCTCCAGAGGGGTGAGACCCCTGAACCTGGGTTTCAAGGGGAGCTCTCACTTCACCCCAAATCGAGGGTACTTACCCCTCCCAGGACTGGTGAGACACCCCGTACCCGGGTGTCAGGGGTAGCTCTCACAGCACCCCTGGTCAAGGGCGCTCCCCCCCAAGGGGTGAGACACCATAAATCCATGTGTCAGGGGGAGCTCCCACCGCACCGGGGTCTAGGGCACTCCCCCTCTGAGGAGCGAGACACCCCGAACCCTGGTGTTGGGGGGAGCTCACACCACACCCGAGGTAGAGGGCACTCCCCCTTCCGACGACTGATACACCCCATACCCAGGTGTTGGGGGAAACTCCCACCCTACACGTGGTCGAGGGAACTCCCCCTCCCAGAAGTATGAAACATCCCGAATCCAGGTTCTGGGGGGAGCTCCCACCGCACCTGGGGTCAAGGACACTCCCTTCCCAGAGGGGTAAGACGCTGGGATCTGGATGTCCGGGGGAGCTCCCACCCCACCTGGGGTCGAGAGCACTCCCCTCCCCCTGAAGATGCGAGATTCCCCAAACCTGGGTATCTTGTTGAGGTCCCACAGCACCCGGGGATGAGGGCACTCCCCCTTCCAGAAGCGGCGAGACACCCCAAACTTGGGTGTCTGGCTGAGCTCAAAATGCACTTGGGGTCGAGGACATTTCCCCCCCGGAGGGACGAGACTCCCCAAACCTGGGTGTAAGGGGTACTCCCACCACACCCAGGATCGAGGGCACTCCCCCCTTCTGGGACTGGTGAGACACCCCGAACCCGGGTGTTGGGGGGAGTCTCACAGCACCCAGGGTTGAGGGCGCTCCCCACCTGGAGGGGTGAGACAGCCTGAACCTGGGTTTCAGGGGGAGCTTCCACCACACCAGGGTCGAGGGCACTATCCCCCCGGAAGAAGGAGACCCCCTGAACCTGAATGTTGGGGGCACTCCCAAACCAAGAGGGGCGAGACCCCCCCAAACTCGAGTGTCTGTGTGAGCTCCCACTGCACCTGAGTTAAGGGCACTAGCCACCCCCGGGTGGGGGCGATATCCTGACTCTGAACCCGGGTGTTACCGGGATCTCACACTGCACACAGAGTCCAGGGCACTCCACCCCCATGAGAGGCGAGACCACCTGAAGCTGGGTGTAGGGGGGAGCTCCCACTGTACCCAGAGTCGAGAGCAATCCACCCCTGGAGGGGAGAGACTCCCAAAGCCAAATGTCGGGGGGACTCCCCTCCGGAAGGGGAGAACCCCGAACCTGAGTGTCAGGAGGAGCTCACGGCACCCGGTGTTGAGGGCACTTATTCCCCCAGGAGGGACAAGACCCCTGAACCTGGGTTTTGGGGGAGTTCCCACCGCACCCAGAGTCGAGGTCACTCCTCACCCAGGGAAGGGCAAGACCCCTCTAATCCGGGAGGGGGAGACCCCTGAACCTGAGTGTCGGGAGGAGCACCCATAGCACCCGGTATTGACGGCACTCCCCTCCCCACCAAGGGCTGAGAGCTCCAAACCTGGATTTAGGGGCTTCTCCCACCACACCTGGCGTTGAGGGCACTCCCTTCCCAGGAGTGATGAGACCCTCCTAACCGGGAGTCGGGGGTCTCCACCCCTGGGAAGAACGAGAACCCCTGAACCCGGGTGTCATGGGGAGCTTCCACCTCACTAATGGTCGAGGGAACTCCCTACCCCCGGGAGGGGCAAGACACCCCGAGACCAGGTGTGGGGGGAAGCTCCAACTGCAATCGGGGTCGAGGGCACTCCCCCCCTCAGCTCTGAGACCCCCAGAACCTGGGTTCCGGAGGACCTCCCACCTCAACCGGGTTCCAGTGCACTCCCCCCCACTTGGGAGGGGCCAGACACCCCAAACCCTGGTGTCCAGGGGGAGCTCCCAAGGCACACAGATCTAGAACACTACCCCTCAGGTTGGGCGAGACACCCGGAACCCCGGTGTAGTGAGGTGCTCCCAACGCAACCTGGTCGAAGCAATCCCCCCCCCCCCCCCCGCAGGGGCGAGAACTCTGAACCTGGGTGAGCTTGCACCACACCCAGGGTCGAGGGCATCCCCCCCCCCCCTCAGGAGGCAGGAGACCTACGAACCCGGGTGTTGAAGGGAGGTCCCACCACACCCTGGGCAGAGGGGACTCCCCTCTCACCGGGGCGGATGACCCCCAAATCCGATTGTTGGGGGGAGTTTCCACCACACCCTGTGTGGAGAGCACTTCCCACCTGGAGGGGGGAGACCCCCGAACCAGGGTGTCTGGGGAACTCCCACCGCACCTGGGGTTGAGGGCACTCCCCCGCTGGGGATGGGCAAGACCTCACGAACCCGGGTGTCTGGCGGAGCTCCCACAGCACCCGGGTTCGAGGGCATTCCCCCCACCAGGGCGGTCAAGACATCCCAAACTGGGGTGTGATGGGAGTTCATACCGCTCCCGGGGTTGAAAGCACTCCCCCTGTGAAAAATGTGAGATTCCCCAAACCTGGGTGTCTTGGGGAACTCCCACCACACCTGGGGATGATGGCACTCCCTCCCCTGGAGAGGCGAGACCCCCATGAACCAGGGTGTTGGGAAGACTCCCACTACCTGGGAGGGGTGAGACACCCCGAACCTGGGTGTCTGGGGAGTTCAGACCGAACCTGGGGTTTAGGACACTCCCTCCCCTCAGAGGGGAGAGACACCCCAAATCGAGGGCACTCCACCTCCCAGGGAGGGGCAAGACATCCTGAACCGGGGTGTGTGGGGGGAGCTCAAGTCACATCCAGGTTCAATAACACTTCCATCCCAGGGTGGGGAAAGACATCCCGAACCTGGGTGTCCGGTGTAGATCCCACCATACCTGGGGTCGGGGTCACCCCTCCCCAAGACGCAAGAACCCCGGAACCCGCGTGTCGGGGGTAGCTCCCACAGCAACCTGGGTTGAGGGCACTCCCCCCACCAGGAGGGGCAAGAGGGAGCTCTCACCACATCTGGGGTGAAGGGCACTCCCCCTACAGGAGGCATAGACCCCGAACCCGGGTGTCAGAGGAAGCTTCCACCACATCTGGAGTAGAGGCCACTCCCCCCAAAAGGGAGACACCCCCAAAACCAGGTGTCGGTCAGAGCTCCCACCACACCTGGGGTCAAGGCCCCTCCCCCCCCAGGAGTGGCGAGACCCTCCGATCCGGGTGTTTGGTTTACTCCCCCTCTGAGACTCTTTAACCCGGGTGTCGGAGGGAGCTCCCACCAATCCTGGGGTCAAGGGAACGTCTACATTCTGAAAGGGCGAAGCACCCTGAACCCGGGTGTCGCGGGCAGCTCCCACCACACTCGGTGTAGAGGGCACTCCATTCCCCCGGGAGGGGTGAGAAACCCGGAACCTGGGTGTAGCGGGGAGCTGCCATGGCACCTGGTGTTGAGGGAACTCCCCCCATAGGGGCAAGACACCCCAAGCACGGGTGTCGGTGGTAGCTCCCACCGCACCTGGGTGGAGGGCGTTCCACCCCTGGAGGGGCGAGACCCTCTGAAGGAGGTGTCGGGAGGAGCTCGCACCGCACCCGGGTTGAGGGCACAACCACCGCCCCCCAGGTGCTAGACACCTGTACTTGGGTTTTGGTGGGAGCTCCCTCCGCACCCTGAGTGGAAGGCATTCCCCACCCCTGGGGCAAGCCTCCCGGTGCTGGTGTGTCAGGCAGAGCTCCCACGCACAGAAGTTGTGGGCACCCCCCCCCAGAAGCAAGACCACACGAACCTGGGTGTCAGGGGGAGCTCCCACCGCACCCGGATTTGAGGGCACTCCTGCCCAACTGGAGGGGCAAGACTCCCCAAACTAGGGGGCCGGAGGATTTCCCACCACGCGTGGGGTCGAGGGCACTCCCACCTCCCAGAGGGGCGAGAACCTCGAACACAGGTCTCAGGGGGAAGTCCAACCGCACCAGGGGTGGAGGGGACTCCCCTCCCCCGTGAGGCGGGATACTCTGGAACCTGGGTGTTGGGGGTGCTCCGACGGCACCCGTGGTCGATGGCACTCTTCCCCGACTGGTGAGTCCTTCAGGAATCCGGGTGTCGAGTTCCCACTGAACCCAGAGTGGAGGGCACTCTCCCCCCAGGGTCAAAACACCCAGAAGCTGGGTGTTGGGGGGAGCTCCCACCCTACCTGGGGTCGAGGGTACTTTCCCCCAGGAAGCACTAGACACCCCAAACTCGGGTTTTGGGGGAAGCTCCCACTGCACCCGGGGTCAAGGGCACACCCCCTCCCTGGGAGGCACGAAAACCCTTGAACCCGGGTCGGGGGAAGCTCCCATCGCATATGGTGTCAAGGGAAATCCCTCCCCCAGGGGCGAGACACTCCAAACCTGGGTGTTGGGTACTCCCTCCTTGGAAGAGGTGAAAACCCCCAAACCCAGGTATCGAATGGAGCTCCCACCTCACCCGGGGTCAAGTGCATTTCTCCCACCTGGGAGGGGTGAGACCCCATAGCCACGTTTTGCGGGGAGCACCCACCACACCTGGGGTCTAGGGCACTCCCCCAGCGGGAGGGGTGAGACCCCCCCAAACCCGGGTGTTGGTGGGCGGTCCCACAGTACCTGGGGTTGAGAGCACTCCCACCCCGAGAGGGTCGAGATCTCCTTAAGTAGGGGAGATCCCGAACCCGGTTGTGGTGGGGGGGGGTTCCCAGCGCAACCAGGGTAAATGGCACTCCCCCCCCCCCAGCAGAAAGGACGATTCCCCCATACCCGGGTTCCAGGTGGAGCTACCACTGCACCTGGGGTTGAGGGCATTCCCTCCCCGAAAGGGGCAAGTCACTCCTCCCGCATGAGGGGCGAGACCCCCGAACCCGGGTGTCAGGGGAGCTCCCACCGCACCCAGGGTCGAGGGCACTCCCCCCCCCAAGAGGGGCGAGATCCCCCGAACCAAAATATCGGAAGGTCTCTCACCCCAGGAGGGAGAGACCCCCGAACCAGGGTGTCGTGTCCAGCTTCCAGCACACCGGGGGTCAAGGGCACACTCCCACTGGGAGGGAGGAGACCCCTAATCCGGGTGTCAGGGCAGCTCTCACCGCACCAGGGGTAGAGGGCATTACCCCTGCCACGAGGGGCGAGATAGCCCCAACCCGGGTGTCTGGAGGAGTTGCTACTGCACCCAGGGTGGAGGGCACTCCATCCCCTTGAGAGGGGCAAGACACTTCAAATCCGAGTAGTGGGGAAAGCTCCAGGGCATTCCCAGCACCAGGAGGGGAGAGACAGCCTGAACCCGGTTGTGGGGGGAACACTCACAGCACCAGGTGTCAAGGTCACTCCCCCTCCACGGAAGGGTAAGATACCCCAAACCCGAGTGTCGGGCAGCGATCCTACCACACCTGGCGTAGAAGGCACTCCCTCCTCAGAAGGGGTGAGACCTCTGAACTTGGGTGTTCAGGGGAGCTCCCACCACAACAGGGGTTGAGGGCACTCCCTTCCCCGGGAGGGGCGAGATGCCCCTTACCCGGATGTTGGGGGGACTCCTTCCCAGAAGGGGCGAGACCACCCGAATCCGGGTGTCAGGGGAAGCTCCCACTGTGCCCAGGGTGGAGGGCACTCTCCATCCGGAGGGATGAGACCCCCAAACCCAGGTGTGTGTGTGTGTGTGTGAGATCCCATGGCAACTGCTGTCCAGGGCACTTCAACCCCGGAGAGGAGAGACAGCCTGAACCTGGTTGTCGGGAGGAGCACCCACTGCACCCAGTGTCAAGGTCACTCCCCTTCCTGTGGAGGGGTGAGACACCCTGAACCTGTGTGTCGGGCAGTGATCCCACCACACCCAGGGTAGAGGGTACTCGCCCCCTTGAAAGGGTGAGACTCCCGAGGTGTTGTGGGGAGTTCCCACCGCACATGGGGTCAAGGGCACTCCCCAGCCCCAGGAGGGACAAGACGCTCCAAACCCTGGTGTTGGGGGACTCCCTCTTTGGCAGGGGCGAAAACCTCCAAACCTTGGTGTCAGTTGGAGCTCCCACTGCACCCGGGGTCGAAGGTACTCGCCCCCCCCCCCACCCGGGAGGGGCGAGACCCTCTAACACGGGTTTCTGGGAGAGCTGGCACCACACCTGGGGTCAAGGGCACTCCACCTGTGGGAGGGGTGATACCTTTCTAACCCGGGTGTCGGTGGGAGCTCTCACTACCCGCACCCCCCCCCCGTTAGGGGTACTCCCAACCCTAGTGTCCAAAATATTGCCCCCCCGGGAGGGGGAGACCCCAAACCCAGTTGTCAGGGGAGCTCGCAGGCAACCAGGGTTAAGGGCACTCCACCCCAGGGAGGGACAAGACCCCCGAACCTGGGTTCCTGGTGGAGCTAACACTGCGCCTAGGGTCGAGGGCACTCCCTCCGGGAAGAGGCGAGACCCTCCCAATCAGGATGTCTGGGGAGCTCCCACCGAACCAAACCGGGGTCAAAGGCACTCCTCCAACTGGAGGGGTGAGACCCCCGAATCTGGGTTCCTCGGGTATCTCTCATCGCACCTGGGGTTGAGGGCACTCCCCCCGTGGAGGGGCGAGACCCCAGAACCCAAGTGTCTGAAGGTCTCCCACCCCAGGAGGTGGAGACTCCTGAACCAGGGTGTGGGGGGGAGCTCCCAGCGTACCCAGGGTCGAGGGCACTCCTCCACCGTGAGGGGCGTGACATCCTGTACCCAGGTGTTGGAGAGAGCTCCCACTGCACCCTGGCCCCGGAAGGGAGAGACACTCTGACCCGGGGGTCAGGGAAACTCCCACTGCATGCTGTGTTGAGGGCACTCCCAACCCCGGGAGAGGTGATACCTTTCGAACCCAGGTGTTGAGGGAAGCTCCCACCACACCCGGGGTCGAAGGAAATCCCTCCCCTGAGAGGCGAGCCCTCCTGAACACGGGTGTCGGGGGATCTCCCATCCCACCCAGGGTCGTGGACACTCTTCCCCCTTAGGGGCGAGACCCCACAAACCCGTGTGTTGAGGGGAACCCACATGGATCCCGGGTCGAGGGCACCCCCTTTGTAAGGGCGAGACCCTGAACCTGGGTGGCAGGGGTGCTCTCACCGCACCCTCGGTTGAGAGCCCTATTTCCCCAGGAGGGGCGAGACCCACAGAACCCTGGTGTTGGGGGAAGCTCCCACTGCACCTGGGATAGAGGACACTCCCTCCTGGGAGGGGCAAGAACACCCAAACCCGGGTACCAGGGGGAGCTCCCACCACACCCTGGCTCATGTGCACTCCCCCCCCCCCCAAGGAGAAAGATCCACCAAAGGCCGGTGTTGGGGTGACACCCCCCTGGGAAGGGTGACACACTCCAAACTCAGGAGTTCAGGGGAGCACCCAACGCACCTGGGGTCGAGGCCACTCCGCCCCACTGGGAGGGGTGAGGCCCCATGAACCCTGGTGTCTGAGGAAGCTCCCACCACACGTGGGGTCGAGGGCACTCCCCTTGCAGGAGGGTCGAGACCCCCGAACCCGGGTGTTGGTTGTAGCTCCCACCGCACTTGGGGTTGAGGGCACTCCCACCCTGGGAGGGTCGAGATCCCCTGAACCCCAGTATCGGAAGTACTACCCCCCAAGGAGGAGGAGACCCCAAACCCAGTTGTCGCGGGGAGCTCTCAGCGCATCTGGGATCAAGGGCACTTCACCCACCGGGAGGAGCGAGACCCCAGAACCCGGGTTCGGGGTGGACCTACCACTGCACCTGGGGTCGAGGGCACTCCCACTCCAGAAGGGGTGAGACTCCCCAATCCTGGGTGTCGAGGGAGCTCCCACCGCACCAGGGGTTGAAGGCTTTTCCTCCCATGGGAGGGGCGAGACCCCCGAAACTAGATGATGCGGGGAACTCCCACTGCACCTGGGGTCGAGAGCACTCCCCCCACCCGCTGGAAGATGTGAGATTCCCCAAACCCGGGTGTCGTCGGGAGTTCCCAGAGCACCCATGGACTAGGGCACTCCCCCTTCCAGAAGCGGCGAGACACCCTGAACATGCGTGTCGCGCTGAGCTCAAAACCCACTTGGGGTCGAGGGCATCCCCCCACCCAGAGGGGCGAAACTCCGAACCTGGGTGTGAGGGGTAGCTCTCACCCACCCGGGAACAAGGGCACTCCGCATCCCGGGAGTTACAAGACACCTTGAACCTGGATTTTGGGGGAGCTCCAACCACACCAGGGTTGAGGGCACTCCCACCCCCTGGAGGGGTGAGACACCCCGAACCTGGGTGTTGGGGGGATCTCCCTCCGAACCCCGAGTCAAGGGTACTCCCTGCCCAGGAGGGGCAAGACAACCTGAACCCGCCAGTTGGGGGAGCTCCTACCGCACCCTGAGACTCTCCCCATCCAGCCCGAACCTGGGTGTGTGTGGGGGGTGCTCCCACTGCAACCTGGGGTCGAGGATTCTCCCTCCACCAGAGGGGTGAGACCCCATGAGCTCAGGTGTCAGGGGGAGCTCCCACATCACTCAGGGTCAAGGTCACTCCCCACCCGGGGGAGGTGAGACACCCTGAACCCTGGTGCCTGTGGGAGCTCCCACCACACCCAGGGTTAAGGGCACTAGCCAACCCCAGGAGCAGAGAGACACGCTGATATCGAACTCGGGTGTCACGGGAAGATCCCACTGCACCCAGGATGGAGGGCACATCCCAGCCGGGAGGGGAGAGACCCCCGAACAGGGTTCCGGGCGTAGTTCCCACTTCACCTGGGTTTGGGGGCACTCACCCCCCTGGTAGGGGCCAGACCTCCCGAACTCTGGTGTCGAATAGAGCTCCCACCACACCTGGGGTCACTCCTCACCAGTGGGGCCAATCCCCTGAACCCAGGTGTCTAGGGGAGATCCCATCACGACTGGGGTCTAGGGAACTCCCCCTTGGGAAGGGGCGAGACACCCCGAACTGGGTTTCGTCCATAGCTCCCACCGCACACAGAGACAAGGACACTCCCCTTCCAGAAGAGGCAAGAGACCCTGAACCCTGGTGTCCGGAGGAGCTCCCATCGCACCCCAGGTCGAAGGCACTCCCCCCTCTCAGGAGGGGAGAGATCCCCTGAACCCAGGTGTTGGGGGGAGCTCCCACTACACCTGGGGTCAAGGTCATTCACCCCTGATGGGTGAAACCCCCGAACCTGGGTGTCAGGGGGAGCTCCCACTGTACCAGGGGTCAAGGGCACTCTCCCCCCGGGAAGGGTGAAGAACCCCGAATCCGGGTGTTGGTGGGAGCTCCCATGGCACCCGGGGTCGAGGGCCCTCCACTCCCACGGGAGGGGCGAGACACCCTGACTCGGGTGTCGTGGGGATCTCCCACTGCACTTGGGTTCGAGGGCACTCCTTCTCCCTGGGAGGCAATAGACCCCCCAAACCCGGGTGTCGGGGGAAGCTTCCACTGCACCGGGTCAAGGAAACTCCCTACCCCCAGGAGGCATGAGACCCCTCCCTCGAATCTGGCTGTCAGAGGGAGCTCCAACCGCACCCAGAGTCGAGGGCACTCCTCCCCCCCAAGGGCGACACCCCCGAAACCGGGTGTTGGGGGCAGCTCCCACCGAACCTGGTATAGAGGGCACACCCCTCCAGCGAGGGGCAAGACCCTCCAAACCAGGCAGTTTGGGGGACTCCTCCCCCCCCGAGAGGGGTGAGACCCCTGAACCCAGGTGTCTGGGTAGCTCCCACTGCTCCAGGGGGGTTGAGGGCACTCCCCGCCCCCCACTGTAGGGGTGAGACATCTCGAGCCTGGGTGTCGAGGGGAACTACCACCGCACCCTTGGTTGAGGAGACTAACCCCACCAGGAGGAGAAATATACCACGATGGGGGGGGGGGGGCTCTCACCACACCTGGGTCGAGGGCACTCCCAGTCCCCGGAGTGGCAAGACACACCAAACCCAGGTTTCAGAGATAGCTTTCACTGCACCTGGGGTCGACAGTAATTCCCCACCCCATGGAGAGGTGAGACACCCTGAACCTGGGTGTCGGGGGGAACTCCCACCACACCAGGGGTAGAGGGCATCCACTCGCCAAGGAGAAGCGATACACCTGAACCTGGGTGTGGTGGGGGGGCTCTCACCGCACCCGGGGTAGACTGCACTCCTTACTCGGGAGGGGCGCGAGACACCCCGAATCCGTGTGTCGGAGGGAGCTCCCACCTGACCCAGGATCAAGGGTACTCCCCGTCCCGTCCCGGTAGTGGCGAGACACAATGAACCTGGGAGTCCGGGAAAACTCCCACCACACCCGTGGTCTAGGACACTAACCCACACCGGGAGGAATGAGACACCCTGATCCCAGGTGTAGGGGGAGCTCCCACCGCACCTGGGGCTGAGGGGACTCCCCCGCTCTGGGAAGTGGGAGAACCCCGAGCCCTGGTGTGTGTGGGGGGGTGGGGAGCTCCCACTGCACACGGGGGTCAAGGGTGCTTCCCTCCTGGAGGCGGGAGACCTTTTGAAACCGGGTGTAAGGGGGAGCTCCTACCACACCCTGGGTCAAGGGCAGTCCCCCCACCCTGGGTGGCAGAAGACCCCTGAACACAGGTGTCGGGCGGAATTTACCCCCTGGGAGGGTCAAGACCCCCCCCCCCCAGAACCTGTGTGTGTGGGGAGCTCCCACAGCACCTGCAGTCGAGGGTACTGCCACCCCCCCCCCCCCATGGGATGTGCAAGAACTCCCAATCCTGGATGTCGGGGTGAGCTTGCACCACACCGGGGTCCAGGGCACTCCCCCTTCCAGGGAGGGGCGAGACACCCCAAACCCGGGTGTTTGGGGGAGCTCCCACTGCACCCGGGGCAGATGAGACTACCCTCTCAGGGAGGCAGGAGAACCCTCCACCCGGTATCGTGGGGAGCTCCCAGCACACTCAGAGTCGAGGGCACTCCCCACCCAACTGGTGAGACCCCCTCACCCTGTGTCAGGGGCTTCTCCCACTGCACCTGGGGACGAAGGCACTCCCTCCCTGGGAGAGGCGAGACCCCCATGAACCAGTGTTTTGGGAAGAATTCCCCCTGGGAGGGGCGAGTATCCCCGAGACCGGGTGTGGGGGAAGCTCCCACCATACCAGGGGTCTAGGACACTCCCCTTCCCAGGAAGGGGCGTGACACCCCGAACCCGGAAGTCCAGGGAACTCACTCTGTGCCCAGGGTCGAGGGCACTGACTCCCCCCAGGGGCGAGACAACCGGAACTCGGATGTCGTGGGGAGCTTCTACTGCACCTGGGTTCGAGAGCACTCCTATCCCTGGGTGGGGAGAGACACTCGGAACTGGGTGTCGGGTGGAGATCCCACTGCACCCGGGGTTGAGGGCACACTCCCCGGAAGGGGCAAGACCCCCAGAACCCGCGTGTTGGAGGTAGCGCCACACCGGGGGTTGAGGGCTCTCAGGTTCCCTGAGCGCGAGAACCCTGAACCTTGAACCCTGAATCCTGAGCAGCTTCCACAAACCTGGGGTCAAGGGCACTCCCTCCCCCCAGGAGGGGAGAGAACCCCTGTAGCCAGGTATTGGGTGGCCTTACCCCCCAGGGAGAGGAGAGACCCCTCCAACCCGGGTGTTGGGGGAGTTCCCACCACACACCAGGTGGAGGACACTCCTCCACCGGGAAGGGTGGGACACCGGAAACCTGGGTGTCTGGGGGAGCTCCCACAACACCTGAGGACGAGGGCACTCCCCTCCCTGGGAGGCACTAGACCCCTGGAACCCGGGTGTTGTGTGAAGCTCTCACAGCAGTGGGGTCGAGGGCACTCCCCCCCTGGGAAGTGTGAGATCCCTGGAACCCAGGTGTGTGTGTGTGGGGAGCTCCCACCGCACCTGGGGTCAAGGGCACTCCCCCCTCAAATGGGTGAGACCTCAGGAACCCGGGTGTGGGGGGTACCCCACTGCACTTGGGTCGAGGGCACACCTCACCCCAGGAGGGACAAGTCACCTGGAATCCGGGTGTTGGAGAGAGCTCCCACCATACACAGGGACTAGGGCAGTCCCCCTCTGGAGGTGTGAGACACCCCGATCTCGAACTCGGGTGTTGGGGGTAGCTCCTACAGCACCTGGGGTCGAAGGCACTCCCCCCCATGGAGGGTCAAGACCCCAGGAACCTGGTTGTCAGGGGGAGCTCCTACCACACCCAGGGTCGATGTTCCTCCCCCCTCTGGGACGAGAGAGAGACCCTCAAACCCAAGTGTCGGGGGTACTGCCCCCCGCCAGGAGGAGGAGACACCCGCACCCAAGTGTCGAGGAAAGCTCCCAGTGCACCTGGGGTCAAGGGCACTCTTCCCCCCCGGAAGGGGTGAGACACCCCAAACCCGTGTGTCAGATGGATCTCCCATATCTGGTGTCGAGGGCACTTCCCCCACACACTGGGATTCGGGAGACCCCGAACCCGAGTATGGGGGGGAGGTTCCACCGTACTGGGGAGGAGGGGACTCCACTCCCACCAGAGGCAGGAGACCCTTGAACTCGGGTGTCAGGGGGAGCACCCATCACACCCGGGGTTGAGGGCACTCCGCCCTGGAGGGGCGAGACCCCAGGAACCTGTGTATCAGGGGGAGCTCCCACCACACCTGGAGTCGAGGTCACTTCCCCCGGGATGGTCTAGACCCCCCCCAAACCCATGTGTTGGGGGGACTGGCCTCACCAGGAGGAGGAGACCCCTGCACTCGAGTGTCCGGGAAAGCTCCCAGCACACCCGGGGTCAAGGGCACTCCCTCTCAGGAGAGGCAAGACCCCCAGAACCTGGGTGTCGGGGTTAGTTCCCACCGCACCAGGGGTCAAGGGCACTCTCTCAGCCCCCCATAAGGGTGAGACACCTAAAATTCGAATTTCGGGGGGAGCTTTCACCACATTCCCCCCACTGACACCCCTAACACGGGTTAGGTGGGAGCTCCCACCAGAACTGGGGTCGAGGGCACTCCCCCACCATGGGTGAGACATCCCGAACCCGGGTGTTGGGAGAGCTCCCACCGCACCCGAGTCAAGGGCGTTCCCCCCCCTCACCCCCCCGGGAGGGGCGAGATCCTCAAACCGGAATGTCAGGGGAGATCCCCCCAGCAAGAGAACACTGAACCCCGGTGTAGCGGGAGCTCCCACAGCACCCGGGTTTAAGGACACTTCCCCTTCAGGAAGGGGTTAGATACCCCAAACACAGGTGTTGGGCTGAGGTCCCAGTGCACCCAGGGTCGAGGGCACTCCCCTTCCTTGAGGGGCGAGACCCCTGAACCGAGGTGTAGGGGGAAGTTTCCACTGCACCCGAGACTGAAGGCTCTCCCACATCCCTGGACTGGTGAGACACGCGATCCTGGATGTCCAGAGGAGCTCCTACCACACCTGGGGTGGAGGGCACTCCCTCCATCGGAGGGGCGAGACAACCCTAACCTGGGTGTGAAGGGGGAGCTCCCACCTCACCTGAGGTCAATGGCACTCCCTTCCCCCCCCACGAGTGAAGTGAGACACCCAGAACCCGGGTGTCTGGGGGAGTTCCCACTGCACCGGGGTCCAGGGCACTCCTCCCCTAAGGATGGGCGAGACTCCTGGAACCTGGGTGTCGGGGAGCTCACACAGCACCTGGGATAGATGACACTGGCCCACCCGGAGTGGCGAGACCCCCAAATCCGGGATCTGAGGGGAGCTCCCGCCGCACCCTGGGTTGAGGGCACTCCATCCCAGGAGGGGTGAGACCCCTGAACTCGAGTGACTGTGGGTATCTCCCACCCAAGGAGGGGGATACCCCCCAATCCAGGTGTCAGGGGAGTTCCCAGCACACCCAGGATCGAGGGCACTCCCCCCCACCAGAAGGTGCTAGACACCCTGAACCCAGGTGTCAAGGGGAGCTCCCACCACACCCAGGGACCAGGGCACTCCCCCTTCCAGAAGGGGCGTGACACCCCAACCAGTGTGTCAGGTAGAGCTCTCACCACATCCTGAGATGAGGGCACTCCCGCCCTCTGGGAGGGGTGAGACACCCAGAACCTGGGTGTGGGGAGAAGCTCCCATCGTGCCCGGGTTTGAGGTCACTCCCCCCCCTGGGAGGGGTGAGACCCCCGAACCCATAGGGGGGGACTCCCCCCAAAAGGGGCAAAAACCCCGATCCCGGGTGTCGCGGGGATTTCCCAGTGCACCCAGTGTGGAGGGCACTCCCCTCCCGGAGGGGAAAGACCCCTGAACCCGTTGTCAGGGGAAGCTCCCACAACACCTGGGGTCGAGTGCACTCCCCACCCAGAGGGGCAAGATCCTCAAACCCAGGTGTCATGAGGAGCTCCCACTACATGCAGGGACAAGGGCACTCCCCACCCTTGGAAAGTGCGAGACATCCCTAACCCGGGTGTCAGGCGGAGCTCCCACCACACCCAGGGTCGAGGGCACTTCCCCACCCAGGAGGGGCAAGACCACCCAATCCGGGTGTCATGGGAAGCTGCCACCACATCTGGGGTCTAGGGAACTCCACCCCACGGAGAGGTGATACCCCCTAACTTGGGTATGGGGGGAGCTCCCACCACACCTGGGATGGAGGATTCTCCCCCCACCAGAGGAGCAAGACCCCACGAATCTGGTTTTCAGGGGGAGCTCCTGGTGCACCTGGGGTCAAGTGCACTCTTCCCCCCGAATGGGCAAGACCCCATAAACCCAGGTGTCAGCGGGAGCTCCCACCACACCCAGATTCAAGGGCACTCCCCCTCAGGAGGGGCGAGACATCCCTAACCTGGGTGTCGAGGGGAGCTCCCAGCACACCTGGGGTCTAGGACACTTACCCCCCTGGAGTGGCAAGACACCCCAAACTCGGGTGTAGGGGGAGCTCCCACCGCACCAGGGTAGAGGACCCTGCCTCATCGGGAGCTGCGAGACCCCCGAATCCGGGAGGGAGCTCCTGCCGCACCCTGGGTGGAGGGCATTCCACCCCGAGAGGGGAGAGAACCCCTGAATCCGAGTGTCTTGGGGACTCCCCATAAGGAGGAGGAGACCCCCCATCCCGGGTGTCAGGGGAGTTCCCAGAGCACCCAGGATCGAAGGCACTCCCCACCACCGGAAGGTGCAAGACACCCAGAACCCAAGTGTCATGAGGAGTTCCCACCATACCATGGGACGAGGGCACTCCCCCCTCCAGGAGGGTGAGGCTCCCCAAACCCAGGTGGCTGGGGAAGGTCCCAGTGCACTCTGAGTCGAGGGCACTACCCCTCTCTGGGAGGATGGAGACACCCAGAAACTGGGTGTCGGGAGGAGACCATGCCAGGTTTGAGGGCACTCCCCCCGGGAGGGGCGAGACCCCTGAACCCCTGTGTTGGAGGGACTCCCCCCCGCATAAGAGGCTAGACCCCGATCCTGGGTGTTGGGTGAATTCCCAGTGCACCCGGGGTCCAGGGCACTTCCCCATGGAGGGGCGAGACCCCCTAAACCGGGTGTCAGGGGGAGCTTCCAACGCACCCGGGAATGAGGGTACTCCTCCCTCACGGGACTGGCGAGGCACCCCGAACCCAGATGTCATGGGGGAGCTCCCACAGCACCCAGGTTCGAGGGCATTCCCCCACCAGGGAGTGGCAAGGTACCCTGAACCCGGGTGTTGGGGGGGGGAGCTCCCACAGCACCAGGGTCGAGGGCACTACCCCCCTGAGGAATGAGACACCCCGAACCCTGGTGTGGGGAAAGCTCACACCGTACCCCTGGTGGAAGGCACTCCCCCACCAGGGGTGAGACACCCCAAATTGGGTTGGGGGGAACTCCCATGGTACCCAGGGTCGAGGGCACTCCCCCTTCCCCCGTGGAGCGAGACCCTCCGAATCTTGGTGGTGGCGGGGAGCTCCCACCGCACCAGGGGTCTAGGGCACTCCCACCCAAGGAGGGCCAAGACCTCCTAACTTTGATTCGGAGGGAGCTCCCACCAAACCTGGGGTCGAGGGCACTCCTCTTGCAGGAGGGGAGAGACCCCACTAACCCAGGTGTGGCTCCTACTCCCTTCCTAGAAGGGCAAGACCCACTGAACTTGGGTGTCAGGGAAAGCTCCCACCACACCCGGGTTCGAGGGTGTTGCAGTAATTCACTTGCAGGTCAGCATGGGAAAAGAAAGAAGAAGCAGAGCAAGCAAAGCAGCAGCAGAAAAAAAGCTCATTTATTGTGTACAAGCAATCTTTTTATAGTATTGTGAACAAAGAAGGCAGCCTTCCAACATCAATAAATCAGGTCTTTCAGCTAATTAAACATAGAAGTTTTACTTTCTAATCAGAAGTGACCCGCTTCTCATGGCTAATCTACTTTCGGCCCAGAGTATGTTGAGCTCTGCTCTTTGTTAAGAACAGATAATAAAATTTTTCTCAGTGCCCTCCTAGCCCACTTGGCAGAACATCCCGTTTGCAGGCAAGTCCTCCCAAGGACAGCAGACACCTCGTTTTCAAGCATGTCCGCTGTTACCTTATCTAAACCTTGAAGGAGCCTCTCGTTTGCGAGTAGGCCCTCCCAAGGACAGTAGACACCTTGTTTTCAAGCATGTCCGCTGTTATCTATCTATACCTTGACAGAATATCCCGTTTGCAGGCAGACTCCATCAAGGACAGTAATAGTAACACAGTCACATCTGATAACTTTGGTTCGGAGGGAGCTCCCACCAAACCTGGGGTCTAGGGCACTCCTCTTGCAGGAGGGGCGAGACCCCACTAACCCAGGTGTGGCTCCGACTCCCTTCCTAGAAGGGCAAGACCCACTGAACTTGGGTGTCAGGGTAAGCTCCCACCACACCCGGGTTCGAGGGCACTCCCCAATCTGGGTTTGGCGAGACACCCTGAACCCAGGTGTCAGGGTAGCACCCAACACATCCGGAGTAGAGGGCACTCCCTCCCGGAAGATGGATACATCCTGAACCCGAGTGTTGCGGGGGGGGGGGGGGAGCTCCAAACGCACCCAGGGTCGAGGGCACTCCCCCCAAAGATGCAAGATTCCACAAACCTGGGTGTTGTGGGGAGCTCCCCACAGCACCCGTGGACTAAGGCTCTCCCCCTTCCGGAAGGGGCGAGATACCTCGAATTCGGGTGTACAGCTGAGCTCCCACCGCACCCAGGAAAGAGGGCACTCCCCCATCCCGTTTCAGGCGAGACATCCCGAACCCGGATGTCAGAAGAGCTCCCACCACACCCGGGGTAGAGGGCACTCCCCACCCAGAGGGGCAAGACCCCCACACCCGGGTGTCATGAGGAGTTCCCACTGCACACGGGTATGAGGGCACGCCCTGGTCTCGAAAGGTGAGAGTTATCCCGAACCAGGGTGTTGGGCAGAGCTCCCACCGCACCCAGGGTCCAGGGCACTTCCCCACACAGGAGCGGCAAGACCCCCGAACCTGGGTGTCCGGGGGAGCTGCCACTGCAACCAGGGTCTAGGGTACTCCCCCCTTGGGAGGGGTGAGACCCCCTAACTTGGGTGGCAGTGGAGCTCCCACCGCACCTGGGGTCAAGGATTCTCCCCCTGCAGGAGGGGCGAGACCCCATGAACCTGGGTGTCGTGGGGAGTTCCCACCACATCTGGGGTAAAGGGCACTCCACCCCTGGGAGGGGTGAGACACCCTGAACCCGGGTTTGGGGGGGAGCTCCCACAGCACAAGGGGTCGAAGGCACTCCCCTGGCCTGGAACAGAGGGACACCCCAAACCCGGGTGTCGGGGGATCTCACACTGCACCAGGATTGAGAGCATTCCCATCCCCGGAGGGGAAAGACACCTGGAAACCGGGTTCTGGGGAAAACTCCCACTGCACCTGGGGTCAAGTGCACTCCCCCCCACCCCAGGAGCAAGACATTCCTAACCCTGGTGTTGGGGAAGCTCAAACTGCACCCGTGGTCAAGGGCACTCGGCCCCCGCCCCCCCACCAGGGGCGAGACACCCTGAACCCGGGTTCAGAGGGGAAATCCCCCGCACCTGGGGTTGAAGGCACTCCCCCCCAGGAGGGATGAGACCCCCTAACTTGGGTGTTCGGGGGAGCTCCCACCACACCTGGGGTCAAGGGCACTCCCCCCCCCCCCCCAAGGAGGGGCAAGACCCCACGAACTTGGGTGTGGCCCTGACTCCCTACCCGGAGGGCTGAGACCACCTGAACTCAGGTGTCAGGGAAAGCTCCCACAGCACCTGGGGTGGAGGGCACTCCCCGCCACTGGGAGGTATGAGACCCTCCGAACCTGGGTGTTGTGGGACTCCCCCTTCGGGAGGGGTGAAACCGGGTGTCGATTGGAGCTCCCACCACACCCAGGGTCCAGGCAACTCCCCCCCCTTGAAGATGCAGGTGTTGTGGGGAGCTACAACAGCATCCGGATGGGGCAAGGCACCCCGAACCCAGTGTAGGGCTGAAGTCCCTGCACACCCAGGGTCAAGGGTACACCCCTTCCTGGAGGGTAGAGATGCCCCAAACCCAGGTGTCGGGCAGAGATCCCACCGCACCCTTAGTCGAGGGCACTAACTACCCCAAATGATCCATGAACCTGTGTGTGTGGGGGAGCTCCCACCACACCCTGGGTTGAGGGCACTCCCGTGCCCCATGGGGCAAGACCCCCAAACGTGGGTGTTGGGGGGAGCTCCCACCACAATGGGGTCAAGGGGACAACCCCCTGGGAGGAGCAAGATTCCCAGAACCTGAATGTTGGGGGGATGCCCCAACCGTGAGGGGTGAGACTCCTCGAACCCGGGTGTCTGGGGGACTCCCACCATTCCCAGGGTCGAGAGTACTCACCCAGGAGGGGCAAGACCCCCAGAACCCAATGCACCCGGGGGCAAGGGCACTACCCCCTCAGAAGTGCGAGACACCCCAAACCCGGGTGTCATGGGGAGCTTCCACTGCACCTGGGGTAGAGGGCACTCCCCCCACAAGGGGCAAGACACCTGAACCTGGGTGTGTGTGTGGGGGGAGCCTCCACCGAACCCGGGATCAAGGGCACTGCCCCCCTTGGAGGGGCAAGACACCCTAAACCCGGGTGTCAGGGGGAGCTCCCACTGCACCAGAGTCGAGGGCATTCCCCACCCCTGGGAGGGACATGACCCCCGAACGAGGGTGTTAGGGGGAATCCCGCTCTGGAGGGGTGAAACCACCAGAACCCGGTGTCGGTTGGAGCTTCCACCGCATCCAAGGTCAAATGCACTCCCCCCACCCGAGTTTCGGGGGAACTCTCACCACACCTGAGATTGAAGGCACTTACCTCGCGAGGAGGGGCGAGACACCCGAACCTGAGTTCCAGGTGGAGCTCCCATTACACTCGGGGTCGAAGGCACTCCCCTCCCAGGAGGGGTGAGACCCCCAGAATCCAAGTTTCAGAAGGTCTCTCACCCCGAGAGGTGGAGACCCCAGACAAGGGCTTTGGGGGTCCCTCCCAGTGCACTAGGAGTCAAGGGCACTCCACCCCCACATCTGTCCCCCGTGTGAGGGACAAGACCCCCCCCAACCCGGGTGTTGGGGGGAGCTCCCACCCAACCCGGGGTTGAGGGTACTACCCCCCAGAAGTGCAAGACACCCTGAACCCGGGTGTCAGGGGGAGTTCCCACCACACTTGGGGTCGACGGCACTACTCCCCCAGGGGCGAGACACACAGAACCCAGGTGTGTGTGTGTGGGGAGTCCCACCATACCTGGGGTTGAGGGCCCTCCCCTCCCCCAGGAGGGACAAAACCCCCTGAACCTGGGTGTCCGATGGAGCTCCCACTGCACCCGGGGTTGACTGCACTCCCCCCACCCGGGAGAGAGGAGACCCCCTAACCCAGGTATTTGGGGGAAGTTCCCACCATACCTGGGGTCGAGGGCACTTTCCCTCCGGGGGGGAGCAAGACCTCCAATCCAAGTATCAGAAGGTCTCCAACCCCTGGATGGGGAGATCCCTGAACCAGGGTGTCGAGGGGAGCTCCCAGCACACCAGGGGTCAAGAGCATTCCCCCGGCGGGAGGGGCGAGACCCCCATACCCGGGTGTCAGGGGGAGCTCCCACAGCACCCGGGGTCGAGGGCACTCCCCCACCCCCCCCGCCAAAGGTGAGACCCCCGAATCAAAGTGTTGAGAGGAGCTCCCACCACACCTGGGTTCGAGGGCAAGCCCCCTACAAGAAGCGTGACCACTGGAACCCGGGTTTTGGGGTGACTCCCCCCAGGAGGGGGTAGACCCCTCAAACCCGGTTGTCGGGGGGGGGGGGCGGATCTCTCACCGCACCAGGGGTTAGGGGCACTACCCCCTCGGAGATGTGAGACATCCCAAACCTGGGTTTTTTGGGGGAGCTCAAATGCACCTGGGGTCTAAGGCACAACCACCCCTGGGAGGGGCGAGACACACCAAACCCCAGGTGTTGGGGGTAGCTCCCACCACACCAGGGGTCGAGGGCACTTGTCCCCCCCAGGGGTGAAATCCCGAACCTGGGTGTCGGGGGGAACTCCCACCGCACCTGGGGTCAATGGCACTCCCTACCCCTGGGAGACAAGAGAAGAGATCCACGGAACTAGGGTGTTGGGGGGACTCCCCCCTCGGGAGGGGTGAAACCCCCAAACTCAGGAGTCATTTGGAGCTTCCACTGCACCCAGGATCGAGGGCACTCCCCGCCGGAGATGAAAGACACCCCGAACCCAGGTGTCAAGGTTTGCTCCCACCACACCTGGAGTAGAGGGCACTTGTCCTTTCAGGAGGAGCGAGACCCCTGAAACTGTGTTTCAGGGGGGCTCCCACTGCACCTGGGGGCAAGAGCACTTCCCCACCACTGGAAGGGCGAGACTCCCCGAATCTGAGTGTTGGTGGACTCCTCACCGGGAGGGGAGACCCCCAAACCCGGGTGTCGAGAGGAGCTCCGACTGCACCCCGGGGTCGAGGGAACTCCCAGCTCATGGGACTGGCAAGACACACAAAACCCCGATGTCAGGAGGAGCTCCCACCGCACCCAGGGTCGAGGGCACTTCCCCCCTATGAGGGGTGAGACCACCCCCCCCAACTTGGGTGCCGGAAGGAGTTCCCACCGTACCTAGGGTTGAGGGCATTCCCCCACTGGGAGGGGCGAGACCCAGAACCGAGTGTCAGTGGAAGCTTCCACCACTCCCGGGGTCGCGGGCACACCCCCACCAGAGGGTCAAGACACCTTAGTTTAGGATGATCTCTCACCCCGGGAGGGGGAGACCCCTGAAGCAGGATGTCGGGGGAGTTCCCACCGCACCCAGGGTTAAGGGCACTTGCCTCTCTGAGGGGTGATATCCTGAACCTGGGTGTCAGGGGTAGCTCTCACCGCACCTGATGTCAAGGGCACTCCCCACCCCTGGGAGGGACCCTGCGAACCCGGGTGTTGGGGGGACTCCCCCCTCAGGAGGGGTGAAACCCCCCAACCCTGGTGTTGGGGGGAGCTCTCACTGAACCCAGGGTTGAGGGCAATAACCCCCGTAGGTGCGAGACACACCGAACCAGGTTGTCGGGGTAGCTCCCACTGCACCTGGGTTCAAGGGCACTCCCCACCCCTGCGAGGGACAAGACCCCCGAACCCAGGTGAGGTAGGACTCCTCCCTCGGGAGGGGTCAAACCCCCGAACCCAGATGTCGGTTGGAGCTTTCACCACCCCTGGGGTCGAGTGCACTCCCCCCACCCGGGAGGTACGAGACTCCCTAACCCGGGTCTTGGGGGGAGCTCCCACCACACCTGGGGTCGAGTGCACTCCTCCCGCAGGAGGGGCAAGACCCCCAAACCCGAGTGTTGGTGAAAGCTTTCACTGCATCCGGGGTTGAGGGTACTCCCACCCCCAGAGTGTTGAGACCCCCTGAACCTGAGTGTCAGAAGTACTACCCCCGGGAGCGGGAGACCCCGAACCCAGTTGTGGGGGGGGGGAGCTCCCAGCACACCTGGAGTCAAGGTCACCCCCCCAGGAGCGAGACCCCCGATCCTGGGTCCTGGGTGGAGCTACCACTGCTCCTGGGGTCGAGGGCATTCTGCCCCAGAAAGTACGAGACCCCGAACCCCGGTGTCAGGAGAGCTTCCAATGCACCCAGAGTCTAAGCACTGCCACCGGCGGGAGGGGCAAACCCCAGAACCTGGGTTTTTGGGGGAGCTCCCACCACACCCGGGTTCGAGGGCACTTCCCCCGTGGGGGCAAGACCCCCCAAACCTGGGTGTAGGGAGGAGCTCCCACCGCACCTGGGATTGAGGGCACTCTTTTCTCTCGGGACTGGCAAGACACCCCAAACCCGGATGTTGTGTAGAGCTCCCACAACAACAGGGGCCAAGGGCACTCCCCTTTCCTGGAGGGGTGAAACACTTTGAACCCGGCTGTCAAGAGTTCTCAATGCACCTGTGGTCAAGGGGACTTCCACCCTGGGAGGGGCGAGACACCCTGAACCTGGGTTAAGGAGGAATCTCCCACCACACCCGGGGTTGAGGGCACTCCCCCCCACGGGAGGAGTGAGACACCCTGAACCCTGGTGTTGGGGAGCTCACACTGCACCGGGTAGTAGGCACGCCACCCCCAGGAGGGGCGAGACCCCTTATTTGGGTTTCAGTGGGAGCTCACTATATCTGGGGTCGAGGGCACTCCCCCCGTGGGAGGGGCGAGACCCACGAACCCGGGTGTGAGGGCAAGTCCCCTCCTGGAGGGGCGAGACCCCCCAAACTCGAGTGTCCAGGAAAGCTCCCATCACACCCAGGGTCGAGGGCACTCCCACCACGGGAGGGGCGAGACACCGGGAACCCGGGTTTGGGGGGGCACCCACCACATCTGGGTTAGATGGCACCCCCCCCCCCCCAAGGCCCGATACACCCCCAACCCTGGTGTCGGGGGGAGCTCCCACTGCACCCAGTGATCATGGGAACTCCCGCTCCCGAAGGGGCAAGACACCCCAAACCCGGATTCTGGAGGGAGCTCCGACCATACCGGAGATCGAGGGCACTCCCGCCCGTGAGAGGGTTAACACCCCCGAAACCGGGTGTTGGGGGAGCTCCCACCACACCCGGGGTCGAAGGCACTCCTTCCACTGGAGGGTTAAGACACCCCAAACCTGGGTGTCAGGGGGAGCTCCCACCTCACCCGAGGTCTAGGGCACTCCCCCCCACCCATGAAGCGAGAATGCCAGAACATGGGTGTTTGGGGGAGCTCCCACCATACTCGGGATCCAGGGAACTTCTCCCCCAGGAGGAGAGAGATTCCGGGAACCAGGTGTCGGGAGGAGCACCCACAGCACCCGGGTTAGAGGGCACTGTCCCACCATGAGAGGCGAGACCTCCGAATCCTGGATTGGGGAGAGCTCCCACCACACCCTGAGTCAAAGGCACTCCACCCTGGGAGGGCCAAGACCTCCTGAACCTGAGTGTCTTAGGGACTCCCCCCCCAGGGAAGGGGAGATCCCTGAACCTGGGTGTCGCGGGGAGCACCTGTGGAACCCGGGGTCGAAGGCACTTTCCCTCCCAGGAAGAAGGAGACCCTCTGAACCCAGGTGTGTGTGTGGGGGAGATCACACCACACCCGGGGTCGAAGGCACTCCCCCCAACCCTAGGAGGTGGGAGACCTCTGAACTCTGGTGTGGGGAGAGGTCCTTCTGCATCTGGGTTGGAGGGGCCTCCCCTCTCCCCGGAGGTGGGAGACTCTCCAACCCGTGTGTCAGGGGGAGCTCCCACCGCACCTGGGGTCGAGGGCACTCCCCACCCCCAGGAGGGGCGAGATACCCTGAACCCAGGTTCTGGGGGGGAGCTCCAACCAAACCTGGGTCGAGGGAACTCCCCCCCCCCCCCCCGGAAAGGCAAGGTGTCAGGGTGAGCTCCCACCACATCCGGGTAGAGGGCATTCCCCCCTGCGGGAGGCAGAAGACCCCCAAACCCTGGTGTCAGAAGGAGCCCCCACTGCATCCGGTGTCGAGGGCACTCCCCCCCACCCTAGGAGGCGGGAGACCCCCAACCAGGGTGTCAGGGGGAGCTCCCAACACACCTGGGTATAGGGGACTCCCTATACCGCAGGCGGTAGACTCCCTGAACCCAGGTGTCGGGGGGAGCTCCCACGTACCCAGAGTCGATGGCACTCCACCCCACGAGAGAGGCGAGACACCCTGAGCCCGGATGTTGGGGGGACATTCACTTCCTGGCAGGGAAGCTCCCAACACACCTGGAGTCGAGGGTACTCCCCCTCCGGGACAGTGAGGACTCCTGAACAGGGGTATTGCGGGGAGCTCACACAGCACCCGTGGTCTAGGACACTTTGAAACCGGAGGCTGGGGGAGCTCCCACGCACCTGGGGACTAGAACACTCCCCCCCGGGAGGGGCAAGACACCCTGAACCCGGGTGTCAGGAAAATTCCCACCGAACCCGGGGTCGAGGGCACTCCCACCCCTGGGAGGAGTGATACCTTCCAAACCCAGATTTTGAGGGGAGCTCCCACAGCACCCGAGGTCGTGGGCACTCCTCCACCAGAGGGACAAGAGAGACACCTGAAATCGATTGTCCAGCGGAGCTCCCACCACATCTAGAGTCCAGGGCACTCTCCCTGGGAGGGGTGAGACTCCCGAACTTGGGTGTCAAGGGGAGCTACCACCGCACCCAGGTTCGTGGGCACTTCCCCCCCCCCAAGTGGTGAGACCCCCGAACCTGGGTGTCAGGGGGAAGCCCCCTGGGAAGTAGGAAACCCACAAGAACCTGAGTGTCCGTGGGAGCTCCTACCGCACCCGGGATCGAGGGCACACCCCAACCCGGGAGCGGAGAGACACCCTGAACCCGAGTGTTGGGGAAACTCCCAACGCACCCAGGTCGAGGGTACTCACCCTTCCAGAGGGGCAAGACCCCCAAACCGAGGTGTCAGGTGGGGAGGTCCCAACGGACCCGAGGATGAGGGCACTCCCTCCCCCCCCCCCCCAGGAGAGGTGTGACCTTCCAAACCCTGTGTAGGGTGGAGCTCCCACAGAACCCGGAGTCGAACACACTCCCTTCCCTGAGGGGCGAGCCCCTCCCTGAACATGGTTTTCTGGGGATCTCCCACTGCACCCAGAGGGGCGAGACCCCATGAACCCGGGTGTTGGGGTGAGCCCCCACTGCTCCCAGGGTCGAGGGCATTTCCCCCTTTGGGGCAAGACCCGGAACCTGGGTGGTGGAGGGAACTTCCACCGCACCCTCGGTCCAGGACCCTACTTCCCCAGGAGGGGAAAGACCCACCGAACCTGGCTGTCGGGGGCATTCCCACCCCTGGGAAGTGCGAGACCCCCGAACCTGGGTGTCTGGGGGAGCTCCCACCGCAACTGGGGTCGAGGGGTCTCCCTCCCGGGAGGGGCGAGACCTGCCAAAACCGGATGTCAGGGGAAGTGCCCACCACACCTGGGTTCGTGTGCACTCTCCCCCAGAGGGGCAAGACCCACCCAACCCAGGTGTTGGGGGGACTCCCCCCCAAGGGAGGGGCAACACCCCCTGAACCCGGGAGTCAGGGGGAGCTGCCACCGCACCTGGGGTGGAGGCCTCCCCCCCCCCCCCCCAGACTCTGTCTGTCCCCTTAAGACTCAATTACTTTTCCAGTCGACCTATACCTTGGTGGAATTACAAAAATTGTTAGGCTACCTCAACTGGTTAAGGCCTTGGCTTCACCTGGCTACAGAAGACCTGCTTCGGCCTTTCGACTCTTTAAGAGATAAAGTCCCCACAGATGTCATCACAATGACTCCATCACATCAACTGCTATTCCAAAATATTCAGTCAGCCTTAAATGCGGCACTATTGGCTAGCTATAGGCCCCAATGCCCCCTCTGTCTTTGGATCCTCCGCAGTTCAGAGCTTTCTTCAGCCGCTATTACCCAGTTAGGTGAGACTCTTCAATGGATATATGCTTCTGTGGGAGGGGCCCCTAGGGTCTATTCCCAACTTGACCAGTTGGCTGACCTGATAGTTAAGGGTAGGGATATTTCCCTGAGACATTATGGGTGGAATCCTGATGTGCTAGTAATCCCCTATGGGTTGTTGGACTTTGAGTGGGTCAGAAGTAACCATAGTCGGGTATCCAATGCCTTGGAGGGTTTCATGGGAAAGGTAGATTGTATTATGGTACTTTGAGATGGATGACATCATTCTCGAGTTTACAGTGGACCCCTCCCCCTACTTTTTTCCACCAGATCCCTCACTAGAGGGGTAAATATCTTTACTGATGGGGAAAAAGTAGGGTCTGCCACAGTGGTGTACTCCACCTCTTTCCCTGACAATGAAGGAAAAAGTACCCACTATTTTGAGCCAGTTACTGGATCTTCACAATTTAAGGAACTATATGCAGTTGCCCTGGCCTTAACCCATGTCCATGGACAGATAAACTTGTTTTCTGACAGCCTATATGTAGTCAACTTGTTACCAACTCTAGTGACAGCATATATTAAGTTGGACAAAAACCCAGTTACTCCTCTAATTATTCACGTCTGATCCTTGTTGAAGGAGCATGCTGAGCCCATTTTTCTGCAGCATCTCAGGGGACACCAAGAGTTACCCAGAATCTTGATATGGGGGAACCAAATGGCTGATCAATTGGCTACCAATGGGACTATCATAGCTACTGCTCAGTCTCAACAGAACCTTCATATGGCTCAAGGACTTCATGAACTTACTCACTTAAACTGAAGAGGGTTACATCAGAGATTCCCCCTGATTCACATAAAAGATTTTAAAAAAGATCATAAGGACATGTAAATCATATATACTGTTTTTACAGGTCCCACCTATTCAATCCCCTGGGGTCAACCCCAGGGGCCTCAAACCTAATGTCATCTAGCAAACTGATGTGACACACTATGCACCTTTTGGAAAATTAAAATATATATTTATGTCTATAGATACTTAGTCAAATGCTTGTTGGGCAACTGCTCATTTGGGCAAAAAAGATCGGCAAACTGAAAGCCATTTCCTACAATGTTGTGCCATTTTGGGATTACCCCTACAGGTTAAGACAGACAATGGGCCCTTCTTTGAGAACAAATCATTACAAGAATTCTTCCAAACTTAAAATATTAAACACACCCCTGGAATACCATACAATCCAAAAGGTCAAGCTATAATTGAGAGGCATAATAAGACCTTAAAGGACCAACTAATAAAACAAAAAGGGGGAAGCAGCCCCCTGACCAATTAAGGACAGCCATGCTTACATTAAATATTTTAAATTTTCCCAAAGACTGACCTCTAACTGCTTTCCAGAGACATTGATGTAATCAGACACCTTATTTGAAGGTAGAGGTCTGATGGAGGGACCTCCTTACTGGATTATGGTGCAGTCCTGATTCCCTCATTAGTGTGGGGAGGGGATTTGTGTGTGTATTCCTGATTGGGGAGCCAAGTCCAATTTGGGTGCCCGCTAGAGATCTAAAATACTGTTCACCAGAACAAAAATGTTTACCCAAGAGCACCCCCTCTTGAGGTAGGATTCTTTATTTTCTCATTTGTAAGAATGAAAAGACCATTCTGGATTCTCCTCATTGTCTCCCTCGTGGCATTCATCGTGGCTGCAGGGATGTGAACTGGACTTGCTGGCCTTGGTATTTCTTTACAGATATACAATAAGCTTTCTCAGCAGATGATAGATGTATGCACCATGTTGCCAGCACTATCTTGGACCTGCAACTCAACTCGATTCCTTGGCCGTGATAGTCTTCCAAAACCGTCGTGGCTTAGACCTGCTTACCACCTGAGAAGGAGGACTATGTCTGTTCCTACAGGAGGAGTGCTGTTTCTATGCTAACTGCTCTGGTATTGTCCAAGACAAGATCAAAAGACTACAAGAAGACCTTGAGAATCAACAAAATGAGCTTCTTATGGACTGGGTTAAATGGGTGGCTTCCTTACCTTCTCCCCTTTGTAGGCCTCTTGGTTACCATAATTCTTGTATTTACATTTGGACCTTATGTAATCAACAGGCTCCTCCAGTTTCTCAAGAATGGAGCCAGAGCTGTTCAACTGATGGTAGTCAGGCAGCAATACACTGTCTTACAAGATACTGACTGTGAACCCAATGAGGTTTGTCAGGGCCCCTACCAGGATGTGCAGATGTAAGCTGGGAGCAGAAAGGTTTCATTCATTTGCGATAGCCATCTCCCTTCCTTGGGGCTTCCCATTGGGTCTGCAGGCCCTGCAGGTAGGATTGCCTGAAGAGCTAGAGTGGTAGTCAATGATGGGTAAGATCCCCAGAGGGGGGCAACCTAAGACAGGCACTCTCTCTAGTAAGGCAAACACCTGCTAATAAAATGAAAAGGAGGACATGTAGGGCATGATATAACATGTGGGGAATGTTGCATTAGAAAAGAGGAAACCTAACTTGATGGCTGCTACCTGCTTCCCAGTCTTGGGGCTGCACATGGCTAGGATGGTGCCTGGCGATCAGCCAGAAGGCATTACCATGGTTTGTGAGGAAAAATTGGAACACCTCTAGGATAGGCTCAGAACCCTTCCACCTTTGGGAACAGCTCTTGAGACCTATTACTACCTGTAGGATGGGTGTACACGTGAACTCTCCCCACCCCGCTGACTTATACCCTGATTAGCTCCTGTACATTATATCAGCTGTGTGTGTGTGTTTTCTCAATAAACGAGATCCTGCTTTAACTGGTTTCCCTGGTGCATCTGATTGTCTTCTGGGAGGGAGGGCTGGGTGTGGGCGGTCAGTCAACCTTTGCCTTTCTTGGCTCATCCTGGTCGGGGCATGCTCTTCCCAATCTCTCCCGCAGGTCAGGAGGGAAGGGGGGAGGCTAAAAATCCCGACAGAGGGCACTCCCCTCCACCGGAAGGTGTGAGACCCCAAACCCGGAATGTAGGTGTCTGGGGAAGCTCCCACTGCCCCTGCGAGGAGGGCACTCCTTCCCCAGAGGTGAAAGATACCCTGAACCTGGGTGTCGCGGGGAGCTCCCACTGCACCCAGGGTTGAGTGCACACCCTCCTGGAGGGGAGACCCCCAAACCCGGGTGTCAGGGATGCTCCCACAGCACCCGGATTGAGGACACTTGCCCCTACAGGGACTGGCGAGACACCCTGAATCCAGATGTCATGGGGAGCTCCCACAGCACTCGGGGTCGAGGGCACTCTCCCCCTGGGAGGGGCAAGAAACCCTGAACCCAGGTGTCAGGGGGAGGCTCCAGGGGTCAAGGGCACTCCCCCCCCCTTTAGGGGTGGGATCTCCTATTTTGGGTGTCGGTGGAAGCTCCCACCATACCTGGGGTAGACGGCACTCCCCCTGCATGAGGGGCGAGATCCCATGAACCTGGGTGTGGGGCCGACTCCCCTCCTGGAGAGGCGAGACCCCTGAAATCTGGTGTCCGGGAAAGCTCCCACCGCACCCGGGGTCGAGGGCATTCCACCCATGGGAGGGGCAAGACACCCCCAACCCGGGTGTCGGGAGAGCACCCACTACAACCGTGGTCGAGGGAACTCCCCCTCCCAGAGGGGCGAGACACCCCGAAACCTGGTTCTGGGGGTAGCTCCCACCGCACCTGAGGTTGAGGGCACTCCTACCCGCGGGAGAGGCAAGACCCCCCAAACCCGGGTGTTAGGGGAGCTCCCACCACACCCAGGGTCAAGGGCACTCCCCTTCCAGAAGGGGTGAGACACCCCGAACCTGGGTGACAGGCCAAGTTCCTAGCGCACCCGGGGTCCAGGAAACTCCCCCTCCCCCCAGGGTCGAGACCCTCGAACCTGTGTGTAAGGGGAGCTCCCACTGCACCCGAGATCGAGGGCAATCCCCCATCCCGGGATTGGCGAGAAAACCGAACCCGGATGTCAGGAATAGCTCCCACTACATCCGGGGTCGAGTGCACTCCCCCCACCAGAGGGGTGAGACACCTCGAACTCAAGTGTCAGGGGGAGCTCCCACCGCACCCAGGATCCAGGGCACTCCTCTCCCCAGGAGGGGTGAGACTCCAGGGGTGTCGGGGGAGCTCCCATAGCACCTGGGGTAGAGAGCACTGCCCCACCGGGAGCGACACCCAAATCCGGGATCAAGGGGAGCTCCCACCCCACCCTGGGTGGAGGGCACTCCACACCAGGAGGGGCAAGACCCCCTGAACCCGAGTGTCTTGGGGGCTCCCCCACAGGGGAGATGATCCCTGAACCTGGGTATCAGGCGGGAGCTCCCAGCACACCTGGGATCCAGGGCAATCCCCCCACGCAGGGGCGAGACCCCCGCCCTGGGTGTCTGGGGGGAGCTCCCTCCACACCCAGGATTGAGGGCACACCCCCCCCCAGAAGAGGTGAGACCCCCAAACCCCTGTGTTGGGGGACACCCCCCAAAATGGGCAAGATCCCCATACCCGGGTGTCGGAAGAGTTCCCAGCACACCCGGGGTCGAGGCCACTACCCTTCCCGAGGGGCAAGATTCCTGAACCTGGGTCTCAGGGGAAGCTTCTACTGCACCTGGGATCAAGTGCACTCCCCCTTCCTGGGACTGGAGAGACACCCAGAACCCGAATATGTGGGGGGGAATTCCCACAGCACCCAGGGTGGAGAGTGCTCCCCCCCAAGGGGTGAGACTCCTCTAACCCAGGTGTTGGGAGTAGCTTCCACCACACTAGGGTTGAGGACACTCCCCCCCAGGAGCTAGACACTGCCGGAGTATGGCTGCAGCAAACTAGCTGGGGGGTGACGAGCAACTTGTGTAGATTGATACAGCAGGAGAGGGAGCCCTTTATTGTAGGACAGGAGCTGTATTTATACATTCCACACAGTTTATCTAATTAACATAAACTAGATACAGCAGTCAACCAATCATGAATCTCCACACTTAATGGCTCGCTTTTGTTACTTCTCAAACCACTCCCTCTGGCATTTTGCCAGGCACCATTCAGACTTGTTTATGAACTCTAACATTCCCCTGGCAAAATGGCAGGTGTTATTTTGACTTGTTTACAGACTCTAACATTTCCCCCTTTTGTTTAATTTAAATAACGACCATAGTGGTTTTTACATAAACACCATAAATTATCTGCTACAAGCAGAAGGGGAGGAAACAAAATGCCAAAATACCAAGCTAAGTGATGGCTCCATGCAAGAAGCCCTTGGAAAAATTATACCAGCAATGACACCGTTAGCAAAGATACCGAGTTACAATTTGTTGTAGATTACAGTTTGTTGTCTCAGTCCAGGTAAAGTAGTGTCTCAATAGATTAACTCACAGTCCCAGTAAATCACAGTCCAGGTAAGTTCTGCAGGCAGCTAGCTTAAGTTGTAGCAGCAGAAACAGCAACAGCTCCGAAGTTTCATCCATTTCTCAGCCGAAGTCTCGTCCAGATCTCAGCAACATTGGAAATTCTTCCACCTTGGTCTTTACTGGCACTGGGATGAAGGCAGGAACTCTGGATGGCTAAAGAAAATCCTGTAGCATTCTACTAAGAAAACAACCTTCTGAACAATTTAGTACATTATCTCAAGGTTTTTTACATTTGAAATAAGCCTTAATAGTGCTCATTACTCATTAGCTTCCAGGTGTGGGAGAACCATTGTAGTTACTGGCCTTGGAAATGACCAAACATCAGGGATGTCAGTAGCGTCTTTTGCTGGCTCTAGTGTCCTGGGCAGCCCCAGATGGCCCTGGGGAGTGTCCCGGACTCAAACTGCTACTGGGCACAGGGAGCAAGAGCCTGCGAGACTGTGCCTCCAGGTCAGGTCTAGATTTGGGCTCGCGGCAGTGGAAGAGTCAGCTCCCCGGCCAGGAGGCGGGGAAGGGCCAGTCGCTACCGCCTCTTAGAAAATCCTTGCTGCGCTGTGACCGACTTGCACACTCAGCAGCTGCCTCTCCGCTTCACGCACCCTCCAGTAATGAAAAGTATTTAGTAATAGCCTTTTGCTGCAACTTTTTTCCTGATAATCCTTCTTCTTCTGAACTTTCTTTTTCTTTTTGACTAGAGTTCCTGGGCTCTTATCAACACATGCCCTAACTATTCTTGGTTCCACTGGGGTGCCTTCTTCCCTTAGAAATTTACTTCTCACCCCTTCCATATTTTCATCACAAAGACAATACAATACACTGAGACAAAACAAGACACAAACATACTGTATCAATCTTTTCCATTTTCTCGAAATGGCCATTTTTCCTCTCGCCCTATCTGCCTAGGGACGAGCAGATTTGCTCCCGTCCTATCTATGGATGAGCAGCTTTTTTTCATCACTTACCCCCGAGTGTCCCGGGGCTCCCGGTATGGGCCACCATCTGCCACAGCCAGGCTGGCTGGGCAAAATAACCCCGGGGTGAGGAGCGACTTGTGTTGATTGATACAGCAGGAGAGGGAGCTGTTTATTCTAGGACAGGAGTGGTATTTATACATTCCACACAGTTTATCTAATTAACATAAACTAGATACAGCAGTCAACCAATCAGGAATCTCCACACTTAATGGCTTGCTTTTGTTACTTATCAAACCACTCCCTCTGGCATTTTGCCAGACACCATCCAGACTTGTTTAGGAACTCTAACATTCCCCTGGCAAAATGCCAGGTGTTATTTTGACTTGTTTACAGACTCTAACAAGACACCCCAAAACCTGGTGTCGGGGGGAGCTCACACCCCACCCGTGGTCTATTGCACCCCCCCCCCCCCCAGGGGTGAGACATCCAAACTCAGGTTCCTGTGGAAACTTCCACCACACCTGGTATTGAAGGTACTCCCCCCACCCCCAGGGAGGAGCAAGACACCCTGAAACCTGGTGTCAGGGGGAGCTCATACCACACTGTGGTTGAGGGCACTCCAGTCCCCAGAGTGGCGAGACACCTCGAACCCAGGTTCTGGGGAAACTCCCACCACACCCAGAGTTGAGGGCACTCCCCATCCCAGGAGGAGGGAGACCCCTCTAAACTGTGTGTCCAAGGGATTTTCCACTGCACCTGGGGTTGAGGGCACTCCCCCCCAGGCAGGGCGAGACCCCTAACTTGGGTGTTGGGGGGAGCTCCCACCACACCTGGGGTCCACGGCACTCCCCCCTGTGGGAGGGGCAAGACCCCACGAACCTGGGTGTGGCGGTAAATTTCCTCCCAAAGGAGGGCAACCCCCCAACTCGAGTGTCCAGCTGAGCTCCCAGAAAACCCGGGGTGGAGGGCATTCCCCACCCTGGATGGGTGAGATCCCTGAACCAGGGTGTCAGCGGGAGCTCCCACCTAACCCAGGACCCAGGGCGCTCCCCCTTCCCAGGACTGGCGAGACACCCCAAACCCGGATGTCAGGAAGATCTCCCACTGCTGGCAGAGTCGAGGGCACCCCCCCACACAAGGGGGAAGACCCCTGAATCCGGGTGTTGGGGGAAGATCCCATTGCACCCGGGGTCAAGGGCACTCCCCATCCAGAAAGGGCAAGACTCCGGAACCCAGGTATCCTGAGGAGCTTGGACTGCATGCGGGGAAGAGGGCATTCCCTCCCTCGGAAGGTGCAAGACATCTCGAACGCGGGTGTCGGGCGGAGCTCCCACCGAACCCAGGGTCGAGGGCACTTCCTCACCCAGGAGGGGTGAGACCCTGGAACCCGGGTTTTGGGCGGAGATCCCACCACATCTGGAGTCCAGGGCACTCCCCATCCCAGAAGGGGTAAGACCACCCGAATCTGCGTGTTGGGGGGAGCTCCCACCACATCCTGTGTCGAGGACACTCCCCCCTGAGGGGCAAGACACCCCAAACCTGGGTGTCATGGGGAGCTCCAAATGCACCCAGGGATGAGGGCACTATCTCCCGGGAGGGGCAAGACCCACTGAAACCGGGAGTCTGGAATAGCTCCAACCGCACATGGGTCAAGGAGACTCCCCCCGGGAGGGGCAAGACACCCGGAACCCCGGAATCAGGAAATGCTCCAACCACACCCTGGGGCCAGGGCACTCCCCCCTGCAGGGAGGAATAAGACCCCCCCAACCTGGTTGTTGGGGGGACTCCCCACTGGAGGATCAAGACACCCTGAACCTGGGTGTTGGAGGGAGCTCCTACCGCACGCACCAGGGGTCGAAGGCACTGCCCCCCCTAGGGATGAGACACCCCGAACCCAGGTGTCGGGGGAGCTCACACCCTATCTGGGATCGAGGGCACTCCACCACCAAGAGGGGTGAAACCCCCTGAACTGGGTGTAGGGGGAAGCTCCCACCCATCTGGGGTCGAGGACACTCACCAACACCAAGCGGGAAACCCCTGAACCCAGGTGTCTGGGGGGGCTCCCACAGCACCTGGGGACGAGGGAAGTCCCACCCAAGGGAGGGACTAGACCCCCGAACATGGTTGTTGAGGGAACTCCCCCCCAGGAATGTCAATCCCCCCCAACCCGAGTATCCGAGGGAGCTCCCACTGCACACAGGGTCAAAGTCACTCCACCCCGCCCCAGGAGGGGTGAGAAACCCTGAACCCGGCTGTTGGACTGAGCTCTCACTGCACCTGGGATCAAGGGCACGACTCCCTGGAGGGGCTAGACCCCCAAACCCGGGAGTCAGGAGTAGCTTCAACCACACACGAGGTTGAGGGCACTCCCCTCCAGGGAGGGTCAAGATACCCCCGAACCCTGGAATTGGGAAACGCACCCACCACACCCACAGCACCCAGGGTCTACAGCACTCCCTGCCTCCAGTTTGGGGTGTGACACCCTTACCCTAAAACTGGATGTTGGGAGGAGCTCCCACCCTAACCGGGGTAGAGGGCACTCCACCCCCAAGAGGGGTGAAACCCCCTGAACTGGGTGTAGGGGGAAGCTCCCACCGCATCTGGGGTCGAGGACACTCACCAACATGAAGCGGAAAACCCCTGAACCCGGGTGTCCGGGGGAGCTCCCACGGCACCTGGGGACTAGGGAAGTCCCACCCAAGGGAGGGACGAGACCCCCGAACATGGTTGTTGGGGGAATTCCTCCCCAGGAATGTCAATCCCCTCAAACCCGGGAGTCAGAGGTAGCTCCCACCGCACACAGGTCGAGGGCACTCCTCCCCTGCCCCAGGCGGGGTGAGAAACTCTGAACCTGGGTGTCAGACGGAGCTCCCAGAGCTCCCACAGCACCCGGGGTGGAGGACTTTATTTGGCTGCAGCCATGTTCAGAGGGCACAGTTTTCTTGTAATCAATTAATTAATCAATTAATCTCCTGAATTCAGGCAATTTCAGAACTTTATACCCAAAGTATAAGGGAAGGGGCTCAGAAGTTCACAGTCTGCAGAAGTTCACACAAAAGCAACTTTTTGTTTGATTTAGAGTTCCAAATGCCTCTATTCCTATAGGGGAAAACAAAGTGAAACCTAAAAATTCAAAGTGTTCCTGCAAACGAATGCTTCAACCTAGAAGAATGCAATCTGGGGGACATGTGTGACTGGAGTACCAATCATTCCTTCAAAGTATCAACAAGATTGTGTGAAAAAATATTTGCTGAGATTCCAGTAATCTTGGAGTTCTCTGATGTGAACCTAAAAATTTAATGTGTTCCTGCAAATGAACGCTTCTATCTAGAAGCATGAAATTTGGCCGGCCAAGTGTGACTGGATTACAGATGATTCCTTCAAAGTATCAACAAGATCATGTAAAAAAATACTTGCAGAGATTTCAGAAAACTCGGAGTTCTGTGACAGCTTTGCAAATTTTTCAAATGAAAGTGTTTTTGCCTTGCCACTGCTTATGGCTACCTCAACAGGGAACAAAGCATAGAGAGCACACTGAGAACTACTTGAGTGTGTCAAGTTTCAAGCAGGTAGCAAAATTCATGTTTGATTTAGAGTTCCAAATGCCTCTATCCCTATAGGGGAAAAGGAAGTGAAACCTAAAAATTCAAAGTATTTCTGCAAACGAACGCTTCAACCTAGAATAATGAAATTTGGAGGGCCAAGTGCAACTGGAGTACCCATCATTCCTTCAAAATATCAACAAGAACAGGTTAAAAATATGTGATGTAATTCAAGTAAACTCGGAGTTCTCTTGAAGCTTGGCAAATGCTTTCAAATGAAAATGTTATTTCCTTGCCTCTGCTTAGGGCTATTTCAACAGGAAACAAAGCATAGAAAGAGCACAAAGAAATAATTGAGTGTGTCAAGTTTTAAGCAGCTAGCACAAACCGTGTTTGATTTAGAGTTGCAAATGTGTCTATCCCTATAGGGCAAAGCTAGTGAAACCTAAAAATTTAAAGTGTTCCTGCAAATGAATGCTTCACCTAGAAAAATGAAAGTTGCTTGGCAAAGTGCAAGTAGAGTTCTGATCATTCCTTCAAATTATCAAAAAGTTTGGTTGAAAAAATATTTGCTGAGATTCCAGTAATTTTGGTGTTCTCTGGAAGCTTTGCAAACAATTTCAAATGAAAGTGTTTTTTGTGCCTCTTCTTAGACCTACTTCAACAGTGAACAAAGCATAGATAGCGCACTGATTACTAATCGAGTGTGTCAAGTTACAAAAAGCTAGCAGAATCATGTTTTATTTAGAGTTCTAACTGCCCCTAAAATATAGGGGGAAATGATGTGAAACCTAAAAATCAATGTGTTCTTGAAAACAAATGCTTCAACCTAGAAGCATTAAATTTGGGGGCTAAGTGCGACTGGAGGACTGATCATTGCTTCAAAGTATCAACAATATCAGCTGAGAAAGTATTTGTTGAGATTTCAGCAAACTCAGAATTATGTGGAAGATTGGCAAATGCTTTCAAATGAAAGTGATTATTCATTGAGTTTGCTGAGGTCTACTTCAACAAGGAACAAGCATAGAGAGTGCACTGAGAACTAATTGAGTCTGTCAAGATTCAGGCAGCTAGCCCAAACCATGTTTGATATAGAGTTCCAAATCATCTATTCCTATAGGGGAAAATGGAGTGAAACCTAAAAATTTAAAGTGTTCCTGAAAATGAATGCTTCAATAAAGAAGAATGAAAATTGTGTGACCAAGTGCGACTGGAGTTCCAATCATTCCTTCAAAGTATCAACAAGATCGGGTGAAAAAATAGTTTCTGAGATTCCAGTAAACTGGGAGTTCTGTGAAAGATTCACAAACGCTTTCAAAGGAAAGTGTTATTTCCTTCCCTCTGCTTAGTGTACTTCCTCATGGAATAATGCATAGCGATTGCACTGAGAACTAACTGAGTGTGTCAAGTTTCAAGCAGCTAACACAATCCATGTTTGATTTAGAGTTCCAAATGAGTCTATCCTTATAGGGGAAAATAAAGTGAAACCTAAAAATTCAAAGTGTTCCTACAAATGAACGTTTCAACCTAGAAGAATAAAATTTGTGGGGCCAAATGTGACTGGATTAACAATCATTCCTTCCAAGTTTCAACAAGATCAGGTGAAAAAATATTTGCTGAGATTCTAGTAATCGTGGAGTTCTCTGGAAGCTTGGCAAATGATTTCAAATGAAAGTGTTTTTTTTCTTGCCTCTTCTTAGAGATACTTCAACAGGGAACAAAGCATAGATAGCACACTGAGACTTAATTGAGTGTGTCAAATTTCAAGTAGCTAGCACAAACTGTGTTTGATTTATAATTCCAACTACTTCTATCCCTATCAGGAAAATGAACTGAAATCTAAAAATTCCAAGTGTTCCTGAAAAAGAATGCTTCAACATAGAAGCATGAAATTTGGGGGGACAAGTACAACTGGAGTACTGATCATTACTTCTAAGTATCAACAAGATCGGGTGAGAAAGTATTTGTTGAGATTCCAGGAAACTCAGAGTTATGCGAAAGTTTGACAAATGCTTTCAAATGAAAGTGATTATTCCTTGCCTTTGCTTAGGTCTACTTCAACAAGGAACAAAGTATAGAAAGCACACTGAGAACTAATTGAGTCTGTCAAGATTCAGGCTGCTAGCCCAAACCATGTTTGATACAGAGTTCCAAATTCTCTACCTCTATTGTGGAAAATGAAGTGAAACCTAAAAATTCAAAGTGTTCATGCAAAAGAACGCTTCAACATAGAAGAATGAAATTTGGGGGGCCAAGTGGGACTGGATTACCAATCATTTGTTCAAAGTATCAACCTGATCAGGTGAAAAAATATTTGCTTAGATTCCAGTAAACAACAAGTTCTTGGAAGATTGGAAAATGCCTTCAAATAAAAGTGTTATTTTCTTATCTCTGCTTAGGGCTACTTCATCCGGAAACAAAGCACAGAGAGTGCACTGAGAACTAATTGAATGTGTCAAGTTTCAAGCACCTTGCACCAACCATGTTCGATATAGAGTTCCAAATGCCTCTATCCCTATATGCTAAAGGAAAGTGAAACCTAAAAATTCAAACTATTCCTGCAAACAAACGCTTCAATATAGAAGAATTAAATTTGGGAGACCAAGTGCAACTGGAGTACCAATCATTCCTTCAAAGTATCAACAATAGTGGGATTAAAAAATATTTGATATGATTCCAGGAAACTCGGCGTTCTGTTGAAGCTTGGCAAATGCTTTCAAATGTAAGTGTTATTTCCTTGCCTCTGATTAGTGCTACTTCAATAGGGAATAATGAATAGAGAGGGCACTGAGAACTAACTGAGTATGTCAAGTTTCAAGAAACTAGCACAAACCATGTTTGATTTATAGTTCCTAATGTGTCTATCCATATACGGGAAAATGAAGTGAAACCTAAAAATTCAAAGTGGTCCTGCCAACAAATGCTTCAACCTAGAAGAATGAAATTTGTGGGGCCATGTGCAACTGGAGTACCCATCATTCCTTCCAAGTATCAACAAGATCGGGTGTTAATAGATTTGCTGAGATTCCAGTAAACTCGGATTTGTGTGGAATCTTGGCAAACAATTTCAAATGAAAGTGTTTTTTTCCTTGCCTCTGCTTAGGGCTACTTCAACAGTAAACAAAGGATAGAGAGTGCACTGTGTACAAATTGAGTGTTTCAAGTTACAAGAAGCTAGCACATACCCTGTTCGATATAGCGTTCCAAATGACTCTAAACTTTAGGGGAAAATGAAACATACAAATTCAATGTGTTACAGCAAACGAATGCTTCAACCAAGTAGCATGAAATTTGGGGGGGGGGGCAAGTGCGACTGGAGTACTGATCATTCCTTCAAAGTATCAACAAGATCCAGTGAACAAATATTTGCTGAAATTTCAGTAAACTTGGAGTTCTGTGGAAGCTTGGCAAACGCTTTCAAATTAAAGTGTTATTTTTTGGCTTTGGTTAGGTCGACTTCAGCAAGGAACAAAGCATAGAGAGGGTACTGAAAAGTTATAGACTGTGTCAAGATTCAAGCAGCTAGCACAGACCATGTTTGATTTATAATTACATATGCATCTTTCCCTATAGGGGAAAACAAATTGAAACCTAAAAATTCAAACTGTTCCAGCAAAAGAATGCTTAAACCTAGAAGAATGAAAATTGTGGGGCCAAGTGCGACTGGAGTACAGATCATTCCTTCAAAGTATCAAAAATGCTGGGTTAAAAATGTTAGAGTCTGTAAGCAAGTCAAAATAACACCTGGCATTTTGCCAGGGGAATGTTAGAGTTCCTAAACAAGTCTGGATGGTGCCTGGCAAAATGCCAGAGGGAGTGGTTTGAGAAGTAACAAAACCGAGCCATTAAGGGTAGAGATTCCTGATTGGTTGACTGATGTATCTAGTTTATGCTAATTAGGTAAGCTGTGTGGAATGTATAAATACAGCTCCTGTCCTGCAATAAACGGCTCCCACTCCTGCTGTATCAACCTACACAAGTTGTTCGTCACCCCCCTGATTATTCTGCTGCAGCCGGACTCTGGCAGATGGTGGCCCGTACGGGGAGCCCCGGGACACTCGGGGGTAAGTGAAGAAAAAAAAGCTGCCTGTCCATAGATAGGACGGGAGCAAATCTGCTCGTCCCTAGGCAGATAGGGCTAGAGGAAAAATGGCCATTTCGAGAAAATGGAGAAGATTGATACAGTATGTTTGTGTCTTATTTTGTCTTAAAATATTGTATTGTCTTTGTGATGAAAATATGGAAGGGGTGAGAAGTAAATTACTAAGGGAAGAAGGCACCCCAGTGGAACCAAGAATAGTTAGGGCATGTGTTGATAAGAGCCCAGGAACTCTAGTCAAAAAGAAAAAGAAAGTTCAGAAGAAGAAGGATTATCAGAAAAAAGTTGCAGCAAAAGGCTATTACTAAATACTTTTCATTACCGGAGGGTGCGTGAAGTGGAGAGGCGGCTGCCGAGTGTGCAAGTCGGTCACAGCGCAGCAAGGATTTTCTAAGAGGCGGCAGCGACTGGCCCTTCCCCGCCTCCTGGCCAGGGAGCTGACTCTTCCACTGCCGCGAGCCCAAATCTAGACCTGACCTGGAGGCACAGTCTCACAGGCTCTTGCTCCCTGTGCCCAGTAGCAGTTTGAGTCCGGGACACTCCCCAGGGCCATCTGGGGCTGCCCAGGCACTACAGCCAGCAGAAGACACTACTGGTGTCCCTGATGTTTGGTCATTTTCAATGCCAATAACTAGGCTACAATGGTTCTCCCACACCTGGAAGCTAATGAGTAATGAGCACTATTAAGGCTTATTTCAAATGTAAAAAACCTTGAGATAATGTATTAAATTGTTCAGAAGGTTGTTTTCTTAGTGTAATGCTACAGGATTTTCTTTAGCCATCCGGAGTTCCTGCCTTCATCCCAGTGCCGGTAAAGACCAAGGTGGAAGAATTTCCAGTGTTGCTGAAAACCGGACAAGACTTTGGCTGAGAAATGGACAAGACTTCGGATCAAACTAGTTGCCTGCAGAACTTACCTGGACTGTGATTTAAGCTCGCTGCCTGCAGAACTTACCTGGACTGTGATTTACCTGGACTGTGAGTTAATCTATTGAGACACTGCTTTACCTGGACTGAGACAACAAACTGTAATCTATAACAAATTGTAACTCAGTATCTTTGCTAACCGTGTCATTGCTGGTATAATTTTTCCAAGGGCTTCTTGCATGGAGCCATCAATTGGCTTGGTATTGTGGCATTTTGTATCCTCCCTTTCTGTTTGTAGCAGGTTATTTATGGTGTTTCTGTAAAAAACACTGGTCGTTATTTAAATTAAACAAAAGGGGGAAATGTTAGAGTCTGTAAACAAGTCAAAATAACACCTGGCATTTTGCCAGGGGAATGTTAGAGTTCGTAAACAAGTCTGGATGGTGCCTGGCAAAATGCCAGAGGGAGTGGTTTGAGAAGTAACAAAACCAAGCCATTAAGTGTAGAGATTCCTGATTGGTTGACTGATGTATCTAGTTTATGCTAATTAGGTAAGCTGTGTGGAATGTATAAATACAGCTCCTGTCCTGCAATAAACAGCTCCCACTCCTGCTGTATCAATCTACACAAGTTGTTCGTCACCCCCCTGATTATTCTGCTGCAGCCGGACTCCGGCAAAAAAATATTTGATGTGATTCCAGTAAACTCGGATTTCTGTTGAAGCATGACAAACACATTTAAATGAATGTGTATTTTCCTTGACTCTGCTTAGGGCTACTTCAACAAGGAAGAAAGCATAGACAGCACACTGAGAACTAATTGAGTGTGTCAAGTTTCAAACAGCTAGCACAATCCATGTTTTATTTAGAGTTCAAACTGCCTCTATCCCTATAGGGGAAAATGAAGTGAAACTTAATATTTCAATTTGTTCCTGCAAATGAACGCTTCAACCTAGAAGAATGAAATTTTGGGGGCCAAATTGCAACTGGAGGACCTATCATCCTTCCAAAGTATCAACAAGATCTGGTGAAAAAATATTTGCTGAGATACCAGTAAACTCTTAGTCCTGTGGAAGCCTGGCAAATGCTTTCAATTGAAAGTCTTTTTTCCTTGCCTTTTCTTAGGGCTACTGCAACAGGGAACAAAGCATAGAGAGCACACTGAGAAATAATTGAGTATGTCAAATTTTAAGAAGCTACATCAAACCATGTTTGATTTAGAGTTCCATATTCTTCTATTCCTATATGGGAAAACGAAGTGAAACATAAAAAATAAAATTGTTCCTTCAAATGAATGCTTCAACCTAAAATAATAAAATTTTGGGGGGCCAAGTGCTACTGGTGTACCAATCATTCCTTCAAAGTATTAACATGATCAGGTGACAAAATGTTTTCTGAGATTCCAGTAAACTCAGAGTTCTGTGGAAGCTAGGCAAAGTCTTTCAAAGAAAGTCTTTCTTCCTTGCCCCTCTGTAGGACTACTTCAACAGGTAACAAAGCATAGAGAGTGCACTGACACTTAAGTAGTTACTTCAACAGGTAACAAAGCATAGAGAGTGCACTGTCACTTAATTGAGTGTGTCATGCTTCAAGAAGCTAGCAGAAGCCATGTTTGATTTAGAGTTCCCACTGCTTCTATCCCTATAGGGGAAAACAAAATGAAAAAAATATTTGCTGAGATAACAGTAAACTTGGAGTTCTGTGGAAACATGGCAAACATTTCAAATGAAAGAGTTTTTTCATTGCCTCTGCTTAGGGCTACTTTAACAGGGAACAAAGCATAGAGAGTGCACTGATAACTAATTGAGTGTGTCATGGTTCCAGCAGCTAACACAAACCACGTTTGATTTAGAGTTCCAAATGATTCTATACTTATAGGGGAAAATGAAGTAAAACCTAAAAATTGGAAGTGTTTTTGCAAATGAATGCTTCCACCTAGAATAGTAATATTTGAGGGTCCAATGCGACTGGAGTACTGATCATTCTTTAAAGGATCAACAATATTGGGTGAAAAAATATTTGCTGAGATTCCACTAAACTCCAAGTTCTTTGGAATCTTGGTAAACGCAATCAAATGAAAGTGTTTTTTCTTGCCTCTGCTTAGGGCTACTTCAACAGGGAACAAAGGATAGAGAGCACACTGAAAACGAATTGCGTGTGTCAAGTTTTAAGCAGCTACATCAAGCCATGTTTGAATTAGGTTTCCAAATTCATCTATCCCTATAGAAAAGGAAAGTGAAACCTATAAATTAAAATTGTTGCTGGAAATGAATGCTTCAACCTAAAAGAGGAAAATTTGGGGGCCAAGTGCAACTGGTGTTCCAATCATTCTTTCAAAGTATCAACAAGATTGGGTTAAAAAATAATTGCTGAGATTTCAGTAAATTCTGAGTTCTGTGGAAGCTTGGCAAACGCTTTCAAAAGAAAGTCTTTTCTTCCTTGCCCCTCTGTAGGGATACTCCAACAGGCAACAAAGCATAGAGAGCACACTGACAATTAATTGAGTGTGTCAAGCTTAGAGCAGCTAGCAGAAGCCATGTTTGATTTAGAGTTCCAACTGCCTCTATCCCTATTGGGGAAAACAAAGTGAAACCTAAAAATTCAAAGTGCACCTGAAAACGAACACTTAAACCTAGAAGAATGAAATTTGGGGGGCCAAGTGCGACTGGAATACCGATCATAACTTCAAAGTACCAACAAGATCGGGTGAAAAAAATTTGCTGAGATTCCAGTAAACTCAAAAGTTCTGTGGAAGCTTGGCATATGCTTTCAAATAAAAGAAAGTTTTCCTTGCCTCTTCTTAGGAATACTTCAACAGGGAACCAAACAAAGAGCGCACACTGAGAAATAATGAGTGTGTCAAGTTTCAAGCATCTAACACAAACCGTGTTTGATTTAGAGTTCTAACTGCCTCTATCCATATAGGGGAAAACAACGTGAAACCTAAAAATTCAAAGTGTTCCTGTAAATGAATGCTTCAACCTAGAAGAATGAAATTTCAGGGTTCAAGTGTGACTGGAATACCAATCATAACTTCAAAGTATCGGCAAGATTGGGTGAAAAGAATATTTGCAGAGATTCCAGTAAACTGAAAGTTCTGTGGAAGCTTCCTATATACTTTCAAATAAAAGTGATTATTCCTTGTCTCTGCGTAGGGCTACTTCTACAGGGAACCAAGCAAAGAGAGCACTTTGAGAAGTAATTGAGCATGTAAAGTTTCAAAAGCTAGCACAAACCATGTTTGATTTAAATTTCCAAATTACTTTATCCCTCTATGGGAAAACAAAGTGAAACCTAAAAATTCAAAGTCTCCCTGAAAATTTACACTTCAACCTAGAAAAATCAAATTTTTGGGGCCAAGTGTGACCGGAGTACTGATCATTGCTTCAAAGTATCAACAAGATCGGTTGAAAAAATATTTGCTGCGATTCCAGTAAAGTAAGATTTCTATGGAAGTCAGGCAAACACATTCAAATGAAAGTGATTTTTCCATGCCTCTGCTTAGGGCTACTTCAATAGGGAACAAAGCACAGAGAACACACTGAGAACTAATTGAGTGTGTCCTGTTTCAACAAGTTAGCACAAACCATGTTTGATATAGAGTTCCAATTTCCTATACCCTATAGGGGAAAATGATGTGAAACCTAAAAATTCAAAGTGTTCCTGCAAAAGAATTATTCAACCTATAAGTATAAAATTTGGGGGGCCAAGTGGGACTGGAGTACAGATTATTCCTTCAATGTATCAAAAAAGATCCATTGAAAAAATATTTGCTAAGATTCCAGTAAACTCGAAGTTCTGTGGAAGCTTTGCAAATGCTTTCAAAGAAAGTGTATTTGCATTGCCTCTGCTTTGGGCTACTGAAATACCAATCATAACTTCAAAGTATCAACAAGATTGGGTGAAAAGAATATTTGCAGAGATTCCAGTAAACTGAAAGTTCTGTGGAAGCTTGGTATATGCTTTCAAATAAAAGTGATTATTCCTTGTCTCTGCTTAGGCTACTTCTAATGGAAACCAAATAAAGAGAGCACACTGAGAATTAATTGAGTGTGTAAAATTTCAAACAGCTAGCACAAACCATGTTTGAATTAAATTTCCAAATGCCTCTGTTCCTCTATGAGAAAACAAAGTGAAACCTAAAAATTCAACGTCTCCCTGCAAATGAAGGTTTCAACCTAGAAAAATCAAATTTTGGGGGCCAAGTGTGACTGGAGTACCAATCATTGCTTCAAAGTATCAACAAGATCAGTAGAAAAAATATTTGCTGCGATTTGATTTAGAGTTCCAATTTCCTGTATCCCTATAGGGGAAAATGACGTGAAACCTAAAAATTCAAAGTGTTCCTGCAAAAGAATGCTTCAACCTAGAGGTATGAAATTTGGGGGGCCAAGTGGGACTGGAGTACAGATTATTCCTTCAAAGTATCAAAAAGATCCGTTGAAAAAATATATTTGCTGAGATTCCAGTAAACTCGAAGTTCTGTGGAAGCTTGGCAAATGCTTTCAATGAAAGTGTATTTGCATTGACTCTGCTTAAGGCTACTTCAAGAAGGAACAAAGCATAGAGAGCACACTGAGAAGTAATTGAGTGTGTCAAGTTTCAAGCCAGTAGCACAAAGCATGTTTTATTTAGAGTTCCAACTGCCTCTATCCCAAAAGTTTAAAACAAAGTGAAACCTAACAATTCAAAGTGTTCCTGCAAATGAACACTTCAACCTAGAAGAATGAAATTTCAGGGGTCAAGGGCGGCTGGAGTACTGATCATTCCTTCAAAGTATCAACAAGACTGGGTTAAATAATATTTGATATAATTCCAATAAACTTGGAGTTCTGTTGAAACTTTGCAAATGCTTTCCAATGAAAGTGTTATTTCCTTGCCTCTGATTAGGGCAACTGCAACAGGGAACTAAGAGTAGAGAGTGCACTGAGAACTAATTGAGGATGTAAAGTTTCAAGAAGCTAGCACAAGCTATGTTTGATTTAGAGTTCCAAATGTCTCCATCTCTATATGGGAAAATGGCACAAAATCTAAAAATTCAATGTGTTCCTGCAAATTAACGCTTCTATCAAGGAGCATAAAATTTGGGTTGTCAAGTGCAACTGGAGTATTCATACCTTCAAAGTATCAACTAGATCTGTTGAAAAAATATTTGCTGAGACTCCAGTAAACTCGGATTCTGTGGAAGCTTGGCAAATGCTTTCAAATGAAAGTGTTTATTCCTTGCATCTGCTTAGCGCTGCTTCAACAGTGAACAAAGCATAGAGAGCACACTGAGATCTAATTGATTGTGTCATGTTTCAAGCAGCTACCAAAAATCGTGTTTTTTTTTTTCCACTTTTGACAATTGTTACTTATGCTTTGACTATTCAGAACAAGTTTAAATGGCTTACAGGTAAAATTCAGTCAAATAAATAATTACTTTAGAGTCACACAATACAAAAAAAATTAACATCATTAGGAATAAGAACAACAACAAGAACTGTTTCTTTTGAAAACTAAATAATCTGAATTGACCAAATTGCTCAATCCTGCTTAGTGTTCCTATAGATCTAGTTTGGTGTGAGAACGTGAGGACGTCTGTGTCCTGGCACCCAATATTTTGGAGTATTTTTCTGAGACATTTCTGGGACATGATGGGCACATCTTTCCATTCTTAGCCCTTTCCTCTTAACAGTCCCTTTTCTTCATGGGAGTGAAAGCAAATGGAAGAAAAGAAAACACAATAAACATTTTGAATAGGACTAATTAGGTGAACTTCTTAGTTATACATTATAATTAACACCTGAAAACTTTTAGTTTTTGAAAAGAATGTATGCATGTTTCTATGTATAAGAACCAACTATATAAAATTACTGGTGAATTGTTTTATAAGGAATTCTTTGAAAATTAAATATGTATCTTCAAACAAAACTCCAGAAGTATTCATTGTATAGAGGTACTATGAAAATTTTAAAAAAATTAAATATCTTGCTTTGTTATTTTATATCTTATTTAATAATGTTGTTAATCGAATCTACTATTATAACAATTCATATATGTCATGCTACAGATTATTCCCTGAGATAAGAAGTAGCTAGAGGATCACTAAATCTTATACCATAGAGTTTTCAAGTATCTTTTGTCATTATTATTTTTTTTTGCAAAAATCAGTTTTTTAAAAAAAATTTTATTGTTGGTTGTTCAAAACATTACATGTTTCTTGATATATCATATTTCACACTTTGATTCAAGTGGGTTATGAACTCCCATTTTTACCCCACATACAGATTGCAGAATCACATCAGTTACACATCCATTGATTTACATATTGCCATACTAGTGTCTGTTGTGTTCTGCTGCCTTTCCTATCCTCTACTATCCCACCTCCCCTCCCCTCCCCTCTGCTCTTTTCTCTCTACCCCCTCTACTGTCATTCATTTCTCCCCCTTGTATTATTTTTCCCTTTCCCCTCACTTCCTCTTGTATGTACTTTTGTATAACCCTGAGGGTCTCCTTCCATTTCTATGCAATTTCCCTTCTCTCTCACTTTCCCTCCCACCTCTCATCCCTGTTTAATGTTAATCTTCTTCTCCTGCTCTTCGTCCCTACTCTGTTCTTAGTTACTCTCCTTATATCAAAGAAGACATTTTGCATTTGTTTTTTAGGGATTGGCTAGCTTCACTTAGCATAATCTGCTCTCATGCCATCCATTTCCCTGCAAATTCTATGATTTTGTCATTTTTTAATGCAGAGTAATACTCCATTGTGTATAAATGCCACATTTTTTTTATCCATTCGTCTATTGAAGGGCATCTAGGTTGGTTCCACAGTCTTGCTATTGTGAATTGTGCTGCTATGAACATCGATGTAGCAGTGTCCCTGTAGCATGCTCTTTTTAGGTCTTTAGGGAATAGACCGAGAAGGGGAATAGCTGGGTCAAATGGTGGCTCCATTCCCAGCTTTCCAAGAAATCTCCATACTGCTTTCCAAATTGGCTGCACCAATTTGCAGTCCCACCAGCAATGTACAAGTGTACCCTTTTCCCCACATCCTCGCCAGCACTTGTTGTTGTTTGACTTCATAATGGCTGCCAATCTTACTGGAGTGAGATGGTATCTTAGGGTGGTTTTGATTTTCATTTCTCTGACTGCTAGTGATGGTGAGCATTTTTTCATGTACTTGTTGATTGACTGTATGTCCTCCTCTGAGAAGTGTCTGTTCAGGTCCTTGGCCCATTTGTTGATGGGGTTTTTTGTTCTCTTATTGTCTAATTTTTTGAGTTCTTTGTATACTCTGGATATTAGGGCTCTATCTGAAGTGTGAGGAGTAAAGATTTGTTCCCAGGATGTAGGCTCCCTATTTACCTCTCTTATTGTTTCTTTTGCTGAGAAAAAACTTTTTAGTTTGAGTAAGTCCCATTTGTTGATTCTAGTTATTAACTTTTGTGCTATGGGTGTCCTATTGAGGAATTTGGAGCCCGACCCCAATGTATGTAGATCGTAGCCAACTTTTTCTTCTATCAGACGGCGTGTCTCTGATTTGATACAAAGCTCCTTGATCCACTTTGAATTAACTTTTGTGCATGGTGAGAGAAAGGGATTCAGTTTCATTTTGTTGCATATGGATTTCCAGTTTTCCCAGCACCATTTGTTGAAGATGCTATCCTTCCTCCATTTCATACTTTTAGCCCCTTTATCAAATATAAGATAGTTGTAGTTTTGTGGATTGGTTTCTGTGTCCTCTATTCTGTACCATTGGTCCACCTGCCTGTTTTGGTACCAGTACCATGCTGTTTTTGTTACTATTGCTCTGTAGTATAGTTTGAAGTCTGGTATCGCTATACCGCCTGATTCACACTTCCTGCTTAGCATTGTTTTTGCTATTCTGGGTCTCTTATTTTTCCATATGAATTTCATGATTGCTTTCTCTATTTCTACAAGAAATGCCGTTGGGATTTTGATTGGCATTGCATTAAACCTATAGAGAACTTTTGGTAATATCGCCATTTTGATGATGTTAGTTCTGCCTATCCATGAACAGGGTATATTTTTCCATCTTCTAAGATGTTCTTCTATTTCTCTCTTTAGGTTTCTGTAATTTTCATTGTATAAGTCTTTCACCTCTTTTGTTAGGTTGATTCCCAAGTACTTTATTTTTTTTGAAGATATTGTGAATGGAGTGGTTGTCCTCATTTCCATTTCAGAGGATTTGTCGCTGATATACAGGAATGCCTTTGATTTATGCGTGTTGATTTTATATCCTGCCACTTTGATGAATTCATTTATTAGCTCTAATAGTTTCTTTGTAGACCCTTTTGGGTCTGCTAGGTATATAATCATGTTATCTGCAAATAGTGATAATTTAAGTTCTTCTTTTCCTATTTTTATGCCTTTAATTTCTTTTGTCTGTCTAATTGCTCTTGCCAGTGTTTCGAGAACTATGTTGAACAGAAGTGGAGAGAGAGGGCATCCCTGTCTTGTTCCAGATTTTAGAGGGAATGCCTTCAATTTTTCTCCATTCAGAATGATGCTAGCCTGAGGCTTAGCACAGATTGTTTTTACAATATTGAGGTATGTTCCCGTTATCCCTATTTCTAGAGTTTTGAACATAAAGGGATGCTGTACTTTGTCGAATGCTTTTTCTGCATCTATCAAGATGATCATATGGTTCTTATTTTAAGTCTATTTATGTGGTGAATAACATTTATTGATTTCCGTATATTGAACCAGCCTTGCATCCCAGGGATGAATCCTACTTGATCATGGTGCACAATTTTTTTGATATGTTTTTGTATCCGATTCGCCAGTATTTTATTGAGGATTTTTGCATCTGGGTTCATTAGAGATATTGGTCTGTAGTTTTCATTCTTTGAAGTGTCTTTGTCTGGTTTAGGTATCAGGGTGATGTTGGCCTCATAGAATGAATTTGGAAGTTCTCCCTCTTTTACTATTTCCTGAAGTAGCTTGAAAAGTATTGGTATTAGTTCCTCTTTAAAGGTTTTGTAAAACTCTGCTGTATACCCATCCGATCCTGGGCTTTTCTTAGTTGGTAGTCTTTTGATGGTTTCTTCTATTTCCTCAATTGATATTGGTCTGTTTAGGTTGTCTATATCCTCCTGACTCAATCTGGGCAGATCATATGACTTAAGAAATTTATGTATGCCTTCACTATCTTCTAATTTATTGGAGTATAAGGATTCAAAATAATTTTTGATTATCTTCTGTATTTCTGAAGTGTCTGTTGCGATATTGCCTTTTTCATCCCGTATGCTAGTAATTTGAGTTCTCTCTCTTCTTCTATTTGCTAGCATGGCTAAGGGTCTGTCGATTTTTTTTATTTTTTCAAAGAACCAACTTTTAGTTTTGTCAATTTTTACAATTGTTTCTTTTGTTTCGATTTCATTAATTTCAGCTCTGATTTTAATTATTTCTTGCCTTCTACTTCTTTTGCTGTTGTTTTGCTCTTCTTTTTCTAGGATTTTGAGATGAAGTATGAGATCATTTATTTGTTGGTTTTTTCTTTTTTAAGGAATGAACTCCAAGCAATGAATTTTCCTCTTAGAACTGCTTTCAATGTGTCCCATAGATTCCGATATGTTGTGTCTGTTTTTTCATTTATCTCTAAGAATTTTTTAATTTCCTCCTTGATGTCTTGTATAACCCATTGATCATTCAGTAACCTATTGTTCATTCTCCCAGTGATGTATGCTTTTTCCTTCCTTCTTTTATCATTGATTTTCAGTTTCATTCCATTATGATCAGATAAGATGCATGGTATTATCTCTACTCCTTTATATTGTCTAAGAGTTGCCCTGTGACATAATATATGATCTATTTTTGAGAAGGATCCATGTGCTGCTGATAAAAAAGTGTAACTGCTTGATGTTGGGTGGTATATTCTATATATGTCAATTAAGTCTAGGTTATTAATTATGTTATTGAGTTCTATAGTTTCCTTATTCAACTTTTGTTTGGAAGATCTGTCCAGTGGCGAGAGAGGTGTGTTGAAGTCTCCCATGATTATAGTATGGTGGTCTATTAGACTCTTGAACTTGAGAAGAGTTTGTTTGATGAACATAGCTGCACCATTGTTTGGGGCATATATATTTATGATTGTTATGTCTTGTTGGTGTATGGTTCCCTTAAGCAGTATGTAGTGTCCCTCTTTATCCCTTTTGATTAACTTTGGCTTGAAATCTATTTTATTTGATATGAGTATGGACACTCCTGCTTGTTTCCGAAGTCCATATGAGTGATATGATTTTTCCCAACCTTTCACCTTCAGCCTATGTATGTCTTTTCCTATCAAATGCGTCTCCTGTAGGCAGCATATTGTTGGGTCTTGTTTTGTGATCCATTCTACTAGCCTGTGTCTCTTGATTGGTGAGTTTAAGCCATTAACATTTAGGGTTATTATTGAGATATGGGTTGTTCTTCCAGCCATATTTGTTTATTTATGTTACTAAACATGGTTTGTTTTCCTCTTTGATTATTTTCCCCCCCTTTACTGTCCTACCTCCCACTGTTGGTTTTCATTGTTATTTTCCATTTCCTCTTCCTGTAATGTTTTGCCGAGGATGTTTTGAAGAAATCGTTTTCTAGCTGCAAATTCTTTTAACTTTTGTTTATCGTGGAAGGTTTTAATTTCATCTTCCATCCTGAAGCTTAATTTCGCTGGATACACAATTCTTGGTTGGAACCCATTTTCTTTCAGTGTTTGAAATATGTTATTCCAGGATCTTCTAGCTTTCAGAGTCTGTGTTGAAAGATCAGCTGTTATCCTGATTGGCTTACCCCTAAATGTAATCTGCTTCCTTTCTCTTGTAGCTTTTAAAATTCTCTCCTTATTCTGTATGTTGGGCATCTTTATTATAATGTGTCTAAGTGTGGATCTCTTATGATTTTGCACATTCAGTGTCCTGTAGGCTTCTAGAATTTGGGATTCTGTCTCATTCTTCAAGTCTGCGAAATTTTCTCGTATTATTTCATTGAATAGATTGCTCATTCCTTTGGTTTGGACCTCTATACCTTCCTGTATCCCAATGACTCTTAAGTTTGGTCTCTTTATGTTATCCCATATTTCTTGGATGTTCTGCTCATGGTTTCTTAACAGTCTTGCTGAGCTGTCTATGTTCTTTTCAAGTTGAAATACTTTGTCTTCATTGTCTGATGTTCTATCTTCTAAGTGTTCTACTCTGCTGGTAGTATTCTCAATCGAGTTTTTAAGTTGGTTTATTGCTTCCTGCATTTCTAGGATTTCTGTTTGTTTGTTTTTTATAACCTCTATCTCCCTGTATAGTTGATCCTTTTCTTCCTGGATTTGTTTGTGTAATTCATTGTCGAAGTGATCTTTCATTGTCTGATTTTGCTGTCTAATGTCTTCCTTGATACTCCAGATCATCTGAAGCATGTATATCCTGAATTCTTTATCTGACATTCCATCTGCTGCAGCTGTTACCTCTTCTAAAGTTGAGTTGACCTGCATTGCTTGTGGTCCTTTCTTTCCTTGTCTTTTCATACTGCTTGCGTTTCTTTCTGCTTGGTGAAACTGTTGTGTTTTTGAAATGTTTTTTTCCTTATATATTTATATTGCTCTTGTATAGTTGAAAAGTCTCCCTTGCAGGGTCGGGCGGTGGTCTGCCTACCTTGCAGGAGCGGGCGGAGGCTCTGCTCTGCCCCTCCTCCAATTGGTGTGAGGTGTCTACCACGCCCGCGGACCCCTGGGCCTGTTCTGCCGGTCGGCCGCAGGTCTGCCTACCTTGCAGGTGCGGGCAGCGGCTCTGCTCTGCCCTTACTCCAATTGGGGTGACAAGTGTACCACGCCGGCAGGCCACTGGGCCTGATCCGCCGGTCGGTTGCAGGTCTGCCTACCCTGCAGGCACGGGTGGCGGCTCTGCTCTGTCCCCCCTCCAATTGGTGTGACATGTCTACCACACCCGCGGACCGCTGGGCCTGTTTTGGGCACTGGCAAAGGCTCTGCTCTGCTCCTACTCCAATTGGGGTGACGTGCCTACCACCCTGGCAGGCTGCTGGGCCTGTTCCACTGGTCGGTCGCAGGTCTGCCTACCTTGCCGTCATGGGCGGTGGCTCTGCTCTGCCTCTACTCCAAATGGGGTGATGTGTCTGTCGCACTGGCAGGCCACTGGGCCTGTCCCACTGGTCGGTCGCAGTTCTGCCCACCTTTTGGGCACGGGTGGTGGTTCCGCTCTGCCCCTACTCCAATTGGGGTCACGTGACCACCACACCGGTGGGGCCTGATCCAAGCGTGGGTGAAGGCTCTGCTCTGCCCCTACTCCAGTTGGGGTGATGTGTGTACCATGCTGGCAGGCCACTGGGCCTGACCTTCTTGTCTGTCGCAGGTCTGCTTACCTTGCAGGCGCGGGAGGCGGCTCTGCCCTGCCCCTCCTACCTCGCCCGTGTACCACTGGGTCGCAGGTCTGCCCACCTTGCGGGCGCGGGTGGCAGCTCCGCTCCGCCCCCTCTCCAGTTGGGGTCACGCGACCACCACACCAGCGAGCCACTGGGCCTGCACCGGGCACGGGCGGTGGCCCGGCTCCTCCCCTCTGGCTTGAAGACAAAGTGAGAGAGACTCGGGTGTCTGTGACTCACCCTCCCTACCAGGAGACGAACTGTTTCTGTCGCCGCTGGTATTGATGAAGTTCTCTCCTCCGCCGCTTTCTGATGACATCAGATCTCTGCCATGTTGGTATCCTATGCGAATGGCAGCATTTCATTCCCTTTGCCATGTGACCAAAGCAACGGGTGAGTCCTGACCAGCCCTCACAGGCCCCGTCTCAGTCCTGTTGCCACTGCCCACGAAGGCTCAGTTGGTATTTACCTCCACAGTACTCAGCAGGACCTGGACCGAGAAGCAGTTTCCGCAGGTTCCTTAGCCCTGGGCCAGAGCAGTTCTGGGAGCCGGAACTCGGTCGCTCTGTGCTCCGTGTATGCTCTGATAAGAGCAGGCTCCAAGAAGCAGTTTCCACGGGTTATTTAGCACTGAGCCTGAGTAATCTGTCTGCAAGCCGCAGGCGAATGGCAGCCTGAAATTACCTGTTCTATGGCTGAATGAGCCGCGGTCAGTCGAAAACAGGGATGGTGACTTCAGCTCTCCAAGATGGTGGCCACTGGCCTCCTCTGTGGTCTGACCGGTGTGGAGAACCGAATTGGACCGCTTCCTTCCCCCGTCTCGAACCCAGAATTCAGCACTGAGTACGGTGATTGCATGGCTGGCAGAAACTGCAGCACTGTATTCCTGCGTCGCTATCTCCTCGTTTCCCAGCGCACGCTGCAGACTCTAGCCATGGGGTGATTTGCTGAATAAGCAGTGTTACCCTCCGTGCGACAAATCTCTTGCGTTTGAGTCCCTGTAGCCGATCCTCATGTGATGAAAATCCTTCCTCCAGGTTCCAGAGCACCCCACTATTGCTGGAAATTCCTAACAAGATAGACTTTAGCCTTCCTGACTCATCATTCTCCCACACAGTGACGCGGCACACGGGGGCAATGCACTCCCTTCGCCGCCATCTTCGCAAAAATCATGTTTGATTTGGTGTTCCTACTGCTTCTATCTCTTTAGGGGAAAACTAATTGAAACCTAAAAATTCAAAGTTTTTTCTGCAAAGGAATGATTCAACTAAGAATATTCAAATGAAGGGGCCACATGTGACTGGAGTACCAATCATTCCATCAAAGTATCACCCAGATTGGGTGAAAACATATTTGCTGAGATTACAGGAAACTTGGAGTTCTGTGGAAGATTGACAAATGCTTTCAAATTAAACTGTCATTTCTTTGCCTCTGCCTAGGGCTATTTCAATAGGGAATAAAGCACAGAGATCGCACTGAGAACTAATTGCGTTTGTCAAGTTTCAAGCAGTTATCACAATCCATGTTCAATTTGGAATTTCAACTGCACCTATTTCTATGGTGGAAAATGTAGTGAAACCTAATAATTCAAAGTGTTCCTGCAAATGAACGCTTCAACCAAGGTGAATGAAATATGGGGGTCCCAGTGAGACTGGAGTATTGATCATTCCTTCAAAGTATCAACCAGATCAGGTGAAAAAATATTTGCTCAGATTCTAGCAAACTCAGATTTCTATGTAAGATTGGCAAATGCTTTCAAATTAAAGTGTTTTTTCCTTGCCTCTGCTTAGCAGTACTTCAAGAGGGAACAAAGTATAGAGAGCACACTGAGAACTAATTGAGTGTTTCGAGTTTCAAGCAGTTATCACAAACCCTGTTTGATTTGGAGTTCCAACTGCCTATATCCATATAGGGGAAAATGCACTAAAAACTAAAAACTCAAAGTGTTCCTGCAAATGAACAATTCAACAAAGAAGAATAAAATTTTGGGGTCCAAGTGCGACTGGAGTACTGATCATATCTTCAAAATATCAACAAGATCACATGAAAAAATATTTGCTGAGATTAAAGGAAACTCGGATTTCTGTGGAAGCTTACACACCCATTCAAATGAAAGTGATTTTTCCTTGCCCCTGCTTAGGGCTACTTCAACAGGGAACAAAGCATACCTAGTGCACTTAAAACTAATTGTGTGTGTCAAGATTCAAGCAGCAAGCACAAACCATATTTGATTTAGAGTTCCAACTGCCTCTATCCCTATAAGGGAAAATGAAGTGAAACCTAAAAATTCAAAGTGTTCCTGCAAACAAATGCTTCAACCCAGAACAAAATTTGGGAGGCAAAGTGCGACTGGAGTACCAACAATTTCTGCCAAGTATCAACAAGATCATGTGAAAAAATATTTGCTGAAATTCCAGTAAACTCAGAGTTCTGTGGAAGATTGTCAAATGCTTTTAAATGAAAGTGAGTTATCCTTGTCTCTGCTTAGGGCTAATTCCACAGAAAACAAAGCATAGAGAGTCCACAAAGAACTAATTAACTAATTAAGTGTGTCAAGTTTCAAGCAGCTATCAAAAAGCATGTTTGATTTGGAATTCCCACTGTCTCTATCCCTATAGCAGAAAAGAACATGAAACCTAAAAATTCAAAGTGTTCTTGCAAATGAACAATTCAACCTAGAAGAATGAAATTTGGATGTCCATGTGGGACTGGAGTACCAATCATTCCTTCAAAGTATCAACAAGATTGGGTGACAAAATCTTTGCAGACATTCCAGTAAACTCGTAATCTGTGGATGTTTGGCAAATGCTTTCAAATGAAAGTGTTTTTTTCCTTGCAGCTGCATAGGGCTATTTCAACAGGGAACAATTGAGCACACTGAGAACTAATTGAGTGTGTCAAGTTTTCAGGAACTAGCACAAACCATGTTCAGTTTAGAGTTTCACCTGTCTCTTTCCCAAAAAGGGAAAAAGAAGTGAAAACTAAAAACTGAAAGTGTTCCTGCAAATGAACACTTCAACCCAGAAGAATGAGATTCTGGGGGACAAATGTGACTGGAGTACAGATCATTCCTTCAAAGTATAAACAAGATCAGGGCAAAAAGATTTGCTGAGATTCCAGTAAACTCAGAGTTCTGTTTAAACTTGGAAAAACTATTTTAAATGAAACTGTTTTTTCCTTGCCTCTTCTTAGGGCTATTTCAACAGGGAACAAAGCATACAGAATGTACTGAGAACTAATTGAGTGTGTCAAGATTCAAGCAGCTAGCACAAACCATGTTCGATTTGGAGTTTGAACTGCTTCTATCCCTATAGGGGAAAATGAAGTGAAACCTAACAATTCAAAGAGTTCCTGCAAATGAATGCTTCAACCCAGAAGAATGAAATTTGTGGTGCCAAGTGAAACTGGAGTACTGATCATTCATTCAAAGTATCAACAAGATAGGGTGAAAAATATTTGCTATGATTAAATTAAAAAATATTTCCACAGGAGTTCTGTGGAAGCTTGTCAAAGGCTTTCAATGAAAGTGTTTTTTCCTTGCCTCTTATTTGGGACACTTAAACAGGGAACCAAGTATAGAGAACACGCTGAGAACTAATTGAGTGTGTCAAGATTCAAGCAGTGAGCACAAACTGTGTTTGATTTAGAGTTCTAACTGCCTCTATCCCATTAGGGAAAATGAAGTGAAACCTAAAAATTCAAAGTGTTCCTTCAAACGAATATTTCAACCTAGAAGAATGAAATTGGGGGTTCCAAATGCGACTGGATTACTGATCATTCCTTCAAATTATCAACAAGATCAGGTGAAAAAATATTTGCTGAGACTAAATGAAACTTGGAGTTCCATGGAAGCATGGCAAACAATTTTAAATGAAAGTGTTTTTTCCTTGCCCCTGCTTAGGGCTACTCAACAGGGAAGAAAGCATAGAGAGTGTACAGACAACTAATTGAGTGTGTAAAGATTCAAGCAGCTAGCACAAACCGTGTTCAATTTGGAGTTCCAACTGCCTCTATCCCTATAGGGGAAAAAGAAATGAAACCTAAATTTTGAAAGTGTTCCTGCAAACAAACGCTTCAACCTAGAAGAATGAAATTTAGGGGGGCCAAGTGCGACTGGAGAAATGATCATTCCTTCAAAGTATCAACAAGATTGTGTGAAAAAGTATTTGCTGAGATTCAAGTAAACTCGGAGTTCTGTTTAAGCTTGGCAAATGTTGGTAAAAGAAAGTGTTTTTTCCTTGCCTCTGTTTAGGGCTACTTCAACATGGAACAAAGTATACAGAGTGCACTGAGAATTAATTGAGTGTCTCACGTTTCAAGCAGCTACCACAAAGCTTGTTTAATTTGGAGTTCCAATTGCATCTAATCCTATAGAGGAAAACAAAATGAAACCTAAAAATTCAAAGTGTTCCTAAAAACGAATGCTTCAACCTAGAAAAATGAAATTTGAGGGTCAAAGTGTGACTCAAGTAATGATCATTCCATTAAATTATCAACAAGATCGGGTGAAAAAATATTTGCTGAGATTCCAGTAAACTCGTAGTTCTATGGAAGCTTGGCAAACACTTTCAAATGAAAGTGTTTTTCCTTGCCTCTGCTTAGGGCTACTTCAACAGGGAACAAAGCATACAGAGTGCACTGAGAACTAATTGAGTGTGTCAAGTTTCAAGCAGGTAGCACACACCATGGTTGATTTAGAGTTCCAATTGCCTCTATCCCTATAGGGAAATAAAGTGAAACCTAAAAATTCAAAGTGTTCCTCCAAATGAACGCTTTTACCTGGACAAATGAAATTTGTGTTGCCAGGTGCGACTGGAGTACCAGTAATTTCTGAGAAGTATAAACAAGTTCATGCTGAAAAATATTTGCTGAGATTCCAGTAAACTCAGAGTTCTGTGGAAGCTTGGCAAATGCTTTCAAATGAAAGTGATTTTTTCCTTGCCTCTACTTAGGGCTACTTCAACATGGAACAAAGCATAGAGAGTGCAGTGAGAACTAATTGACAGTGTCATGTTTCAGGAAGCTAGAGCAAATAATCTTCAATTTGGAGTTCCAAATGCCTCTATTCCTATAGAGGAAAACTATGTGAAACCTAAAAAAATTCAAAGTGTTTCTGTAAACAAATGCTTCAACCTAGAACAATGAAATTCAGGGGTCCAAGTGCAACTGGAATACCAATCATCCATCAAAGTATCAACAAGGTCAAATGAAAAAATATTTGCTGAGATTCCAGTAAATTGGGAGTTCTGTGGTAGCTTGGAAAATGCTTTCAAATGAATGGTTTTATTCCTTGCTTCAGCTTAGTGCTACTTCAACAGGGAACAAAGCATACAGAGCACACTGAGAACTAATTGAGTGTGTCAAGTTTCAAGCAGGTAGCACAAATCACGGTTAATTTAGAGTTCCAACTGCCTCTATCCCTATAGGGGAAAACTAAGTAAAACCTAAAAATTCAAAGACTTCCTGAAAACAAATGGTTCAACACAGAAGAATGAAATTTGGGGTGCCAAGTGCGTGGAGTTCCGATCATTCATTCAAAGTATCAACAAGATCAGTTGAAAAAATATATACTAAGATTATATAAAACTTGGAGTTCTGTGGAAGCTTGGCAAACGCTTTCAAATGAAAGGTTTTTTTTCCTTGCCTCTTATTAGAGCCATTTCAAAGGAAACCAAGCATAGAGAGTGCACTGAGAACTAATTGAGTGTGTCAAGATTCAAGCAGCGAGCATAAATCATGTTTGATTTAGAGTTCCAACTTCCTCTATCCCCTTAGGGTAAAAGAAGTTAAACCTAAAAATTCAAAGTGTTCCTGCAAACTAACGCTTCCATCTAGTAGAATGAAAGTTGAGGTTCCAAATGCGACTGGAGTACCAATCATTCCATCAAAGTATCAACAAGATTGGGTGAAAAAATATTTGCTGAGATTAAAGGAAACTCAGTGATCTGTGGAAGCTTGGCAAATGCTTTCAAATGAAAGTGTTTTTTTTTCTTGCCTCTGCTTAGAACTACTTCAACAGGGAACAAAAAAATACAGAGCATACTGAGAACTAATTGAGTGTTTCAAGTTTCCAGGAGCTAGCACAAACCCTGTACGATTTACAGTTCCAACTGTCTCTATCCCTATAAGGGAAACAAAGTAAAAACTAAAAATTCAAAGTGTTCCTGCAAATGATCACTGCAACCTAGAAGAATAAAATTTGGGGGGTAAATCTGACTGGAGTACCAATTATTGCTTCAAAGTTTCAACCAGATCAGGTGAAAAAATATTTTCTGAAATTCCAGTAAACTCAGAGCTCTGTGGAAGCTTGGCAAACACTTTCAAGTGAAAATATTTTTTCCTTGCCTCTGCTTCGGGCTATTTCAACAGGGATCAATGCATAGAGAACACACCAAAAACTAATTGAGTGTCTCCAATTTCAAGCAGCTAGCAAAAAACTTATATGATTTGGAGTTCCAACTACATCTATCCCTATAGGGAAAAACGAAGTGAATCCTAAAAATTCAAAGTGTTCTTGCAAATGAATGCTTCATCGTATAAGAATGAAATTTGAAGTTAAGTGTGACTGGAGTACCAATCATTCCTGTCACGTATCAACAAATCGGGTGAAAAAATATTTTCTGAGATTCCAGCAAACTCGAATTTCAGTTGAAGATTCACAAACCCTTCCAAATGAAAGTGTTTTTTCCGTGCCTCTGATTAGGGCTATTTCACCTGGGAAAAAACCATAGAGAACAGACTGAAAATAATTGAGTGTGTCAACTTTCAAGCAGCTAGCACAAACCATGATCGATTTGGAGTTCCACATGTCTCTATCCATATAGGGGAAAACAAATTGAAACCTAAAAATTCAAAGTGTTCCTGCAAATGAACGCTTCAACCTAGAAGCATGAAATTTGGGGGGGCAAGTGAAACCTGAGTACCAATAATTACATCAAAATATCAACAAGATTGGCTGAAAAAATATTTTCTGAGATTCCAAGAGACTCGGAGTTCTGGGGAAGTATTGCAAACACTTTCAAATGAAAGTGTTTATTTCTAGCTTCTGCTTAGGGCTACTTCAAAAGGGAACAAAGAATACAGAGTGCACTGAGAACTAGTTGAGTGTGTCCTGTTTTAAGCAGCTATCAGAAACCATGGTTGATTTAGATTTCCAACTGCCTCTCTCCCTATAGGGGATAACGAAGTGAAAACTAAAAATTCAAGGAGTCACTGCAAACTAACGCTTCAACATGGAATAATGAAATTTGTGGGGCCAAGCAATCTGGAGTACTGATCATTCCTTCAAAGTGTCATCAAGTTTGGGTGAAAAAATATTTGCTGAGATTCCAGTAAACTCAGAGTTTTGTGGAAGCATGGCAAAAGCTTTCAAATGAAATTTTTTTCCCTAGCCTCCCCTTAGGGCTACTTCAACAGGGCACAAACCATATAGAGCGTACTGAGAACTAATTGAGTGTGTTGAGGTTCAAGCAGTGAGCACAAACCATCTTCAATTTAGAGTTCCAAATGCCCCTATCCCCATAGGGGAATATGAAGTGAAACCCCAAATTCAAAGTGTTTCTGCAAATGAATGCTTTAACCTAGAAGAATGAATTTTGGGATGCCAAGTGTGACTGGAGTCCTAATCAATTCTGCTAAGTATCAACAAGGTCATGTGAAAAATATTTGCTGAGATTCCAGTAAACTCAGAGTTCTGTGGAAATTGGCAAACGCTTTTAAATGAAGTGTTTTTACCTTGCGTCTGCTTAGAGCTATGTCACCAGGGAACAAAGCATAGATAGTTCACTGAGAACTAATTGAGTGTGTCAAGTTTCAATCAGCTATCACAAACCATGTTTGATTTGGAGACACAAGTTCTTCTATCCCTATAGGGGAAAATGAAGTGAAACCTAAAAATTCAAAGAGTTCCTGCAAATGAATGCCTCAACCTAGAAGAATGAAATTTGGGGGGTCATGTGCGATGGGTGTACCAATCATTCAATCAATGTATCAACAAGATCAAGTGAGAAAATATTTGCTGAGATTAAAGGAACCTCGGAGTTCTGTGGAAGCATGGCAAACGCTTTCAAATGAAAGCTTTTTTTACTTGACTCTGCTTAGGCTAATTCAAAAGGGAAAAAAAATAGAGCGCACACTGAGAACTAATTGTGTGTGTCAAGATTCAAGCAGCAAGCACAAACTGTTTGATTTAGAGTTCCAACTGCCACTATACCTATAGGGGAAAATGAAGTGAAATGCTGCAGTCTGGCTTGGCAAAATAACTGGGGAGGTGAAAAGTAACTTGTGAAGGTTGACACAATGGGAGCCACTTTATTGTAGGACAGCGGAGGTATTTATACCTAACTCATTATACACAACTTGTTTCAATTAACATCATCTATATACATCAATTATTCATTAAGGAATCCTCATCATCTTAATAATTACACACAGCTTAACTTAATTAACATCATCTAGATACAGCAGTCAGTCATTAAGGAATCCTCATCATCTTAATGGTTCGCTGGCATTGCTTCACAAACACTCCTCCTGGAAAAGTGCCAGGTGCCATCTTGACTTGGTTGTGGCTCTCAACATCTCCCCTGTGGTGAGCCGCTTCTGCCGTTTCTGCAGACTATGGTCGCCATTACAAGATGGCGCTGGCTCCGCTGTGGTCTGTGACAAACAACTCCTTATTTGGGAGAGTTGGCACATGATTTTTCACCACCCTATGAGAAAGCTCCACGTGGCAGCTTTGCATTGGGGCTTGAGATGCTTTATTAAGGCTGGGAGGGGCATCCGAGAGGGAGAAGAAGAAATATCAAGGACCTGAATAAACTGCTGAAAGAAGATTCCTGAGTTGCGTCTTCCTTGCGGGCAAGGGGTCGCGACAAGTGGTGCCAAAACCCGGGAACCAGAACTTTCAGCAGTCAGGGGTGGTGCACCGGTTAGTCCCAGGTAAGTGGGATCTGCGACAAAAGCGGGGTTAGTCCCAAGTAAGTGGGATCCGCGACCAAAGCGGGGCAGCTCCTCTGTAAAGAAAGAGAGAGCATTACATTTTATTGCAGCTGCACTGTGTACTTTCGCTTTTGTTTTCTGTGTTTCTTTTGTTGTGTCATTTTGCTTTTGTTTTTTGTGCTTCTTTTGTTGTTGTGTCATGGGTGCCGCATCTTCAAGTCCGCTTCTCCTGGCCCTAGATGGCCTGTTACGTTCCAAGGGCCTGGAAGTGAAACATAGTACTTTACAGAGATTTTTACAGAAGACAGATATCGCTGCACCGTGGTTTGCATTTTCGGGCAGCCTTACTGTACCTAGTTGGGATAAATTAGGCAAAGATCTTGACTTTGCTTCTGAGCAGGGCATATTAGAGGGTGGGGTGATACCCCTTTGGAAAATGGTCCGTAGTTGCCTTACAGATGGCAGATGTCAGGAAGCACTTACTAAAGGACAGGAAGTTCTAGAGCAATTACATGAGGAGAAATCGGAGATGGCAGGAAGTGAGGTGCCTCAGGAGGATGGGAGTGTGCGGAGCGTGAAACAGGGGAGGAGACGATTGTATCCAGATCTCAGTACGCTGCGCACACCCCCATGCGAAAGTGGGTCAGAGGAAGAGGAGGATGAGGAGGAAGAGCTTGGGAGGCTGTCTCGTCAGCTAGAGAGTTTAGCTATAGGAGAAGGGAACAGAAATAAACAGGGGCTCAAGAAAAGTGATCCCCCGGATCCACCGCCGTATGGTGGGGGTGTTTCGGGGAGAGCTTTCCATGCCCAAACATGGAGGGCTGTTAACGCTGAGATGGGTCTTGCTTATCCAGTTTTTCAGGATGACAATAGGGGAAGATTCCATGAACCCTTAGATTTTAAAATTGTGAAGACCCTGGCGGAGTCTGTGCGCACTTATGGGGTGGATGCCGCCTTCACACTAACTCAGGTGGAGAGTCTGTCTAGATACTGCATGACTCCCTCTGATTGGGCTAGTCTTGTTCGGGCTTGTGTTTCCCCGGGTAAATATTTGGACTGGAGAGCATTTGTGCTAGAGGGTGCAGTAGAGCAAGCCTCCCAAAATCACGCAGCGGGGCGCCCTGCCCAGGATAAGGATATGCTTTTGGGGCAAGGCAGATTTGCTAATCAACAAACAGGATACCCCACTGAAGTATATGAACAGATAAATAACATTTGTATCCGTGCATGGAAATCATTCCCAAATAGAGGAGAAGTGTCTGGCAATTTGACAAAAATTATACAAGGCCCCACAGAACCTTTCTCAGACTTTGTTGCCAGGATGGTGGACGCCGCAGGAAAAATCTTTGGTGACCCTGATAGACCAATGCCCTTGATTAAACAACTTGTTATTTAAAATAGAAGGGGGCCACAGCTGATACCTCCACTTTGGCTCAATTATGAGGAGTCCTAAGTTGGCTGTTTAATGTTTCTGGTAGTACCCAAGACTCGGGGCGAGGTAGGAGGCTTAAAATTTCTGCAAATAATTCACAATTATCTAATGCTACATTACCCTCCGCAGCAGTCTGTCTCCAATCTCCGTTCCTGTTTATTTTGGCTAATGATACATCACAGGGGATGCTTAATTGTTCCAATACTACCTGCTATTTGTCTGAGTGTTGGAATGGCTCCTGGACTATGGCAGTGATTATGAAAGTTCCGACCTTTGTCCCGATTCCGGTTACTGCAGATCCAGAGTCTTTTCCTATTGTTGAACTGATTAGAGCCCGTAGAGATTTTGGAATAACGGCAGCTATAGTGACAGCTGTGGCAGTGTCTGCTGCTGCAGCGGTTACGGCCGGAGTGGCCATGGCCAGTCAAGTACAAACTGCTGCCACCATTAATCAAGTTGTTCAACAAACTTCCACCATACTTGAATCCCAAAATACAATTAATCAACATATTTTGTCAGGGATTTTAGCTGCCAACCAAAGAATAGATTTACTCCAAGCTCAGGTAGAAGAATTGGCCGACTTGGTGCTTTTGGGTTGTGTTGACCAACGTGCACATTTATGCATAACCTCTGTCAGATTTAATGATTCCAGGAATGCCTCCCGCATCATTGGCGAATATTTGGCCGGAAATTGGTCCATGGCAGCGGAAGACATGATCCAGTCTCAACTAACCCAGATAGCTGTCTTGAACAGTACCCGTGTCGATCCCGTGACTTTGGGTCAATTCACCGATTGGATATCTTCTGCTTTTTCCTTCTTCAAAGAGTGGGTGGGGGTAGGCATTTTTGGTGCAATGTGTTGCTTCGGTATGTTCCTCTGTTTGTGGTTTCTCTGTCGCCTTAAGGCCCGCAGTGCTCACGATAAGGCTATGATCATACAAGCTCTTGCAGCTTTAGAAAATGGCAACTCACCTCAAGTCTGGCTTGCACATCTTAAGCAGTAAACATTTGACATGGTCGTTACACCCCAAGTTATTATAACATTGCACTGGGATCGACATGACTTTCCTTGTTATTCTCTTAGTGTTGGAAAGCCCTTGCACTCTGCCGGTCTTACTGCCATTGCACGCAGATGGGTTTCCACACTAGTGCTTTACTATCGTCTTGAAGTCCGTGCCTTTCTTTCAGGGTGCTGTCAACTTGTTTGTCATTATAAACAGCCACAGTTCAGGCTCAGCTATCCCCCTTCGTCCACCATCGTCACGATATAGGATGCGAGGCAAGGCACTGCACTTGAGTGATCCTTGACGTGGACCTCAAGGAGAGCATGTCCTATTGCATGCGGGTTAGACGCGTCCACGCCCCGCCCCACGAAAAAAGGCGTCGGCTGATATGGCCTCAGATCTGGGGAAGGGCCCTCCTTAGGACTGAGCCATACTATGCAGCCACTTCTGCACAGTGGGATAGGACCTCTACTCTCGCCTGTATTGTTTTAAGAAAACAGAAAAGGGGGAATTGTGGTGAGCCGCTTTTGCCGTTTCTGCAGATTATGGTCGCCATTACAAGATGGCGCTGGCTCCGCTGTGGTCTGTGACAAACAACTCCTTATTTGGGAGAGTTGGCACATGATTTTTCACCACCCTATGAGAAAGCTCCACGTGGCAGCTTTGCATTGGGGCTTGAGATGCTTTATTAAGGCTGGGAGGGGCATCCGAGAGGGAGAAGAAGAAATATCAAGGACCTGAATAAACTGCTGAAAGAAGATTCCTGAGTTGCGTCTTCCTTGCGGGCAAGGGGTCGCGACACTCCCCCTTTTGTTTAATTTACACAAACACTGTAAACAATCTGCTACATGCAGAAGGGGAGGATACAATATGCCATGATACCAAGCCAATTAATGGCTCCAAGTAAGAAGCCCTTGGAAAAATTGTACCAGAGATGACACCATCAGCAAGGATACCCTGGCACCATTACAATTACAATAGATTACATCACAGTCCAGGTAAATCACAGTCCATGTAAGTTCACAGTCCAGGTAAGTTCAAAGCTCAATAGATTAATTAAATCACAGTCCAGGTAAGTTTTGCAGGCAGCTAGCTTAAGCTGTAGCAGCAGAAACAGCAACAGCTATGATGATCCAAAGTCTCGTCCAGTTCTCAGCAACACTGGAAATCCCTCCAACCTTGTCCTCACCAGCACTGGGACAAAAGCAGGAACTCCAGCAATGATGGCTAAAGAAAATCATGTAGCACTCCAGCAGGCACTAAGAAAACAACCTTCTGAACAATTTAGTACATTATCTCGAGGTTTTTTACATTTGAAATAGGCCTTAATGGTGCTCATTATTCATTAGCCTCCAGGTGTGGGAGAACCACTGTAGTTATTGACATTGGAAATGACCAAACTTCAGGGGCACTGGCATGTCCTCCACCACCAGCTGCAGTCCCATGGCAGAGATTAACTTAATCAACATCATCTAGATACAACAGTCAGTCATTAAGGAATTCTCATCATCTTAATGGTTTGCTGGCATGGCTTCACAAACCACTCCTCCTGGCAAAGTGCCAGGCGCCATCTTGACTTGGTTGTGACTCTCAACAGTGAAACCTAAAAATTCAAAGTGTTCCTGCAAATGAATGCTTCAACCTAGAAGAATGAAATTTGGGGGGCCAAGTGCAAGTGGAGGACTGATCATTCCTTGAAAGTTTCAATATGATCAATAAAAAAATTCTTGCTCTGATTCCAGTAAATCAGAGTTCTGTGGAATATTGACAAATGCTTTTAACTGAAAGTGTTTTGTTCTTCCCTCTGCTTATGTCTACTTCAACAGGGAACAAAGTATAGAGATCCAACTGAGAAATAATTGAGTGTGTCAAGTTTCAAACAGCTAGCACAAACCATGGTTGATTTAGAGTTCCAAATGCCTCTATCCCTATAGTGGAAAAGGAAGTGAAACCTAAAAATTGAAAGTTTTCCTGCAAACGAATGCTTCAACCTAGAAGAATGAAATTTGGGGGGCCAAGTGCAAGTGGAGTATGGATCATTCCTTCAACATATCAACAATTTCAGGTGATAAAATATTTGCTGATATTCCAGTAAACTCAGAGTTCTGTGGAAGCTTGGCAAACACTTTCAAATGAAAGAGTTTTTTCTAGCCTCTGCTTAGGGCTACTTCAAAAGAGAAGAACACATAGATAGCACATTGAGAACTAACTGAGTATGTCAAGTTTCAAGCAGCGATTACAAACCATGGTTGATTTAGAGTTCCAACAGCTTCTATCCTTATAGGGGAAAACTAAGTGAAACATAAAAATTCAAAGTGTTCCTGCAAACGAACACTTAAACCTAGAAGAATGTCATTTGGGGGGTCAAGTGTGACTGCAGTACCAATCCTTCCTTCAAAGTATTAACAAGATCGGATATAAAAGTATAAAAGTATTAGCTGAGAGTAAAGGAAACAATTTCAAATGAAAATGTTTTTTTCTTGCCTCTGTTTGGGGCTACATCAACAGGGAACAAAGCATAGAGAGTGCACAGAGAACTAATTGAGTGTGTCAATTTTCAATCAGCTATCAAAAACTGTGTTTGATTTGCCTCTATCCCTATTGGGCAAAACGAAGTACAACCTAAAAATTCAAAGTGTTCCTGCAAACGAATGCTTCAACCTAGAAGAACAAAATTTGGGAGGCCAAATGCAACTGGAGTACCAATAATTTCTGCCAAGTATCAACAAGAGCATGTGAAAAAATATTGGCTGAAATTCCAGTAAACTCGGAGTTCTGTGGAAGCTTGTCAAATGCTTTTAAATGAAAGTGAGTTATCCTTGCCTCTGCTTAGGGCTAATTCAGAGGAAACAAAGCATAGAGAGCCCCAAAAGAACTAATCGAGAAGGGTGACCACCGACAGAAAAGGCCGAGTGGCCCGCGGCGGGACAGAGCTTCCAATCACTCCTGCAAGGTAGGCGGGCCTGCGACCCACCAGCAGAAGAGGAGCAGCCGCCTGCTGAGAGGCTGAGCCGCCCCCTCCCCCTGCGCCGGCATAGTAGAGGGAACTGGGACCAAACACAGAGCAGGCCCAGCGGCCTGCTGAGGGGCAGAGCCGCCCCCCACCCCCCTCGCCTGCCAGGTAGGGGAAGGGTGACCACCGACAGAAAAGGCCGAGTGGCCCGCGGCGGGACAGAGCTTCCAATCACTCCTGCAAGGTAGGCGGGCCTGCGACCCACCGGCAGAAGAGGAGCAGCGGCCTGCTGAAAGGCAGAGCCGCCCCCTCCCCCCCGCGCCTGCAAGGTAGTCGGAACTGAGACCACCATCAGAACAGGTCAGACCTGCAACCGAGAGACAGAACAGGCCCAGTGGCCTGAGGAAGGGTAGAGCCGCCCCCCCCCACGCCTGCAAAGTAGGCGGACCTACGACCCACTGGCAGTACAGCCCCAGAGGCCTGCAGAGGGGCAGTGCCGCTGCCTGCGCCTGCAAAGTAGGCAGAACTGCGACCACCGACAGAACAAGCCTAGCGGCCCGCAGAGGGACAGAGCCGCCGCCCGCGCCTGCAAGGACGGCGGACCTGCTACCGACTGGCAGAGCAGGCCCAGCGGCCTGCCGGCGTGGTAGGCACATTGCCCCAATTGGCGGAGGGGCAGAGCCGCCGCCCGTGCCTGCGAGGGAGACTTTGCAACTATACAAGACCAATATAAATGTATAGGGGGAAAATTCAATAGCACAACAGTTTCACCAAGAAGAAAGGAACGCGAACAGTATGAAGAGACAAGGAAAGAAAGGACCACAAGCATTGCAGGTCAACTCAACTTTAGAAGAGGTAATAGCTGCAGCTGATGGAATGTCAGATAAAGAATTCAGGATATACATGCTTCAGATGATCTGGAGTCTCAAGGAAGACATCAGACAGCAAAATCAGACAATGAAAGATCACTTCAACAATGAATTACATAAACAAATCCAAGAAGCAAAAGATCAACTATACAGGGAAATAGAGGTTATAAAAAACAAACAAACAGAAATCCTAGAAATGCAGGAAGCAATAAGCCAACTTAAAAACTCAATTGAGAATACTACCAGCAGAGTAGAACACTTAGAAGACAGAACATCAGACAATGAAGATAAAGTATTTCAACTTGAAAAGAACATAGACAGCTCAGCAAGACTGTTAAGAAACCATGAGCAGAACATCCAAGAAATATGGGATAACATCAAGAGACCAAATTTAAGAGTCATTGGGATACAGGAAGGAACAGAGTTTCAAACCAAAGGAATGAGCAATCTATTCAATGAAATAATTCGAGAAAACTTCCCAGACTTGAAGAATGAGACAGAACCCCAAATCCTAGAAGCCTACAGGACGCCGAATGTGCAAAATCATAAGAGACCCACACCTAGACACATTATAATGAAGATGCCCAACATACAGAATAAGGAGAGAATTTTAAAAGCTACAAGAGAAAGGAAGCAGATCACATTTAGGGGTAAGCCAATCAGGATAACAGCTGATCTTTCAACACAGACTCTGAAAGCTAGAAGATCCTGGAATAACATATTTCAAACACTGAAAGAAAATGGGTTCCAACCAAGAATTGTGTTTCCAGCGAAATTAAGCTTCAGGATGGAAGATGAAATTAAAACCTTCCACGATAAACAAAAGTTAAAAGAATTTGCAGCTAGAAAACCATCTCTTCAAAACATCCTTGGCAAAACATTACAGGAAGAGGAAATGGAAAATAACAATGAAAACCAACAGTGGGAGGTAGGACACTAAAGGGGGTAAAATAATCAAAGTGGAAAACAAACCATGTTTAGTAACATAAATAAACAAATATGGCTGGAAGAACAACCCATATCTCAATAATAACCCTAAATGTTAATGGCTTAAACTCACCAATCAAGAGACACAGGCTAGTAGAATGGATCACAAAACAAGACCCAACAATATGCTGCCTACAGGAGACGCATTTGATAGGAAAAGACATACATAGGCTGAAGGTGAAAGGTTGGGAAAAATCATATCACTCATATGGACTTCGGAAACAAGCAGGAGTATCCATACTCATATCAAATAAAATAGATTTTAAGCCCAAGTTAATCAAAAGGGATAAAGAGGGACACTACATACTGCTCAAGGGAACCATACACCAACAAGACATAACAATCATAAATATATATGCCCCAAACAATGGTGCAGCTATGTTCATCAAACAAACTCTTCTCAAGTTCAAGAGTCTAATAGACCACCATACAATAATCATGGGAGACTTCAACACACCTCTCTCACCACTGGACAGATCTTCCAAACAAAAGTTGAATAAGGAAACTATAGAACTCAATAACACAATTAATAACCTAGACTTAATTGACATATATAGAATATACCACCCAACATCAAGCAGTTACACTTTTTTCTCAGCAGCACATGGATCCTTCTCAAAAATAGATCATATATTATGTCACAGGGAAACTCTTAGACAATACAAAGGAGTAGAGATAATACCATGCATCCTATCTGATCATAATGGAATGGAACTGAAAATCAACGATAAAAGAAGGAAGGAAAAAGAATATATCACTTGGAGAATGAACAATAGGTTACTGAATGATCAATGGGTTATAGAAGACATCAAGGAGGAAATTAAAAAATTTTTAGAGATTAATGAAAACACAGACACAACATATCGGAATCTATGGGACACATTGAAAGCAGTTCTAAGAGGAAAATTCATTGCTTGGAGTTCATTCCTTAAAAAAAGAAAAAACCAACAAATAAATGATCTCATACTTCATCTCAAAATCCTAGAAAAAGAAGAGCAAAACAACAGCAAAAGAAGTAGAAGGCAAGAAATAATTAAAATCAGAGCTGAAATCAATGAAATCGAAACAAAAGAAACAATTGAAAAAATTGACAAAACTAAAAGTTGGTTCTTTGAAAAAATAAACAAAATCGACAGACCCTTAGCCATGCTAGTGAAGAGAAGAAGAGAGAGAACTCAAATCACTAACATACGGGATGAAAGAGGCAATATCACAACAGACACTTCAGAAATACAGAAGATAATCAAAAATTATTTTGAATCCTTATACTCCAATAAATTAGAAGATAGTGAAGGCATAGATAAATTTCTTAAGTCATATGATCTGCCCAGATTGAGTCAGGAGGATATAGACAACCTAAACAGACCAATATCAATTGAGGAAATAGAAGAAACCATCAAAAGACTACCAACTAAGAAAAGCCCAGGACCGGATGGGTATACAGCAGAGTTTTACAAAACCTTTAAAGAGGAACTAATACCAATACTTTTCAAGCTACTTCGGGAAATAGAAAAAGAGGGAGAACTTCCAAATTCATTCTACGAGGCCAACATCCCCCTGATACCTAAACCAGACAAAGACACTTCAAAGAAAGAAAACTACAGACCAATATCTCTAATGAACCTAGATGCAAAAATCCTCAATAAAATTCTGGCCACTCGGATACAAAAACATATCAAAAAAATTGTGCACCATGATCAAGTAGGATTCATCCCTGGGATGCAAGGCTGGTTCAATATAAGGAAATCAATAAATGTTATTCACCACATCAACAGACTTAAAAATAAGAACCATATGATCATCTCGATAGATGCGGAAAAAGCATTCGACAAAGTACAGCATCCCTTTATGTTCAAAACTCTAGAAAAACTAGGGATAACAGGAACATACCTCAATATTGTAAAAGCAATCTATGCTAAGCCTCAGGCTAGCATCATTCTGAATGGAGAAAAATTGAAGGCATTCCCTCTAAAATCTGGAACAAGACAGGGATGCCCTCTCTCACCACTTCTGTTCAACATAGTTCTCGAAACACTGGCCAGAGCAATTAGACAGACGAAAGAAATTAAAGGCATCAAAATAGGAAAAGAAGAACTTAAATTATCACTATTTGCAGATGACATGATTCTATACCTAGCAGACCCAAAAGGGTCTACAAAGAAACTATTAGAGCTAATAAATGAATTCAGCAAAGTGGCAGGATATAAAATCAACACGCATAAATCAAAGGCATTCCTGTATATCAGCGACAAATCCTCTGAAATGGAAATGAGGACAACCACTCCATTCACAATATCTTCAAAAAAAATAAAATACTTGGGAATCAACCTAACAAAAGAGGTGAAAGACTTATACAATGAAAACTACAGAACCCTAAAGAGAGAAATAGAAGAAGATCTTAGAAGATGGAAAAATATACCCTGTTCATGGATAGGCAGAACTAACATCATCAAAATGGCGATATTACCAAAAGTTCTCTATAGGTTTAATGCAATGCCAATCAAAATCCCAACGGCATTTCTTGTAGAAATAGAGAAAGCAATCATGAAATTCATATGGAAAAATAAAAGACCCAGAATAGCAAAAACAATGCTAAGCAGGAAGTGTGAATCAGGCGGTATAGCGATACCAGACTTCAAACTATATTACAGAGCAATAGTAACAAAAACAGCATGGTACTGGTACCAAAACAGGCGGGTGGACCAATGGTACAGAATAGAGGACACAGAAACCAATCCACAAAACTACAACTATCTTATATTTGATAAAGGGTCTAAAAGCATGCAATGGAGGAAGGATAGCATCTTCAACAAATGGTGCTGGGAAAACTGGAAATCCATATGCAACAAAATGAAACTGAATCCCTTTCTCTCGCCATGCACAAAAGTTAATTCAAAATGGATCAAGGAGCTTGATATCAAATCAGAGACGCGCCGTCTGATAGAAGAAAAAGTTGGCTACGATCTACAGTCGGTGGGGTCGGGCTCCAAATTCCTCAATAGGACACCCATAGCACAAAAGTTAATAACTAGAATCAACAAATGGGACTTACTCAAACTAAAAAGTTTTTTCTCAGCACAGCAAAAGATACAATAAGAGAGGTAAATAGAGAGCCTACATCCTGGGAACAAATCTTTACTCCTCACACTTCAGATAGAGCCCTAATATCCAGAGTATACAAAGAGCTCAAAAAATTAGACAATAAGAGAACAAACAACCCAATCAACAAATGGGCCAAGGACCTGAACAGACACTTCTCAGAGGAGGACATACAGTCAATCAAAAGTACATGAAAAAATGCTCACCATCTCTAGCAGTCAGAGAAATGCAAATCAAAACCACCCTAAGATACCATCTCACTCCAATTAGATTGGCAGCCATTATGAAGTCAAACAACAACAAGTGCTGGCGAGGATGTGGGGAAAAGGGTACACTTGTACATTGCTGGTGGGACTGCAGATTGGTGCAGCCAATTTGGAAAGCAGTATGGAGATTTCTTGGAAAGCTGGGAATGGAGCCACCATTTGACCCAGCTATTCCCCTTCTCGGTCTATTCCCTAAAGACCTAAAAAGAGCATGCTACAGGGACACTGCTACATCGATGTTCATAGCAGCACAATTCACAATAGCTAGACTGTGGAACCAACCTAGATGCCCTTCAATGGATGAATGGATAAAAAAAATGTGGCATTTATACACAATGGAGTATTACTCTGCATTAAAAAATGACAAAATCATAGAATTTACAGGGAAATGGATGGCATTAGAGCAGATTATGCTAAGTGAAGCTAGCCAATCCCTAAAAAACAAATGCCAAATGTCTTCTTTGATATAAGGAGAGTAACTAAGAACAGAGTAGGGTCGAAGAGCATGAGAAGAAGATTAACATTAAACAGGGATGAGAGGTGGGAGGGAAAGGGAGAGAGAAGGGAAAATGCATGGAAATAGAAGGAGACCCTCAGAGTTATACAAAAGTACATACAAGAGGAAGTGAGGGGAAGGGGAAAAATAATACAAGGGGGACAAACGAATGTCAGTAGAGGGGGCAGAGAGAGAAGAGGGGAGGGGAGGGGAGGGGAGGGGGGATAGTAGAGGATAGGAAAGACAGCAGAATACAACAGACACTAGTATGGCAATATGTAAATCAATGGATGTGTAACTGATGTGATTCTGCAATCTGTATATGGGGTAAAAATGGGAGCTCATAACCCACTTGAATCAAATTGTGAAATATGATATATCAAGAACTATGTAATGTTTTGAACAGCCAACAATAAAAAATTAAAAAAAAAAAAAAAAGAACTAATCGAGTGTGTCAAGTTTCAAGCAGGTATCAAAAACCGTGTTAGATTTGGAATTTCCACTGCTTCTATCCCTATAGCGGAAAAGAAAGTGAAACCTAAAAATTCAAAGTGTTCCTGCAAACGAACACTTCAACCTAGAAGTATGAAATTTGGAGGTCCAAGTGGGACTGGAGTACTGATCATTCCTTCAAAGTATCAACAAGGTCGGATGAAAAAAATATTTGCTGAGATTCCAGTAAACTCGGTAATCTGTGAAAGCTTGGCAAATGCTTTAAATTAAAGTGTTTTTTTCCTTGCATCTGCATAGGGCTATTTCAACAGGGAACAAAAAATACAGAGTGCACTGAGAACTAATTGAGTATGTCAAGTTTCCAGGAACTAGCACAAACCATGTTTGATTTAGAGTTCCAACTGCCTCTTTCCCTAAAAGGGAAAAAGAATTAAAAACTAAAAATTGAAAGTGTTCCTTAAAATGAATGCTTCAACCTAAACAAATGAAATTCTGGGGGACAAGTGTGACTGGAGTATAGATCATTCCTTCAAAGTATAAACAAGATTGGGGAAAAATGTATTTGCTGGCATTCCAGTAAATTCAGAGTTCAATGGAATCTTTGCAAATGCTTTTAATTGAAAATGTTTTTTCCTTGCCTCTGCTTAGGGCTACTTCAACAGGGAATAAAGCATAGAGAGCCCACTGTGAATTAATTGTGTGTGTCAAGATTCAAGCCACAAGCACAAACCATGTTTGATTTAGAGTTCCAACTGCCTCTATCCCTATAGGGGAAAATGTAGTGAAACCTAAAATTCAAAGTGTTTCTTCAAACGAATGCTTGAACCTAGAAGAATAAAATTTGGGGGACAAATGTGATTGGAGTACCGATTATTGCTTCAATGTTTCAAACAGATCAGGTGAAAAAATATTTTCTGAGATTCAAGTAAACTCAGAGTTCTGTGGAAGCTTGACAAACACTTTCATATGTAAGTGTTTTTTCCTTGCCTCTGCTTAGGGCTATTTCAACAGGGAACAATGCATAGAGAGCACACTGAAAAATAATTGAGTGTGTCAAGTTTCAAGCACCTAGCACAAACCAAGGTTGATTTAGAGTTCCAACTGCTTCTATCTCTATAGTGTAAAACAAAGTGAAACATAAAAATTCCATGTGTTCCTGAAGATGAACACTTCAACTTAGAAGAACAAAATTTGGGGGACCAAGTTCAACTGAAGTACCAATCATTTCTGCCAAGTATCAACAAGATCCTGTGAAAAAATATTTGCAGAGATTCCAGTAAACTCAAAGTTTTGTGAAAGCTTGGCATATGCGTTCAAATAAAAGTAATTTTTCCTTGCCTCTGCTTAGGGCTACTTCAACTGCAAACCAAGCAAAGAGAGTGCATAGAGAAGTAATTGAGTGTGTCAAGTTTCAAGCAGATAGCACCAACCATGTTTGATTTAGAGTTCCAACTGCTTCTATCCCTATAGGTGAAAATGAAGTGAAACCTAATAATTCAAAGTTTTCCTGCAAACGAATGCTTCAACCTAGAGGAATGAAATTTTGGGCCCCAAGTGCAACTGGAATACCGATCATAACTTTAAAGTATCAACAAGATTGGGTAAAAAAATATTTGCTGAGATTCCAGTAAACTCAGAGTTCTGTTGTAGATTGGCCAAAGTTTTCAAATGAAAGTGTTTTTACTTGCCTCAGCCTAGCGCTACTTCAACAGGGAACAAAGCTTAGAGAGAATATTGAGAACTAATTGAATGTGTCAAAGTTCAAGAAGGAAGCACAAACCATGTTTGATTTAGAGTTCCAAATGCCTCTATTTCTATATGGACAAATTAAGTGAAACCTCAAAGTTCAAAGTGTACCTGGAAATGAACATGACAATCTAGAAGAATGAAATTTGGGGGGCCAAGTGCAAATGAAGTCCTTATCATTCCTTCAATATTTGCTGAGATTCCAGTAAACTCAGAGTTCTGTGGAAGCTTGGCAAATGCTTTCAATTGAAAGAGTTTTTTTCCTGGCCTCTGCTTAGAGCTACTTCAACAGGGAACAAAGCATATGGAGCGTACTGAGAACTAATTGAATGTGTCAACTTTTAAGCAGCTAGCACTAAACATGTTTGATTTAGAGTTCCAACTGCCTCTATCTCTATATGGGAAACTTAAATGGAACATAAAAATTCAAAGTTTTCTTGCAAAAGAATGCTGCAACCTAGAAGAATGAAATTTGGGGGCAGAAGTGTGACTGGAGTACTGATCATTCCTTCAAAGAATTAACAATATCTGGTGAATAAATATTTGCTGAGATTCCAGTAAACTTGGAGTTCGTAAGTAGCCTCTACTTATGGCTACTTCAACAGGGAACAAAGCATAGAGAGCACACTGAGATCTAATTTAGTGTGTCAAGTTTGAAGCAGTAGCACAAACCTTCTTTGATTTAGAGTTCCTAATTCCTATATTCCTTTAGGGGAAAATGAAGTGAAGCCTAAAAATTCAAAGTGTTTCCGCAAACAAACACTTCAACCTGGGAAAATGGGGGGGGGGCAAGTGTGAGTGGAATACTGATCATTCCTTCAAAGTATCAACAAGATCTGGTGAAAAAATATTTTCTGAGGCTCCAGTAATCTCGAGTTTTGTGGAAGATTTCAAACACTTTCAAATAAAAGTGTTTTTTTTCTTGCCTCAGCTTAGGGCTACTTCAACAGGGAACAAAGCATAGAGAGGGCACTGAGACTTCGTTGATTGTGTTAAGTTTCAACAAGCTAGCACAAACCATGTTTGATTTAGATTTCAAATGCCTCTATCCCTATAGGGGAAAACAAAGTGAAACCAAAAAATTCAAAATGTTCCTGCAAATGAACATTTCAAACTAGAAGAATGAAATTTCAGGGACGAAGTGCAACTGGAATACTGATCATAACTTCAAGGTATCAACAATTTCACGTGAAAAAAATATTTGCTGAGATTCCAGTAAACTCGGAGTGTTGTGGTAGATTGGCAAAAGGTTTCAAATGAAAATGTTTTTCCTTGCCTCGGCTTTGTGCTACTTCAAAAGGGAACAAAGCTTAGAGAGAAAATTGAGAACTAATTGAGTGTGTCAAGTTTCAAGCAGCAAGCACAAGCCATGTTTGATTTAGAGTTCCAAATGCCTCTATTCCTATATGGGAAAATGAAGTGAAACCTCAAAATTCAAAGTGTTCCTGCAAATGAATGCTTTGACTTAGAAGAATGAAATTTGGGGGGGCAAAGTGCAAATGGACAACTGATCATTCTTTCAAAGTATCAACAAGATCGGGTGAAAAAATATTTCCTGAGGTTACAGTAAATTCGGGGTTCTTTGGAAGTTTGGCAAACGATTGCAAATGAAAGTGTTTTTTCATGGCCTCTGCTTAGGGCTAATTCATCAGGGAACAAAGCTTAGTGAGAGAACTGAGAACTAATTGATTGTGTCAACTTTCAAGCACCTAGTGGAAACCATGTTTGATTTAGAGTTCCAACTGCCTCTATAACTATAGGGGAAAAATAAGTAAAAAATACACATTCAAAGTGTTCTTGCAAATGAACTCTGCAACCTAGAATAATGAAATTTGGGGGGCCAAGTGTGACTGGAGTACTGATCATTCCTTCAAAGTATCAGAAAGATTGGGTGAAAAAATATTTGCTGAGAATCCAGTAAACTCGGAGTCCTGTGGAAGCTTGGCAAATGCTTTCATATGAAAGTGTTTTTTCCTTGCCTCTCCTTAGGGCTACTTCAACAGGGAACAAAGCATAGAGAGTGCAAGGAAAACTAATTGAGTGTGTCAGGTTACAATCAGCTATCACAAACAATATTTGATTTAGATTTCAATCTGCCTCTATCCCTATAGGTGAAAAAGAAGTGAAACCTAAATATTCGAAGTATTCCTGAAAATGATCGCTTTAAACTAGAAGGATGAAACTTGGGGGGCCAAGTGTGACTAGCATACCGATCATTCCTTCAAAGTTTGATTTAGAGTTCCAACAGCTTCTATCCCTATAGATGAAAATGAAGTGAACCTAAAAATTCAAAGTGTTCTTGCAAATGAATGCTGCAGCATAGAAGAATGAAATTTGGGGAGTCAAATGCGACTAGAGTACCAATCATTCCTTCAACATATCAACAAGATTGGGTGAAAAAATATTTGCTGAGATTCAAGTAAACTCAGAGTTCTGTGGAAGCTTGGCAAATTATTTAAAATAAAAGTGTTTTTTTTTTCTTTCCTGTATTTAGGGCTACTTCAAAATGGAGTGAAGCATAGACAGTGCTTTGTGAACTAATTGAGTGTGACAAGTTTCAAGCAACTAGCACAAACCATGTTTGATTTAGAGTTCCATCTGCCTCTATCCCTATGGGGGAAATCAAATTGAAACCTAAAAATTCAAAGTGTTCCTGCAGACAAACGCTTCAACCTAGAAGAATGACATTTGGGGGGAAAAGTGCGACTGGAATACTGATCATTCCTTCAAAGTATCAACCAGTTTGGGTAAAAAAGTATTTGCCTGAATTCCAGGAAAATGGAATTCTGTGGAAGCTTGGCATAGGCTTTCAAATGAAATTGATTTTTCCTTGCCTCTTCTTATGGCTACATCAACATAGAACAAAGCATAGATAGTACACTGAGAACTAATGGAATTTGTCAAGTTTCAAGAAGCTAGCAGTAACCATGTTTGATTTCGAGTTCCAACTTCCTACATCCCTAAAGAGGAAAATGAAGGGAAAACTAAAATTTCAAACTGTTTCTGCAAATGAATGCAACAACGTAGAACAATGAAATTTGGGGGGTCAAGTGCAACTGGAATACTGATCATTCCTTCCAAGTATGAACAAGATCAGGTGAAAAAATATTTGTTGAGAATCCTGTAAATTCAGAATTCTGCGAAAGCTTGGTATATGCTTTCAAATTGTTAGGGTTATTCTTAGCTTTCAGTTTAAGATGAGGCCGGTGTTTAGAGCTAGGTTGAGTGTTAGGATATGAGTCAGGGACAGTGTTAGTTTTAAAGTTAGTGATAGAACTCGAATTAGGACTAGGGATAGGTCTAGGTTTAGTGTTAGGGTTTGGTTTAAGTTAATGTTTAGGGTTAGGGCTATTGCTTGGTTTTGTTTTAGTCCTAGGGTTAGGTTTAGGGCTAGTGTTAGTGTTAAGCTTATGCTTAGGGTTAGGGTTAGATTTTAAGTTAGGGTTAGATCTACAGTTAGGGCTGGGGCTAAGGATAGGGCAAGGGTTAGGGCTAGGGATAGGGTTATGGTAAAAGATAGGTTTATGGTAAGGGATAGGGTTAGAACTAGGGATAGATATAGGGTGAGAGTTTGAGTGAGTCTCAGAGCTAGGATTAGTGTTAAGGTTACAGATAGGGCTAAATTAGTGCTAGAATTAGGGCTAGGTTTATTGTTTGGCTTAAGCCTAGAGTTAGGGTTAGGGATAGGGTTAAGTTTAGGGTAAGAGATTTCATTATAGCTAGGTATAGAGGTAGGGTGAGGGTTAGAATTAGGGTTAGAGATAGGGTTGCGGTTAGGGTTATGATTAAAGCTAGGTTTAGGGCTAGGATGAGGGCTAGGGTTTGTTTTAGGTTTAGGACTAGGATTAGGGCTAGGGCTAATTTCAGGTCCAGAATTATGGTTAAAGATAGTTTCAGGGTTAGGATTATGGCTATGTCTATGGTAAAAGTTAGGTGTAGGGTTATGTTCAAGTTTAGAGCTAGGGGTTTTATTAGGGTCAAGTTCAGGTTTAGGGTATGGGATAGGTTAAGGTTTAAAGTTAGGGCTTAAATCAGTGTTAGTGTTAGTGTTAGGGTAATGATACTGTTATGTTTAGGTTCAGGTTAGGTTCAGGGTAATAGATTGGGTTAAGATTAGGGATAAGTTTAGGTTCATGCCTAGGGTTAACATTAGGGTTATGATTTTTGTTATGGTAATGGATAGATTTAGAGATCGATTTAGGGCTATGTTTATGGTTATGAGTAGGGCTAGGGTTAAAGCTAGGATTAGGGCTAAGTTTTGGGTTAAGTTAGGGATAGGGTTAGGGTTAGGGCTAATGAAAGTACTAGGGGAAGTTTAGGGCTAGTTTTAGGGTTTTAGGGCTAGAGTTAGTGTTAGGGTTAGGTTTAGGGTTAGGTTGATGTTTAGAGGTAGTAGTGTTAGGGTCAGTGTCAGTTTCAGGGTTAGTTTAAGGATTGGGCTTACAACTCATATTAGGGTTAGGGTTAGGGCTAGGTTTAAGGTTACATTTTGGCTTAGGTTAAGGATTAGGGTTATAGCTATAGCTCAATTTTATTTTAGTGTTAGGGCTAGGGTTAGGGATAGTTTTAGGATTAGTGTTATGGTTTGGGCTAGTGTTAGGGTTTGGCTTAGTCTTCAGGTTAGGGCTTGATTTAGAGTTAGGTTTTGTCTAAGGTTAGTGCCAGGGGAAACGATACAGCAAGGGTTTAGTACTAGGGTTAGGGCAAGGGTTAGGGTTATGGTAAGGTTTAGAATGAGTGAAAGGTCTAATGTGAGTACCATTAGTCTTAGGACTAGGGTAAGGGATAGGGCTAAATTAGGGCTAAGATTAGGGCTAGGGTTAGTGTCAGGGTTAGGTCTAGAGTTTGGGTTAGGATTGTAATTAAGGCTATGTTTAGGGATAGGATAAGGGATAGGGTTTGTATTAGGGTTAGGGCTAGACTTATGGCTAGGATTAATGTCAGGTCTGGGGTTACAGTTAGGGATAGTTTTAGGGAAAGGTTTACTTCTAGGTCTATTGTAAGGGTTAGGCATAGGGTAAGAGTCAGGTTTAGAGCTAGGGGAATTATTAGGGCCAGGGTCAGTGTTAGGGCTTGGTTTAGGTTTGAGTTTAGGGTTATGGCTTGAATTGGAGTTAAGTTTAGTGTTAGGGTAAAGATAGGGTTAGGTTTAGGGTAATTGCTAGTTTTGGGGATAGTGATAGGGTTAGGGTTAGTGCTAGGGTTAGCATTAGGATAAGAGTTATGTTTAGGGTAATGGATACAGTTAGATTTAAAGATAGGGCTAGAAATATGGTTAGGATTAAGTCTTGGGTTAGGGTGAGGGTGAGGGTTAGGATTAAAGCTAGCTTTATGGCTCAGATGAGGGTTTGTGTTAGGGCTAGTCCTAGGATTAAGGCTCAGGCTAATGTCAGGTTTAGTATTACAGTTAAGGATAGTTGTAGGGTTTGGTTATGAATAGGTCTACTGTAAGAGTTAGGTTTAGGGTAAAGGTTAGGTTTAGGGCTAGGTGGGTTATTATGATCGGGGTCAGGATTAGGGATTGATTTCAGTTAAGGTTTAGAGTTAAGGCTCGAATTAGCATTAAGATTAGAGTAAAGGACATGGTTAGGTTTTAGGTTTCAGGTTAGGTTTAGGGTTTTGGAATGCCTTAGGGATACCTATACAGTTAGCTTTAGTCCTATTGTTATCATTTGGGTTAGGCTTAAGTTTAGGATAAAAGATAGAATTACAGCTAGGGTTAGGAATAGGTTTATGGTTAGGATTAGGGCTAGTATTAGGATTAGTGTTAGGGTTATGTTTAGGACTAGGGTTAGAGTTAGGTTTAGGGTGAGTGTTATGTTTGGAACTAGATTTAGGGCTAGGGCGAAGGTTAGGTTTAGAGTAGGTCTAGGGTAAATGTTAGGGTTAGGGCTATGTTTAGCATTAGGGTTAGGGTTAGAGTTATGGTAATGGATACAGTTAGAGCTAGGGTTTGGGCAATGGTTACATTTAAAATTAGGGTTAAAGTCAGTTTTAGGGATAGGGGTATGTTAATGTTTAGGGTTAGGATTAGGGCTCAGTTTAGAGGTAGTGGTAGGGTTAGAGTTACTTTATTCAAATTTCTTTGATAAAATCCAGGATTCATCTTTAACTAACCTTACTCTGTTTCCCAGGTTTAGTCCTTTTGGTTCAACTGTTTGGTGTCCAGAACAGTTAATATTTTCATTTTACTTAATTTTGACCTATACGAGTAAATGTAAATGGACCTGAAAATAAAACAGGGTTTATTCTAGCTACTTGAAACTGCACACACACCCTCAATTCTTTATGGGGTCACTCTGGTATGTTCCTTGTGAGTGTAGGCCTAAGCTGAAGCATGCAAAAACAACTTTATCTGAGAGCCCTTTAGGATAATGCAGAGAATATGCATGCACTAAAATTCCTCCCATAATTATTTTGTCAGATTTGTTTGATACTGAGAAGGATTCATTATTTAGCTTGCCCAACAAAGCTCTCCAAGTGTGGGACTTCTAGGATCAATGGTTCTCTAATTTGGTTAGTTATAGTGTTAGGTTTAGGGTTAGGGCTAGGGTTAGATGTAGTGTTAGCGTGAGAGTAAGTTTTGTACAAATTTCTTTGATACTTGGATGGAGTCATCTTTTACCTAGCCTTAGTATGCTCTTCAGGTTTTGGCCTTCTCATTTCAATGGTTTGCTCACAGGGACACTTTGTATTTTAAGGTTTCACTTCATATTGACCTATATAGGTAAATGAAAATGGAGGTTGAAATCGAACCATGTTGGTGCTAGCTGCTTGAAACCTCAAACACTGAATCAGTTCTCTGTGGGAACTCTCTGATTTGTTCCTTGTGAAAGTAGCCCTAAGATAAAGATGGCAAAAACAACTTTATCTGAGACCCCTTTAGCAGAAAACAGAGAAATATATATGAACTGAAATACTACCTCAATTATTTGGTCATACATCTTTAATACTGCATAGGATTCATATGATAGCTTAGCCCAGTAGACTCCCCAAGTTTGGGACTTCTAGGATCATCAGTTTTTCAATCAGGTTAGTGTTTGTGTAAGGATAGTGTTAGGGCTAGTGTTAGAGCTAGTATTAGGGTTAGAGTTAGTTTTGTTCAAATTTCTTTGATACTGAGAAGGATTCATATTTCTCCTAACCTTACTATACTCCACATGTTTGGACCTCCTAGGCTCAATGGTTCACTGTAAGGAACAGTGTGTTTTTTAAAGTTTCAGTTCATTTTGTCCTATACAGGTAAATGGAAATGGAGCTGAAAATCAAATAGCATTGATGCTAGCTACTTGAAACTTCACACTCCACCAATTCTCTGTGAGAAATATCTGGTTTGTTCTTGTGAAAGTAAGCCTAAGCTGAAGCATGTGTAAACAACTTTATCCAAGAGTCCATTAGGAAATAACATGGTAATATGCATGTACTGATATACTCCATCACTTTTTGGACAGATTTCTTTGATATTTCACAGCATTCATCCCTTAGGTTGCCCCAATAGGCTGCCCAAGTTTGGAAATTCTACATTCAAAAGTTTCATAAAAATCTTAGGGTTAGGGGAAGAGCTAGGGTTAGAGCTAGTGTTAGGGTACAGTTAGTTTTATTCAAAATTCTTTGATACTTGGCAGGATTTATCTTTTAGCTAGATTTACTGTGTTCCCCAGGTTTAGGCCTTCTCTGTTCACAGGTTCACATTGAGGAACAATTTGTATTTTAAGATTTCACTTCATTTTGACTTATACAGGAAAGTTAATGGAGTTGAAAATCAAACGGGGTTTGTTCTAGCTGCTTGAAACTTCACACACTCCATCAGTTCTCTCTATGGACTCTGGTGTGTTCCTTGTAAAAGTAGACCTATGCTTAAACATGCAAAAACAACTTAATCTGAGAGCCCTTTAGGAGAAAACAGGAAAATATGCATGTACTGAAATACCACTCATATTTATTTGATCACATTTGTTTGATGTTGCATAGGATCCATCACTTAACTTGCCCCACAGGCTCCTCAAGGGTGGGAATACTAGGATTAATAGTTCTCTAACAGATTAGGGTTAATGTTAGGTTTATGGTTATGGCTAGGGCTAGGGTTAGAGGTAATGTTAGGGTGAGAGTTAGTTTTGTTCAAATTTCTTTGATACTGGGCAGGAGTCATCTTTTATCTAGCCTTAGTATGCTCCCAAGTATGTTCTTCTCAATTCAATGTTTCACTATCATGAACACTTTGTATTTTAAGGTTTCACTTTATTTTGATTCCTATGGATCAATGGAAATGGAGGTGGAAATCAAACAGGCTTCCCTTCCCCTAAACCTAACCATAAACATAGCCCTATTCATAGGCCTAAGCTGAACACTAACCCTAGACCAATTTCTACCCCTAATTTAGCCCTAACCCTAACCAAAACTCTAGCCATAAAAATACCCTTAACTTTAGCTTTATTCCTAAAACAAAACTGAGCCATAGGACTAACCTGAACCCTTAACCTAAACCAAATCCTAACCCTACATCTAGCCCTAAACCTACCCATAATTAGAGTCCTATCCTTAACCATAAAACAAACCATGACCCTGACTCTGACCATAACACTAACCCTAGTTAAAATCCTCACCCTAAACCTAAACCTAATCCTAAAACTAGACTTAGTCCTAAATTTAACCCTAAAACTAGCCCCAATCAAAACCTTACTTCTTACATTAGCATAACCCTAAGAAGAGCCCTAATGTAACCCAAAACCTAGCCCTAATCCAAGAACCAACCCTAGCTTCAATCCTAACTCGAAACCTAAACCTAGCCCTAACATTTACTGTAAACCTAACCCTGACCATAATCCTTGCACTAAACTGAAACCTAACCCTAACCCTAGCGCTGACTCTAACCATAAACCTAGCCCTAACCCTAGTTATAACCCTATCCATTACACAAACCCTAACACTAACCATAATGCTAATCCTCAGGCTGATTCTACCACTATCCCTAAACCTAACCTATACATTACCCTAAACATAACCTGAGCCCTAACCCTAAAAATATTATTACCCTAAATTTAACCTTGAGCATAATGCAAACTAGAGTCCTAATCCTAACAATAGGCCTAACCCTAACCCTAATCCTAATCCTAACACAGACACTAACCCTAACCCTAACAATAAATCTAACACTAACCCTCACACCAACCCTAACCCTAAACCTAACATTAATCCTAAACCTCAACCTAACACAAACCCTAACACTAACACTAATTCTAACCCTAATCCTAAAACTAACTCTATCTGTATCCCTAACCCTAAACCTAACATTTACGCTAATCCTAAACCTAACCTTAACTCTAACCCTAACATAAAACCTACAACTAACCCTAATGTAAAACTAACCCTAACACTAACCTTAACCCTATCCTAACACTAACATTACCCTAACCCTAATCCTAATACTAAACCTAACACTAAACCTAACACCAACACTAACCCTATCACTAATAATAACCCTAATCTAAACTTACCACTAAACCTAATGCTAAACCTAACCCTAACACTAACACTAACCCAAAACATAATGCTAAACTTATCACTAACCCTAACGCAAAACCTAACCCCAACACTAACGCTAACCCTAAACCTAACCCTAAAACTTAACAGTAACACTAAACCTAATCTTAAAAATAAATGAAAACTTAACACTAACCATAACCCTAACCCTTAACCTAACACTAATACTATCCCTAACCATAACACTAACACTAACCCTAAACCTAACCCTAAACATAACTGTAACACTAACACTAACTTTAAACCTAACCTTAAACCTAACACTAAATCTAACACTAATCCTAACAATAACCCTAACATGAACACAAACCCTAACCTAACCCTAAAACTAACTCTAACTTTAACCCTAACCCTAACACAAACCTTAATCAAAACCATAACCCTAACACTAAAATAACCCTAACCCTAACCTAACCCTAACCATAACCCTAACCATAATCTGAACCCTAACTCTATCACTAACACTAAGGCTAACACTAAACCTAAACCTAACATTAACGCTAATTTTAACATTAACCCTAACACTAACACTCATATTACCCATATCCCTTACTCTAAATGAAACACTAACCCTAACCCTAACCGTAACACTAACCCACACCCTAATCCTAACACTAAACTAACCCTAATCTTAACCAAAACGCCAACCCTAATCCTGACCATAACACAAACCCCAATCCTAACACTAACACTAACACCAACCCAAACCCTAACCCTAATCTTAACTTTTAAACTAAACATAAGCCTGACCAGAACCCTATCCCTAACCCTTACCCTAACACTAACACGAACCCTAGCACTAAACCTAACCCTAACCCTAACCCTAACACTAACCCTAACCCTAAACCTATCCCTAACTTTAACACTATCAATAACCCTAACCCTAACACTAACCCTAACCCTAAAACTAATCTTAAATTTAACACTAACCCTAAACCTAATCCTCCCCCTAACCCAAAACCTAACCCAAATTCTAACCCTAACCCAAACCGTTACCCTAACCCTAAATCTAACCCTTACACAAACCCTAACCCTAATCTTACCACTAACAATAACCCTAACCCTTAGTAAATTTAACCCTAAAACTAAACGTAATTCTAAACCTCACCCTATCCCTAACCATAAACCTAATACTAACACTAAATCTAACACTAAATATAACTCAATCATTAATTCTAAACCTAACCATAACCCTAACACTAAAATTAACCTTAAAATTAACCCTACCACTAACCCTAACACTTACACTTATTCTAACCCTAATACTAACCATAACACTTACCCTAATCCTAACCTTAAATTCACACTAACCCTAACTTTAACCCTAATCCAAACACTAACTCTAAACCTATCTCTAACCCTAACACTATTCCTAATCCTAACCCTAAACATAAACCTAACAGTAACACTAAGCCTACCCCTAAATTTAACCATAACACTAACACTAACCCTAATGATAACCCTAACAAGAACCCTAATCCTAACACTAAAACTAATCCTAACCCTAAATCTAACCCTAAACCAAATCCTAAAACTAAAACTAAACCTAACACTATCCCTAACCATAACTCTACCACAAACCCTAACACTAAACCTACACCTTACACAAACCCTAACCCTAATCTTAACCCTAACAATAACCCTAAACTTAACCCTAACACTAACCTTAACCCTAAACCTAACTCTAAACCTAACCCTAACCCAAATGCAAATAGTAACCCTAAAACTCACCCTATCCCTAACACTAACCCTAATACTAACACTAAATGTAACACTAAACCTAACCCAAACATTAATCATAAACTTAAAGCTAACCCAAATCGTAACACTAACCCTAACCCTAACCCCTACCCTAACCTGAAACCTAATATTAACCCTCACCCAAACATTAATCCTAATCCTAACCCTAACCATAACCATAACTCTAACATGAACCACAACCCTAACAATAAAACTAACCTAAACATAACCCTAACCCGAACCCCAACCCTAATTCTAGCACTTCCCTTAACCTAACCCTAAAAGTAACACTAACACTAAACCTGACCCTAATCCTACCACTAACCCTAACACCAAACCTAAACCTATAACTAACACTAAGTCTAACCCAAACCCTAAACCTAACACTAACCATAATATTAAACCTAACCCTGATTTTAAAACTAACCTTAACCTAAATCTAAAGATAACACTAACAATAAATTAACCTAACCCTAACACTAACTGTAACTCTAATACTAACCATAACCGTAACTGTAACCCGAACACTAACCCTAACTCTAACACAAACCATAACCCGAACCCTAATACTAAACATAATACTTATCCTAAACCTTTACCTAACTCTAAAACGAACCCTAACCCTAAGCCAAATCCTAACCCTAACACTAACACTAACCCTAACCCTAACCCTAACCCTTATACTAACACTAACCCTAATTCTAACCCTAATCCTAACACTAACCCTAATCCTAACCTTAACCCTAAAACTAACCCTAACCATAAACCTAACCCTACATTTAACATGAACCCTAATCCTACCACTAACCATAACCCTAACCCAAAACCTAACCCTAAACCTAACCCTAACACAAACCCTAACCCTAAAACTAACCCTAAACCTAACCCCAAAACTAACACTAACCCTAACCCTAACACTAATGCTAACCCTAAACCTCACCCTAACCCTAACACTAACCCTAACACTAACCCTAAACCTAACTCAATCCTAACCCAAACACTAATTCAAACCCTAATCCTGACCCTAACCATAACACTAACTCTAACCGTAACCCTAACCCTAAGCCTAAGCCTATCAAAAAACCTAATGTTAACCCTAACACAGAATCTAACCCTAACCATAACCGTATTTCTAACATTAACACTAAACCTAACAGTAACCCTAACCCTAATATTAATTCTAAACTTAACCCTATGCCTAAGTTTAACCATTACACAAAGGCTAACCCTAACCATAATGTAACCCTAATGCTATTTCTTACCTAACACTAAACCTAATCCTAAACCTAACACTAACACTAAACCTAACCCTAATACCAAATATAAACCTATTCATACCACTAACCCTAATCCTCACCCATAAAATAACCCTAACCATAATACAAACAGTAACCGTAACCTTAACCCTAACACTAATCCTAACACTAACACTAACTCTTAAACAAACCTAACACAAACCCTAACCCAAACCATAACCCTTACCTAATTGAACCCTAATGATTCCCTTACCCTAAACCCAACCCTAACCCAAATACTAACCATAATCCTAAACCTAAATTTAACACATCCTAACCATAACCCAAACCCTAACCCAAACCATAACCCAACCCTACCCAAACAGTAACCCTAACACTACCCCTAACACTAAACGTAAACCTAACTCTAACTCTAACCCTAATGCTAACCTTAATTCTAACTCTAACCCTAAGAATAACCATAACCCTAACGTTAACCTTAACCCTGAACCTAGACCTAAACCTAAACCTAACACTAACCCTAACCCTAAACGTAATCCTAACCCTAACACTAATCCTAACAATAATCCTCACCCTAACCATAACCATAACACAAAGCCTAACCCTAATCCTAACCCTAACACTAACCCTATTTCTAATCCTAACCGTAACCCTAACCCTAATCCTAACCGTAACAAAAACAGTAAGGCTAACTATTACCCTAACCCTAACCTAACCCTAACCCTAAAGCTAACCTAAATATTTCTGTATTGCTAACCCTAACACTAACTCTAAAACTAACCTTTACCTAAATATAAAGATAATAGTAACAATAAACTTAACCCTAAAGCTAACCCTAAATCTAACCCTAACACAAATCTTAACCCTAACACTAACTTAAACCTAAACCTAACCCTAATCCTAACCCTAACCTGAATCCTAACCATAACTGTAACCCTAACCCTAACCCTCACTCTAACACAAACCCTAACTCTAACCCTAACACTAACTCTATCTTTAACCATAAACCTAACCCTAAATCTTACCCTAACCCTAACCCTAACCCTAACACAAACCCTAACCATAACCCTAACACTAAGACTAAACTTAACCTTATCCTTAACACTAACACTAACCCTAATCCTAACATCAGCACTAACCCTATTATTAACCATAACATTTACACTATACTTGACACTAACACTAACACTAACCCTAACTCTAACACGAACCCTAATGCTAAACTAACCCTAACCATAACACTAACCCTAGCTTTATACATAACCCTAACACTAACCCTAAGACTAACCCCTAAACCTAACCATAATCCTAACAATAACCCTAACACTAAATCTCATCCTAACCCTAACCCTAAACCAACCACTGTCCCTAACCCTAAACCTAACACTAACCCTAAACCTAACTATAACTCTAACCCAAACATTAATGCTCAACATAACCATAACCCTAACACTAATCCTAACCCTAACCCTAAATCTAAAATGAAAACTAACACTAACCCTAACTCTAACATGAACTGTAACCATAACCCTAACCCTAACATAACCCTAACCCTAAACTTTTTCCTAACATGAACCCTAACTCTAACATGAACCATAACCATAACTCTAACTGTAACCCTAACCCTAAAATGAACACTAATTCTACCCATAACCCTAAAACTAACCCTAAACCTAACCCAAACCCTAACTCTAACCTAAATCCTAATCTTAATACTAACCCTAACCTAAACCTAACCCTAATACTATAAGTCTATAAAAAACATAATCCTAACCATAACCCCAATTCTAACCCTAGCCCTTACCTAAACCTAACCCTAAATCTAACCCTAACACTGAAACCTGACCCTAATTCTACCACTAACCCTAACCCCAAACCTAACCCTATAACTAACACTAAGCCTAAGCCTAACCCTAAACCTAACACAAACCATAATAGTAAACCTTACCCTAATTTTCAAACTAATCTTAACCTAAATCTAAAGATAACATTAACAATAAATTAACCTAAACTAACCCTAACACTAACTGTAACCATAATCCTAACCGTAACCATAACCCTAACCCTAACCCTAACTGTAACACAAACCATAACCCGAACCCTAACACTAACCATAGCACTAATCCTAACCCTTCACCTAACTCCAAAATGAACCCTAAACCTAACCCAAATACTAACTGTAACACTAACATTAACCCTATCCCTAACCCTAACCCTTACACTAACACTAACCCTAATTCTAACCCTAATCCTAAATCTAAGCCTAACCGTAATCCTAACCCTAACAATAACCCTAACACTAAACCTAAACCTAACTCTCAACTAAACCTAACCATAAACCTTATACTAATCCTAACCCTAACACTAACACTAAACCTATACCTAACTATATCCCTATCCCAAACACTAATGCTTACCCTTGCCATATCTTAAAATCTTGAGCTAACCCTAAAACTAACCCTAACACTATCCAAACCCTAAACCTAACAATAACCCTAACACTTATCCTGACCCGAAATCTAACACAAACCCTAACCTAACCCAAACCTATTTATAACACTTACCCTAACCCTAAACCTGACCCTAACACCAACTTTAACCCTAACCCTAACCCTACCCTACCCTAAACTTAATCTAATCCTAACCCTAATCCTAACCATATCCATAACCCTAAACATAACCCTAACAGTAACCCTAACACAAACCCTACCCCTAACCCAAACACTAACACTAACCATAATCCTAGCCCTAACACTAACCATAATTTTACACTAACACTAATTCTAACCATAACCCTAAACCTAAACCTAAATCTTAACCTAACCCTAACCTTAACCCTAACTCTAACACTAACTTTAACCCTAACCCTAACACTAAACCTAAGCCTAACCATAACCATAACAATATACCTAACACTAACCATAACCCAAACTTAATCTAACCATAACCCTAACCCTAACCTAACACTAACTCTAACCCTAACCATAACCCTAACACTAATCCTAAACTAATCCTATCCATAACACTAATCCTAATGCTAACCATAATCCTATCACAAAACTAACCCTTATCCTAACCGTAACACTAACACTAAACCTAACTTTAACACTAACCAGAACACTAAACCTAAACCTAACTTTAACCCTAACGGTAACACTAACCCTAATCCTAAACCTAAAACTATCACTAACCCTAAACCAAACCCTAACATGAACCCTAATACTAAATTTAACTTTAACCCTAACACGAACCCTAATTCTAATACTAACCCTAACACTAAACCTAACCCTAACACTAACACTAACCCTAACCCTAAACATAACCTTAAACCTAACCCTAACACTAACCCTAAGCCAAACACAAACCCTAACCCAAACCATAACCCTAAACATAACCTAACCATAATGCTAACCCTTACCTAAACCTAAGCATAATCCTAACCCTAACAATAGCCATAACACTAACCCTAATACTAACACAAACCATTCCATTAAGCCCAATCCACACCTAAACCCTAACCCTACTTCTGAGACTAAACCTAAATCTAAACCTAACCTTAACACTAACACAAACCCTAACTTTAACACTAACACTAACTCTAACTCTAACCCTAACACAAACCCTAACCAAAACTTTAACCCTGACGCTAATCTAAACCTGACCCTCACCCTTACCTAGTTGTAACCACTGACCCTAATCAAAACACTAACCTTTACCCTAACCACACACTAATGCTAACCCTAACATTAACCCTAACCTTAAATCTAAATCTAACTCTAACCCTAACACCAACACTAACTCTAGCCTTAACCCTAACACTAACCATAACACTTACCCTAAACCTAACCCTAACACGAATCTTAACGCTAACCCTAATGCGAAAATTACCACTAACCCTAACACTAACCCTAACCCAAACCATAACAAAACCCGTAATGCTAACCCTAAAACTATACCCTACTCCTAATAATGACCTGTACTCTAACTATAACACTAACTCTAACCCTAACCCTAACAGTAAATGTAACCCTAACATTAATCCTAACCATAACACAAACCATAACCCAAACCATAGCCCTAACCCTAACCTAACATGAATGCTAACCCTTACTTAACATTAACCCTAATTCTAACCTGAACACTAACCCTAACACTAACCCTAATACAAACCCCAACCCTAACTATACCACTAAGCCTAAGCCTCAACCAAACCCTAACCCTAACCCTAATACTAACCTTAAACCTAACCTTAACCTTAACACTAACACTATACCTAACTGTAACCCTAACCCTAACCCTAAGCAAAATGCTAATATTTACCCTAAAACTCACCATAACCCTAACCCTAGCTGGGCACAATTCACGAGCCACTTGTCAAGGAGGAACGATTTTTCTAGCAGGAACGAACTTTATTTTTAGCACTCACGCTGCACCACTTGAGCTCTCCAGGAATTCCCTGAGAGCTCAACCACAATCATGGGCACTTCTGGTGAGCACTCTATTGGAACTCATAGGTCATTTTCAATTTTTCAGCTCTTGAGACAGACTTCCGGGTTGCATGGGCAGAGCCAAATGAATCCCCCAATGAGCATCTCCGTGGTCTGAAAGGGTGGGGAAACAGCCCAAGGAGCATTTTCGCAGAGGAGCCAATCAGCTGGAAGTTTGCTGGGGCCGCTTTGGCTGTGGCTCTCAACATCTCCCCCTCTCTGTTTAATTAAACAACAAGCATGTGGCTTAGGGACCGTGCCTGTCTTAGGTTGTCCAATACTACATATGGTTCTTACCCATTATCGGATGAGCTGACCTCAAGGCGTCAGCCTCCTGTCTTAGGTTGGTACCATTGCAATTGGATCTTACCCGTCATTGACTACCACCAGTCCAGCATACAGCCACTCCTGTGGATAGGCCTTTGTTCCAGTGGGGGTGTGAGGTTCTTTGCCTCACCTCTGTTGGCCCCCAAATTTTAGCTGAACGACCATCACAAGCAGAAGAGAGGAGAATACAAAATGCCACGACACCAAGTCAATTGATGGCTCCTTTTGGAAAAATTGTATCACTGATGACATCATCAGCAAAAATACCCTGGCACTACCACAAGTCGCTGCACCAACAGATAGTTCACAATGCATACAAGTGATACAAAATCCAGGCAAGTTCTGCAAGCAGTGCAAAGCAGAGGAATCCATTAATATGTTCATTTCCTCCCAAAACAAATCAACTTTTTGATTGAGCATCACTTATTGAGTTACATTATTCATTGATGCATCAGTTTATACAGTTTGTTGTGAAAGCTATTGCAGAAGATGTAGTTTGGTTTTATCTTTGTCTTCACTGGCACTGGGATGAAGATAGGAATTCTGGCAATGTTGGCTAAAGAAAAAAATATGTAACATTCCAGCAGGCACTATAAAAAGGAATTTTCTGAACAATTTACATTATCCCGAAAAGGAAAGGTGAAAGTAAACAAATAGATCAGTTAACCTCTTTTTTTGTTCACATATTAAAACAATCCTCAACCACTGTTTACCCAATTTAAATTAAACCATTTAAATCAAGTGAATAATAAAAAAAAATTGGATCCATTTTTTCATAAGTGCTCCTCATATATGATATATGGACATATGCACATACAAACATACAACACAAAACACAAGTGTGCACACATAATATAATAAATACAACACATAACATAATAGTAAAGGCCTTGTTAATTTTTACATGTGAAATCTCCATTGTAATGTTTAAAACCTTCATAGCCAAAAACCAGAACTGATCAGCAAAACATTAACCTAGGTCTGTATGAGCTCAAAAAACAAAATAGAACTTCATGATGTAGGAAAGGGCAATAATAAAATAGATATTGAAAAAAGCATCCTGGTTTCATTAGCCTCCAGGTATGGGAGAACCACTTTCGCAGATGTAAGGATAGCCAAACTGGAGTTCTGGATATCAGCTGTTATGGATTTGAGCCAAATTATCTTCATTTTGGTCTGTAAAAATCGCTTTAGTTAATCTCACTGGAATCCAAATTGGCAGCTGTTCTCCCTGTGGAAACGCACAAACAGACCCCTGACTCCAGACAATCACTGGGTCAGGACATTTCCACTGTCCTGTTAGAATTTCCTTCCAAAGTACCTTGGGCTTATGTACATTTTTGGGACAGATATGCCTTTCCGCAGCACTTAGCCCTGATGAATCCAAATTTTAAAAGTTTAGAGTAAAAAGCGTTATTTTAAGTTTATCTTTGGGGGGTATATACCACTCCCCAATTCCCTCTTTTTGCTTTAATAAATACATTTTAATAGTTTGATGATCACTTTCAACTATGCCTTGTCCCTGTGGATTGTATGGGATTCCTGTTATATGAATAATGCCAAATGATGAGCAAAATTGTTTAAAAGAGGTAGAGGTATAGCCAGGACCATTATCGGTTTTTAACTGTTTTGGAACACCCACAGGGGCAAAATTTTGTAAGCAATGAGCTATAATATCTTTAGTTTTTTCTCTGGCATGAAGGGAGCCCATCAAAAATCTGGAAGAAATATCAACTGAAACTTGCAAATATTTTAATTTTCCAAATTCTGGCAAATGTGTGACGTTCATCTGCCAAATATGATTAGGTATCAGTCCTCTAGGATTGACTCCAAGATTAACTTGTGGTAAAAAGGTCACACAATTAACCCTAACACTAAGCAAAACTATAACATACCCTGACCCTAACAAAAACACTAACCAAAACCATAACCCTGACCCTAAACTAACACTAACCCTAATCTTTACCTAAACCAAACCCTAACCCTAACACTAACCCTAATCAAAACCCTAACTTTATCACTAACCCTAAACCTAACTGTAACCCTAAACCCAAAATAAATGCTAATCCTAACTCTAACCCTAACCCTAACACTAACACTAATCCTAATTTTAACCCTAAATGAAACAGTAACCCAAACTCCAACCCTAAACTTAACACACACCCAAAACCTAACCCTTACTCTACGCTAACCCTAATCTTAACAGAAACCCTAACCCTAATTGTGACCCTAACACATACCCTAAAACTAACAGTAACTCTAGTCCTAACCCTAAACCTAATTCTAAAACTAAACCTAAGCCTAACCAGAACCTTAACCCTAACCCTATCCCTTACCCTAACACTAACACTAATCCTAACACTAACCCTATCAATATCCCTAAACATAACCCTAACCCTGACCGTAACACTAAAACTAACCTAACCCAAACCCTAACCTTAACCATAACCATAACCATAATCCTGACCGTAATCTAACTTTGACCCTCACCCTTATCTAATCTTTACCACTAACCCAAACACAAACACTAACTTTAACCCTAAACAAACCCTAACACTAAACTGAACACCAACCCTAAACTTAAAAATAAACCTAACCCTAACCCTAACCCTAACACTAACTCTAACGCTAATCCTAACAATAACACTTACCCTATCCCTAACACTAACCTTAACACGAATCTTAAATCTAACCCTAAGCCTAAACCTAACCATAACCCTAACCCTAACTCTAAGCATAACACTAACTCTTAACCTATACCCTAAACCTAACAATAACCCTAACTCTATTCCTAACCCTAACACTAACCCTAACACTTTGCATAATCCTAATCTTGAATCTAACCTTAACACTAACCCTAAACCTAAGACAAAACAAACCCTAATCCATAACCCTAACCCTAACCTAACCCTCATGCTAACCCTTACCTAACACTAACCCTTATTCTAACCCAAACACTAACTGTAAAACTAACCCCAACCCTAACTCTAAAACTATCTCTAACCCTAACCCTAACCCTAACCCTAACACTAATACTAACACTAAACCTAAAACTAACCTTAAAACTAACACTAAGTCTAATACTAGCAATAAACCTAACCCTAACCCGAATGCTAATACTAACTCTAAACCTCACCATAACTCTAACCCTAACCCTAACACAAACCCTAAACCTAACAGTAACTCTAACTCAAACACTAATCAAAAACCTAACCCTAACACTAACTGTAACACTAGCCCTAACCCGAACCCTAAACCTAACCCAAACCTAATCCTAATCCTAAACTTAACACTACTGTAAATCTAATCATAAACCTAAAACTTAACGTAACACTAACCCTAATCCTATCCTAACCCTAACAGTAAACATAAACCTAACATAACCCAAATCCAAACATGAAACATAACCTTAACCTTAACACTAACCCTAACCATAAAACTAACCTTAACCCTAACCCTAACCCTAACCATAAACCTAAACCTAACTCTGTCACTAACCTTAAACCTAACCCTACACCTAAAACTAACCCTAACCCTAACCCTAAACAGAAAGCTAATCCTAACCATTACCTATACACTAACCCTAAAACTAACACAAACCCTAACCCTCAATCTAACATTAATCCTAACCCTAACCCTAATCCTAACACTAACACAAACCCCAAGAGTAACCCTCAACCATATCCTAACCCTAAACCTAAACCTACTCCTAACACTAACCCTAAACCTAACCCTAACACAAACCCTAAACCTAACCCTAAAATAGACACTTTCCCTAAACCTAACACTTACTTTAACCCTATCACTAATTTTAACCCTAACCCTAAACCTAACACTTACCCTAATCCTAACCCTAACCCTAAATCTTACCCTAAACATAATCCTAACACTAATACTAAACATTAACCTCACCCTAAACCTAACCCTAACCTAAAACTAACCATAAACCTAACTCTAAACCTTATTCTATACCTAACCCTATACCTAACATTAACCCTAACCCTAACCCTAACCCTAAAACTAACCTTATTATAACCCTAACCCTAATAATACACCTAACCCTAAATCTAACCCCGAACCTAAAATACTCCTAATCCTAACTGTTAACCTAACACTAACCCTAAGACAAAACCAAACCCTAATAAATATCATAACCTGAACCCTAACACTAAACCCAACATTCACCTTAAACCTACAACTATCTCTAAATCTAAATATAACCATAACCCTAACCCTAAACTTTAAATTAACCCTAACCCTTACTCTAACCCTAACAGTTACCCTAACAATAACCCTAAAACTATTCCTAACCCTGACAATGTTCCTAACACTAAACATAACCCTAACCTTAACATAAATCCTCCCAAAACATAACCATAACCCTAACCTAATGCCAGCCCAAAGCCTTACCTAACCCTAATTCTAACCCGAACCCTAACACGTACCCTAACACTAACCCTAACCCTAACACTAATATTAACCCTACCTGAAACCCTAACCATATTACTACCTCTAAACCTAACCCCAACCCTAACACTAACCCTAACCCTAACCCTAACCCTACACCTAACACAAACCCTAATCCTCACCATTACCCAAACAATAACCCTAACACTAACTCTAACACAAACCCTAACCCTAAACCTAACACTAAACCTAACCGTAACCCTAAACATAACACTAACCCAGACTGGAATCCTAAAAATAATCCTTTCCATAACCTTAACCCTAAACCTAAACATAACCCTAACCCTAAATCTAACCCTAAACCTAACCCTAACAGGAACAAAAACCCAAACCCTAACCCCAAAACTAACCCTAAACCTTACCTTTACTTTAACTCTAACACTAACCCTAACCCTAAAACTAACACAAAACCTATCCCTAAAACTATCAGTAACCCTATCCATAACCCTAACACCAAAACTAACCTAAAAATCAGCCTAAACTTAACCTTAACCTAACATTAACCCAAACACTATCCATAAACATAACTCTAACCCTAAACCTAACACAAAATTTAAAACAAGTCTTAACCCTAAACCTAATTCTTTCCATAACCTTAACCCTAAACCTAAAACTAACCCTAACCCTAAACCAACTGTACACCTAACCCTAACACGAATCAAAACCCAAACCCTAACCCCAAAACTAACCCTAAACCTTAACTTTACTTTAACCCTAACACTAACTCTAACCCTAAAACTATCACTAACTTAATCCATAACCATAACACCAAAACTAACCCTAAACCTCACCCTAATCTTAAACTTAACCTAACACTAACCTTAACACTAACCATAAACCTTACACTAACACTAAAACTAACACAAATTTTAAAACAAGTCTTAACCATAATCCTCATCCTTTCTATAACTTTAGCCCTAAACCTATACCTAACCCTAACCCTAAACCTAACCCTAACACGAACCCAAACCCAAACCCTAACCCAAAACCTAACCCTAAACCTCACCCTAAACTTATCCTTAACCTAACACTAACCCTAAAACTAACCATAAACCTAACTCTAACCCTAATCCTAACAAAAATTTTAAAAGAAGTCTTAACCCTAACCATAATACTAACCATTACCTAACCCTTACCCTAACCCTAACCTATACCTAACTCTAAACCTAACACTTTCTCTAACCCTAAACCAAACCTAACCCTATCACTAAATCTAACCCTATCCCTACACTAGGAGTAACACTAACCCTAAACTTAACCATATTCCTAACCGTTACTCTAACACTAACCCTAATACTAACACTAACAAAAACCCTAACACTAACACAAACCATAACCTGAACCTAACACTAACCTTAAACATACACCTAACTCTAAACTAATCCTAACCATAAACCTAACCTAAACCTAACACTAAACCTAAACCTAAACCTAACCCTAACCCTAACCTAAACCTAACCCTTTCACTAATCTTAAATCTAAACCTACACCTAACACTAGCAATAAGCCTAATCATAAACGTAACCCTAAACCCAACCGTTACCCTAACCCTAACCCTAACAGTAACACTAACACAAACCCTAACCTTAAACTTAACACTAAGCCTAACACTAACCCTAACCCTAACACTAAACCAGACCCCAACACTAAACTTAAACCTAACCGTAACTCTAACCCTAATCCTAACCCTAACCCTAACCCTAAGACAAACCCTAAACCTAACACTAATTGAAACACTAACCCTAACCCTAACCCTTACTTTAACCCTAGTACTAACCCTAAACATAACCCTAAACCTAACACGAATCCTAACCCTACCCTAACCTTAACCCTAACACTAATCCTAACCATAACCCTAACACTAACACTAACCCTAAAACTTACTCTAAACCTAACCCTAAATTAAACTAACCCTACCACTCTAACCCTAACCCAAACACTAATTTTAAACCTAAGCTTAATCCTAATTGTAACTCTAAACCTAACCCTAAAAATAACCCTTACCCTAACCCTAACCCTAAACCTAACACTAAACCTAACCCTAACCCTAACACTAATCCTAACCCTAAATGTAACCCTAACATTAACCCTAACCCTGATCCTAACCCTAAATGTTACCTTAACCCTATCCGTAATCCGAAACCTATCACACACCCTACCCAAAACCATAACACTAAACCTAACATAATCCTGACTCTAACCCTTACTAACCCTAAACCTATCCTTAACTTTAACCCTAAATCTAACTCTAAAACTAACACTAACACTAATCCTAACCCTAAAGCTAACCCTAACACTAACCCTAAAACTCAACATAACCCTTTTACTAACACTTAAACTTAACCCTACACTATAAACTACCTTTAGCTTTAACCTAACTCTCAACCTAACACTAAACCTAACCCTAACCCTAACCCTAACCCTAACACAAACCCTAACTCTAATTCTAACCATAAACCTTACCCTAACCCTAATACTTACCCTAACAATAACCCTTAAACTAAGCCTAAACCTAACCCTAACACTAACCTTAACCATAAGACTAACCCTATCTCTAACTCTAACACTAAACCTACCTATTCCTAATCCTAAAAATATTCAAATATTCTAACCCTAACCCTAATTTTAACCCTAACACTAACACTTACCTTAATCCTAAACCTAAATCTAACACTAACCCAGACCCTAACACTAACCCTAATACTAACCGTAACTCTAAGCCTAAACCTAACCCAAAACCTAACCCAAAACTAACCCAAACACTAAACCGAACCCTAACCCTTACTTTCACTCAAAACCTAACTCTAACTCTAACCCTAAACCTAACACTTACCCTAACCCTAACCATAACCATAATCCTAACAGTAACACTAGCCCTACACCTCACCCTAAACCTATCCCTAACCTAAACTAACTCTGACACTAACCATTAACCTAACTTTAACCCCAAACCAAACACAAATTTTAAACCTAAGCCTAACCCTAATCATAACCCTAACCCTAACCGTAATTGTAATCCTAACACAAACCAAACACTAAACCTAAACCTAACCCCAACCCTGACCCTAACCCTAACCCTACAAATAACACTAACCCTAACCCTAATACTAACCCTAAACGTAACCAAAGTCTAAATCGAAACCTAACCATAACCCTAACCCCAACCCTAACCCTAATGTATCCCTTACCCTAAACCTAACACAAACCCTAACACAAACCAAAGCCCTAACACTAACCCTTACCTAACCCCAAATATAACACTAACCTAACACTAACATTAACCCTAACCTAAGCCTAACCTTTACCTTACCGTAACCCTAAACCTAATACTCACCCTAAAACTTAAAATAACATGAACCCTAACCATAACCCTAACCCTTACCTAACCCTAACCATAACACTAACACTAACCTTAACACTAATTATAACACTATCCTAACACTAACACTAACTTTAACCCTAAACCTAACATGAACTATAAACCTAACCCTAACCCGAAACTAACCCTAACACTATCCTTCACAATAACACTAACTCTAACCCTAACACTAACACAAAACCTAAACCAAATCCTAACCTTAACCTATTCCTTACCTAACACTAACCCCAACCCTAAACCGAAACTTAAGCTAACCCTTACCCTAACACTAACCCTAAACCTTATACTAAACCTAAACCTAAACCTAAACTTAAGCCAAACCCTAACACTAACCCTAACTTTAACCCTAAAACTAACACTAACCCTTAACCTAACCCTAACTCTAACTCTAACCCTTATCCTAAACCTAAACCTAAACCTAACCCTAAACCTAACCATAACCCTGTCACTAACACTAACTCTATACTTAACCATAATTCTATCCCTAACCCTAAATTTAACACTAACCCTAACTGTAACCCTAACCCTAACACTAAGTTAACACTAACACTAAACCTAACCCTAACTCTAACCCCCAATGTAAACCTAACAATAACCCTAAACCTAACCCTATCACAAATTCTAACCCTAACCCTAACCTGAACCTAACTCTAACACTAAACCTCATGTAACACTAACCCTAACCCTAACACTAACCCTAAAACAAACACTAACCTTAACCTCACACTAACCCTAACCCTAACACCAACCATAAACCTAACCCTAAAGCTAAACCTAACCCTGACACTAACCCTATGCCTCACCCTAACTGTAACCCTAAATCTAACACTAATCCTAATCCTAATGTTAACACTAACCTTAAACCTAACTCTAACCTTAACCCAAACACTAAGCCTAACCCAAACTCTAACTCTAACTGTAAAACTAATCCTAAAAATAACACAAACACTAACACGACCCCAACCCTAACCTCAACACTAAATCTAACCATAAACCGAAACCTATCCCAAACACTAACCCTAAGACTAACCCTAACCCTAACCCTAACCCTAACAGTAACCCAAACCCTAAACTTAACCCTAACCCTAACCTGACCCTCACACTCAACCTAACTCTAACCCTAATCCTAACCTTTACTATAACCCTAATATAACCCTAACCGTAACCCCTACACAAACCCTAACCTAAACAATAACCCTAACACTAACCCTAACCCTAACCCTATCACTAACACTAACTCTAATGGCAACCCTAACCATAAAACTAAATTTTACACTAATCATAACCCTAACCCTAATTTAACACTAACCCTAAACCTAATTCTAACAAAAACCTAACCCTAACCCTAACTCTATCCCTAACAGAAATTCTAACCCTAACCCTAAAATTAAATCTAACTAAAACACTAACCCTAACTTTAACCCTAACCCTAATCATAATCCTAAAACTAACCCTAAAAATATCCCTAAACCTAACTCAAACCCTAATCCTATTCCTAACAGTAACCCTAAACCTAAGTATAACACTAACCCTAACAATAACACTAAAGCTAACCCTAACCCTAATATTAAACCGAAAGCTATCACTAACCCTCTCCTTAACCTTAACACAAACCCTAAAACTAACCTTAGCACTAACCTAACTCTATTCCTAAACCTAACCCTAACACTAACCCTAATCCTAACCCTTACCCGAATTCTAACACTAACCTTAAACCTGGAGTAACCCTAACCTAACCCTAACCCTAACCCTAACGCTAATCCTAAATGTAACTGTAACCCTAAACATAATCCTAACAATAACCCTAACACAAATCCTAACCTGAACCCTAACACTAACCCTAAACCTAACCCTAATGCGAAGCCTAACCCTAACGCGAAGCCTAACCCTAACCATAACCTAACCATGAACCTAATCCTAATCCTATCACTAACCCTAACCCTAACCCTTACAATAACCTTAGCCTAACCCTAATTCTAACAATAACATAACTCTAACACAAGCCCTAAACCTATCTCTAACCATAAAACTACCCATAACCCTAACCCTAACTTTAACTCTAAAACTAACTGTAATCCTAACTCTGACTCTAAACCTAACCCTAACACTAACTCTAAACCTCACCATAACCCTACCCTAACCGTAACACTAACCCTAACTCTAACCTTAACACTAACCCTAAAAGTAACTCTAACACTAACCCAAACACTAATTGTAACCCTAACAATAACCCTATACATAACTCTAACCCTAAACCTAAACCTTAACCTAACTTTGACAATAACCCTAACCATCAACCTAACAAACTCTAACCCTAACCCTCACACTAAAACTAACCCAAAACATAATTCCAACCTTAACACTCACCAAAATCCTAAAACTAACAACAAACCCTAAAATTAACAATAACCTCAACACTAACACTAACCTAACCCTAACCCTAACCCTAACCTAACACTAACCCTAACACTAACCTTAAACCTAGCACTAACTCTAACCCTAAACCTAAAGTAACCCTAACCAGAACCATAATCCTAAAACAATCCCTAACCCAAAACATAGCCCTAAACATGACCTAAACTAACCCTAATCCTAACCCTAACACTAAAACTAACCTTAACCCTAACACTAACACTAACCCTAAATCTAACATAACCCTAAACCTAACACTAAACCTAAGATTAAACCTAACCTTAACCATAACCCAAAACTAAAACTAACCCTAACCCTAACCCTAATGCTAACACTAACCCTAAACCTAATTCGAATCCTAATGCTAACCATAACCCTAACCCTAAACTTAATCCTAACTCTAACCGTGACATTAACCCTAAACCTAACCCTAACCCTAAAAATAACCAAAACACCAATCCTAACCCTAAAACCAACCCTAACCATAAATTTTACACTACTCCTAACCCTAACACTAACCCTAACCCTCTCCCTTACAATAACGGTAACCCTAATCGTAACCCTAACCCTTACCCTAAAACAAACCCTAACACTTTTCATAACAGTAACCCTAACTCTAACACAAAACGTAACCCTTTCTATAACAGTAACCCTAACACTAACAGTAACACTTATACTAACCCTAAACCTAAAACAAGGAATAATCCTAACCCTAAAACTACCCTTACCCTAACCCTAAACCTAACCCTAATCCTAACCATAACCATAACACTAACCCTAACACAAAGCCTAACCTAACCCTAATCTTAACCTGTCCCTAACTCTAACCATAAACCTAACCCTACACTAACCCTAACCTGCTGAGAGCCATAGGCAAGTAGGAATGACACATGGAATTTTGGGTTGAAAGGTGACCCTGCTCAGGGATTAGGGTGGCTCAGGATTTAGGGTGGATCCTGCTGGGAATAGGGTGGATCCAGGTTTAGGGTGGATGCTGCTGGGAATAGGGCAGCTCCAGGATTAGGGCGGATCCTGCTGGGATTAGGGTGGATCCTGCTGCCTCAGGCGCCCGCTCCTTTGGAGTTCCCTTGGAGTTATCATCATGGGGTTCTGAGAGAATTGGTGCGCGGAGCAGGGTAGAGGCAGGGTGTGCACGGAAAGTGTGGGTAGAGTGTCGGTGACAGTTCAGGAATAAAGAGTTGCTGTTTGAATCTACAAGGCTTTGTGGTGGCTCGGTTATTTTGTGCCCAGCCAGACTGCGGCATTTGGTGGCCAGTACGGAGAACGTCTGAAATTTGGAGGTAAATGAAATTGCTCGCCCCTGAAGGAAAGCGAAAGAATGGGTGACCATTTCAAAAAACAATGTGTTCTTATTTTGATTTATTTTGTTTTTATTTCAAGTTGCCTGTCCCTAGAACTTTCTCAGGCAAACTGGGGAAAATGGTTGACTCAAGGTTTGAAGTTGTTCGCCCCTAAGGAAGAAAAATTGTTAGAGGAAAAAGGCACCCCAGTAAGACCAAAAACAGGTAGGGCATATGTTGATACAATACAAAAATGGCTTTTTAAAGAGGAGTTGTTGAATATATCACAATGGGACCATCATGGTATCCTGTAAAAAGATTTTTCTTCAACAAGAAAGAGATGGCTAATTCTGTTTACTACACTTGTCTAAAATCTTGGTTTTTACAGACATCTGATTAATTTACAAAGCTAAAGTGCTGAAACATCAACCACTAAATATAAAATCAAGTACTCTTTACTTATTAAGTTCCATAAGGTAATATATTTAAACATTATGTGTGTTTTCATAAATTGGTAAATGGAAAAAAAGTTTAATATTGCTTTGGTCTGTGTCTTTGCTGAAAAAAAGGTTACTAAGTGTTAAGATTCTATCAGGTGTAATTTATATACAAATAGTATAAAAAGTTTCAGTTGGGTTTCAATTATGGTATTATAGTACCATAAAATTGAAAATATTTAGAGTAATTTATCTACATTCAGAAATTTTATGAGGGTTGTTTCACAATGTAAATTTTTAAAAAGGGTTAATGGCTACAAAAGAGATATAAAAAGATTCAAGGTGTGGAAATATATTTTAATATAAAGGTTAAAAAAAGAAATGTTTCTAGATGAGATAATCTCTGTGTGGTAAAGTAAAAAGTTGTAAACTGCCATTTAAAAAAGATTTTGAGGAAACTAGACTTACTTTAAAATCTTGAGAAAGGAAGAAAGAAGAAAAAGGTATTTGTACATGGCAGATTGAAACAAATCTTCTTAATGGAGAAAAAAAGCCTTTATTTGAAGGGCAACCATATAGACTAACATTAAAGTGATTTAAACAGAATCTAAGCCTCTTTTAAAAGAGTGAAACTGTAGGTGGTGAAAAGTACATTTAAAAGTACAGTATACATGATAATTGGAAGGCTTTAAAAGGTTAAATTGAATGTGGTCAAGATACCTTCATGGCAGAAAAAAAAAATTGCTTTACTCACATAACAAAAATCCCATACAATCCACAGGGAAAAAACATAGTTAAAAAAAAAAAAAACTAATCAAATTATTAAAATGTACTTATTAAAGCAAAAAGAGGGAATTGGAAAGGGGCATATATCCCCCAAAGATAAACTTAAAATAACCCTTTTTACTCTAAACTTTTTAAATTTGGATTCATCAGGACTTAGTGCTGCAGAAAGGCATATGTATCCAAAAAATGTACATAAGCCTAAGATACTTTGGAAGGATATTCTAACAGGACAAAGGAAAGGTCCTGATCCAGTGATTGTCTGGAGTTGGGGGTCTGTTTGTGTGTTTCCACAGGGAGAACAGCAGCCGATTTGGATTCCAGAGAGACTAACCAAAGCGATTTCTACAGACCAAAAAGAAGATGATTTGACTCAAATCCATAACAGCTGATATCCAGAGCTCCAGCTTGGCTATTCTTACATCTGCGACAGTGATTAACCAGGATGCTTTTTTCAATATCTATTTTATTATTGCCTTTTCCCACATCATAAAATTCTATTTTATTTTTTGAGCTCATACAGACCTAGGTTAATGTTTTTCTGATCAGTTTTATTTTTTGACTGTGAAGTTTTTAAACATTACAATGGAGATTTCACCTGTGTAAGCTACAAGGCCTTTACTATTGTCTTATGTGTTGTATGTTTGTGTGCACACTTGTGTTTTGGGTTGTATGTCTGTATGTGCGTATGTCCATATATCATATATGAGGAGCGCTCATGAAAAATGGATCCGATTTTTTTTTTATTCATGTGATGTTAATGGTTTAATTTTAATTGGGTAAATAGCTGTTGAGGATTGTTTTAATATATGTACAAATAAGGAGGTTAACAGATCTGTTTTTTTTTTTTTTTTTTACTTTCACCTTTCCTTTTCATTATATTTAATAATTCTGTTCAGGATAATGTAAATTGTTCAGAAAATTGTTTTCTTAGTACCTGTTGGAATGTTACATAATTTTTTTAGCATCATTGCCAGAATTCCTATCTTCATCCCAGTGCCGGTGAAGACAAAGATAAAACCAAACTACAGCTTCTATGATAGCTATCACAGTAAACTTTATAAAATGATGCATCAATGAATAATAACTCAACAAGTAATGCTCAATCAAGGAGTCGATTTACTTTGGGAGGAAAAGGACCTATTGATAGATTCCTCCACTTTGAACTGCTTGCAGAACTTGCCTGGACTATGTATCACTTGTATACATTGTGAACTATCTGTTGGTACAGCAAATTGTGGTAGTGCTGGCATATCTTTGGTGATGGTGTCACTGGTGATACAATTTTTCCAAAGGAGCCATCAAATGGCTTCGGTCGTGGCATTTCTGTATCCTCCTCCCTTCTGCTTGTGATGGTCTAAAATTTGGGGGCCAATAGAGGTGAGGCAAAGAACCTCACCCCCTCATGTTGTATTGGACAACCTAACAGGCATGGTCCCTAAGCCACATTGCTTGTTGTTTAATTAAACAGAAGGGGGGAGATGCTGAGAGCCATAGCCAAGTAGGAATGACGCATGGCACTTTGGGTTGAAAGGTGACCCTGCTCAGGGATTAGGGTGGCTCCAGGTTTAGGATGGATCCTGCTGGAATAGGGTGGCTCCAGGATTAGGGCAGATCCTACTGGGATTAGGGTGGATCCTGATGCCTCAGGCGCCCGCTCCTTTGGAGTTCCCGTGGAGTTATCATGGGATTCTGAGAGAATTGGTGCGTGGAGCCGGGTAGAGGCAGGGTGTTCACGGAAAGTGTGGGTAGAGTGTCGGTGAGAGTTCAGGAATAAAGAGTTGCTGTTTGAATCTACAAGGCTTTGTGTTGGCTCTGTTATTGTGTGCCCAGCCAGACTGCAGAACTAACCCTAACCCTTACCCTAAACCTAACACTCACGTAATCCTAATTCTAAACCTAACTTTAACCCAAACCCTAAACCTAACACTAACCGTAAACCTAATTATAACCCTAAACCAACAACTAACGTTAACCCTAACCTTAACCATAACCCTAACACTAACCCAAACTCCAAACCTAACCCTAAACCTAATCTTAACAGTAACCCTAACCCTAACCTTAACCCTAAACCTAACCCTATACCAAACACTAACAATAACCCTAACCCTAACCCTTACCCTAACACTAAACCTAACCCTAAACCTAAACCTATCACTAACACTAAACCTCACCCTAACCCTAACCCTATCTCTAACACTAAATCTAACCCTAACCCTAACACTAACCTTTAATCTATCTCTAATACTAACCAAAACATTAATTCTAACCCTAACCCTAAACATAACCATAACATTAACCCTAACCCTAAACATAAAACTACACCTTTCCCTAACACTAACCCTAACCCTAACACAAACTCTAACCCTAACCATAACCCTAACACTAACCCACATCCCAACAATAACTCTAACACAATGTCTAACTTTAACCCTAACCATAACCCAAACCCTAACCATAACCATAACCCTAACCCTTACCTAACCCTAACCCTAAACTTTACCTAACTCTAACCCTAACTCTAACCAAACACTAACCCTAACACTAACTTTAACCCTAAACCTAAAACTAACCCTAACCCCAACCATAACTCTATAACACTAAAACTAACTGTAAGCCTAAACCTAACACTAACCCTAACCCTAACCCTAAATCTAACCATAACTCTAACATTAAACCTAACCCTATCCCTAAAACTAACCCTAACCATAAACCTAAACCAAACCCTAATGCTAACCTGAACTCTGTCCCTAACACAAACCCTAGCCCTAACCCTAACACTAACCCTAAACCTAACACTAACCATAAACCTAACACTAACCATAAACCTAACACTAACCCTAACCCTAACCCTAACCCTAACCCTAACCCCTAACCCTAACCCTATCCCTAAAACTAACCCTAACCCTGAAACTAAACTGAACCCTAATACTAACCTGAACTCTATCCCTAACACTAACCCTAACCCTAACCCTAAAACTAACCCTAAACCTAACATTAACCCTAACTCTAAAACTCACCCTAACCCTAACCTGAACTCTAACCCTAACACTATCACAAACACTTACCCTAACCCTAACTCTGACCCTAACCCTCAGCCTAACACTAACACTAACTCCAACCGTAACTGTAACCCTAATGTTAACTATAACCCTAACCCTAAACCAAACCCTAATCCTAACACAAACCCTAACACTAAACCTAACCCTATATCTAACCCTAACCCTAATACTAACACTAACCTAAAACCTAACAATAAACCTAACCCTAACCCTAACCCTAACCCTAAACCTTACCCTAACCATATCCCTAACATGAATACTAACCCTAACCCTAACATTAACCTTAACCCTAACCCTATCTCTAATCCTAACCATAATCCTAACCCTAATCCTAACACAAACCATAACCTAACCCTAAACCTAACCCTGTCCCTTTCCCTAACCCTAACCCTAACACTAACCCTAACCCTAACGCTAACACTCATCTAATCCTAACCCTAAACCTAAGACTAACCCTCTACCTAACCCTAACCCTAACCCTTAACTTAATTATAACCTAAACCCAAACACTAATGCTAACCCTATCCCAAACCCAACTCTAACACTAACCCTAAGCCTAACCCTAACTCTAACCCTAACCCTACCTCTAACCCTATCACTTACCCTAAGCCAAACTCTCACCCTAATGATACCCGAGTCCTAATGCTAATCCTTAGCCTATCCCAAACCATAACTCTATTACTAGTCCTAAATCTAACCCTCATTCTTTCTTGCTCTAACCCTAACCCTACCCCTGACCCTTATTGTGACTGTAACACTATCCTTAGATCTAAACCTTACCCTAACCCTAAACAGAACCCTAACACTACGTCTACCAGTCAACCTTTACCTAAAACTAATAGTACAACTAGCCCTAGACCAAACCTAATCTTAAATAGGGTCATAAATCTAGCCCTAGCATTATACAAAAACCAACACTAGCCCTAACAATAACGCTTAACCTAACATAAAATCTAAACCTATCTCTAGACCCAACACTAGTCCTAATTGTGGCCCTGAACCAAAAACTAAACCTAACCCCACAATGACACTTAATCTAATAGAAACCCTAGATCTAAACCTTATCCAAAACCAAAACCTACCCCTAACACTAGAATTTTCCATAACCCTGACCCTAAAACTAGCCATAACCATATCCCTCACTCTTACATTACCCAAAGCCCTAACATTATCCCTAAACGTCACACAAAACCTAGCCCTTATCCTAGTCCTAAACCTAGCCCTAATAATAACCCTAACCATAACTTTAGACCTAACCCTAATGCTAACCCTCACCCTAGCCCTAAACCTAGCTCAAATGCCTACACTTACACTAACAGTAACCCTAACATTAACCCTAGGCCTAACCCTAACCCTAATCCTAACCTTAACCCTAGCCCTAACCTTAGGACTAACCCTATATATTACCCTAAAGAAAAGCCTAACCCAAATGCTAACCCTAGGCCTAACAATAACCCTATCATTAATACTAAGCCTATCCATTACTCTAAGCCTAACTGGAAGCATAAACCTAAATGTATCCATTACCCTGACCCTAAACTGAACCCACTGCTAATTCAAGCATTAACCCTAAATCTTAACCTAAACACCACCCTATACATACCCTGACTCTAATAATACAACTAGCTCTAAACTTGAACCTTACCCTACACCTAAACCTTACAATAGACATAGTCATAACTTAACACTAAAAGTAATAGTATCCACAATCCTAGACCTGACATTAGCCCTACCCATAATCCTAGCCCTAGCTCTAACAGAAACCCTCAGTCTAGCCTTAAACCTAGTCTTAATTCTAAATGAAGCCCTAATCTTAATCTTAACCCTAATTCTAACACTCCTCCTAGCCCTAACCCTGGCTATAACCCTATCCGTTCCCCTAAACCTATCCCTAACCCTAACGCTAACACTAACATTAACCCTAGGCCTAACCCTAACACTAAACCTAGCACTAATCCTAGCTCTAATTTAGCCGTAACCCTAAACCTACCCCTAACCATAGCCCAAAGACTAATTTGAACTCTCAACCTAGCCCTATTTCTAGTTATAACCCTATCTGTTACCATAACCCTATCACTAGCCCTAAACTTAGCCCTAAATCTATCCATAGCCCTAAACCTAGATCTAACCATAACAATAAATCTAAGCCTGAACTTCACCCTACCATTAGCCCTAACACTATTGGTAATCATAAAACTAGCCCTAAACCTAGGCCAAGTTCTTAAAAAAAAAAAACTTAGCCATAGCCCTATTCCTAACCCTACCTAATCTTAACCCTAGACCTAAACTTAGCCCTATCCCTAGCCCTAATCCTAGTTCTAAGTCCAGCCTTAATCCTAACCCTGATCTTAACCCTAGCCCTATCCCTAATTTTATCCCTTGTCTAGCACTAAACATAGCTGTAACATCATACCTTACCATAACACTAATGGTAACCTTAACCCTAGCCCTAAACCTAGGCCTATACCTAACACTAACCCTAGCACTAATCCTAGCCATAATTTAGGCCTAACTCTAAACCTATCCCTATCCCTATCCCTAAGACTAACTCTAACTCTCAACCTAGCACTCTCCCTAGTTCTAAACCTATCCCTTACCATAACCCAAATCCTAGCCCTATCCCTAGCCCCAACCTTAGCCCTAACCTTTGCCCTACTCCTAAACCTGGATCAAACCCTAAACTTAAGCCTAAGTCTCACCCTAACACTAGCCCTAAGAGCAATGCTAATAGGAAAACTAGCCCTAACCCTAACCTAGCCCTAAAACAAAACTGAGCCATAAACCTAACCCTAACCCTTAACCTAAACTGAACAATAACCCTAAACCTAGCCCTAAACCTTGCCATAAGTTGAGTGCTAAACCTAACCCTAGAAGTAACCCTGACCCTGACTCGAATTCTAACACTAACCCTAGCTCTAAACTTTGCCTTAATGCTAAAGCAAGAAGTAGCCCTAATCAGAAACGAAGTTCTTTCATTAGCTGTAGCCCTAATGCTAACATATATCCTAGTGCTAATACAAGCCCTAACCCTAGGTTTAACTCTAAGACTAACCCTAACCCTAACCCTATCCCTAATTCTAACCCTACCTCTAATCCTATCCCTTACCCTAAGCCAAACCCTCACCCTAATTCTACCCTAGTCCTAACACTAATACTTAGCCTATCCCAAACTCAAACTCTATTACTAGTCCTAACCCTAGGCCTCATTCTAGCTCTAGCCCTAATCCAAACCCTGACCCTTATTCTCACCCTAACACTAACCCTAGATATAAACCTGACACTAACCCTAAACCAGACCCTAACTCTACCCCTACCAGTAAACCTATACCTAAACCTAACATTAACACTAGCACTAGACCAAACCTAATCCTAAATAGAGTCATAAATCTAGCCCTAGCCCTAAACAAAAACCTTAAATTAACCCTAACAATAACCCTTAACCTAACACAAAGACTAAAAATATCCCTAGACCCAACACTATTCCTAATTCTGGCCCTAACACTAACCCAAACACTGACGCTTACCCTAACACAAATCCGAGCTCTAAACTTTATCCTAACCCAAAACCTAACCCTAACACTATACTTATCCATAATCCTAACCCTAAAACAAGACATAAACATGACCTGAGTTCTTACATTAGCCATAGCCCTAACACTAGCCATAAATATAAAACAAACCTAGCCCTTATCCTAGACCTAAACATAGCCCTAATTGTAACCCTAGACCTAACCCTAACCCTAAACCTTGCCCTAGTCCTAAACCTAGCTCAAACTCTAAACTTTTTCCTAATCATAACACTAACCCTAAATCTAACCCTAGCCCTGACTCTAACCCTAACCCTCTTCCTAGACCTAACCCTAGCTCAAACCCTAATACATACCCTAAACCTAATCCTGACACTAACCCTAGGCCTAACCCTAACCCTAGCCATAAACTTAACCTTAACCCTAGCCCTAAACTTAGCTCTAACCCTATTCTTTAACCTAAAGATAAGCCTAATCCAAATGCTAACCTTAGGCCTAACGCTAGCCATATTGCTAACAATAAACATATCCATTACTCTAAACCAAACCTGAATCCTAAACCTAACCCTATCCATTATTCTAATCCTAAACTGAACTCTAATGCTGATACTAGCCTTAACCCTAAAAGTTAACCTAAACTAAACCATAACTGGACCCTGACCCTAATAAAACATCTAGCTCGAAACCTGACCCTTTCCCTAAACCTAAAACTAACATTAGACCTAACCATAAAACTACCACTTACTTTGAACCTAGACCTGACTTTAGCCCTAGCCCTAATCTTAACCCTACTTTTAACACACACCCTCATCCTGGCACAAAACCTAGCCTTAATCCTAACCTGAACACTAACCCTAGCCCTAAATCAAATTCTAACCCAAACCCTAGCTCTAAACCTAGCTATAACCCCATCACTTCCCCCCAAATCTAATCCTAACCCTAACACTAACCATAATCCTAGCCCTAACCCTAGGCCTAGCCCTAACACTAACCCTAGCACTAATCCTAGCTCTAATTTAGCCCTAACCCTAAACCTACCCCTAAGCCTAGCCCAAAGAATAACTCTAATCGCACCTCAGTCCTATTTCTACTTCTAACCCTATCTGTTACCATAAACCTAACACTAGACCAAACCTTAACCCTAATGCAGGCCCTAGCCCTAAACCTAGATCTAACCATAAAAATAAATCTAAGCCTAAACCCCATCCTACCACTAGCCCTAACACAATCGCTAATCCTAAAACTAGGCCTAACCCTAGCCCTAGCTCTAAAACAAACCTGAGCCATAGACCTAACCCTAACCCTAGCCTAACAGAAATGCTAGACCTGACATTAGCCCTATCCCTAATTCTTACCCTAACCCTAACACAAAACCTAACCCTACATCTAGCCTTAATCCTAGCCCTAATTCGAGTTCTATCCCTAACCCTGATCAGTAACAATGATCCTGTCTCTAACCCTAACACTAACCCTATCTCTAATCATCTCCCTAAATCTAAACCTAATCGAAACACTAGACCTTGACCTAGACCTAATGCTATCTCTAAAACTAGCCTTAATCTTAACTATAGTTCTTACAATAGCTGTGGTCCCACCTTATCCCTAACTTAAACTAAAACCTAGCCCTAATCTGATCCCTAACCCTAGCTTTAACCCTATCCCTAACCCTAACACTAGCCCTAACACTTAACCTAAACCTAACCCAAAAACTAAACCTTGACTTAACCTGAACCATGGCCCTAATCCTAACCATAACCCTAGCCCTAACCCAAGCTCTAAGCTTATTTATTACCCTAACCATAACCCTAACCGAATTCTAACCCTAGGCCTAACAATAACCATAGCCCTAATCTAACAATAACCTTAACCCTAACTGTAGCTCTAATCCTATCCATTACCTTAACCATAAACCTAACTGAATTCTATCCCTAGGCCTAACCTTAACACTCCCTAACCCTAAGGCTGTCCATTACCCTAAACATAAAGAAACCTAAACATAACCATATCAATTACCCTAACCCTATCCCTAGCCCCAACCTTAGCCCTAACCTTTGCCCTAGCCATAACGTGAATCTAACCCTAACATTAAGCCTAAACCTCACCCTAAAACTAGCCCTGACCCTAATGCTAGTTGGAAAATTAGCCCTAACCCTAGCTAATTGGAAAACTAGCCCTAAAACAAAACTGAGCCATAAACCTAACCCTAACACTTAACCTAAACCAAACACTAACCCTAAACCTAGCCCTAAACCTTGCCATAATTTGAGTGGTAAACCTAACCCTAGAAGTAACCCTGATCCTGACTCGGATCCTAACACTAACCCCAGCTCTATGCATTGCCCTAATGCTAACCCTAGAACTAGCCCTAATCAGAAACTAAGTTTTTATTCATTAACTGTAGCCCTAAAGCTAACACAAATCCTAGTGCTAATCCAAGCTCTAACCCTAGGTTTAACCCTAAGAATAACCCTAACCCTAACCCTAGCCCTAAACCTATCCCTAACCCTAATTCTACCTCTACATCCCTTTCCCTAAGCCAAACCCTCACCCTAATGTTACCTAGTACTAACCCTAATCCTTAGCCTACTCCAATCCACAACTCTATTACTAGTCCTAACCCTAGTGCTCATTCTAGCTGTAACTCTTACCCAAACCCTGATCCTTATTCTGACTCTAACTCTAACCCTAGTACTAAATCTCACACTAACCCTAAACCGGACCCTACCCCTACTCCTACAAGTAAATCTGTACCTAAACCTAACAGTAACACTAGCACTAGACCAAACCTAATCCTAAATATCATCATAAATCTAGCACTAGCCCTCAACAAAAACTTTGCACTAGCCCAAAAAATAATCCTTAACCTATCCCAAAGACTAACCGTATGTCTAGACCCAACACTAGTCCTAATTATGGCCCTAACTCTAACCCTAACCCTAACCAATAGTCCTAATGCTAGTCATAAACACCACACAAACCTAGCCTTATCCTAGCTCTTAATCTAGCCCTAATTGTAACATTAACCATAACCCTAGCCCTGACTCTAAACCTAACCATCTCCCTATCCCTAACCCTAGCTCATACACTAACACTTTCCCTAAACCTAACACTGACACCAACCCTACGCCTAAACCTAACCCTAGTCCTAATCCTAACCTTAACTCTAGCACTAATCTTAGCTCTAAACTTATCCCTTAACCTAAAGATAAGCCTAACTCAAATGCTAACCCTAGGCGTAACACTAACCATGTCACTAACACTAACCCTATCTATTACGTTAAACTTAACCTGAACCCTAAACTTAACCCTATACATTACCCTAACTCTAACCCTAACGCTAACGCTAACTCAACACTTAACTCTAAACCTTAAAATAACCAAACCCTAATGGGCCCTGACCCTAATATTATGCCTAGCTCTAAACCTGACCCTTACACTAAAAGTAATTCTTACAATAGACCTAGCCATAACCTAACCCTAAAACTATTTCTAACCATACCCCTAATCCTGACATTAGCCCTATCCCTAATCCTAGCCCTAGCCCTAACAGAAACCCTCAAACCTCGCCCTAAAGCTAGCCTTAATCATAACCCAAATCCTAACCTAGCCCTAACCCTAATTCTAACTCTCACCCTATCCCTAAACCTAACTATAACCCCATCCCTTTCCCTAAACCTAAACCTATCCCTAACACTAACACCTATCCCTAATACTAGCCCTAGCCTTAACACTAACCCTTGCGCTAATCCTACCCCTAATTTAGCCCTAAACTTAAACCCACCCTTAACCCTAGCCCTAAGAATAACTCTAACTCTTGCCCTAGCCCTATTTCTAGTTCTAACCCTATCTGTTATCATAACTGTAACACTAGCCCTAACTTTAGCCCTAACCATAGCTTTATCCCTAAACATAGATCATACCATAACAATTAATATAAGATTGAACCTCACCTTATTACTAGCTCTAACACTATCGCTAATCCCAAAACTAGTCCTAACCTTAGCCCTAGCTCTAAAACAAAACTGATCCATAGCCCCAACCCTAACCCTAACCTAAACGTAACCCTAGACCTGACATTAGCCCTATCCCTAATCCTTACCCTAACACTTACACAAATCCTAGCCCTACACCTAGCCTTAACCCTCACCCTAATTAGAGTCCTATCCCTAATCCTAAAAGTAACACTGATCCTGACTCTGATCCTAACACTAATTCTATCTCTAACCATGCTCCTAAACCTAAACCTAATATAAAACTAGACCTAGTACTAATGCTAACTCTAATACTAGCTCTAATCATAACCCTAGTTCTTACATTAGCCATAGTCCTACACTAGCCCTAACCTAACCCAAAACCTAACCCTAATCTGAGCCCTAACCCTAGTTTTAATTGTAGCCCTACCCTATGCCTAGCCCTAACACTTAACCTAAACCTAACCTGAAACCTAAACCAAACCATAGCCCTATTCCTAACAATAACACTAGCCCTCAACCTAGATATAATTTTATCCATTACTCTAACCATAACCCAAAGAAAATTCTATCTCTAGGCCTAACCCTAACCCATCCCTAACCTAACCATAACCCTAGTCCTAAATGTAGCTCTAATTCTATCCATTACCTGAACCATATCTTTAACCAAATTCTATCCCTAGGCCTAACTCTAACCCTATGTCTTACCCTACCCTGTCCATTATACTAAACCTGACCTGAACCTGAAATCTAACCATATCCATTACCCTAACCCTAATGCTAATTTTAGCCCTCAACCTAAACTTTAACCTAACACATACCCTAACCCTGACCCTAATAATACCCTTAGCTGTAAACCTGACCCTAATGCTCAACATAACCCTTAAAATAGACCTGGCCATAAACCTAAACCTAAAACTATCCCTAAACATAACCCTAGAACTGACATTAGCCCTAGACCTAATCCCAGCCTTAATCCTAGCACAAACCCTACCACTAATCCTAGCCCTAAGCCTAGCCTTAATGCTAATCCTAACCTTAACTGGAGCCCTAACCCTAATTTTATCCCATGCTCTAGTCCAAAATGTAGCTGTAACATCATACCTTACCCTAACCCTCACGCTAACCATAACCCTATCCCTAACTCTAGGTCAAAACCTAACACTAACTCTAGGGCTAATCCTAACCCTAATTTAACGCTAATCCTAAACCTAATCCTAACCCTAGCCCTAAGACTAACTCTAACTCTTGCCCTAACCCTATCCAAAGTTCAAAATGTATCCCTTATCATAACCCAAACCCTAGCCCTATCCCTAGCCCCAACCCTAACTCTAACCATCACCGTAGCCCTAAACCAGGTTGTAAACCTAACCTTAAGCCCAAACCTCACCCTAACAGTATCCCTAACCTAATGCTAATTGGAAAACTAGCCCTAGCCCTACCCTAGCTCTAAAACAAAACTGAGCCATAATCCTAACCCTAAACCTTAACCTAAACCAAACACTAACCTTACACCTATCCCTAAACTTAGCCCTAATTTGAGTACTAACCCTAATCATAGAAATAACCCTGACCCTGAGTCAGACCCTAACAGTACCCTTTGCTCTACACATTGCCCTAACCCTTAACCTAGAAATATCCCTAACCACAAAACTAGTTATTTCATTACCTGTAGCCTTAATGCTAAAACAAATCCTAGCCTAATCTGAGCCCTGACTCTAACCCTAACCCTAACCGTACCTCTAACCATATCCCTTACCTAAGCCTAACCCTCTCCCTAATGCTACTCTTGTCCTAAACTTAATCCTTAGCCTACCCCAAACCCTAACTCTATTACTAAACCTACACCTAGGCTTCATTCTAGCTTTATCCCTAATCCTAACCCTGACCCTTATTCTGACCCTGACACTAACCCTAGATCTAAACCTGACCCTAACCCTAAACCAAACCCTAACACTACCCCTACCGGTAAACCTATACTTAAACCTAACAGTAACACTAGCACTAGACTAAACATACTCTTAAATAGACTCATAAATAGACTCATAAATCTAGCCTTATCCCTAAACAAAAACATAGCAATAGCCCTAACAATAACCCTTAATGTAATGTAAAGACTAAACCTATCACTAGACCAAAAGCTAGTCCTAATTGTGGCCCTAATCAGAAAACTAACCCTAACAAAACAATGACCATTAACCTAATAGAAACCCTAGCTCAAAAACTTATCGTAAACCAAAATCTAACCCTAACACTAGACTTATCCATAACCCTGACCATAACACTAGCCATACTATATATTACCCATAGCCCTAATGTTAGCCCTAAACATCACACAAAACCTAGCCCTTATCCTAGCCCTAAACCTAGCCCTAATGATAACCCTAACCATAACTTAGACCTAAAATTACTGCTAACCCTTGCCCTAGACCTAACCCTAGGTCAAACTCTAATCCTTAGTCTAAACATAACCCTAACCCTAATCCTAACCCTAGACTTGACTCAAACTGTTACCCTCGCCATAGGCTTAACCCTAGCTCAAATGTCTACACTTACCCTAAGCCTAATCCTAACCATAACCCTAGACCTAAATTTAGCTGTAACCCTATCCATTATCCTAAAGATAAGCCTAACCCAAATGCTATCCCTAAGCCTAATGATAATAACCCTATTGCTAACACTAACCCTATACTTTACTCTAAACCTAACCAGAACCATGAACCTAATCCTATCCATTAACCTATCCATAACCCTGACCCAAAAGCTAATTCAATCCTAAACCCTAAAACTTAACCCAAATCAAACCCTACCCAGACCCTGACCTTAATAATACACCTAGCTCTAAACCTGACCCCTACCTTAAACCTAACCCTTCTACTAGACATAGACATAACCTAACACTAAAACTAATACTAACCATAAATCTAGACCTGACAGTAGCCCTAGCCCTAATCCTAGCCCTAGCCCTAACATAAACCCTCAGCTTAACCCTAAACCTAGACTGAATCCTAACCTAAACCCTGACCTTACTCCTAACCCTAATTCTAACCCTTGCCATAAATGTAAAGCTAGTTATAACCCTATCCCTTCCCCTAAACCTAATTCTAACCATAACACTAACACTAATCCTAACACTAGGCCTAACCCTAATACTAAACCTAGCACTAATCCTAGCCCTAATTTAGCCCTAACCCTAAATCTACCCCTAACCCTAGCCCAAAGACTAACTAGAACTCTCGCCCTAACCCTATTTCTAGGTCTAACCCTATCTGTTACCATAACCCTAACACTAGCCCTAACCTTAGCCCTACCTCTAGCCATAGCCCTAAACCTAGATCTAACTATAACAATAAATCTAAGCCTAAACTTCACCCTACCATTAGCCCTAACACTATCACTAATCATAAAACTAGCCCTAACCCTAGGGCTAATTCTAAAACAAAACTGAGCCATAGCCCTATCCCTAATCCTAGACTAACCATAACCCTAGACCTGATATTAGCCCTAGCCCTAGCCCTAACCCTAGTTCTAAGCCTAGCCTTAATCCTAACCCTAATTTTAACCCTAGCCATAACCCTAATTTGATCTCTTGTCCTAGCACTAAACATAGCTGTAACATCATACCTTACCCTAACCCTAATGCTAAACCTAACCCTAGCCCTAAACCTAGGCCAAAATCTAAAACTAACCATAGCAATATTCCTAGCCCTAATTTAGCCCTAACAGTAAACCTAACCCTATCCCTATCCCTAGGACTAACTCTAACTCTCGCCCTAGCCTTATACCTAGTTCTAAACCTATTCCTTACCATAACCCAAACGCAAGCCCTATCCCTAGCCCCAAACTTAGCCCTAACCTTCGCCCAAGGCTTAAACCTGGATCTAAAACTAAAATTAAGTATAAACCTCACCCTAACAGTAACCCTAACCCAAATACTAATTGGAAAACTAGCCCTAAATCTACCCTAACCCTAAAACAAAACTGAGCCATAACCCTAACCCTTAACCTAAACCAAACCCTAAAGCTACACGTAGCCCTAAACCTAGCCCTCATTTGATCCTAACCCTAACCCTAGAAATAAACCTGACAACTAACTCGGCCCCTAACACTAACCCTAGCACTAAACATTGTCCTAACACTAATACTAGAACTAACCCTAAGCAGAGACCTAGTTCTTTCATTAGCCTTTATCATTAGTTCTTATAATAGTCCTAATGATAACACAAATTCTAGCCCGAATCCGAGACCTAACTCTATTTTTTAACTCTAACCCTAACCCTAAATTTAGCCCTAAACCTAACCCTAACACTAACCCTACCTTAAAACCTATCCTTTTCCCTAAGCCAAACCATCACCCTAATGCCAACCTAGTCCTAAAATTAATCCTTAGCGTACCCCAAACCCTAACTCTATTACTAGTCCAATTCTAGACCTCAATCTAGCTCTAAACCTAACCTTAACCCTGACCCTTATTTTGACCCTAACCCTAACCCTAAGTCTAAACCTGATCCTAACACTAAACCGAACACTAACACTTCCCATACCGGTAATCCTATAATTAAACCTAACAGTAACACTAGAACTAGACGAAACCTAATCCTAAATATAGTCATAAATCTAGCCCTAGCCCTAAACAAAAACTTAGCACTAGCCCTAACAATAACCGTTAACCTAATTTAAAGACTAACCCTATCCCTAGACCCAATGCTAGTCGTAATTCTGGCACTTACCCTAAATCTAACACTATCCTGAACAATGACCCTGAACCCTAAACAAACTGTAGATCTAAACCTATTCCTAACCCAAAACCAAACCCTAACACTAGAAATATCCATAACCCTGACCCCAAAACTAGCTATAAACATTTTCCTAGCTCTTATATTTCCCATAACCCTAATATGAGCCCTAAACCTCACACAAAACCTAGTCCTTATCCTAGCCTTAAACCTAGCCCTAATCATAACCCTATACCTAAGCCTAATCCTACACTCGCCTGAGCCCTAATCCTGGCTCAATTTCTAATCCTTACCCTAAACATAACCCTAACCCTAACCCTAGACCAGACTCTAACTCTAACCCTCACCCAAGACCTAACCCTATCTCAAATGCTAATACTTAAATTAAAAGTATCCGTGAAACTAACACTAGGCCTAACCCTAACCCTAGCCCTAATCATAACCTTATTCCTAACCCTAACCATAGCTCTAACACTATCCATTACCCTAAAGATGAGCCTAACTCATATTCTAACCCTAGGCGTAACACTAACCCTATCGCTAACACTAACCCTATCCATTACTCTAAATCTAAGCTGAACCCTAAACCTAATCCTATCCATTACCCTAACCCTAACACTAACCCTAATGATAAATTGAGCCCTAAGCCTAATCCTTAACCTAACTCATAACCTAACACTGACTCTACCCTAATAATACCCCTAGCTGTAAACCTGACCCTAATCTTCAACCTAACACTTGCAATAGATCTGGCCATAATCTTTACCGTAAAACTATCCCTAAGAATAACCCTAGAGCTGATATTAGCCCTATCCATAATCCTAGCCCTAACCCTAACACAAATCTTAGCCCTAATCCTATCCTTAAACCTAGCCTTAATCCTGACCCTAACATGAACCCCAGCCCTAACCCTAATTTTAGGCTTTGCCTTAGCCCTAAATGTAGCTGTAACATCATAGCTTACCCTAACCCTAATGCTAAAACTAAGCCTAGCCATAAACCTAGGCCTAAACCTACCACTAACCATAGCTCTATTGTAGACTTAATTTAGCCCTAATCCTAAACCTAACACTATCCCTAGCCCTAAGAATAACTCTAACTCTTGCTCTAGCCCTATCCCTAGTTCTAAACCTATCTATTACCATAACCCAAAACCTATACCTATCCCTAGCCCCAACCCTAGCCCTAACCTTCACCCAAGCCCTAAACCTGGATCTAACCCTAACCTTAAGCCTATAGCTCACTCTAACACTAGCCCTAACCCTAATGCTAATTGGAAAACTAGCCCTAACAGTACCCTAGCCCTAAAACAAAATCGAGCCATAACCCTAACTTTAACCCTTAACCTAAACCAAACCCTAACCCTACACCTAGCCCTAATTTGAGTCCTAACCCTAACCCTAGAAGTAACCCTGACCCTTACTCGGACCCTAACAGTAACCCTAGCTCTAAATATTGACCTAACGCTAACTCTAGAACTAGCCCTAATCAGAATCCTAGTTCTTTCATTAGCTATAGCTTTAATGCTAAAACAAATCTTAGCCTTATTCCAAGCCCTAAACCTAGGTTTAACCCTAAACCTAATCCTAACCCTAACCCTAACCCTAACTCTAACTCTAACACTATTCCTTACCCTAAGCCAAACCCTCACATTAATGCTACCCTATTCCTAACCATAATCCTTAGACTACCTCAAACCCTATCTCTATTAGTAGTCCTAACCCTAGCCCTCATTCTAGCTCTAACTCTAACTCAAAACCTTACCGTAACACAAACCCTCAGTCTAAATTTCACCCTAACCTTAAACCAAACCCTAAAACTAGACCTACCAGTAAACGTATACCTAACCCTAACCCTAACACTAACCCTAGACCTAATCCTAATCCTAAATATAGCCATAACTCTAGACCTAGACTTAAAAAACCCTGAGCCCTAGCCCTAGTATAATCCTTAACGTAAAGCAAACACTAACCCTATCCCTAGACCTAACCCTAGTAATAATTCTGTCTTTCATCCTAAACCTAACTCTAACCTGAACACTGACACTAAAAATAACAGTAAACCTAGCTCAAAGCCTGAACCTAACCCAACACCTAAACCTAACACTAGACATAGCCATAACCCTAATCCTAAAACTAGCTCTAATCAGAACCCTTGATCTTACATAACACATAGCCTTAACCTTAGGCCTATACCTAACATAAAACCTAAGCCCTAATCTGAGGCCTAAACCTACCCTAAGCATAAACATTATCCTAAATGTAGCCCTAACCCTAACCCTCGCCTTACACATAACCATAGCTCAAAGCCTAACCCTTAGCCTAAACATAACCCCAGTCCTATTCCTAAACATTGACCTAACCCTAGCCCTAATCCTAACCTTAACCCTAGTACTAACCCTAGCTCTAACCCTAACATTACCCTAACCCTAACCCTAATAATAATCCTAGCCCTAAACCTAACCCTATCCCTAATCCTAATCATAAACCTAACCCTCAACCTAACCCTAAACCTAAACCTTGTAATAAACTTAACCCTAAACCTTACCATAAATCAAAACTAAACCTATCCCTAAACCTATATTTAACCATAACCTAAACTTAACCTAAACCTAATCTTACATCTAATCCAATACATTACTCTAAACTAACCCTAACCCTAATGAAACCCTATCTCTAACCAAAACCCTAACCCTAACCCTAACCATAACCCTCACCTAGAACTAACACTAAAACTAACAATCCCCCTAGCCCTTACCATACCATAAACACTAACCCTTACCCTCACCCTAACCATAGCCTTAGCCTTAGCCCTAATCATAACCCTAACATTAGCCCTAACCCTAACATTAAACCTATTCCTAACCCTAGCCCTAATATAGCCCTATTCTTAACCCTAACCCTAACCATAGAATTAAGACTAACTATAATTCTCACACAAGACCTATCCCTACTTCTAACCCTATCCCTTACCATAACCCTAACCCAAGCCCTAACCCTAGTCATAACCCTTACCCTAGCACTAACTCTATATTGAAACCTATCTCTAAAACTAACCCTATCCCTTACCGTAACCCTAACACAAGCCCTAATCCTAGTCATAATCCTTAGTCCTAGCACTAACTCTAGATCGAAACCTATCTCTAAAATTAAACCTAACCTGATGTCTCAGCCTAACCCTGAAACTAGCTCTAACCCTAATGCCATACCTATAATTAGCCCTAACCCTAGCCCTAACTGTAAAACAAAACCGAGCCATACCCTTAACACTAACCCTTACCCTAGACCAAACCACAACCCTATTCCAGCCCTAACCCTAGCCCTGATTTGAAACTTAACCCTAACCCTAAACCTAACCATGACCCTGATTCATATCCAAACACTAAACCTAGCTCTAAACATCACTCTAACCTTAAACCTAACCCTAACACTAGACCTAGCCCTAAACTTAATCCTAAAACTAACTGAAATCGTCACCCTATATCTTACAATAGCCATAACAATAACACTAGCCCTAACCTTAACAAAAACCTAAGCCTAATCCGAGCCCTAAACATAGCTTTAACCCTTACTCTAACCATAACCATAGCCCTAACTCTAGCTCTAAACCAATCTCTTACCTAAACAAAACCCTAAGCCTAAGGGTAACTGTAGACCTATCCCTAGTCTTTAGGCTAACCAAAACACTAACCCTATTAATATCCTTTACCCTTGCCCTCATTCTAGATCTAACCATATGTAAAACCCTAACACTAACCCTGACCCTTTTACTAACCCTATAACTACTCCAAGGTCTAATCCTAACCCTAACCCTAACCCAAAGCCTACAGTAACCCTATACCTAGACAAAATCCTGAACCTAACTCTCAGCCTAACCCTAACCATAGCTCAGAAACTAACCTTACACTAAACAAAACCTTAACCTAAACCTAGTTCTAACCCTCAACCTAACCCTAAATCAAGATCTAATCCTAACCATAACCCTAGCCCTAACCTTAAGTGTAAATGTATCATTACCCTAAACATAACCCTTACCCTAATGCTAACCCTACGCCTAACCCTAAACATATAACTATCCCCAAACTTATCAATTACCCTAAACCTACCCTGAACCCTAGATCTAATCCAATCATTACCCTAACCCTAACCCTAATGCTAATTTGAGCCCTAACCCTAAACTGAAACCTAAACCAAACCCTGACACTGACACTGAGTCCTAATAATCCCCCTAGCTCTAAACCTCACTTACCCTATACCTAACCCTTACACTAGACTAAGCCATAAATCTAACCCTAAAAGTATCCCTAAGCATAACCCTAGATCTGATATTAGCCCTAGCCATGATACTAGCCCTAACCCTAACAAAACCCTAGCCCTTATCCCAGCCCTAAACATAGCCTTAATTAAAACACTAACCATAACCCTAGGCTTAATCCTAACACTAACCCTAGCCCTACTCTTAGACCTAATTTAGCCCTATTCCTAACCTTAACCCTAAACCTAGCCAAAAGACTAACTCTAAGTCTCACCTTAGTCCTAACCCTAGATCTAATCCTATACTTTACTTGAACCCTAATCCTAGCCCAAACCATATCACAATTCATAGCCCTAGCACCAACCATAAATCTAACTCTAACTCTAAAGCTAACCCTAACCCTTTGCCTAAACCTAAACCTAACACTAGCCCTAACCCTAAAGCTAATTCTAAAACTAGCACTAACCCTATCCCTAAAAGAAAACCAAGCCATAGACCTTAACCTAACCCTTAATATAAACTAAGACCTAACCCTACAATTAGCCATAACTCTAGCCCTAATTCAAGTTTTAAGCCAAACCCTAAAACTAACCCTCACCCTGACTCTGAGCTTAACACTAACCCTAGATCTAAACATCACCCTAACCCTATACCTAAACCTAACAATAGACCTAGCCCTAACCCTAACCCTAACCCTAAAATTAGCCTTAATCACAACCCTGGTACTTACATTAGCTGTTACCCTAAACCTAGCCTTAACTTAACCCCAAACTTAGCTTTACTCCGAGCACTATCCCTAGATTTACCCTTAATCCTAACCCTATCACTAATCGTAAGTATAACCCTAGTGGTAAACCTTGATTTAAACCTAACCCTAACCCTAAACCTAATCCTATCAATAATCGTAACAATAACCTTAGCTTTACCCCTATCTCTAACCCTATTTATTACCCAACATAACCCTAACCCTAATGCTAAACCTGGGCCTAAACCTAACTGAATCCCTAATACTAACCCTATCCATTAATCTAAACCTTACCTGAAACCTAAATCTAACACTATCTTTATCCTAATCCTAACTCTAATGCTAATTTGAGTCCTAACATTAAACCTTAACCTATCCAAAACACTAATTGCGACACTGATACTAATAGTACCCTTAGCTCTAAACCTGACCCTAACCCTAAACCTAACCCTTACACGAGATGTAGCAATAAACCTAACCCTAAAACCATTTTTAACCATGACACTAGACCTGAAATTAGCCCTAGCCATAATCCTAGCCCTAAACCTAGGCTTAATCCTAGCCCAAAACATAACCTGAGCCCTAACCCTAATTCTATTCCTCACCCTAGCCCTAAAACTACCCATAACCTCATCTTGTACCCCAAACTAACCATAACCTTAAACCTAACCCTAACCCTCTCCCTAAACCTAGGCCTAACACAAAGCCTAGTGCTAATCCTAGACTTTATTTAATCTTATCCTAACCCTAAACTTAGCCATAAGACTATATCTAATTCGTGGCCTAGCCCTAGCCATAGTTCTATCCTTAGCCTTAATCCTAATACTAGATCTAAGCCTAAGTCTAAATCTAAACCTAACTCTAAATTTAACTGTAACAATAAGCCTAAACAAAACTCTATCACTACCCCCTAACTATAACGCTAATCCTAATACTTGCCCTATCCCTAGCCCTAGCCATAAACCAAAACCAAGCCATAGCCCTAATCCTAACCCTTAACCTAAATCAAACCCTAACACTACTAGTAACCCTAAAACTAACTCTAAATCTAACCTTGACTCTGACACTGACCCTAAAACTAATCCTTGCTCTAAATATCACCCTAACCTTAAATTAACCCTAACACTATATCTAGCCTTAACCTATCCCTAAAACTAGTCTTAATCATAACCCTAGTTCATATATTAGTCATTGTCCTAACCGTAGCCCTAACCCTAACACAAATTCTACCCCTAATCCAAGCCCTAACCCTAGCTTTAACCGTAATACTAGCCCTAACCCTAACCCTAACATTAGCCCTAAACCTAACTCTAACACTATTCCTTACACTAAGCAAAACCCTAACCCATATGCTAACCCTAGTCCTAATCCAAATCCTTAGCCTAACTTAAACTCTAATCGTACTACTAGTCTTAACCCTAGCCCGCAGTCTACCTCTAAACCTAACCCTGACCCTCATCTGACACTATCAGTAACTCTAGGTCTAAATTGACCCTAACCCTAAACCAAACCCTAACATTAGCCCTACAGGTAACCCTATAGCTATACCTGAGCCTAACAATAGACCTAGACCCAAAGCTAATCCTAAATATAGCTATAACTCTAGCCTTAGACTTAAACAAAAACCTAGCACTAGTCCTAACAATAACCCTTAACCTAAACCGAACACTTACACTACCCCTAGACTTAAACCTAGTCCTAATTCTGGCTCTACCCTAACCATAGTCCTATTTCAAAAACTAACCCTAATTCTAACACTGAACCTAGCTTTAAACCTGATATTAACCAAAAACCTAGACCTAACACTAGACCTAGCCATAACCTAACCCTAAAACTAGCCCTAAACATAACCCTGCTCTTACATTAACCATAGTCCTAATCCTAGCCCTAAACCTAACACAAAACCTACCCCTAAACCTAGGCCTAAATTTAGCTCTAAGCATAACCCTCAGCCTGACCCTAGCCCTAAACTTAGCCCTAACCTAAGCCTCACCTTAGCCCTAACCCTAGCTCAAAGCCTAACCCTTTACAATAAACATAACCCTAGCTCTAAGCTAAAACCTAGCCCTAACCCTAGCTCTAATCCTAATGTTAAACCTAGCCTGAACTTTAGCTCTAACCATATCCATTACCCTAACCCTAACCCTAAACCTAATTAAACCCCATCCCTAACACTAAACCTAACTCTAACCATAAATGTAAACCTAGAACTAAACCTAAACCTAACCCTCATCCTAGCCCTAACAATAGCTCAAACACTAAACCTTACCCTAACCTAACTATAACCCTATCCCTAAACTTAACACTTACCCTAACCCTAAATCTTACCCTAAATCACACCCTATCCCTATCCCTAAACCTAGCCATAATCCTAGACTTAATCCAAACCATAACCTAGCCCTAAACCTAGCTCTAAACCTATCCATTACACTAAACATAATCCTAACCCTATCCTGATCTCTAAACCTAACCCATCCATTACACTAAACCTTAACTGAAACCTAAATTAAACTCTATTCATTACCCTAACCCTACTCCTAATCCGAATGCAAATTCAAGCTCTAACCCTAAAACTTTAGCTAAAACAAATGCTAACCCTGACCCTGACCCTGACCCTAATAATAAACCTAGCACTAAAGCTGACTTTTAACATAAACCTAAATCTTGCACTAGACCTAGCCATAACCTAACCCTAAAACTATCCTTAACATTAACCCTAGCCCTAATTTAGCCCTAACCCTAGCCCTAACCCTAGCCCTAATCCTAGCCCTAATATAGCTCTAACCCTAACTCTAACCCTAAGACAACTACTATGACTAACTGTAATTCTCGACCTACCCATATCCCTAATGCTAACCATATTCATTACCATAACCCTAACCCTCGTCCTAAGCCTAGACCTAGCACTAGCCCTAACCCTAGATCTAAACATAACTCTAAATCTAACCCTAAACCTAAGCCTAAACCTCAACCTAACACTAGCCCTAACCGTTTAGCTAATCCATAATCTAGCCGTAACCATAGCCCTAGCCCTAAAACAAAACCAACCTATATCCCTAACCCTTAACCTAAACCAAACACTAACTGTACAAATAGTACTAATTTTAGCCATAATTTGAGTTCCAACACTAACCCTAAAACTAACTCTGACTCTGACACTGACCCTAAAATTAACCCTTGCTCTAAACATAACCCTAAACCTAACTGTAACACAAGACCTAGCCCTAACCCTAACCCTAAAACTAGCACTAATTGCAACACTAGTTCATACATTAGTCATAGCCTTAATCCTACACCTAACCAAACCCAAAACCAAGCTCTAACCCTAGCCTTAACCCTAGGTTTAACCTAGCCCTAAACCTTAGCCTAACACTAGCCAGAATTCTAAACATAACCCTAGCCCTATCACTAGATCTAAACCTATCCATTACCCTAACCATAACCATAACTCTAATGGTAATCTTAGGCGTAACCGTTAACTTATCCCTAACCCTAACCTATTTTATTAACCTAAACCTAACCTGAACCCTAAACCTAACACTATCATTACCCTAAACCTAACCCTAATTCTAATTCAAGCTCTAGTCTAAATCTTAACCCAATGCAAACCCTAACTCTGACCCTTCCCGTGATAATAAATCTAGCTCTAACCCTGACCCTAGGCCTAAACCTAACCCTTATACTAGACCTAGCCATAAACCTAACCTTAAAACTATCCCTAACCATAATCCTAGACCTGACATTTGCCCTAGCCATAGTTCTAGCCCTAACCTTAACACAAAACAAACCCATAACCCTAATCCTAACCCTAGCCCTAATCCTATCCATAACCCTAGCTCTAAAATTATCTCTAACCTTATCAATTACCCTAAACATAACCCTAATTATAATGCTAACCCTAGGCCTAAAACTAACCCTATCAATATCCATAACCCTATCCATTATGCTAAATCTAACCTGAACCATAAACCAAACCCTATCATTACCCTAACCCAAAACCTAATGCTAATTCGAGGCCTAACCCTAAAAGCTAACCTAAACAAAACACTAAACCTGACCCTGACCCTAATAATACCCCTATCTCTAAATTTGACCCCTACCCTAAACCTAACACTTACACTAAACATAGCCATAAACCTAACCATAAAACTATTCCTAACTGTAACCCTAGACCTGACATTTGCCCTAACACTAATCCTAGCCCTAAACATACACAAACTCTATTCCTCATCCTAGCCCTAAACCTAGCCTTAATCATAACTCTAATGAAACTCTAGCCCTAACCCTAATTCTAACCTGCACCCTAGCCCTATCCTTAGCTCTAATCCCATTGCTTACATTAAACCTAACCGTAAGCCTAAAACTAACCCTAGGTCTAAACAAAACCATAATCCTAGCCCTATTACTACGCATAATTAAGCCCTATAACTAACCAAATACTAAGCTTAGCTGTAAGACTAACTCTCACTCTCACCCTAGCCCTATTCCTAGTTCTAACCCTATCCCTTACCATAACCCTTATTCTAGCCATAAACCAAGACCTAACAGTAGCCTTATCCTTAGCCCCTGACCTAACCCTAGATTTAATCCTAAATCTAAATCTAACTTTAACCCTAAGTCTAAACCTAAACCTAACAATAGCCCTAAACCTAATGCTAAGCCTAAAATTAGCTCTAACCATAACCCTAGCCCTAAAACAAAACTGAGCCAAAGCCCTAACTTTACAACATAGTCTAAACCAAAACCTAACCCTTCACCTAGCCCTAACCCTAGCCCTAATTCGAGTCCAAACCCTAACCCTAAAACTACTCTGATCTTGAAGTTGACCCTAACACTAACCCTAGCTCTAAACATCATTCAAACATTATACCTAACACTACCACCAGACCTAGTTCTAACCCTAATCCATTACCTAGCTTAAATCGTAACCCTAGTTCATACATTGGCAATAACTCTAAAACTAGCCCAACTCTAACCAAACCTAGCCTTAATGCAAGACCTAACCCTATCTTTAACCATAAACCTAAACCTAACACTAGTCCTAACCCTAACACTAAACATAGCCCTAACCCTAGCTCTAATCCTATCACTTACCCTAAGCTAACCCTAACCCTAATGCTAACACTAGGCCTAACCCTAATCCTTACCCTAACCTGAAACTTAACCCTATTACTAGTCCTAACCCTAGCCCTCATTCTAGCTCTAACCATAATCCAAACCCTAACCCTAACCCTGACATTTATTCTGAACCTAACGGTAACCGTATGTCAAAAACTGAACCAAATCATAAACCAAACCCTAACACTAGCACTAGCAATAAACCTATACCTAACCCTAACCCTAACACTAGCCCTACACATAAACCTAATCATAAATCTAGCCATATCTCTATCCCTAGACCTAAACAAAAACCTAGACTTATCCCTAATGATAAACCTTAACCTAACACAAACACTAACCCTACCCCTAGACCTAACTCTAGTGATAATTCTGGGTTTAACCATAACCCTAACTATAACCTGAACACTGATCCTAACCCTAACAATAACCCCAGCTCTAAACATCACACTAATGCTAACCCTAACCCTAACACTTGACCTAGCCATAACACTTACCCAAAAAGTAGCCATAATCATAACCCTGGTTCATACATTAGTTGTAGGCCTAACACTAGTCGCAACCTAACCCCAAACCTGGCCCTAATCTGAGCGCTAACCCCAGTTTTAACCCTAACCCTAAAACTAGCCCTAACCCATACCCTACCCTAGCTCTAATCCTAGCTCTTATCCAATCAATTACCTTAAGCTAAACCCTAAACCTAATGCTAAGCCTAGTCCTAATCCTAATCCATAGCCTAACCCAAACCCTAACCCTATTATTAGTCCTATCCCTAAACCTCTTTCTAGCTCTAAACCTAACCCAAACCCAAACCCTTATAGTGACACTTATTCTGAACCTAACACAGACCGTAGGTCTAAACCTGACCCTAACCCAAAACTGAACCCTAACATTAGCTCTATGGGTAATCCTATACATAAACCTAAACATAACACTAACCCTAGACTTAAACCTAATTTTAAATCTAGCCATATCTCTAGCCCTAGACCTGAAAAACAACTTAGCCCTAGCCCTAACAATAACCCTTAACCTAACACAAAAACTAACCCTACCCTTAGACCTAACCCTAGTCCTAATTCTGGCACTAACCCCAACACTAACTCTAACCTGAACACTGGCCCTGACCCTAACATAATCCTAGATCCAAAGCTCATCCTAACAAAAAAACTAATCCTAACACTAGACCTAGCCATAACCTTAACCCTAAATCTAGCCCTAATCATAACCGTAGCTCTTATATTACCCATGGCCCTACCTCTAGGCCTAAACTAACACAAATCCTAGCCCTAATCCTAGGCTTGAACATAGCCCTAAGTGTAACCCTAAACCTAACCCTAGTCCTAACACTAACCCTAAACTTGCTTTAGATCTAACCCTAGCTCAAAACCTAAACTTTAACCTTAACATAACCCTAGCCCTATCCCAAACCCTAACCTAACACTAGCCCTAATTGTAACCTTAACCATAGCCCTAAACATAGCTCTAATTATATCAACTACCCTAACCCTAGCCCTAATGCTAACTATAACCCTAGTCCTAATCCTAGCTCTAATTCTATCTATTACGCTAAAAATAATCCTAACCCTAATGCTACTCTTAGGCTTAACCCTAACCCTATCACAATCTCTAAACCTATATATTATGCTAAAACTAACCTGAACCTAATCCTAAGCCTATTCATTACCCTAACCCTAACTTTATCACTAATGCTAATTCGAGCCCTAAACCTAAATCTTAAACTAAACCAAACCTTAAGCCATACATTGACCCTAATAATACACATACCTGTAAACTTGACCCTTACCCTAAATCTAACCCTTACACTAGACCTAACTTTAAACATAATGCAAAACCTATCCTTAAACGTAACCCTAGACCTGACATTAGAGCTAGACCCTAGCTCTAATCCTTGCCCCAAACCAAACATGAAAACTAGCTCTCATCCTAGCCCCAAACCTAGCCTTAATCATAACCTAACCCTAATTCTAAACCTTTCCCTAGCCCTAAACCTCATTATAAACCCATTGCTTACCGTAAACCTAACCCAAATTCTAACCCTAACACAACCCTAGCCCTAACCTAAACCCAAGGACTAACCCTAAGACTAATCAAAGCCCTAATCCTAAACCTAATCCTAACCTTAGCTTTAAGACTAACTATAAATCTCACCCTAGCCCTAGCCCCAATACTAACCCTAAGATTTACTGTAACCTTATTCCTAGCCATAGCCAAGAATAACCCTAACCCTAAACTTACACCTTGCTCTAGCCCTAGATCTACACCTAACTCTAAATCTAACCCTAATTATACACCTAAACCTAACCCTAACAATAGCCCTAACACTAACACTAATCCTAAACTAGCCCTAACCATAGGCTTAGCCCTAAAACAAAACTGAGCCATAACACTAACCCTTAACTTTTACCTAAACTAAACCCTAATCTTAAATCTAGCCCTAAGCCTAGCCCTAATTTGAGTCCTAATCTTAACCCTAAAAATACCCCTGAACCTGTCTCTGACATTAACACTAACCCTACCTCTAAACATCACCCTAAACCTAAACCTTATCCTAACACTAGACCTAGTCCTAACCATAATTCTAAAACTAGTTCTAATCAAAACCCTAGATCATATATTAGCCATAACCTTAAACATAATGCGAACCAAAACCTATCACTAACCCTAACCCTACCAATTACTATAATCTTAACCTGAATTTTAAACCTAAACCTATCTATAAACCTAATCCTAATTCTAACCCTAATGCTAATTTGAGCCCTAACTCTAATAATTATCATAACACAAACCCAAAACCTGACCCTGATTCTAAAAATAAGCCTTACTCTTAACCTGGCCCTTATCCTAAACTTAACATTAGACTTAGTCATGAACCTAACCCTATAACTATCCCTAGTCATAACCTTAGACCTGACATTATCCCTATCCCTATCACTAAAACTTGCCCTAATCCTAACAAAAACCCTAGCCCTCATCCTAATCCCAAATCTAGCCTTGATTCTAACACAAACCTAACACTAGACCTAAACCTAATTCTAATCATAGCCCTAGCCCTAAACCTAGCTATAACTCCATCCCTTCCCCTAAACCTAACCCTAAACCTAATCCTAAACATAGTCCTAACACTAGGACTAACCATAACACCAATCCTAGACATATTCTTAGCCCTAATTTAGACCTAAACTTAATCGTAACCCTAGCCTTGAGACTAACTCTATTGTTCTAGCTCTATTCCTAGATCTAACCTTATCCCTTCCCGAAACCCAAACACTAGACCTAACTTTAGCCCTAACCCTAGTCAAAGCCCTAGACTTAGAACTAACTATAACTCTAAATGTACCTCTAAGCCTAAACTCACCCTATCACTAGCAATAACACTAACATTAATCATAAAACTACCCTTAACATTAGCCTTAGCCCTAAAACATAATGAGCCATAGCAGTAACTCTAAACCTTAACATAAACCAAATCCAAACCCTAGATCTAGCCCTAAGCCTACCCCTAATTCGAGTCCTATCCCCAACCCTAAAAGTAACCCTGACCCTGACTCTGAACCTAACACTAACCCTGGCTCAAAACATCAGCCTGAACTTAAACCTAACCATAAAACTAGACTTAACCCTAACTGTAACCCTAAAATTAGCCCTAATCAAAACCGTAGTTCTTACATTAGCTTTATCCCTAACACTAGCCCTAATGTAACCCAAAATGTAGCCCTAATGTGAGCCCCAACCCTAGCTTTAACCCTAACTCTAAACTTAAACCAAGTCTTAACCATTATCCTAAACCTAACCCTAACTTTAATCCTTGTACTAACCCTAAATCTAACATTAAACCTAACCCTAAAACTAACCATAAGCCTAGCCCTAACCCTAGATCTAACCCTATCCATTACCCTAACCCTAACCCTATTCCTAAACCTAATGTTAACCCTCGGCCTCACCCCAACACATTCGCTAACCGTAACCTATCCATTACCCTAAACATAACCCCAACCCTAAACCTAACAAAACACTAAACGTAGACGTAAGACTAACTCTAAACTAGCCCTAATTGTAACCCTAGTTATTACATGAGCTGTAGCTCTAAAGCTAACACAAAACCTAGCCTAGCCGTAATCCAAGCTCTAACCCTAGCGTTAACCCTAACCCTAAACCTAACCCTAGCCCTAACTCTAACCCTGACCATAGCCCTAACACTAGCACTAACCCTATACCTTACCCTAAGCCAAACTCGAACCCTAAAGCTACCCTAGTCCTAAACCTAATTCTTAGCCTAACCCCAAACCTAACTCTATTAATAGTCCTAACCCTAACCCCAACCCTGAGCCTTATCCTGACCATAACACTAACCATAAGTCTTAAACTGACCCTAACCCTATACAAATCCCTAACATTGGCACTACCTATAACCCTATACCTAAACCTAACCCTAATACTAGACCTAGACCTACACTTAATCCTTCATCTACTGATAACTCTAGACCTAGCCCTAAACAAAAACTTATCCCTAGCTCTAATAATAACCCTTAACCTAACCCAAACACTAACCCTACCCCTAGACCAAATCCTAGTCCTGATGCTGGCCCTAACAATAAACCTACCCTAAACCAAACATGACCCTTACCCTAACACAAAGTGTACCTCTAATCCTTATCCTAACAAAAAAAAAAACATAACCCTAACACTAGATCTTGCCATATCACTAACCCTGAAACTAGGCATCACCATAGGCCAAAACCTACCTCTAACTCTATCCTTTAAAGTAAACCTAATCCTAATGCTAACCCTAGCCCTAACTCTCACACTGACTCTAACCTTAACGTCATCAAGGTCCAAACACTAGCTCATTCCCTAACCCTTAAACTTAACCTAACCCTAAAATAAACTCATGGCCTAAACCTAAACCTAACCTTAACCCTAGCCCTAATCCTAAAGTTACACCTATCCCTAACCCTACCTCTAAGCCTACATATTACCCTAACTCTAACCCTAAACTTAATGATAACCCTAGCCCTAACGCTAGCTCTAACCCTACTAATTACCCTAACCCTAACTCTAACCGTGATGATAACCCTAGCCCTTACCTTAAATCTACCCTAACCCTAACCCTAGACATAACCATAAATCTAAGCCTTGCCATAGAGCTAACCCTTGCTCAAACCCTAACCATTACCCTAAACCTAAACCTAAACTTATTCCTAACCCTAATCTTAAGTCAAAACCTAACCCTAACCCTAACCCTAACCATAACATGACATCAAACCCTATCCAATATCCTAAAACTCATGATAAACCTAGCACTAAACTTAATACTAACCTTGACCCTAACCATAACTATAACCTAGACCTAACCCTAACCCTAAACCTTGCCCTAAGGCTAACCCTAGCTCAAACTCTAAACCATATCCTAAACCTAAACCTAACCCTAACCCTAGGCCTAATTCTAACTCTAGCCCTAATACTAACCATAACCCTATCCCTAACCCTATCCATTATCCTAAGCACAACCATAACCCTAAGGCTAACCCTAGGCCTAACCCTAACACTTTTGCTAACTCTAACCCTATCAATTACCCTACTCCTAACATGAACCCCAAACCAACATTATCCTACCAAACCCTAATGCTAACACCAGCTCTAAACCTAAACCCTAACCTAAATCAAACCCCAAACCTAAGTCTAACCCTAATAATACCCCTAGCTCTAAACCTGACCCTTACCCTAAACAGAACCCTTACACTAGAGCTAGCCATAAATCTAATCCTCAATCTATCTCTAATGTAAGCCTAGACCTGACACTAGCCCTATCCCTAATTCTTGGCATAACCCTAAAACAAACCCTAGCCCTCATCCTAGCCCTAAACCTAGCCTTATTACTAAACCAAATCATAACCTTAGCCCTAACTGAAATTCTACCCTTTGACCTAGCCCTAAAAATATCACTAACCCCATCCCTTCCCCTAAACCTAACCTGATCCCTAAACCCAAACCTAAGCCTAAAACTAGGGCTAAACTTAACACAAATGCTAGACCTAATCCTAGCCCTAATTTACCCCTAAACCTAACCTAACCCTAGCCCTAAGTCTAAATCTAACTCTCACCCTAGTTATATTTCTAGTGCTAACCCTATCTGTTACCATTTTCCTATCACTTGCCTTTATATTAGCCTTAACCCTAACTCTAATCCTAATCCTATATCTAACTCTAACTTTAAATCTAATCCTAACCTTAACTAAACCACTCACTAACACAAGCCATAATACTAATGCTAATTCTAAAACTAGCCAAAACCTAGCCCTAGCCCTACAAAACAACCAAGCCTTAGCCCTAACCCAAACCTTTAACATAAACCAAACCCTAAGCCTACACCTAGCCCTAAACCTAGCTGTAATTCAAATCCTATCCCTAACCCTAAAACAAACCCTGACCCTGACTCTGACCCTAACACTAACCCTAGCTCTAAACATCACTCTAAACCTAAACCTAAACCTAAACCTAGACCTATCCCTAACCCTAACCCTAAAGCTAGTTCTAATCATTACCCTAGTTCTTACATTAGCTTAATCCGTAAACCTCTCCCTAACCTAATCCAAAACCTATCCCTAATTGGAGCCCTAACACTAACTTTAACCCTAACCATAACCCTAATTCTAGCCCTATCCCTTAACCTAACCCTAACCCTAACCCTAACCTTTTCCATAACCCGAAACCTAACCCTTACCCTAGCATTAATCCTAACCACAAACCTAGCTCTAAACCCAGCTGTAACCCTATCCATTACCCTAATCCTAATCTTAACCCTAATGCTAACCCTAGGATAACACTAAACCTATTCCTAACCCTAAAAATATACATTACCCTAAACCTAACCTGAATCCTAAACCTAACCATATCCATAAACATAATCCTAACCCTAATAATTTTAACCATAAAACTATCTCTAACCATAACCCTATAACTGACATTAGCCCTAGCCCTAATGAAGCCCTAACCCTAGAACAAATTCTAGCCCTAGTCCTAGCCCTAATCTTAGCCTTAATCCTAAACCTAACCCTAACCATAGACCTAACCCTAATTTTAACCCTCGCCCTAGTTCTAAAGCTAGCTTTAACATCATACCTAATCATAACCATAACCATAAACCTAGCCATAAACCTAGGCTCAGCCTTAATACTAACCCTAGCTCTAATCCTAGCCCTAATTAAGCCCTACTTCTAACTCTAAATCTAACCCTAACACTAAGAATAACTCTAATTCTCACCCTAGCCCTATCTCCAAGTTCTAACCCTATCCCTTATGATAAATGAAACCCTAGCTCTAACCCTAGGCCTAATATTCACTGTAGCCCTAAACCTAGATCTAACCTTAACTCTAAATCTAACAATATCCCTAAGCCTATACCACACCCTAACACTATCTCTAACCCTAATGCTAATTTAAAAAATAGCCCTAACACAAGCCCTAGCGCTCAAGCAAAACTAAGCCATAGCACTGACTCTAACTCTTAACTTAAACCAAACCCTAACCCTACACCTAGCCCTAAGCCTAGCCCTAATTCGAGTCCTAACTCTAACTCTAACCCTACTAACCCTGGCTCTGACCTTAACACTAACCCTAGCTCTACACATCACCGAATCCCTAAACCTAATTCTAACACTAGACCTCACCCTAAACCTAACCCTAAAACTAGCCCTAATCATAGCGTCAGTTTTTAAATTAACCATAGCCCTAAACCTAACACACAACCTAGCCCTAATCCAAGGCCTAACCCTAGCTTTAACCCTAACCCTAACCCTAACCCTATCCCTAGTCCTAATCCTAGCTTTAACACTATTTCTTACACTTAGTCAAACCCTCACCCTATTGCTACCCTACTCCTAACCCTAATTCTATGCCTACTCCAAACCCTAACTCTATTACTAGTGATAAACATAACCCTCATTCTAGCTATAAACTTAACCTAAACCCTAACTCTAACCCTGACCCTTATTCTGATCCTAACATAAACCTAGGTTTAAACCTGACCCTAACCCTCATGCAAAACCTAACACTAGCCCTACCATTGACCCTAACACTAAACCTAACAATAACACTAGCCCTAGACCTAAACCTAATACTAAATATAGCCATAACCCTAGCCTTATCCCTAACAATAACACTTAACTTTAACCAAACACTAACTCTACCCCTAGACCTAACCCTAGACCTCATTCTAAACCTAACCCTATACCTAATCCTAACCTGAACCCTGGAACTTACCCTAACAAAAACCCTAGCTCTAAACCTTATCCTAACCCCAAAACTAACCCTAACACTAGACAAACTCTAAATCTAGCCATAACCATAACTCTAGCTCTTACATTATTCATATACCTAACAATAACACTAAACCTCACACAAAACTTAGCCCTAATTGCAGCCCTAAACCTAACCCTAAGCATAACTCTAACACTAAAGCTATCCCTAACCCTAAACCTAACCCTCGTTCTAGCCCTAACTCTAGCTCAAACCCTAAACCTTACCCTAAAAATAACCCTAGTCCAAACCCTAAACCTCACCCTAACTCTAGCCCTAATCCTAACTGTAACCATAGCCCAAACCCTAGCTCTAACTGTATCCATTACACTAACCATGACCCTAAAACTAATGCTAACCCTAGCCCTAAACATAACCCCAACCCTACCCTAGCCCTGACTGTAACCATAACCCTAGCCCTAGACCTAAACCAAGCTCAATCCCTAACCCTTGCACTTAACCTAACCCTAACACCAACCCAAGGCTAACCCTAACCCTAATCCGGGCCCTATTTCTAACCTTAACCCTAGTCCTAACCCTAGCTCGAACCCTACCCATTATGCTAACCCTAAACTTAACCCTAATGATAACACTATACCTAAAGCTAAACCTACCCTAACCCTAAACAAAAGCCTAACCCTACAAGTAAGAGTGAACCTAAACCTAACCCTAAACCTAACCTACCTCAAACACTAACCCTAATCCTAAACCTAAACCTAACGCTAATCTAAACCTAAACCTATCTTTAACCTGAAATCTAAACCTATTACCCTAATTTTAATGATAACCCTACCCCTAACCATAACACTAACCATGACCATAACCCTAGACCAAAACCTAAATTAAACTCAGCCATAGCAAAAATCCTAGCTCAAACACTAAACCATACCCTAAACCTAATTTTAGGTGTAACCCTCGCCCTAACCCTGACCATAACCCTAACTCTAGCACTAATCCTAACCATAACCCTTGCCCTAACCATAAGTCTAATCCTATAAATTACCCTAATGATAAGCATAACCCTAATGCTAACCCTAGGCCTACCTCTGAACCTACCACAAACGCTACCCATATTCATTACCTTAAACCTAACCTAACAATAATCATAAAACTATCCGTTACCCTAAACCTAATTCTAACCTTCATGCTAAATTTTAGCCTTGACCCTGAAACTTAACCTAACCCAAACCCGAAGCCTGACCCTGACCCTAATAATACCCCAGCGCTTAATCTGACCATTTCCCTAAAATAACACTTTAATTTGATGTAGCCATAAACCTAACCCTAAAAATATCACTAACTATAAACCTAGACCTGACATTAGTCCTAGCCCTAATTCTTGCCCTAAACCTAACACAAAACCTAGCCCTAATCCTTAAATCTAGCCTTAATTCTAAACTTAACCATAAACCTAGCCCTAACCCTAAAGCAAATCATAAATCTAGCCCTAACCCTAACCATAGCATTAAAACAAAACTGAGCAACAGTCTTAACACTAAACTTAACTTAAACCAAACACTAGCACTACACCTAGAAATAACCCTAGTCCTAATTCGAGTCCTAATCATAACCTTAAAAATAACCCTGAACCTGACTTATATCCTAACAATCATCCTAGCTCTAAACACCATCTTAAACTTAAACTGAACCTTAACAGTAACTCTAGCCCTAAAACTAACCCTCATCTGTCTGACATCTTAATTTTAACCCTAGGTATAACTATCACCCTAATCTTAAACCTAACCTTTACACTTGACCTACCCCTACCCCTAACCCTAATTGTAACCCTAGTTCTTATATTAGCTGTTGTCCTAACCCTAGCCTTAAACTTCACACAAAAACTAGCCCTAATCTGAGCCCTAAACCTAGCTTTAACCCTAACCATAAACCTAACCCTAGCCCTAACCCTATCACTTATCATGAGCAAAACCTCAAACCTAATGGTAACCCTAGACCTCTCCCTAATCCTTAGGCTAACCCTAACCCTATTAATAGTCCTAATGCTAGATCTCATCCTCGCTCTAATGCTATCCGAAACCATAACCCTAACCTTTTCCCTTATTCTGACCATAACATAAACCTTAGGTCTAAACCTGACCCTAACCCTAATCCAAACCCTAACACTAGCCCTATTTGTAACCTTATACTTAAACCTAACCTTACCACTAGCTCTATTCCTAAACCTAATCCTAAATCTACCCTGAACTCTAGCTCTAGACTTAAACAAAATCCTAGCCCTAGCCTAACAAAAACCTTTACCTAACCCAAACACTAACTCTACCCCTAGACCTTAATCTAGTCCTAATTCTGGCTTTAACTCTAATTTTTAACTCTAATCAAAACACTGACCCTGCCTTTAACACTAAACCTACCTCTAAACCTGTAACTAACTAAAAATTAAACCTAACTCAAGACCCAGCCTTAACCCTAACCCTAAAATTAGCCCTAATCATAACCCTAGATCTTACATTACCCATAGCCCTAAACCTAGGCCTAAACCTAACAGTAAACACGGCTAATTTTAGGCCTAAATCTAGCCCTAAGTGTAACCGTAGTTCTCACCTTAGACCTAAGATAGCTCAAAGCATAACACTTACCCTAAACATAATCCCAGACCTATCCCTAACTCTCACCATAACCCTAGACTAAATCCTAAACTTAACCTAGCCCTAAACCTAGCTCTAAACCTACACATTACCCTAACCCTAAACCTAACCTTATTGATAATCCTAGCCCGAACCCCAATGTTAACCCTAACCCTAACCAGAAAATTAACCATAGACATAACCCTAAAATTAACACTCAGCATAGCCCTAATTCTACATCAAACCTTAAACCTAACCATAAACCTAATCATAACCATAGCTCAAATTCTAACCCTATAACTAATTCTATCTGTAAACCAATATCTAAGCCTAACTAACCCTATTGGTTACCTTAACACTAACCCTAACGTTAATGATAACTCTAGCCCTAACTCTAGCACTACAACTCGATCTAACCCTAGCCCTAATTCGAGTCCTAATCATAACCTTAAAAATAAACCTGAACCTGACTTATATCCTAACACTCATCCTAGCTCTAACCACCACCCTAACCCTACACCTACCATAATCCTATCCCTAGACCTGACCTAAACCTAGCCCTAATCCTAGCTCAAAACCTAAACTTTATGCTAAACATAACCCTAAACCTAACACTAACCCTAGATCTAATACTAACTCTAACCCTAACTAAAGGTATATTCCTATCCATAACTCTAGTTCTAACCCTATCAATTACTCTAACCATAACCCTTACTGTAATGCTAACCCTAAGCCTAACTCTAGCCCTATCATTAATGCTAACTGTATCAATTACCCTAAACCAAACCTGAACCTTAAAACAAACCCTAACTATACTATAAACCTAACCCTAATGCTAATTTGAGCCATAAACCTAAATCCTTACCTAAGCCAAATCCTAATACTAATAATACCCTGAGCTCTAAACCTGACCTTTCCCTAAACCTAACCCTTATACTAGACGTAGCGATAAGCCTAAACCTAAAACTATCTTTAACCCTAATCCTAGTCCTGATATTAGTCCTAGCACTAATCCTAGCCCTGAATCTAAAACAACCACAAGCCCTCATCCTAGCCCTAAACATAGCCTTAATCTTAACCCTAACCCCCACCCTAGCCATTACCCTAACTCTAACCCTCATCCTACATCTAAACCTAGCTATAATGCCATTCTTTATCCTAAACTTAAACCTAACCCTATCCCTATTGCTAGGCCTAAACTGAACACTAACCCTAGCTCTAATCCTAGACCTAATTTAACCCTATCCCAAACTCTCAATCTAATTTTAGCCCTATAACTAACCCTCTCACACTATCCCTATCCCTAGTTCTAACCCTATTTCCTACCATAGCTCTAATTCTGGCCCTAACCCTTGCCCTATCCTTAATCCTAGCCTAATCCTAGATCTAAACCTAACTATAAATGTAACGCTAAACCTAAGTCTAAGCCTAACACTAACACTATCTCTAACCCTAATACTAATTGTAAAACTAGCCCTAACCCTAACCCTAGGACTAAAACAAAACTGAGCAATAGACCTAACACTAAACCTTAACTTAAACCAAACCCTAAACTATTACAAGAAATAATCCTAGCACTAATCGAGTCCTAAACCTAACCTTAAAACTAAAATTGACCTAGGTCTATTGCTAAACATGACACTAAACTTAAACCGAACCCTAACTGTAAACCTAGCCCTAATTCGAATCATAATTCAAACCCTAAAACTAATCCTGACCCTGACTCCTATCCTAAAAATAACTCTAGCTCTCAATATCATCCTAACCTTAAATATAACACTAACACTAGAACTACTCCTAACCCTAACCCTAAAGCTAACCCTAATTGTAACCCTGGTTCTTACATTACCTGTTGCCCTAACCCTACCCTAAAACTAACACAAAAACTAGCCCTAATCCGAGCCCTACACCTAGCTTTAACCCTAACCCTAACTCTACCCCTAACACTAGCCCTAACCCTATCTCTAACCCTAAGCAAAACCCTAACCCAAATGGTAACCCTAGACCTATTCCTAATCCTCAGGCTAATCAAACTCTCACCATATTAATAGTCCTAACCCTAGCCCTCATTCTAGCTCTAACCCTATCCCAAAACTTAACCCTAACCCTGACCTTTATTCTGACTGTAACACTAACCTAGGTCTAAATGTAACCCTAACACTAGACCAAACCATAACACTAGCCCTACTAGTAACCTTATACCTAAACATGACCCTAGCCCTTGACCTAGACCTAAACCTAATCCTAAATATAGCTTTAACTTTAGTTCTAGACCTAAACAAAAACCTAGCCTTAGCCCTAACAATAAACCTTAACTTAACACAAAGACTAACCCTACCCCTAGACATAAACCTAGTCCCAATTCTGGCTTTAACTTTAACTATAAATTTAACCTGAACACTGACACTGTCTTTAACACTAAACCTATCTCTAAACCTTACCCTAACCGAAAACCTAAACCTAACACTAGACATAGCCATAACCATAACCCTACAACTAAACCTAATCACAATCCTAGCTCTTAGATTACCCATAGCCCTACCTCTATGCCTTAACCTAACACAAAACCTAGAGCAAATTTTAGGAATAAATCTAGCCCTAAGTGTAACCCCAACCCTAACCATAGCCCTAACCCTAAAACTAAACCTAACCCTAGCCTTAGTCTTAAACGTTACTCAAAGCCTAACCCTTACCATAAATATAAACTTAGACCTATACCTTACTCTAAACCCTAAACCTAGCCCTAACCCTAATCTTAACCCTAAAACAAAATCTAACCAAAAACATAAACCTAAACCTACATCTAACCATATCCATTACCCTAACCATTATCCTACCCTATTGATAACCCTAGCCCTAACCTTAAGCCTAACCCTAAACCTACCACAATCCTGTTACAGACCTAAGGCTGAACCTAACCTCAACCTAGTCCTAGCACTAACACAAGCTCAAAACCTAGCCATTATACTAAACATAAACCTAGCCCAAAACCTAACCTCAATTCTAGCCCTAATCCTAACCATAAGCATAGCCCAACTCCTAGCTCTAACTCTATCCACTACCCTAACCATAACCCAAACATAATGTTAAACCTAGCCCTAACCCTAACCGTAACCCTAACTCTATCCCTAGCCCTGATTCTAATCTGAAGCCTCAACCTATTCCTAACACTCAATCCCTGAACCATACACTTAACCTAAACGTAAGAAAATGATAAGCCTAACCCTAACCCTAACCCTAGCCCTAATTCTAAACTTAAAAATAGACTTAACCTTAGCTCTAACCACTCCCATTACCCTAACCCTAAACATAAACGTCATGATAACCTTAGCCCTAATCCTAAACCTATTCTAACTGTAACTGTAAAATAACCCTAGACCTAACCATAAACCTAACCCTTGTCTTAGTCCTAACCCTAGCTCAAACTCTAACAATTATGCTAAACTTAACATTAACCCTAGCCCTAAACCTAAACCTAACCCTAACCCTAACCCGATATTTAAACCTGTCCATTACCTTAACCCTAGTGATAACCCTAATCCTAACCATAGACCTAATGTTAAACCTAACCCTATCCTTAGCACTTACACTAGCTCAAACCCTAACCCATACCCTAAACCTAAACCTAACCCTAAATTTAGCCTTACTACTAAACATAACTGTAGCCCTAACCCTAGCTCTAACTCTATCCATTACCCTAATGATAACCATAAACCTAAAGCTAACCCTAGGCCTAAACCTAACCCTATCCATCACCCTAAATCTAACCTGAGACGTAAACCTAACCTGAAGCCTAAACCTAGCCTTATCCATTACCCTAACACTAATTCAAACCTAATGCTAATTTGAGCCATAACCCTAAAACTCAACCTAACCCAAACCCAAAACTTGACTCAGACTATAATAGTACCCCTAGCTCTCAACATGAACCTTACCCTAAACCTAACTCTGATACTAGACCAAGCTATAAGTCTTACTTGAAAACTATCCCTAACCATAAACTAGACCTGATATTAGACCTATCCCTAATTCTTGCCATAACCCTAACACAAATGCTAGCCCTCATCCTATCCCTAAACCTAGCCTTGATCCTAACATGAACCCTAGCTCTAGCGCTATCCCTAATTTTATCCCTCTCCCTAGTTCTTAACCTTGCTATAAACGCATCCCTTCCCCCATATCTAACCCTAACTCTAACTCTAGACTTAACATTTACACTAATCTTAGACCTGACCATAGCCCTAATTTAGCCCTAACCCTACCAATAGCACTAAGACTAATTCTAACTCTCTCCCAAGCCCTATTCCTAGATCTAACCCTATCTCTTACCATAACCATAACACTTGCCCTAACCTTAGCCCTAACACTAGCCCTAGTCCTAACCTTATAACTAACCATAACTCTAAGTCCAACCCTAACCCTGAGCCTAAACTTCACACTAACTCTAGCCTTAACACTAATACTAATCCTAAAACTAGCCCTAATCTAGTTCAAGCCCCCCCCAAAACAAAATTAAGATTCATAGCCCTAACCATAACACTTAACCCAAACCAAAACCTAACCCTACACCTAGCCCTAATCTTAGCCCTAATTCTAGTCCTAATCTAACCCTAAAACTAACCTTGAGCCTGACTCTGACCTTACACTAACCCTAGCTCTAACATCACACTAAAAGTACACCTCACCCTAAAACTAGGACTAGCCCTAACCATAACCCTTAAAGTAGCCCTAATCATAACTCTAGTTCTTACATTAGCCATAGCCCTAATCCTAGCCCTAACCTAACCCAAAACCTAGCCCTAAACTGAGCACTACATCTCGTTATAACCCTAACCCTAACCCTAGGTCCAACCATTGCGCTAAACCTAGCACTAACCATAAAACTGGCCCTAACCCTAAACCTAATGCTAGACTTAATCCCAACCATATTCTATCCCTAACTCTAGCTCTAACCCTATCCATTACCCTAAAAATAACCCTAAACCTAATGCTAAGCTTAGCCCTAATCTTAACCCTAATCCTAAACCTAGACCTGACACTAAACCTAACTGTTGCCCTAGGCCTAACCATAGCTCAAACCCTAACACTTACCCTAAACCTAACACTAACACTAACCTTAAGCCTAACCCTAACCCTAACCCTAGCCCTAATCCTAACCATAACGCTAGCCCTAAACCTATCCATTACCCTAAACATAAGCCTAACTCAAACATAGCTCTAAACATAGCTCTAAATCCACTCATTAACCTAACCCTAACTACAAATGTCATGATAACACTAGTCCTAACCCTAAACCTACACTAACCTTAACTGTAAACTTAACGCTAGTCCTAACCCTAAACCTACTCTAACCCTAACTGTAAACCTAACCCTAGACCTAACCGTAAACCTAACCCTTGCCATAGTCCTAATCCTAACACAAACCCCAACATTTATGCTAAACCTAACACTAACCCTAGTCCTAAACCTAAATCTAACCCTATCCATTTAGTCCTAACCCTAAACCTATTGCTAACACTAACCTTATCCTTACCTAAACCTAACCTGAGCACTAAATCCATCCCTATCAATTACTCTAACCCTAACCCTAATGCTAACTCGAGCCCTAAAACTAAACCAAAAACTAACCCAAACTCTGAACAAGATACTGACTCTAATAACACACCTAGCTCTAAAACTGACCCTTACACTTACCCTAAACATAACCCTTAAACTAAACATAGCCAAAAAACTATCCCAAACAGTATCCCTAACAGTAACCCAAGACCTGACATTAGCACTCTATCTAATTCTTGCATTAAACCTAACACAAACCTGAGCCCTCATCCTGGCCCTAAAACTAGCTTTAATACTAACCTGAAACCTATCTCTAGCCCAAACCCTAAATTCAACCCTCGCCTTAGTTCTGAAACTAGGTATAACCACATCCCTTCCCCCAACCCTAACCCTACCACTGTCACTAACACTAACCTTAGCCCTTACCATAGGCCTAATCCTGACACTAACCATAGCTCTAACGCTAAGCCTAATTTATTGCTAACTGTAACCCTAACTCTAACACTAGCCCTAAGACTAACCCTAACTCTAGACCTAGACCTATTTCTAGTAACAACCTTATCTATTTCCTTACCCTAAAAGTAGGCCTAACCTTAGTTCTAACCCTAGCCCTAGTCCTAAGCCTAGAACTAACCCTAACTCTAAATCTAACCCTAACTCTAAACATAAACCTCACCCGAACACTAGCCCTAACCTTAATTCTAATTTGAGAACTAGCCCTAACTCTAGCCATAGCCCATAAACAAAACTGAGCTATAGCCCTATTCCTAACACTTACATAAACCAAATCCTAATGATAAACCTAGTCCTAACCCTATCCCTACAACTAATACTTACCCTGACTCTGACCTTAAAAATACCTCTAAACATCACCCTAACCCTAAACTTAACCCAAACACTAGACCTAGCCCTAATCCTAACCCTAAAACTATCCCTAATTGTAAAGCTAGTTCTTACATTAGCCATAGCCCTAACCCTAACACAAAATGTAGCCCTAAACTGAGCCTCAACCTTAGCTTTAACCTTAACCCTAACCCTAACCCTAACACTAACCCTAACACTAACCCAAACCCTAGCTCTAAACCTAGACCTTACCCTAAGCCAAACTCTCACCCTAATGCTACTCTAGTTCTAACCATAATCCTTAGCGTACCCCAAACACTAACTCTATTACTAGTCCTAACCCTAGCCCTCTTTCTCTTTCTAACCCTAACCAGAGCCTAAGCCTAATCCTTACCCTTATTAAGACCCTAACATTAACCCTAGGTCAAAGCCTGACCTTAACACTAAACCAAACACTAACACTAGCCCTACTAGTAAACTTATACCTAAACTTTACCATAACACTAGTATTAGACCTAAACTTAATCCTAAATATAACCATAACTCTAGCCCTAGTCCTAATCAAAACCCTAGCCCTAGCCCTAAAATAACCATTAACCTGATGCAAAGACTAACCTTACCCCTAGACCTAACCCTAGTTCTAATTCTGGCCCTAACCATAAACCCAATGCTAACCTCAACACTGATGCATACCCTAACACAAACCCTAGCTGTAAACTTTATCCTAACCCCAAACTTAAACCTAACACTAGACATATGTATAACCCTAACCCAAAAAACTAGCCATAACCATACCCTAGCTCTTACATTACCCATAGCCCTAACACTAGCCATAAACCTCACACAAAACCTAACCCTAATACAAGCCCTAAACCTAGACCTAAGTATAACCCTAACCCTAATCCTAGCCCAAACCCTAAACCTAATGCTTGCCCTAGACCTAACCCTAGCTCAAAATCTAACCCTTACCCTAAACATAACCCTAGCTCTAACCCTAACCTTAACCCTATCCCTCATCCTAACTGTAACCATAGCCCAATCCTAGCTCTAACTTTATCCATTGCCTTAAACATCCCTAACCCTAATGATAAACCTATCCCTAACCATAACTCTAAACCTAACCCTATCCCGAACCCTAACCCTAACCATATCCCTGATTCTAATCCTAACCCTCGCATTAGACCTAACCCTAGCTCAAACCCTAACACTTATGCTAAACCTAATCCTAACACTAACCCTAGGAGTAAACCAAACCTTAGCCCTAATCCTGACCTTAGCCTAAGCCCTAACACTATCACTAAACCTATCCATTACTCTAAACATAAGCCAAAACTAAATACTAACCCTAGGCCTAACCCTAACCCTATCCCTAACACTAACCCTATACATTACTCTAAACCTAACCTTAACTGTAAACCTAACTCTATCCATTACTCTAACCCTAACCCTAACCCTAATGCTAATTTGAGCCCTAACCATAAACATTAACTCAAACCAAACTCTAACCCAGACTCTGACCCTAATAATAAACTAGCTCTATACCTGACTCCTACACTAAACCTAACCCTTACACTAGACCTAGCCATAATCCTAACCCTAACACTATCCTAACCATAACCCTAGACCTAACATTAGCCCTATCACTTATCTTAGCCCTAAACCTAGACTTAATCCTAACCCAAACCCTCACCCTAGCCCTAGCCCTAATTATAACCCTCGCTCTAGCACTGAACTTAGCTATATAACCTCATCCCTTCCCCTAAAACTAACCCTAACCCTAGCCCTAACCATAGGCCTAAACCTAACACTTTGCCTAGCACTAATCCTAGCCCTATTTGAACACTAACCTTAACCCTACCCCTAGCCCTAGCCCTAAGACTAACTCTAGCACTATTTCTATTTATAACACTATTCATTATCTTAACACTCACAATATCCCTAACCTTAGCACTAACCCTAGCCGTAGCCCTAACCCTAGATCTAAACATAAGTCTAAATTTAACCCTAATCTTAAGCCTAAACCTCATTCTACCACTATCTCTAACACTACTGCTAATCCAAAAAACTAGCCCTCATCTAAGCCCTAGCCCTCCCCCCAAAAAACCTAGCCATTGCTTTAACCCTAAATCTTAACCTAAACCAAACCCTAACCCATAACTAGTCATAACCCAAGTGCTAATTCGAGACCTAGGCCTAAAACTAACCTTTACCCTGACTCATATCCAAACAAAAACTCAGCTCTAAATATTGCCCTAACCCTAAAACTAATGCTAATACTAGACCTAGCTGAAATGATAATCCTAAAACTAACCCTAATTGTAATCCTAGTTCTTACATTGGCCTTAGCAAAACCCTAGCCCTAACTCTAACACAAAAATAGCCCTAATATGAACACTAACACTAGATTTAACCCTAACCCTAACCCTAAAACTAGCCCTAAACCTAACCCTAATCCTAGCCCTAAACCTAGCTCTAATACTATCCATTACCCTAAGCCAAACCCTATTCATAATGCTAACTCTAGTCCTAATCGTAATCCTTAGCCAAGTCCAAACAATAACCCTATTACTAGTCCTAAAACTAGCCATCATTCTAGATCTAAACCTAACCCAAAGCCTCACCCTATCCTTCACCCTTATTCTGACCCTAACACTAATTAAAGATTTAAACCTGATCCTAAACTAAAAACGAAGCCTGAAACTAGCTCTACATGTAAACATATACCTAAATCTGAACCTAACACTAGCCCTACCACTATGCCTAACCCTAGTCCTATTCTGGTTTTCACCCTAACCCTAATTTTAACCTGAACACTGGCAATGACAATAATATTAAACCTAGCTCTAAGCCTGACCCTAACCCCAAACCTAAACCTAACACTAGACCTAGCCAAAACCCTAACCATAAACTACCTCTTATCAGAACCCTAGATCTTACATTACACATAGCACTAACCCTAGGCCTAAACTTGAAACAAAACTTAATGCTAATTGAGGCCTAAAAATACCCTAAGCATTAACTTCACCCTCACCCTAACCCTAGTCCTAACCCTAAACCTAACCCTCACCTTAGTCCTAACACTAGCTCAAAGACTAACCCTTAGACTAAACATAACCCTGGCACTAACCTTAACCATAACTCGAACCATTGCCCTAATCCTAACCTTCAACCTAGACATAACACTTGCTCTAACCCTAGCCATTACCCAAATTCTAATCCTAACCCTAATGATAACCCTATCCCTAACCCTAACTGAAACCCTAACCCAAACCAAAAACCTAACCCTAGACCTATCCCTAAACCTAAACCTTGCCATAGCCTTAATCCTAACTCAAACCATAACTCTTACCCTAAAACCAACAGTAAACCTAGCCCTAAAACTAAACTTAAACCTAAACCTAACCTTAACCATAAAGCTAACCTTACATCTAACTCAATATATTACCCTAAACCTAATCCTAACCCTAATGACAACCCTAGCCCTTACCCTAAACCTAACTCTGAAAATAACACTAAACCTAACCCTCAACCTAGACCTAACCGTAGCTCAAAACCTAACCTTTACCCTAAATATAACCCTATCACTACTCTAAGCTAGGGTTAATATCCCTAACCCCAAAACCTAACCTAACTCTAGCCCTAATCCTATCCAAACCATAGCCCTAATCATAGCTCTAACACTATATATTATCCTTATGATAACTGTAATCCTAATGGAAACCCTAGGCATAACCCTAACCCTTTTGCTAACCGTAAAGCTCTCCAATGCCCTAAACCTACCCTGAAACCTAAACCTAAGCCAATTAATTACCCTTACCCTAACTCTAACCCTAATGCTCATTTGAGACCTATCCCTAAACCTTAACCTAGAACAAAGCCTAACCCTGATCCTGACCCTGAAAATACACCTAGCTCTAAAACTGACCCTTACCCTAAGCCTAAAACTTACACTATAACTAGATGCAAACCTAACCCTAAATCTACTCCAAACTGTAACACTAGTCCTGATATTAGTGCTAGCCCTAATTCAAGACCTAAACCTACAACAAACCCTAGCCCTCATCCTAGCCCTAAACCTAGCATTAATCATAACCCTAACCCTAACCCTAGCCTTAACCCTAATTATAGCCCTCAGCCTACCTCTAAACCTACCTATAACACCATACCTTACCATAAATTTAACTAAAACCCTAGACCTAACACTAGGCCTAAGCTTAACACTATCCTTAGCCATAATCCTAGCCCTAATGTAGCTCTATCCCTAAAACTTACCAAAACCCTAGGCCTAAGACTAACTTGAACTCTCACCCTAGCCCTAGCCCTAGTTCTATCCCTATTTGTTACTGTAACCATAACCCTATAGTTAAACCTAGTCCTAATCCTAGATCTAACGCTAAATCAAATCTAACCCTAGCCCAAAGCCTAAGCCTAACACTAACACTAGCGCTAACCCTAATGCTAATCTTATAACTAGCCCAAACCCTAAACCTAGGACTAAAACAAAACTGAGCAACAGCCCTAACCCTAAACCTTAACTTAAACCAAACCCTAACACTATACCTAAATGACACCCTATCCCTAATTTGAGTCCTAACTCTAACATTAAAACTTACCCTGACCCTGACTTATATCCTAACACTGACCCTAGCTCTAAAGTCTACCCTAAACTAAACCAAACCCTAACAGTACCCCTAGCCCTAATTCAAGTCATAACCCTAACCTTAAAGCTAACCCTCAACTTGACTGATATCCTAAAAGTCAACATAGCTCTAAACAGAGCCCTCACTTTAAACCAAACACTAACAGTAACTCTAGCCCTTATATGAGTCCTAACCCTAACCCTAAAACTAACCCTGATGCTGATTCATATCCTATTAATAACCCTAGCTCTAAATATTACCCTTATCTTCAAGCTAAACCCAACACTAGAACTACCCCTAATCCTAACCCTAAAAATAACCCTAATTGTAACCCTGGCTCTTACATTAGCCAATGCCCAATCTAGGCCTAAACCTAACACAAAAACTAGCCCTAATTAGAGCTCTAAACCTATATTTAATCCTAACCCTAACCCTAACATTAGCATTAACAATAGCTCTAATGCTATCCCTTAACCTAAGAAAACCCCTAACCCTAATGGTAACCCTAAACCTATATCTCTAATCCTTAGGCTAACCAAAACCCTAACCCTATTAAAAGTCCTAACCCTAGCCCTCATTCTAGCTCTAACTCCATCCCAAACCCTAATGCTAACCCTGACCTTTATTCAGACCCTAACACTCACCCTAGGTCTAAAACTGACCCTAAACCTAAACCAAACATTAACACTAGTCCTAGACCTAAACCAAACTGTAAATCTAGCCTTAACTCTAGCCCTAGACCTAAACATAAACCTAGCCCTAGCCCTAACGATAATCCTTAACATAACTCAAACATTAACCCTACCCCTAGACCTAAACCTAGTCCTAATTCTGGCCGTAACCCTAAATCTAAAGCTAACCCAAACACTGACCCTGCCTTTAGAGTAAACATATCTCTAAATCTGACCCAATCTGAAGATCTAAACCTAACACTAGACATATCCATAACCCTAATGCTACATCTAGCCCTCATCATAACCCTAGTTCTTACATTACCCATAGCCCTAACCCTAGGCCTAAACCTAAAACAAAACCTAGAGCTACTCCTAGGGCTAAATCAAGCATTAAGCATAACCCTAACCCTAACCCTAGCCCTAACCTTAACCTAACCCTCACCTTAGTTCCAATCCTATCTCAAAGCCTAAACATTACTCTAAACATAAACTTAACTTACACCTATCCCTCAATCGAACTCAAACCCTAGCCCTAATCCTAACCTTAACCCAAGCCCTAAACCTTGCTCTAAACCTACCAATTACTCTAAACCTAAACCTAACCTTATTGATAATCCTAGGCTTAATGCTAAACCTAAACCTAACTGAAAAACTAACCCTAGACCTAACCTTAAACCTCACACTTGCCATAGACCTAACCCTAGCTCAAACCCTAACATTTACTATAAACCTAAACAACCATATCCCAAACTCTCAGCCTAAAGCACAATCGAATGTTAAACATAACCCAAATCTGCATCTAATCGTATACATTACCCTAACCCTAACCCTATCCCTAATGAAGTCCCTAGCCATGATCCTAAACCTAACCATATGAGTACAATAATATTATCCCTAGAAGTAACTCTAAACCTAACCCTCACCCTAGCCGTAACCCTAGCTCAAAACTTAACCCTTACGCTAAACATAAACCTAAGCCTAACCCTAATTTTAACCTTAACCCTAACCCTAATTCAAGACCTATTCCTAACCATAAACATTGCCTTAAACTTAGCTCTAATTCTATCCATTATACTAACCATAACCCTTACCCTAATGAAAACCCTAGGCCTAACCTTAACCCTATCGCTAAACCTAACCCTATCAATTACCCTAAACCTAACGTAAACTCTAAACAAAACCCTATCATTACCCTAACCCACATCCTAATGCTAATTCAAGCCCTAACCCTAAACCCAAATCTCAACCAAACTCTAACACTGACCCTGACTCTAATAAATCTCCTAGCTGTAAATCTGACTTTTACAATAAACCTAACCCTTACATTAGACCTAGCCATAACCCTAAGCCTAAAACTATCCCCACCCGTAAGCTTAGACCTGACATTAACCATAGCCCTAATCCTAGCCATAAACCTAACACAAACCTCAGCCCCTATCCTAGCCCTAAACCTAGCCTTAATCCTAACTCTAAACCTAAATTTAGGCCTAATGCAAAACTAACCCTAAGTCTAACTTAGCCCTGATTTTGTCCTATTCCTAGCCCTAGCCCAAACTCCAGCCCTATGACTAACTCTAACTCTCACCCTAGCCCCATTCCTACTTCTTACCCTATCCCTTACTAGAACCCTAATCCTAGCCCTAACCCTATCCCTGACCTTAGCCCTATCATTAGCCCTACCCCAAACCTAGATCTAATTTAAACTCTAAAACAAACCCTAACCCTAACCCTAACACTAACCCTAACTTTAACACTAGCCCTAAAACAAAACAGATCCGTAGCCCTAACCCTAACCCTCAACCTAAACTAAACCCTAACCCTAACCCTAACCCTAACCCTAACCTTAGCTCTAATTCTAGTTTTAAGCTGAAAACTAGAATTAACACTGACCCTGACTCTGACCATAATACTAACCCTAAACCTAAACCTAATACTAGACCTACCACTAACTCTAAACCTAAATTTAACCCTAATTGTAACCCTGGCACTTACATAAGCCTTACCCCTAACCCTAGCACTAACTTAACCCAAAACCTAGCCTAATCCAAGCTCTAACCCGAGTTTTAAGCCTAACCTAATCCTAAACCTTGTCCTAGTCAAAACCGTAACCCTAGCCCTAACCCTAGCTCTAACCATATCCTTTGTCGTAACCATAACCCTAGGCTTAAACCTAACCCTATCCCTAATCCTAAACCTATGCATTATTCTAAACCAAACCTAAACCCTAAACCTCAACCTATCAATACACTAACACTAACCATAACGCTAATTTGAATCCTAACTTTAAAACTCAACCTATCCCAAACTTCTATCCCAGAACATAACCCTAGTAATACCCCTAGTTGTAAACCTGACCCTAACCCTAAACCTAACCCTCACATTACATGTAGCCTAACCCTAAAACTATCTTTTACCATAACACTAGATCTGATATTTGCCCTATCCCTAATTCTAGCCCAAACCTAAAATGAATCATAGCCCTCATCCTAGCCCCAAATCTAGCCTTAATCATAACTCTAACCCTAACCATAGCCCTAACCCTTATTCTAACCCTCACCCTACCTCTAAACCCAGCTATAACGCCATTTCTTACCATAAACATAACCTTAACCCTAATGCTAGGCCTAAGGTGAACACTAAACCTAGCCCTAATCCTAGACTTATTTTAACCTTATCCCTAACCCTAACCCTAACCCAAGCCTTCTAACTCTCACACTAGCCCTATCTCTACTTCTAACCCTATCCATTTCTGTAATCCTAAACCTAGCCCTAACTCTAGCCCTAAACCTAGACATAACCATTGCCTAATCTTTATTCCCAGTCCTAACCCTAGATCTACCATAACTCTAAATCTAACCCTAAACCTAAGCATAAGCCTAACCACTAGCCCTAGTCCTAACGCTAATCATAAACTAGCCCTAAACCTAACCTATGCAGTAAAACTAAACCGAGCAATAACCCTAACCCTAAACCTTAACATAAACCAAATATTAACACTACACCTAGACCTAATCCTAGCCCTAATTTGAGTCCTAATCTTAACTGTAATATGCACCCTAACTCTGACTCATATCCTAACACTCACCCTAGCTCTAATCACCAGCCTAAACTTAAACCGAACTCTTACAGTAACCGTAGCCTTAATTCGAATCCTAACCCTAACCCTAAATCTAAACCTGACCCTGACTATTAACCTAACACTAACACTACCTCTAAATTTCACCCTAACCTTAAAACTAATCCTAAAACTAGAGGTTTAACCACTAACCATAACCCTAAAACTAACCCTAAAAACCCTAGTTCTCACATTAGCTGTTGCTTTAACCCTAGCCATAAACCTAACACAAAAACTAGCCCTAATGTAAGCCCTAAACCTAGCTTTAACCCTAATCCTAGATAAACCTAGCTCTAACACTATACCTTACCCTTAGCCAAACCCTAAGCCTAATGTTAATCCTAATCCTAATCCCAATCTTTAATCTAACCCAAACACTAACTCTATTACTAGTCCTAACACTAGTCCTCATTCTGGTTCTAACCATAAACCAAACCCTAACCCTAACCCTGACCTTTATTCTGACCCTAACACTAATCATAGGTCTAAACCTGAACCGAACCCTAAACCAAACCCTAACACTAGCCCTACTGGTAACCTTATACCTAAACCTAACCCTTACACTAGTCCTAGACCTAAAACTAATCTATCTATAACTCTAGACCTAGAACTAAAGAAAAAAAAAAAAAAACTAGCCCTAGCCTTAACAATAACCCTTAGCCTGAAGCCGAACACTAACCCTTCCCCTGGACTTAACCCTAGTCCTAATTCTGGCTTTCCCATTAACCATAACCCTAAACTGAACACTGACCCTGGCACTAACACTAACCCTAGCTCTAAACATCACTGTAAACCTAAATGTAATCCTAAAATTATACTTAGCTCTAACATGAACCCTAAAACTAGCCCTAATCATAACAAAGTTCTTACATTTCCCATAGCCCTAACCTATTGCAAAACCTAGACCTAAACAAAGCCCTACCCTAGTTTTAACCCTAAAGGTAAGCATAACCATAACCTTAGCCATAACCATAAACCTAAGCCTAACCCTAGACCTAATCCTAAGCATAGCACTAGCCCTATCACAGGCTCTAACCCTATCCATTACCCTAATGATAACCCTAACACTTCTGCTAACCCTAAGCTGAACCCTAATTCTATCCCTTACCCTACCCCTATCCATTACCCTACACCTAACCTGAACTCTAAACCTAAAACTATCATTAACCTATCCTTAACCAGAATGATAACTCGAATATTAAACCTAAACCTTAATCTAATAAAAACCTCAACAATGACCCTGACCCTAATAATACCCATAGCTCTAAACCTGACCCTAACAAGAAATCTGACCCTTAAAATAGACCTAGCTGTAAACTTAACCCTAAAACTCTCTCTAACTGTAACCCTAGATGTGACATTAGCCCGAGCTCTAATACTAGTCCTAATCTAACACAAACCTTAGCCCACATCCTAGCCATAAATTTCACCTTAATCATAAACCTATCCATAACCAGAACCCTAATTCTAATCCTCACCCTAGTCCTAAAAGTAGCTATAATCTCATCCCTTAACATAAACCTAATGCTAACCCTAACAGTAACACTAACCCTAGCCATCAACCTAGGCAAAACCATAACACTAACCCTAGTCCAATCCCAGCCCTAATTGAGCCCTATCCCTAACCCAACCTCAACCCTAGCCCTAAAACTAACTCAAACTCTCACCCTAGCCTTATACCTAGTTCTATCCCCATCCCTTACCATCACACTAAACCTAGCCCTAAACTTAGCCCCTAATCCTAGCCCTATCCTTACCCGTAGCTCAAATCCTATATCCAACCTACCTCTAAATGTAACCCTAAACCCAAGTCTAAACCTCACACTAACATTAGCCCTAATCCTAACATTAATCCTAAAACTAGCCCTAACTCTACCCCTAGCCCTAAAACAAAACCGAATCATAACCCTAATCCTAACACTTAACCTAAACCAAACCCTAACCCCAAACCTAGGGCTAATCCTATCTTTAATTCTAGTCCTAACACTAACCTGAAATATAATCCGGACCCTATCTCTGACCCTAACATTAAACCTAGCTCTAAACAGTATTGTAACCATAAACTTAACCCTAACAGTAGACATAGGCCTAACCCTGACCCTATCACTAGCTCTAATCATAACACCATTTCATACATTAGCCATACCCTTTAACCTAGCCCTAAGCTAACCCAAAACCTAGCCTTAATTTGAGTCCTAAACCTAGTTTTTTAATATTTATTTTTGTAATTTCGGTGGACACAACATCTTTATTTTATTGGTATGTGGTGCTGAGGATCGAACCCAGCGCCCCGTTCATGCCAGGTGAGGACACTACTTCTTGAGCCACATCCCCAGCCCCTAAAACTAGCTTTAACCCTAAATGTAAACCTAACCCTAACCCAAACAAAAGCCCTAATCGTATACATACCCCTACCCCTAATCTTGCGTCTAACCCTATCCATTACCCTAATGATAATCCAACCCTTATGCTAAACCTAGGCCTAAACCTAACCCTATACATTACACTAAACTACACCTAAACCCTAAATCTAACACTTTCATTAACTTAATGCTAAACCTAATGATAATTCAAGCCCTAAACCGAAATCCTAACCTAACCCAGACCCTCAACTTGATCCTGACCCTTATAGTAACCATAGCTCTAAAACTGATCCATAGTATAAACCTAACCCCTACACTGCACCAAGCCATAAACTAAAACTTAATATATCCCTAACTGTAACCCTAGACCTGACATTAGCCCTAGCCCTAATACTAATCCTAACCCTAACACAAACATTAGCCTTCACCCTAGCACTAAACCTAGCATTAATCATAACCCTAAACTTAACCCTAGCCCTAAAACGCTGATACTAACCCTTGCCCTAGCCCTCAACCTATCTATTACCCAATACCTTACCCTAAACGTTACCCTAACTCTAACTCTAACCCAAGGCCTAAACCTAACACTAACACTATCCCTAATTTAGCCCTATCCCTAACCCTAACCCTTAAACTACCCTAAGACTAACTCTAACTCTCATACTAGCCCTATTACTAGTTCTAACCCTATCCCTTAGCATAATCCTAAACCTAACCAAAATGTTAGTCCTATCATTTACCCTATCCTTAGCCCAAGACCTAACCATAGATCAAATCTTAACTCTAAATCTAACCCTAACCCTGAAGCCTAAGCCTAACCATTATAAATACATTTATATTTAGACTCTGTGTCTACAGATGTTGGGTTCAATTATTATTTAGATTATAGTTATTAGTTTCATAAAAGGCACACCATTTCTGGTGGTGTATAGAGAACTGAGGGTCAGGGGTAGGGTGCTATGTTAAAGGGGAAAGAAATGAGGGTATGCGATTAATCTAACTTAGCAAATTTGAGGAGAACTCTAATGAATAGACAGGGGGAATTTATGGAAGAAGATATAAATTCAAACTCCTTATCTGTATTCATAAAATTAACCTATGTATAAATAGTAAAAGTTAGGAGGCTGATAGTGAAATAGAGAAAGAAAGAAAAAAGAAGAAAAAATAAAAAGAAAAGAAAGAAAGAGAGGGAGAAAGAAAATAAGAGCAAATAAATTGGTGGTGAGGTGAGGCCTATGCTATTCCTCTATATTATACTATTGTAGTGATTCAGTTCTTAAAATCTAATTTCATGGAAAGTTCTTGGTTTCACATATATTGTGGTTGTGAGTGCCAGAGTGGGAAGGGTACAGGAGAATGGATGAGAAGAGCAAGAAAAGAAATGTAAGAAAGAAAATAAAAGTCTCTCAGAACTCTGTTTTCTTTTCTTGCAGTAGGTGGAGTGGAGTTGTCTCTTCCTAGCTTGAGTCTCTGTGATCAGGGTGGTGGAGGTAGCCAGGGTGAGAGGGCTTGAGCTTCTTCCTAGAGCCTCCCTACACTTAGTCTCCAAATTGGAAACCAGGTGCCTGTACAGTTGCTGTTCTGAATTGATAGTCTCACCTCCCAAAAGCTTGTGAGAAAAATCTTGAGTTATCAGAGCTGGAGGTAGGGGAGTTGGAAACCGATTACCTGATAAGCTACAGAACCCAGCTTGTAGCCACGCCCACCAATAGATGGCCAATAAGGTTTTGCAAGATGGATTCCATCTATTACCTATGTATGGTTTTTGGTGAGGTGGGTGGTTTTGGAGTAACCTTGTGCTGTGTCCAGAGCTCAGTCTGGAGACTCGTAATCAAAGTCTCTGTGTTCTTTGTTCTGCCTTCCATCTGCGCAGAAAGCACCCATGTGGCTGAGACTGCTGTCTGTGCCCAGAGAAACTGTGCAGCTGAGCCTTCCATCTGTGACAAGAGCACCCATGGGGCCCTGTTTTTTTTTTTTTAATTTCTATGATACTGGGCAGGATTCATCTTTTACTTAGCCTTACTATGCTCCACAGGTTTGGGCCTTCCCGCTCAATGGTTTGCTGTGAGGAACAGTTTGTATTTTAAGGTTTCCCTTCATCATGGCTTATTGATGTGAATGAAAATTGAGCTGGAAATCAAACAGGTTTGGCAGGAGGTGCTTGAAACTTTACACAATCAGTTCTCAGTGGGCACTCTCTGGTTTCTTTCTTTTGAAGGTAGGCCAAAGATGAAGCATGCAAAAGAAACTGTATCTGAGAGCCCTTAAGGAGAAAACAGAGAAACATATATGTACTGGAATAAGTCTCTCAATAATTTGATCAGATTTCTTTGATACTGTGCAGTATTCATCTTTTAGGTTGCTCCACTATGCTCCCCAAGGTTGGCACTTTAGGATCAATGGTTCTCTAAACAGGTAAGGGTTAGTGTTACGGTTAGGGCTAGGGCTAGCTTTAGAGCTAGTGTTAGGGTTAGTTTGTTTTGTTCAAATTTCTTTGATACTGAGAAAATTTGTCTTTTACCTTGCCTTACTATGTGCCCCAGTTTGGGGCCTTGTTGGTTCAATGGTTCGCTGTTGGGAATAGTTTGTTTTTAATGTGTCATTTCATTTTGTCTTATTTGGGTAAATGCAAATCGAGTTGGAAATTAGAGGGTTGGTGCTAGCTGGTTGACTTTCACATACTCAATCAGTTGTCTGTGGGCACTCTCTGGTTTCTTACGTGTAAAAGTATCCAAAAGCTGAAGCATGCAAAACAAGTTTATCCAAGAGCACTTTAGGAGAAAACAGGGCAATATGCATGTACTGAAATACCTCCCCCAAATATTTGGTCAGATTTCTTTGATACTGTGCACAATTCATCTGTAAGCTTGGCCTACTAGTCTCCCCAAGTTTAAAACTTTTATAATCAAAGGTTCTCTTAACAGGTTTGGCTTAGTGTTAGGTTAGAGTTAGGGCAACTGTTAGAACTAGATTTAGGGTTAGAGTTAGTTTTTTTCAACTTTTTGGATACTGGGCAGGATTTATCTTTTTCCTATTCTTAGTATTCTCCCCATGTTTTGGCCTCCTACGTAAATGCATTTGCTCTCAGGAGCAGTTTTAATTTTCATGTTTCAATTCATTTTGCCTTATATGGGTGAATGGAAATGGACAAACAGGGTTTGTGCTAGCTGCTTGAAAATTCACATACTCAGTCAGTTCTTTGTGCATATTCTCTCATTTTTTTTCTTGTGGTAGTAGCCCAAATCTGAATTAGAAAGAAACAGCTTTATCTGTGAGCACTTTAGGAGCAAACTTAATTTTTTTGCATGGATTATTTTGATATTGTACAGGATTTATCCTTTTCCTAGTCTTGGTAGTATCTCCAAGTTTGGGTTTTCAATGTTTGCCAGTTCACTGTCAGGAACAGTTTGAATTTTTAGGTTTCACTTTATTATGGCCTATAGATGTGAATGAAAATGGAGCTGGAAAACAAACAGAGTTAGTGCTAGCTGCTTGAAACTTCACAAACTTAATCAGCTCTCTGTGAGCACTCTCTGGTTGTTCCTTGAGAAAGTACCTTAAACTGAAGCATGAAAAAATAATTTATCCAAGAGCACAGGTTTCATCTGTTAGCTTGCCCCACTGGGCTCCTTTATTTGGGGACTACTATGATCAATGGTTTTCTAAGCAGGTTAGGTTAGATTTAGTATTAGGTTAGGGCTAGGGTTACAGCTAGTGTTTTGTTAGATTTAGTTTTGTTTAAATTTCTTTGATACTTGGCAGGATTCAATTTTACCTAACCTGACTATATTCTCTAGGTTTGCACCTTTTGGGTCAAGTGTTTGCTCTTCTGAACAGTTTGTATTTTCAGTTTTCATTTCATTTTGACCTATGCGTTTAAATGGAAATGGAGCTGGAAATCCAACAGGGTTGGTACTAGCTTCGTCAAACCTCACACACTCAATCAGTTTTCTGTGGGCATTCTCTCATTTATTCCTTGTAAAAGTAGCCCTAAGCTGAAGCATGCAAAGCAACTATATGTGAGAGCACTTTATGATAAAACAGGTATATATACATGTACTGAACTATCTCCCCAATTATTTGGTCAGATTTCTTTGATACTGTGAAAGATTCATCTGTTAGTCTACACAACTTGGTTCCCCAAGTGTGGGACTTCTGGGATCAAAGGGACTCTAAACAGTTTAAGGTTACTGTTAGGGTTAGTGATAGGACTAGGATTAGACCTAGCGTTAAGGAAAGATTTAATTTTGTTTTCAAATTTCTATGATACTGTGCAGGATTTATCTTTTTTTTATTTTGACTATACTCCAAATGTTTGGGCCTCCTACATAAAGGGTTTGTCTTCAGGAACAGTTTCAATTTTCATGTTTCTCTTCTTTTTGCACTGTAGGGGTGAATGGAAATGAAGCTGGAAATGGAAAATGGTTTGGGCTAGCTGCTTTAAACTTCACACACTCCATCAATTTTCAGTTATCATAATCAGATGTTTTCCATGGAAGTAGCCCTAAGATGAAGTAGAAAGTGACAGCTTAATCTCTGGATGCTTTAGGAGCAAGCAGAATACCCATGCAATGAAAGAGGTGAAAAATTTTTGATTGGATTAATTTCATACTTTACAGGATTCATCCTTGACCGAGTCTTAGTAGGCTCCCCAAGTTTGGGCCTTCAAGGTTCAATGGTTCAGTGTCATGAACAGTTTGAATTTTTAGGTTTCACTTCATTATGGCCTATAGGTGTGAATGCAATGGAGCTGGAAATCAAACGGGATTAGTGCTAGCTGCATGAAACTTCACACACTCAATCAGCTCTCTGTGGGCACTATTTTGTTTTCCTTTGTGAAAGTACCTTAAGCTGAAGCATGAAAAACAATTTATCCATGAGCACTTTAAGAAAAAAAAAAACAGGGAAATATGAATGTACTACAATACCTCCCCCAATTTTTCATCAAATTTCTTTGGTACTGCACAAGATTCATCTGTTTATTTGTGCCTCTAGGCTCCCGAAATTTTGGACTTCTATGATCATAGGTACACTAAACAGGTTAGAATTAGGTTAGGGTTGGGTTAGATCTAGTGTTAGAGTTAGAGAGAGTTTTGTTCAAATTCATTTGATACTTGGCATAATTCATCTATTACTTAGCTTACTAATTTCCCCAGGTTTGGGCCTTATCCCTTCAATGGTTTGCTGTCAAGATCAGTTTGTATTTTAAGGTTTCCTTCATTTTGACCTATACGGGTAAATGGAAATGGAACTTGAAATCAAACAGGGTTGGTGCTCACTGCTTAAAACTGCACACACTGAATCAGTTCTATGTGGGCACTCTCTGGTTTCTTCCTTGTGAAATTTTACCAAAGATGAAGCATGCAAAATCATCTTTATCCAAAAGTAATGTTTGACACAACAGGGAAATATACATGTACTGAAATACCTCCACAAATTATTTGGTCAGATTTTTTTGATACTGAACATGGTTCATCTGTTAGCTTGCCCCACTAGGCTCCCTTAATTTGGGATTCTATGATAAAAGGTTCTCTAAACAGAATAGGGTTAGGGTTTGGGTAAGGGCTAGGTTTAAACCTAGTGTTATGGTTAGAGTTGGTTTTCTTCATGTATCTTTGATACTTGGAAGGATTCATCTTTCACCTAGACTCACAATGTTCCCTGGTTTGGGCATTCTCGGTTCAATGGTTTGGTTTCAGGAACAGTTTGTATTTTAAGGTTTCACTTCATTTTGAACTGTTTTGTTGAAGAGAAATGTTACACGAAATCAAACAGGGTTGGTGCTAGCTGTTTGAAACTGCACACACTCAATCAGTTCTCTGTGGGCACTCTCTGGTTTGTTTCTTGTGAATGTTACCCTCAGTTGAAACATGCAAAGCAACTTTATCCCAGAGCACTTTTGGAGAAATCAAGGAAATATGCATGTACTGAAACACTTCCCCCAATTATTTGCTCAGATTTATTTGATTCGGTGCTGGATTAATCTGTTAGCTTGCCAGGACTAAGTCTCCCTTAGTTTGGGACTTCTATTTTCAAAGGTTCTCTAAACAGGCTAGGGTGAGCTGTAGGATTAGGATTAAGGATAGATCTAGTATTAGGTTTAAGTAGTTGTGTTCAAATTTCTTTGATACTAGGCAGGATTTATCTTTTACCTAGTCTTACTATGTTCCTCAGGTTTGGGACTTCTAGGTTCACTGCTTTACTGTCAGTATTTCAGTTTTTATTTTGAGGTTTCACTTCATTTTGACCTATATGGGTAAATGAAAATGGAGCTGGAAATCAAACATGATTTTTGCTAGCTGCTTGAAACTTTACATACTCAATCAGTTCTCTGTGAGGATGCTCTGATTTTATCCTTGTGAAAGTATCCCAAAGATGAAGCATGCAAAAAGAGCACTATGCGAGAGAATTTTTTAGAGACAACAGGAAAATATGCATGTACTGAACTACCTCCCCCAATCATTTGGTCAGATTTCTTTGATACTGGGAAGGATTCATCTGTTAGCTTACCCCACTAGACTCCTCAACATTGAGACTTCTATGATTAAAATTTCTCTAAACAGGTTAGGGTTAGGCTAATGGTTAGAGTTAGGTCTAGTGTTTGGGTTAGAGTTTGTCTTGCTCAAATTTCTTTGATACTGGGCAAGATACCTTTTTACCTAACCTTATTATGTTCCCCAAGTTTTGTCCTTCTCGGTTCAATTCTTTGCTGACATGAATCATTTGTATTTTATGGATTTACTTCATTTTGACCTACATGAGAAAATGGACATGTGGCTGGAAATCAAACAATGTTGGTGCTAACTTCTTGAAATTTCACACACTCAGTCAGTTCTCTGTGGGCACTCTCTGGTTTGTTCCTTGTGAAATTAGTAATAAGCTAAGCATGCAATACAAATTTGTCTGAGAACACTTTAGGAGAAAACAGGGAAATATGCATGTACTTAAATATCTCCCCCCAATGATTTTGTCAGATGTCTTTGAAACTGCCCATGATTCATCTGTAAGCTTGTCCCACTAGACTCCCCAATTTTGAAATTTCCATGAACAAAGGTTCTCTAAACAGAGTAGGTTTAGTGTTGGACTTTGTGTTAGGACTAGGTTTAGACCTAGTGTTATGGTTACAGTTTTTTTTTTTTATTTCTATGACACTGGGCAGAGTACACCTTTTTCCTATTTTGACTATACTCCAAATGTTTGGGCCTCCTACATAAAAGGGTTTTCTCTCAGGAACACTTTCAATTTTCATGTTTCTTTTATTTTTGCCCCATAGGGGTGAATGGAAATGCAGCTGGAAATCAAACATATTTGTGCTATCTGCTTGAAACTTCACATACACAATCAGTTCTCACTGAGCATACTCTTGTTTGTTTTCTGTGAAGTATCACTAAGCTGAAGTAGAAAGAAACAGCTTTATCTCTGAGTGCTTTAGGAGCAAGCAAAATAAACATGTTCCTGAAAGAGCTTCAATTTTTTTTGGTCAGATTACTTTGATACTGTTCGGGATTCATCTTTGACCAACCTTAGTAGGCTCCAGAGTTTGGGCCTTCAAGGTTCAATAGTTCACTGTCAGGAACGGATTGAATTTTTAGTTTTCATTACATTATGGCTTATAGGTATGAATGGAAATGGAGCTGGAAATCAAACAGGGTTGGTGATAGCTGCATGAAACTTCACACATTCAATCACTTTACTGTGGGAATGCTCTGGTTTGTTCCTTGTGAAAGTAACTTAAGCTGAAGCATGAAAAATCAATTTATCCAAGAGCACTTTAGGAGAAAACAGGGGAAATAGGCATGTACTGAAACACCTTCCCCAATTATTGGTCAGAATTTTTTGATACTGGGCAGCATTCATCTGTTACCTTGCCCTACTAGGCAACCCAATTTTGGGACTTTTATGATCAAGCTCTATAAACAGGAAAGGCTTAGCTTTAATATTAGGATTAGGGCTAGGGTTAGAACTAATGTTTGGGTTAGAGTTAGTTTTGTTCAAATTTCTTTGATACCTGTCAGGATTCATCTTTTACCTAGTTTTACCATGTATCCCAGGTTAGACCTTCTCAGTTCAAGGTTCGCTGTCAGGAAAAGTTTGTGTTTTAAGGTTTCACTTCATCTTGACTTTTATGAGTTAGGCTTAGGATTAGGGCTACAGCTTGGTTTTATTTTAGGGCTAGAACTAGGTTTAGGGCTAGATTTTGAATTAGTGTTAGGGTTAGGACTAGTGTTAGGGTGAGGTTTAGGGTTAGAGTTTGGGTTAGATTTAGAGTTAGGGTTAGATCCAGGGTTAGGGTTAGGGTTAGGGATAGGGTTAGTGTTAGGGCTAGGGTTACTGTGACAGTAAGGGATAGGGTTAGAACTAGTGAAACAGCTAAGACGAGAGTTAGATCTAGATTTAGGACTAGGCTAGGGTTAGGTTTAGGGTTAAATCTAAATTAGGGCTAGGATTAGGGTTAGGGTTAGTGTTAGGGTTAGGCCTAGGGGTAGAGCTAGGTTTAGGATTAGCATTGGGGTCAGGATTAAGTTTAGGGGAATTGGTGGGGTTATAGCTAGCTTTAGGGCTATGGTGAGGGTTGGAAATAGGATTAGTGGTAGGATTAGTGTTTAGGTTAGGATTAAGGCTAGGTTTATTGCCAAGGTTTCTGTTAGGTTCATGGCTAGAACTAGGGCTAGGGCTATGTTTAAGGTAAGGGTAGGGTTTACAGTTAGGGGTATTTTATTGTGAGGGTCAGAGTTAGCATTTGGTGAAGGTCAAAGTTTATGTTTAGGGCTTGAATTAGTGTTAGGTTTAGGCTTAGGGTTAGGGTAATGGATAGGGTTAGGTTTAACAGTTAAGGTTTAGGGTAATGGATGGGTTAGGTTTAGCAATAGGGTTAAGGTTAGCATTTGGTTAGGAATGTTTTTAGTATAATGGATAGATTTAGAGCTAGGGTTAGGGCTAGGTTATTGTTTGGATTAAGTCTAGAATTAGAGTTATGTTTAGGGACAAGGCTAGGGTTTAGTTTACGGTAAGTGCTAGGTTTAGGGCTTGGGCTATGTTTAGATTAGGGTCAGTGTTAGTGTTTGAGCTAGATTTAGGGCTAGGGTGAGGGTTAGGTTTACATTTACATCGAGAAATATGTTTATTGTTAAGGTTGGGTTTAGGGTTTGGGTTATGGCTAGAGTTTTCATTACAGTTAGGGTTAGGTTTAGGGTATTGGATAATGTTAGATTTAGTTTTAGGGTGTAGATTAGGGATAGTCTTAGGATTAGTGTTAATGTAAGGCTTAATGTTTCTGCTAGTGTAAGGGCTATGGTGAGGTTTAGGTTTATGGTTAGGTCCTGGGATACGTTTATGGTTAGGGTTAGGTTTAGTGTTAGGGATAGGGTTATAATTAAGGTTAGCATTGGGGTTAGGATATTTGACGAGGTTAGAACTAAAGTCCGAGCTAGGATTAAGGTTAAGAAAAGAGCAAGAGTTAGGGTTATGATTTAGGATACAGCTAGGGTAATGTTTAGGGTAAGGGTTTGGCTTTGAACTAGCGTTAGGTCTAAGGCAATGGTTAGTGTTACAGTTAGTGTTAGGGCTAGGGTTAGGGTTAGGGTTAGGGTTATGCTTAGGGCTAAGTTTAGGCCTAGGATTATGGCTAGGTTTTTGTTACGTTTAGGGCTAGAGTTAGGACTACGGTTAGGATTAGGAATACTTTTAGGGTTACTATTAGGGTTAAAAGAGGGTTAGGGCTAGAGTCATGTTTAGGGCTAGTATTAGGTTTAGATTTATGGCTAGGTCTAGTGTTAGGACTAGGTTTTGGTTTAGGGTCGGGTTTAGAGATAGGTTAATGTTAGGGTCAGGGTCAGTGTTCCGGATAGGATTAGGGTTAGAGCCAGAATTAGGACTATTGTTAGGTATAGGTGTAGATAAGTGTTTAGTTTATGTAAAGGGTTACTGTTAGGGCTACAGCTAGGATTTTGTTTAAGTCTAGGGCTAGAATTATAGCTATATTTTGGATTAGTTTTGGGTCTACATCTAGTGTTAGGGTTAGGTATAGGTATAGGGTTACCGGTAGGGCTAGTGTTAGGGTTTGGTTTAGAGTTAGGGTCAGGGATAGACCTAGGGTTACTGTTAGGATCAGAATAAGGATCAGGGTTAGGGTTAGAACTAGAATGAGGGCTAGAGTTAGGACTAGTAATAATGTTAGTGTTTAAATTAGGCTAAGGATTAGGGTGAGGACTAGGGTTATCATTTGGTTTATGGTTTGGCTTAGGGTAAGGAATAGGTTTAGAGCTAGGGTTAGGGCTTGGGTTAGGGTTAGGGTTAGGGCTAGTGTTAGGGTTAAGATTAGGTTTTAAGCTTAGGTTAGGACTAGAAATAGAGAGAGGATTTGTGTTAGGGTTAGGGCTAGGGTTTTAACAATGACTAATGTATGAACTAGGGTTATGTTTAGGGCTAATTTTAGGGTTAGGGTTAAGGCTAGGTCTAGTGTTAGTGTTAATTTAAGGTTAGGGTGATGTTTAGAGCTAGGATTAGTGTTAGGATAAGTGTCAGGTCAGGGTTATTTTTTGAGTTAGTGTTAGGGCTAGGTGTAAGTTTATGGTTTGGTTTAGGTTAAGGGTTAGGGTTAGGGATATGGCTTGGTTTTGTTTTATGGCTAGGGCTAGGGATAAGTAAAGTTTTAGGATTAGCATTAGTGTTAGGACTAGTGTTAGAATTTGGATTAGTTTATGGTTATGGCTACATTTAGAGTTAGGTTTAAATTTAGAGGTAGGGTTAGATCCAGGGTTGGGCTAGGGCTAAGAGTAGAACTAGGGATAGGGCAAGGGAAAGAGTTAGAGTTAGTCATAAGGCTAGGTTTAGGGTTAGGATAGGACTAAATTAGGGTTAGTGCTAGGCTTAGTGTTAGTGTTAGGCCTAGGGTTAAGGCAAGGTTATGGTTAGGTTTCAGATTATGGATAGGTTTAGGATTATGTTTAACTTTAGGTTAAGGGATGGGGTTATAGCTAGGTTTAGGGCTAGGGTGAGAGTTAGAATTAGGGTTAAACCTCAGGTTATTTTTTGGGTTAGGATTAAGTCTAGGTTTAGGTCTAAGATTAGGGCTAGGGCTAATTTCAAGTCCAGCTTTACAGTTAAAGATAGTTTTAGGATTAGGTTAGATGTAGTGTAAGGATTAGATTTAGGGTTAGGGTCAGGTTTAGAGCTAAGGGTATTGTTTGTGTCAGAGTCGTGATTAGTGCTTGGGATAGGTTAAGGTTTAAATTTAGGGCTCGAATTAGCATAAGGTTAGGATTAGGGTAATGGTATAGTTAGGTTTAGGTTTCAAGTTAGGTTTAGGGTAATGGATAGGTTTAGGATTAGGGATATGGTAAGGTTTAGGCCTAGAGTTAGCTTTAGGTTTAGGATCATGGTTAGGCTAATGGATAGGTTTAGAGATAAGATTATGGTTATTTTTAGTGCTGGGTTTAGGATTAAGGTTAGGATTAGTTTAAAGCTTGCTTTAGGGCTCAGATTAGGCTAAGTTCTAGGTTAATTTAGCACTAGGGTTAGGGTTATGGCTAATGTAAGTACTAGGATTACAATTAGGACTAGATTTAGGGTTGGGGTTAGGGCTAGGTCTAGTGTTATGTTTAAGGTGGTTTAGAGTGATGTTTAAAGCTAGGGTTAGTGTTAGCATCAGAATCAGGGTTAGGGTTAGTTTTAGAGTTCTGCTTAAAACTCGAATTAGGGCTAGGGTTAGGGCTAGGTATAGTGTTAGCCTTTGTTTTAGGTTAAGAGTTAGGATTAGGGCTATGGCTCGGTTTTGTATTAGGGCTGGGGTTAGAGCTAGGGCTAATTTTAGGAGTAGTGTTATGGTTAGGGTTAGTGTTAGGTTTAGGCTTAGGATTTGCATTAGGTTTAAATTTAGACTTAAGTTTAGATATAGGGTTAGGGCTAGGGCTAAGGAAATGTCTAGGGTTAGGTCTAGAGTTAGGGCTATGTTTAGGGTTCCATTAAGGGATAGGGTTGGAACTAGTCTTAGGGCTAGGGAGATAGTTAGACTTAGTTTCAGGGCTAGGGTTAGGATGAGGGTTAGGGTTAGGGATAGAGCTAAGTTAGGTCTAATATTAGGGATAGGGTTGGTGTTAAGTTAGGCCTAGGTTTAAGGTTAGGGTTATAATTAAGGCTATGTTTAGTGTTAATATGGGCCAGGGTTTGTGTTCGGGTTAGGGCTAGGATTATATCTAGTGCTAATGTCAGGTCTAGGGTTATGGTTGTGGATTGTTTCAGGGTTAGGTTTTGGCTAGGTCTAATGTAAGGATTAGGTTTAGTGTAAGGGTTAGGTTAGGGCTAGGGGAATTATTAGGGTCAGGGTCATGTTTAGGATTTCTTTTAGGTTTGAGTTTAGGGTTATGGCTCAAATTAGCATTAGGGTTTTGGTTAGGGTAATGATAGGTTAAGATTTAGGGTTCAGGTTAGGTTAAGGGTAATTGATATGATTGGGGTTAGTGATAGATTTAGGGTTAGGCCTAAGGTTAGCATTAGGGAAAGGGTTATGTTTAGGGTAATGGATACAGTTAGAGTTAAGGTTAGGGCGAGGGTTATGGTTAGGATTAGGTCTTGAGATATGTTTAGGCCTAGAGTTAGCATTAGGGTATGGGTTACAATTAGGGTAATGGATATAGTTAGAGCTAAGTTTATAGCTATACTTATGGTTAGGATTATGTCTTGAGTTAGTGTTAGGATATGGGTTAGAACTATGGTTAGTGTTAGTATTATGTTTAGTGTAAGAGTTAGGTTCTGAGCTATGATTAGGGTTAGAGCAAGGGTTAGGTTCAGGTTATGTTTAGGGATATGATTAGGGTAGGTTTAGGGTTAGGTTAAGGGTAAGAGAAATGGTTATAATTAAGTTTAGGGTTAGGGTTAGGGTTAGGGTAATTAATACTGTTAGATGTAGGTTTAGGGTTAGAGACAGGGTTATATTTAAGTTTTCTGTTAGGTCTATGGTTATGTTTAGGTTTGTTTTAAGGGTTAGAGTTTGACCTATGTTTAGGGCTATAGCGAGTATTAGTTTAGGGTTAGGTCTAGGGTTAGTTTTCTGTTTAGGGTTAGGATTATGGTTAGGTTTAAGGCTAGGGTTACAATTTGGATTAGGGTTAGGGTTATGGTAATGGGCATGTTTAGAGCTAGGGTTAGGGCTACGGTTAATGTAAGGATTAGAACTAGTTTTAGGGTTTGATTCAGGGATAGTTCTAGGTATATGTTTATAGTAAGGGTTAGGTTTTGAGCTAGGGTTAGGACTAAGGCGAGGTTTAGGTTTGGATTAGTTAGCACATGGTTAGTGTTATGGTTATTCTTAGGGCTAGGTTAAGGCCTAGGATTAGCTCTAGGTTTTATGTTAGGTTTAGGCCTAGGGTTAAAGCTGACGGTAATGTAAGAGCTAGCATTATGATTAGGGCTAGTTTTAGGGTTAGGTTATTACAAGGTCTAGTGTTAGGTTTAGAATTTCAGTTAGGGTCAGGTTTAGAAGTAGTTTTACACTTAAAGGCAGAGTCAGTGTTTGGGTTAGAGTTCAAGTTAGAATTACAGCCAGAATTAGGATTAGGTTTAGGTCTAGGGTTCGGTTAGTGTTTGTGTTAGGATAAGGGTTATTGTTAGGCCTAGGACTAGGTTTTTGTTTAGGTCTAGGGATAGAGTTAAGGCTAGATTTAGGATTAGGTTTAGGTCCAGGTCTAGTGTTAGGCTTTAGCCTAGTGTTTGGTTCAGATTTAGAACTAGGGATATTGTTAGGGCCAGGAAAAGTGTCAGAGTTAGCATTTGGCTTTGGAATAAGATTAGACCTAGAATGAGGGCTAGGGTCAGGACTTTTAATAAGGCTAGGATTTTGGTTAGCCTAAGGATTAGGCATAGGTCTAGGGATACCGTTATCTTTAGGGTTATTCATAGGGTAAAGGATATCCTTAAAGCCAAGGTTAGAGCTAGAGTTAGGGTTAGGGTTAAATCTAGGTTTAGGGCTCAGATTAGGGCTAGTTTTTGCGTTAGGGTTAGGGCTAATGTTAGGGCAATGGCTAATGTAAGAACTAGGGTTACAATGAGGGTTAGTTTTAGCATTAGGGTTAGGATAGGTCTAGTGTTAGGGTTAGGTTTAAGGTTAGGATGATATTTAGAGCTAGGGTTTGTGTTACAATATGAGTCAGGGTCAGGGTTACGGTTAGGACACGAATTAGGAATAGGTTTACTTTTAGGTTTCAGTTTAAGGTTAGGAGGGTTTTTACAGCTAGGGTGAGTGTTAGAATATGAGTCAGGGTCAGGATTAGATTTAAGGTTACGGTTAGGACTCAAATTAAGACCATGGTTAGGTCTAGGTGTAGTGTTAGGGTTTGGTTTAAGTTTAGGTTTATTGTTAGGGCTATTGCTCAGTTTGTTTTACATCTAGGGTTTGGGTTATGGATAGTTTTACCATTAGCATTAGGGTTAGGGCTAGTTTTAGTGTTAGGCTTAGGCTTAGGGTTAGGGATAGATTTTGAGTTAGGGCTAGATCTAGGGTTAGGGCTAGGACTAATGATAGGGCAAGGGTTAGGGCTCAGGTTAGGGTTATGGTAATGGGTAGGCTTAAAACTAGTGATAGGGACAGTATGAGAGTTAGAGTTAGTCTTAGGGCTAGGTTTAGGGTTAGATTTAGGTATGAGTTAGCAGTATGGCCAGTGTTAGGGTTTGATCTAGGTTGAGGGTCAGTTTTAGACCTAGGGTTTCTGTTAGAGTCATAATAAGGGTCAGGGTTAGCATACAGGTTTGGGATAGGATTAGAACTAGAATGAGGTCTAGGGCCAGGATTATTAATAGGGTTAGCCTAAGGAGTAGGGGTAAGTCTAGGTTTACCATTAGGGTTTGGGTTTCACTTAGGGTAAGGGAGAGAGTTTGAGTTAAGTTTAGGGCTAGAGTTAGGGTAAGATTAGGGTTAAATTTAGGTTTAGGGTTCAGATTAGGGCTAGTTTTGTGTTAGGGTTAGGACTAGGGTTAGGACAATTGCTAATATAAGAACTAGGGTTACAATTAGGGTTAGTTTTAGGGTTAGGGTTAGTTTTAGTATTAGGGTTAAGTTTAAAGTTAGAGTGATATTTAGAATTAGGTTTAGTTTTAGGATATGAGTCAGGGTTAGGGTTAGGTTTAGGATTCAAATAAGGGCTAGGGTTACTGTTAAGTTTTGGTTTAAGTTTAAAATGGTGTTTCAAGCTAGGGTGAGTTTAGCATATGAGTCAGTGTCAGGTATAATTTTAAGGTTAGGATTTGGACTTGAATTAAGACTATGGTTAGGTCTAGGTGTAGTTTTAGGTTTTGATTTAAGTTAGGTTTAGGGTTAGTGCTAATGCTCCATTTTGTTTTGTTGCTAGTGGTGGGGTTAGGGCTAAATTTAAGATTAGCATTAGGATTAAGTTTAGTGTTAGTGTGAGGCTTAGGCTTAGGCTTAGTGTTAGGACTAAGGATTGGGCAAGTGTTAGGGTAGAATTAGGGTTATGGTAAGGGCTAGAATTAGAACTAGTGATAGGGATAGTGTGAGAATTATTTTTAGTCTTAGGACTAAGGTTAGGGTTAGGGATAGGGCTAAATTAGGGCTAGGATTATGTCTATGGTTAGTTTTCAGCTCAAGCATAGAATTAGGGTAAGATTTAGAATTTAGTTTGGGGTAAGGCATGGTGTTATAGCTAGTTTTTGAGGTAGGGTGATGTTTAGAATAAGGGTTAGGATTAAGGTTATGATTAAACCTAGGTTTAGGTCTAGGATGAGGGCTAGGGTTTGTTTCAGGGTTAGGGCTAGGATTAGAAGTATGGCTAATTTCAAGTCTAGAATTTTGTTTAAAGACAGTTTTAGGGTTAGGATTATGGGTACATCTAGTGTAAGCTTTAGGTTTAGGGTTAGGGTCAGGTTTAGGGCTAGGGGTATTATTAAGGTGAAGGTCTAGGTTAAGATTTGGAATAGGTTAAGGCTTAACATTAGGAATTGAATTAGCATTAGGGTAAGGGTTTGTGTAATGATAAGCTTAGAATTAGAGTTCATGTTAGGTTTAGGGAAATGGATAGGGATAAGATTAGAGATAGGTTTAGGTTTAGGCCTAGGGTCAGCATTAGGGTTAGGGTTATGTTTATGGTAATGTATAGGGTTAGGGCTAGGTTTATGGTTATGATTAGGGCTAGGGCTAGTGTTAGGGTTAGGGTTAGAATTAAAGCTCAGGTTTGGGCTCGGATTAGGGCTAGGATTTGTGTTAAGTTAATGCTAGAGTTAGGATTATGGCTAATGTAAGTACAAGGGTTACAATTAGGGCTAATTTTAGGGTTAAGATTAGGGCTAGGTTTAGTATTAGGGCTAGTGTTAGGATTAGGGTGATGTTTAGAGCTAGGATTAGTGTTAGTGTCAGAGTCAGTGTAAGAGTTAGTTTTAGGGTTCAGCTTAAAACTCAAATAAGGGCTAGGGTTACAGGTAGGTGTATGGCTAGGATTTGGTTTAGTTTAAGGGTTAGGGATAGAGCTTATGGCTCAGTTTTGTTTTAGTGTTTGGGCTAGGATTAGGGCTAGTGTTGGGTTAGGCTTAGGCTTTAGGTTAGGGTTAGATTTAGAGATAGATTATGATCAAAAGTTAGTGCTTGGTCTATGGATAGGTCATGGGTTAGGACTAAGTTTAAGTCTAGGGTTAGGGTTATGATGAGGGATAGGTTTAGAACTAGTGATAGAGCTAGTGTGAGAGTTAGATTTATTCTTAGGTCTAGGATTAGGATTAGGTATAGGGATAGGGTAAAATTAGGGTTAAGATTAGGGCTAGGGTTAGTGTTGGGGTTAGAGCAAGGGTTATGTTTAGGGGTATGATTAATCTAGGTTTAGGGCTAGGATAAGGGCTGGGGTTTTTGTTAGGGTTAGGGATAGGATTAGGGTTAGGGCTAATGTCTGGTGTGGGGTTACATTTGAGGAGAGAACAGTTTTAGGATTAGGTTTATGGCTAGGTCTAGTGTAGGGGTTAGGTTTAGGGTTAAGGGTCAGGTTTAGAACTAGGGAAATTATTAGTGTCAGGGTTAGAGCTTTTGTTAGGTTAATCAAATGTTAGGTTATGGTTAGGGTTAGGGTTATGCTTAGGCCTAGTTTTAGCTCTAGGTTTTGTGTTAGGTTTAGGCCCAGGGTTAGGGCTGTGGGTAATGTAAGAGCTAGGGTTATGATTAGGGCTAGTTTTAGGGTTTGGATTATGGCTAGGTCTAGTGTTAGGTTTAGATTTTTGGTTAGAGTCAGGTTTAGAGGTAGGTTTACTCTTAAAGGCAGGGTCAGTTTTTGGGTTCGAGTTAGAGTTAGGGTTACAGCCAGAATTAGAACTAGGTTTAGATCTAGGGGTAGGGTTAGTGTTTGTGTTAGGTTAAGGGTTACTTTAAGGGCTAGGGATAGGTTTTTGTTTAGGTCTAGGGCTAGTGTTAAGGCTAGATTTAGGATTTGTTTTAGGTCTAGGTCTAGTTTTAGGGTTTGGTCTAGGGTTAGGGCCAGGTTAAGACCTAGGGTTAGTGCTAGTGTCAAAATAACGATCAGGATTAACATTAGAATTTGGAATAGGGTTAGAGTTAGATTGAGAGTAGGATTATGACTATAAAGGGGTTAGGATTTTTGTTAGCTTAAGGATTAGGGATAGGTCTAGGGTTACCATTAGGGTTAGGGTTAACATAACTATCTCTTACCAAAATTGATAGCCTTAGAGCTAGGGTTAGGGCTAGCATTAGGGATAGGGTTAGGGTTAAATCTAGGTTTACGGCTCAGATTAGGGCTAATTTTTGTGTTAGAGGTAGGGCTAATGTTAAGGCAATGGATAATGTAAGAACTAGGGTTACAATTATGGTTAGGGTTAGGGGTAGGTCTAGTGTTAGGATTAGGTTTAAAGTTAGGGTGATATTTATAGGTAGGCTTAGTATTAGGATATGATTCAAAGACAGTGTTAGTTTTAGGGTTAGGGTTAGGACTCAAATGAAGGCTAGGATTACTGTTAGGCTTCAGTTTAAGGAGAGGGCAGTGTTTAGAGCTAATGTTACTGTTAGAATATAAGTCAGGTTCAGGGTTAGTTTTAAGGTTAGGGTTATGACTCAAATTAAGGCTAGGGTTACTGTTATGGTTTGGTTTAAATTTAGGGTGGTGTTTAGACATAGAGTGACTGTTAGGATATGATTCGGGGTCAGGGATAGTTTAAGGTTATGGTTAGGACTCGAATTAGTGGTAGGATTAAGTCTAGGTGTAGTGTTAGGGTTTCGTTTAAGTTAAGGTTTAAGGTTAGGACTATAGCTCAGCAGTTTTTTTTAGAAAGAGAGAGAGAGAGAGAGAGAGAGAGAGAGAGAGAGAGAGAGAGAAAGAGAGAGAGAATTTTTAAATATTATTTATTTATTTTTTTTTTTTTTAGGTTTTGGTGGACAAAACATCTTTGTAAAAAAATTTATTTTTATTATTGCTGATGATCGAACCCAGCACCCTGTGCAAGCCGGCAAATGCGCTACCACTTGAGCCACATCCTAAGCCCCTATTGTTCAGTTTTGTTTTAGTCCTAGGTTTAGGGTTTGGATTAGTTATATGATTAGCGTTAGGGTTGGGGCTAGTGTTTGTGTTAGGCTGAGGCTTAGGGTTAGGTTAAGATTTGGAATTAGGTTTAGATCTAGGGTTAGGGCTAGGTCTAAGGATAGGGCAAAGAATAGGGCTAGGTTTATGGTTATGGTAAATGATAGGCATAGAACTAGGAATAAGGCTAGGGCAAGAGTGAGAGTTAGTCTTAGGGCTAGGGTTATGGTTAGTTTTAGGAATAGGGCTAAATCAGGGCAAGGATTAGAACTAGGGTTAGTGTTCAGATTAGGCCTAGCATTAGGGCTAGGTTTAGGATTTAGTTTAGGGAAAGGGATGTGTTATAGCCAGGATTAGAGGTAGAGTGAGGGTTAGAATTAGGATTAGGGCTAGGGTTAGGGTTAGGGTTATGATTAAGGCTAGGTTTAGGGCTAGGATGAGGTAGGGTTTGTTGTATTGTTATGTCTAGAATTAGGGCTACAGGTAATGTCAGGTCTAGTGTTACAGTTAGGAGTAGATTTAGGATTAGGTCTATGTCTTAGTCTAGTGTATGTGTTAAGTTTAGGGTAAGGGTCAGTTTTAGAGCTAGGGGTATTTTTGGGTTCAGGGTCAGGGTTTCAGTTTGTATTAGGTTAAGTTTTAGGAATAGAGCTCAAATGAGCATTAGGGTTAGAGTTATATTTAGGGTAATGGATAGGGTTAGGATTAGGGTTAAGTGTAGGTTTATGGTAATGGAGAGATTTAGGGTTTGTGATAGGGTTATGGTTAGGCCTAGGGTTTGCATTAGGAATAGGGTTATCATAAGGGTAATGTATAGGGTTAGAATTAGGGCTAGGGTTAGGGTTATTGATAGGGATAAGACTAGGGTTATGTTTAGGCCCAAATATTAGGCTTTGAGCTATGCTTATGTCTAAGTTTAGGGTTAGGGTTTTGCTTATGCTAGGTTTAGGTCTTGAATTAGGGCTAAGTTTTGTGTTAGGTTTAAGTTGAGGGTTAGTGCTATGGTCAATGTAAGATCTAGGGTTCTAATTAGGGCTATATTTAGGGTTAGGATTATGGCTAGTTCTAGTGTTAGGTTTAGATTTTGGTTTAGAGTCAGTTTTAGAGCTAGGTTTAGTGTTAGTGTCAGGGTCAGTGTTCAGATTAGAGTTAGGGTGAAATCCAGAATCAGGAGTAGGTTTAGATCTAGGGGTAGTGTTATTGTTTGCTTTAGGTTAAGGGTTATTGTTAGGGCTAGGACTAAGTTTTTGTTTAGGTCTAGGGCTAGAGTTATTGCTTAATTTAGGATTAGGTTTAGGTCTAGGTGTAGTGTTAGAGTTATTTTTAGGTAAAAGTTTACTGGTAGGGCTAGTTTCAGGGTTCAGTTTAGGGTTAGGGTCAGGATTAGACCTATAATTAGTCTTATGGTCAGAATAAGGGTGAAGGTTAGGGTTAGGTTTTGGGTAAGGTTTAGAGCTAGAATGAGGGCTAGGTTTTGGACTAGTAATAGGGTTAGTGTTTGATTTGGGCTAAGGATTACGATTAGTACTAGAGTTAGCATTATGGATAGGGTTTGGGTTAAGATAATGGATAGTGTTAGAGCTAGGCTTAGAGCTAGGGTTAGGGTTAGGGTGTGGGTTAAATCTAGTTTTAGGCCTCAGATTAGGGCTATTTGGGGTGGCTTAGGGCTAGGTTTAAGACTATGGCTAATGTAAGAACTAGGTTTATTATTAGGGTTAGTTTTAGGGTTAGTGTTTGGGCTAGAAATGGTGTTAGCATTTGCCTCATGGTTAGGGTGATATATAGAGATAGGGTTAGTTTTTGGATATGAGTCAGGGTTAGGGTTAGTTTTAGTCCTAGTACTCGAATTTGAGCTATGGTTATGGCTAGTTTTAGGGTTAGGGTTTGGTTTAGGTTAGGTTTAGTTTTAGGGTAATGGCTCAGTTTTGTTCTAGGGCGAGGGCTAGGGTTAGGGTTAGTTTTATGACTAGCGATTGTGTTCTGCTAGTGGTAGGGTGATGTTTAGGCTTAAGATTAGTGTTAGATTTAGAATTATGTTTAGATCTAGGGTTAGGGCTAAGGTTAGGGCTAATGTTAGTGTTACAGTAAAAGACAGGTTTAGAAATAGAATTGGGGCTAGGGTGAGAGTTAGAGTTATTCTTAGGGCTAGAGTTAGCAATTTACTTAGGGTGAGGGCTAAATTAAGGCTAGATTAGCACTAGGTTTAGTGTTAGGGTTAGGCCCATGATTAGGGCTAGAATTAATGTTAATGTTAGTGTTAGGGTTATGGTTAGTTTTAGGGGAAGGGATGAGGTTATGGCTAGGTTTAGGGCTAAAGCAAGTGTTAAATTAGGTATAGGAATAGAATGAGTGTTCAGGTTAGAATTAAGGCTAGGTTTAGGGTTAGGATGAGGGCGAGGGTTTGTGTTAGGGTTCGAGCTAGGATTAGGGCTAGGGCTAATGTCAGTTCTAGAGTTATGGTTAGAAATAGTGTTAACTTTAGGTTTATTTCTAGGTCTAGTGAAAAGTTAGTTTAGGGTATGGGTCAAGTTTAGAGCTAGATGTATTATTAAGATCAGGATTTGTTTAGGTTAAGGTTTAGGTTTAGGGCTTTAATTATTGTTAGGTTTATAGTTAGGTTTAGGTTAATGAATAGGCTTAGGATTAGGGTCCCGGTTAGTTTTAGGGTAATGGATAGGTTTAGGGATTGTGATAGGGTTAGAGTTAAGCCTAGGATTAGCATTAGGGTTAGGATTATGGTTAGGGTAACGGATACAATTAGAGCTTGGTTTAGGGCTAGGGTTAGGGTAGTGTATAGAATTAGAGCTATGGTGAGGG